>NC_133146.1:52087358-52753429 GCF_048418815.1 Hemitrygon akajei
TAGAATTATTTTTAAAAAGAAATAAAGAATACTGAGAATATGAGTTGTAGAATCTTTGAAAGTGAGTCCATAGGTTGTGGAATCAGTTCAGAGTTGAGGTGAGTGAAGTTATCCATTTTGATTCGGGAGCCTGATTGTTCCTAAACTGGTGGTGTGGCACAGTGTGCACTCGCAAGAAGATTGGGCCCAAGTACGAAGGAATGGCAGACTCTCTCTTTCATGATGGTCCCTGGCACCAACTCAACCCAGGAGTGGGTGACGGCAGGCTCACAACATGGCCCAGGAGCAGAGGAATAACAGAATCTCCATTAAGTGATAGAAACAAGAGATTAGGCTTAAGAATACCAACAGAGCCTCAGAGGGATGACTGAGCGACACTGAGACAAACCATTCTCTATAACACAGGAGGACTCCACTGGAGAGCAACTAAAGACACCTTTAAATAATCATAGAATGCGGGAAGCACGTGCCAGTCACAGTTACCCTGTTAAGGTTAAAGCAAAAGCACAAGGCTTAATGGCAGTAGTTAAGATAACAGCTAGTAAATACAAGTGATCGAGAAATCTAGAAGATCAATGTTCTACAGCAAGCCAGTGAGGCCCGCAGGGTTCATGACACCTAAGGCTCCCGTACCTCTTTCTGGTATGCATTAGTGAGAAGAGAGCTTGTCCTGGATGGTGGGATTAGTTGATGATGGCTGCAGTATGTCCAACATTTGCCCAGAATTCTAAACTGCTATCACCAACACCCACCCTCCTATCCCAGCTCCCAGTTGTTGAGGCTTCCTCATGCTACCTCAAAGCTGCAGATTGATCCTGGAGAAACGTCTCTTTGAATGTGTGCGCTGGTGCTCAGCCTAACGAGGAACTCACTCCGCGGGGCGCCTGTCAGCCAATGGGTTTACTTGGATTTTATCAACACTATTTTAGCAAAGGCATTGATCTGTTCAAGGCTGGGGATATCACCGCGGTAGGTATCCTTAAATGCCCTGTGGCTGGTTACAGATTACTATTGTAGATTAGAAAATGCAATCACAATTTGATAATGTCCAATTGGATCAGAATTGGTTGTCATAGATCTGAAGAACCTTTTTTTGAAATTTAAACACTTTACTTTCTTCTTAGCAATTTGCATTAGTCATTAAAGTCAGTGTTGTGTTATTCTTAATATATGCTTGGCAACCCTTCTGAAAAATGATGCTTGCAATCTTACTTCTATATTAAGCAGAAAATATATCTTCGAATAGAATGTCATTAATTACTAGGTTATTTATGTCCCTGGTGTAATTTTGTCTTTTGAGCATAATTTTTCATTCATGAAGGAGAACATAAAAGACCCACCAAACAGCTTCTGTTCATCAGTCTCCATTTTAGTTTCCAACAATTTGTGTATAAAATGAAGCACTGGCTGGAAATCCTACAGTGGCATTAAAGTGAAATATGATGCTAATATTGACTTTGACAGCTCTCACTCATTCTGAAAAGAAAACAGAAAAAGGCAGTTTAAAATTTCTGAAACATTGTGCTGAATTAGTGGAAGGAGCAACCAAGGATTTTTTGTTAAATGATGATGAAATATAGCTTTGTCTGGGGTACAAAGTAGATGATAGAGCATTTCTGCCTCCTAAGACCATACAGAGACTTTACCAAACTCATGCTATCTGGTGGAATGACAAGCATCAACATAAGCAATGGATTTACATTATTTCTTTGTGTGAATTACTGAATGGATTTGTTTATCATGGAGTACCAGCTACATCAGGGACTCCCTCAGGGTCTGTGGCATAAAAAAGGTTGGGAACCCCTGATTTACATGGTATTTGACTTATGCCAGCCAGAGGAGAAAGCTGCAGTCCATCAAATGCCTTATCTACAACAGTAAGGTGTTTAACTCTTAGTCTCTGCTGCTTTCTTGTAAAATTTGATTGTTAGTGAAGTTAATTAATGATGTACACTATTCGCATGGCAATGTTCAGATCCACGGATCAAACTCATCTGATGGCTTTCCAGAACCTACGAGGCTAAACAGATTTGTATTCTTGCCCCTACATTTTTTCCTCTGTGCTGGAGAACAAAAATGTTGATGCTTGTCATTCCACCAGATAGCATGAGATAACAGGAGAGCTAATCTCTACCAGGTCAAATCCAATAAAGTGCTCATTTTACACCGATGACTCAGAAATTGTAGGCCTTCCTGAGAATGACCTGTGATATTTATGGAATTCTTTTGCCCATGCTGTTTTCCTTTTTTGGTTGCTTCATTAAGATAAAGAAAACCAAAATCATGTTTTCTCACCCCAAAGTCAACTGTTCCATCAGGGCCAGAAATAAAAGTGAATGACAGCCAAGTTAGCAACAAGTTTGTTTTGCTATTTTGATAACAGTGTAGGCAATCACACCACACTACCAGAGAACATTCTCCATGTATGAAATCAGCTGTCTCCGTTTTTTGGTCATTGAATGGCCAAAGAGTGCACAATCCTAACTGTTCTCCACAGTTAATAACTTGTTAATTCTTTTAATCTAAAAACTTGGCTGCTACAACACCAAGAGCACAACATACATGGAATTGAGTGGCCTGACAAAATTGTGAATGTATTGTCTAGCTGATAGGGAAGCCATGCTAGCATGGGTACAAATGAACAGAGTGACCAACAGTGACATCAGGGATGCCTGGTATAACTGGGATCAATAGTTGGGGTCATAATTTGCACAGAAGAAAAAGAATCGGAATCAGGTTTCATATCACCCGTATACGTCATGAAATCTGTTGTTTTGTGGCAGCAGTACAATCTAATACAAAATATTAAAAACTAAATTACAGTCAAAAATATATATATATGCTGTATATATGTTAAATTTAAAAAGTAGTGAGGTAGTTTTCATGGATTCAATGTCATATAGTCATAGAGAGGTACGCCACAGAAACAGGCCATTTGGCCCATCTACTCCATGCCAAAACCATTTAAACTGCCAACTCCCATCGACCTGCACCGGGGCCATAGCCCTCCATACCCCTAACATCCATATACCTACCCAAACTTCGCTCAAACATTGAAATCAAGCTTGCATGTATCACTTGTGCTGAAAGGTCATTCCACACTCTCATGACTCTCTGAGTGAAGAAGTTTCTCTTCATGTTCCCCTTAAACTTTTCACCTTTCACTCTTATCTCATGACCTCTGGTTGTAGTGCCACCCAGCCTCAGTGGAACAAGCATGCTTGTATTTACCCTTTCCATACCCCTCATAATTTTATATACTATCAATTCTCCTCTGAATCTTCTACATTCCAAGGAATAAAGTCCCAACCTTTACAACCTTATAACTCAACATCCTGGCAAATTTACTCTGTATTCTTTCAACCTTATTTACGTCTTTTCTGTAGGTAAGTAACAAAACTGCACACAATTCTCCAAATTAGGCCTCACCAACATCTTATACAACTTCAACGTAACGTCCCATCTCCTGTACTCAATATATTGATTCATGAAGGCCAGTGTGCCAAGCCATTTCTTTAAGACCCTTCTATTCTTTATGTCCATTCAGAAATCGGATGGCAAGGGGAAGAAGCTGTTCCTGAATTGTTGAATGTGTACCTTCAGGCTGCTGTACCTCCTCCCTGATGGGATGCAATGAGAAGAGGGCATGTCTTAGGTGATGGGGGTCCCTAATGATGGATGCCAACTTTTTGAGGCATTGCTCCTTGGAAGGTCCTGGACTCTGGGGAGGCTAGTGTTCATGATGAAGCTGACTGAGTTTACAACTTTCTGCTGCTTATTTCAATCCTGTGAAGTGTCCCCCAACTCAAAATGATCAAGGCTAAAGAAGGTTGATCACCTCGGCCCCATGATATCACTACAGGTGCTTATCAACATCCTAAGCTCTGCTGTCTTCTGCAGCTTCAACAGTAATTTTTCTTCCATCATGAAGTCTGAAGTGGGATTTTCTACAATATTTTAAATCCATTTGTAGCTCCTTAGTAAATGAAGCAATTGATGCCTAAATGTGGAAAGGCCTAGGAAATGTTGTGGCATGGGCCAATAAGCAGCAAGGAACCACTGTATTGCGTAAGTGCCTAGTAATGACAATCTCTTACAGGAAAGAAGCTAATCATCTACTCTTGACACTCAAAGGTATCCTGGAGGGTCACCACTGACCATTAACTCAGCCAGATAACATTTGTACTAAAGAACAAGTCAGACCTTGGATACGCATCAATGAGTAACCCACCAGCTGATGCTAGAGCAGGGGTTCCCAACCTTTTTTATGTCACGGAGCCTTACCATTAACCGAGCGGTCCATGGACCCCAGTTTGAGAACTGCCCACCTAGAATGATTTCAGAACCTACAAAATAGAGGCCACGAATGTGATAGGACATTCTCCAAATGTCTGGACGAATGTAGCTCCAGCAGTACTGGAAGCCTGACATCATCCAGGACAAAGCAGTCACTGCATGTGTATCCATTCCAATATGTAAACTGCCATTTCCCCCACCTCTGCACAATGTATCACTTACAAAGTATATTCAGTGGCCATTTTATTAGGTACACCTAATCAGCCGATCATGTAGCAGCAACTCAATGCATATATGGTCAAGAGGTGCAATTGTTGTTCAGACCAAACAATACAATGGGGGAAAAAATGTGATCCAAGTGATTTTGACTATGGAGTGATTGTTGGGGCCAGAGGAGGTGGTTTGACTACTTCAGAAACTGTTGATCTCCTGGGATTTTCACACACAACAGTCTCCAGAACAGGGGTTCAAAGATCCAAGATTCAAGGTACATTTATTATCAAAGTACATATGCAGTATACAACCCTGAGATTCATCTTCCCTCAGACAGCCACGAACCAGAGGAAACTATGGAGCCCGTTCAAAGAAAAATATCAAATTCCCAATGCACAAAAAAAAAGGAACAAATCAAACAGACGGCAAAAAACACAGAATATAAAACTCCAACCACAAAGTCATCGAAAGAGTACAGGCACGTTCAGTCCAGCTCAGCTCAGCCCAACCCAGCGCTGTGTCCTCGATGCTTTAATCAGTGAGAAATGGAGTAAATCATGGGTTCACGCACCCTCTCCAGGCTTCTTGGCCTCCAGACCACATACTTTGCTTGAAACCTCACCGAACTCCCTTGGAGACAGAAAAGCACCAGCTTGCTCATCAGCCCAAAAATGCACCACCAAAATGTAGATCACAGTCTCCAACAGTAGCAGGACCACATTTGAAGGAAAAGAAAAAGTAAAGGAAGTGAGAGAGGTAGTTTTGTGAACCATCTGGTGCATTTCTCCCTTGGTTGCATTGTTTTCTGCCATCATCTTCTTCCAGAAGAAAAACCTTCTCAATCTTTTTTACGCCATGGACCAATATCATTAAGCATCCACAGACTCCAGGTTGGAACCCCTTCTCTAGAGTTTGCGAAAAACAAAAAATGTCCAATGAATGGCAGTTCTGAGGCTAAAAATGCCTTGTTAATGAGAGAGGTCAGAGGAGAATGGCCAGACTGCTTCAAGCAGACAGGAAGGCAACTAACTCGAATAACCATACATTACAACAATGTTGTGCAGAAGAACATCTCTTAAAGCACAACACATCAAACCTTGAAGTGGATGGGCTACAGCAGCAGAAGACCACGGACATGCACTTGGAGGCCACTTTCTGAGTTACAGGAAGTTAGATGGTGTAGATTGCAATAAGTTGCTTGATACTTTCCAAACTCTTGACCTCTGCCAGAGACAAAAACAACAGGTAGATGGGAATCCCACAACATGCAGAATCTCCCTTTGCTTAGAAACATACCTGGTTTCCTTCATCGATGACTCCTGGAACTGAGTACAGACAACATTGTGTGAGTACCTTCAGCAAAAGGACTGTAATGGCTTATCACCACCTTCTCAGAACTAGTTATGGCTGGTCAAGAATTGCTGTCCTTATTGGCATCCTGTCAATTAATTTAAGACGTGATATCTGAGCTCCAATCTAACATTAGCACTTGGAAGTTAAAATGGGGATGAAATTTGTCTTGAGCTGTAATGAGATAAGCAATAACAAATTGGTTGTTCATTTTATCCCTTTTAAAGATAATGGAAAAGGAAAATGGGTAAAGCATAAAGCAGGTTACCTATTGCTTTCAACTATTAGGTACTGCTTCCCAAGGCTGTTTTCATTCCACTTATCTCCAGGGATAATTTCCCTTTCTCTTTGACTTAAAATTGCCAGTGAAGAATAGAACTGATATATCTGTTTGATACTGCGGGAGAGCAATCAATTCCTGCTGGACAACTTGGCGTATTCAAAACCTGAAACTGCACTAAATCACTGCACATGATTTTCCAGCCTCGGTTTGGGGAATTTCGATGTGTACTTGACAAAGCGTTGCGCCCAACGGAAGCGGCTCCCATGAATTGGACATTGAAACTTGCAATTTTATCTGGTTACATAAGATGATTGGAAAATCATGGCTGGCGTTGTACAGTTGAAGAATATATAATCCCAGCAGGCACAGAATAGCTCTGGCAACACTGAAATGGAAACTCTCCTTGGATTTCTATTAGGGAACTTTAGGAATAGCCTTTCTTATATTACCAGATGTTGAAGCAGATATGACCAATTCTATGAAATAAACCATCCCTAGTAACACAGAACTCAATTGGCTGTCTCTATTTTGCTTCTCTTTTCCTCTTGTCATCAGTTTTCCATTTTTATACAATGATATAAACAAACAAGAAGACTACACCTCATCTACTCCATTCCCCTTCTTATGATGACAAGAGGCCTTGTTTATGGACTGCCAATGAACTGTGGATGTCAGGTAAATGCCTCACACTCCCCATCTGGAAGCAGAATAAATCAGTTAACTTCTGTGAGCCTGTGTGGAAATTATGACTCAGTAAGGCTGGGGTGTACAATAAAGAAACTGTTTTTGAGGGAGCCTTGAAATGTTTTTCTTTCTCCTCCTATAATGCTGACCACGCAATTTTTGAGCGAATCTGAAGGATGTACCATGCCAGTACTCAGCAAAATTGACACACTTGGATTTGGAGCCGTGCTGGTTGGAGTGAATGATCTGGAGAGGAGAAGACGAGGCAGGGGAGTTCCAAAGCCCTCCAACTAGCCCGGGTGCGAAGGTGGATCACTCTAAGTGGTGAGCCAATTTGGAGAGGTTGAGAACACCTCCTTTGGCAGCGAAATCTAGGCCCAAAGTGAATCGCTGGGTGGCATGTTCTAGGCCTGGATCAATTTGCCATGGCAGAGTCCAAGTCCTAATGCAAAGTAAGATCAGCTGATTGGACAATTTAAATGCTGGCCCAGATAGACTGGGAGCTCCTCTCTCTGTGACACTGAGACTGTGAGACTGCTCTCAGCTGCTGAACTGAATACTGAGGCTTTGGGCCTACCTTAGGCTGCTCAGGGATTTGGATGTAAGGACACAATTTGGTTTGGAATACTGTTGTTGTTGCTCGCTTCTATTGTTTGCATGATTTGATTTTTTTCCTCTTTTTCTGCACACCAAAGGTTGGTCTTTATCTTTTTTTTTAAATTGGGTTCTTTCAGGTTTCTTGATTTACATCTGCCTGTAAGCAGACAAATTTCAAGGCTCTTTGATAATAAATGTTCTTTTAATCTTGAAACCTTGAATCTTTGACTATTCGTGAGGTGCCTCACCACCTGACACAAGTGAACTAAATTTGTGCAGCAGAAACCCTTACACAGCCAGCAGTTACATATAAGGGACACATAATGGCTTAATCAGGCTGCTTTAGGCAAGCAGAGAGCTTACCTGTACATAAGTATAGCTGGAAACTGGACTTTGGATATTTAAGAATTGTAAAATGATGATCCGCCAGACAAAACTGGGATCAATAAGAAATAATTGAAAATCCCCTGCATCCACTTCCCAGTTACGGTGTGTTAGGTTCACTGGATAGCTCCATTGGCTCATTGACTTCAAACTGAACACCCACCACATATTTACATCAATCCTGCATTAGTCCCAATATATTCTCCTTATATTCCCATGATTTTCCCACTCTTTAACACACATGGGGACATAATTGGATTAGGGTTCCACGTTTGACAGCTATTGAGATGGTCATTGTTGCTTTCTTGAACTGGGGAGTAAGGTATAATGTTTGATAAAAGTGATATCAAAGTATATTCTGAAGTTGTAGTGTCCCGAGGAGACAAGGAGCAGCAGTCAATACTGATAACCCTAGTCTTTCTGCCGGATCACAGAGAACAGATATCCTAACTGGGGTAACCCAGGTCCTTTGACCTTGTTGTATCAGCTATCCAGTGTCATGATCAGTTGAAGTCCATCAGAATCAGACTTAATATCACTGGCATTTGACATGAAATTTGTTGTTTTGCAACAGCTGTACGTTGCAATACATTATAATAAAAACTATAAATTATAATAAGAACAACATGTTATAAAGAAAATTAGATTATATAATTAGTGGAAAATGAGAGAAAAAAATACTGAGGTAGTGTTCATGGGCTCATTGTCCATTCAGAAGTATGATGGCGGAGGGGGAGAAGCTGTTGCTGAAATGTTGAGTGTGTGCCTTCAAGATTCTGTACCTCCTCCTTGTTGATAGCAATGAGAAGAGGGTATTAACGAAGAGGGGGTCCTTAATGATGGATGCCAACTTTTTGAGGCATCGCCTTTTGAAGGTGTCCTGGATGCTGGGGAGACTGTTGCCCATGATCGAGCAGCCAGAGTTTACAACTTTCTGCAGCTTTTTCCCATCATTTGCAGTGGCTCCTCCACACCAGATGGCACCGCAACCAGTTAGAATGCTCTCCATGGTACTCCTGTAGAAACCTGTGAGTGCCATCGGTGATGTGCCAAATCTCCTCAAACTTCTAAGAACAAAATATAGCTGCTTTCATGCCTTCTTTGTAATTGCATCAATATGTTGGGCCCAGGATAGATCCTCAGAGATGTCGACACCCAAGAACTTGAAACTGCTCACCCTTTCCACTGCGTATCCCTTGATGAGGACTAGTGCATGTTCTCTCGACTTGCCCTTGCTGAAATCCACACTCAATTCTTTGGTCTTCCTGATGCTGAGTTCAAGGCTGTTGCTGTGACTGCACTCAACCAACTGATCAATCTCGCTCCTGTACGCCTCCTCATTATCATCTGAAGTTCTGCCAGCAATAGATATGTCACAAGTGGCAAATTTACAGAATGTGTTTGAGTCACACAGTCATGGGTGCAGAGAGAGTAGAGCAGTGGGCTGAGCTCACATCCGTGAGGTACGGCAGTGTTGACTGTCAGTGAGGAGGAGTTGTTACTTCTGAACCCCAGGGACCGTGGTCTCCCAGTGAGGAAGTTAGGGATCCAGTTGCAGACGGAGGTACAGGGACCCAGGTTTTGGAGTTTGTTGATTAGGACTGAGGGTATGATTGCATTGAATGCTGAGCGTAGTCATTAAGCAGCAGCTTGGCATTGGTATTGCTATTGTCCAGGTGATCCAAGGCCAAGTGGAGAGCCAGTGAGACTACATCCACTAAACCTATTGTGGTGATAGATGAGTTGCAGTGGGTCCAGGTCCTTGCTTAGGCAGGAGTTGCTTCTGGCCTTGACCAGCCTCTCAGAGCACTTCATCACAGTAGATGTGAGTACCACTAGGCGATAGTCATTGAGGCATCTCACCCTGCTCTTCTTGGGCACTGGTGTGATTGTCACCCTTTTGAAGCAGGTGGGAACTTCAGATTGCAACAATGAGAGATTGAAGATGTCCTTGAACACTCCCAGCAGTTGGTAGGCACAGGTTTACAGAGCCCCACCTGGTACACCTAACACCTAACAAGGGCCTAACACCTTGTAAGGGTTCACCCTCTTGATAGATGTTCTGACGTCTCCTTCTAAGACAGAGATCACAGGGTCACCAGATACTGCAGGGATTCGCACAGGTGTAGTTTTATTCTCCCTTTCAAAGCATGTATAAAAGGCATTGAGCTCATCTGGGAGTGAAGCATCTCTGCCATTCACGATGTTAGGTTTTGCTTTTTAAGAAGTAATGGCCTGCAAACCCTGCCAGAGCTGACATGCATCTAATTCCATCTCTAACCTCAATTGGGATAGTTTTCTTGCCCTTATAGTAGTCTTCTGTAGCTCATACCTAAACTTCTTGTATGTTTCTGGATCACCGGTCTTGAATGCCACAGATCTAGTACTTACAAGCTATGAATCTCCCGGTTCATCCACAGCATTTTGTTTGGGTAAGTCAGGAATGTTCTCAAAGGTGCACACTCATCCACACAGGTCTTGTTGATATTGGTGATTTAGATTCAAAGATGAGTCTAGTCCACCAAGTGAATGCAGTCCTGAAGCACGTCTCCACTTCCCTTGACCATGGCTTCTTTGTCCTCACCACTGATGCTGCGATCTTTAGTCTCTGCCTATACGCTGGGAGTAGAAGTACAACCAGATATTCGGACTTTCCAAATTATGGAGGATAGATGGCACAGTAAGCATTCTTGATGATGGCATAACAGTGGTCAAGTGTTTTGGCTCCTCTGGTTCCACAGGTGATACTGGATCTCGGTAGTAGTTGTTCAGATACTTCTTCAAGTTGGCCTGGTTGAAATTGCCCACAGAGATAGGGAAGGCATCAGGGTGGGCAGTTTCATGCCTGCTGATTACATTGCTTAGCTCCTGTTGACATTGGCCCGAGGTGGAATGTACACCGCTATCAGGATGATGGCTGGAAACTCTCTCGGCAGATAAAATGGACAACATTTGACTGCTAGATTTACGAGGCTGGGTGAGCAGGGCTGAGACAGAACCATCATGTTTGTGCACCATGATGAGTTAATCATAAAGCATACTCCACCTTCCCTGCCTTTTAAAGACTCATCTGTTGTGTCTTGGTGGAGAATCAGGAAGTCATTGGGCTGCAGCGCTACATCCAAAATGGCAGAGGATAGTCAAGTTTCCATGAAGCAAAGTACACAGCAGACCCCGATGTCTTACCATTGTTCCACATCCACTTTGGCTGTTGAAGAAGATGTCACCAGCGAACAACGCGACCAAAAGCGATGTCCTTCAGACAGTTCACGAAGCTACATCTTCTTCTTTCAAATATGATTCTGCTACTTTTGGAACCTGAGATATACATTTTAATAGCATGCTTTTGGGCCAGTTGTGCAATCTGGCACTTCGCTGTCAGGTTTTGAGTGGAGTGTGTGGCCTGCAGGCCAAGAAGCCTGGAGAAAGAGCGGAAGTCCATGATCAACTCCATTTCTCACCAATCTCACCAATCAAAGTGTTGAGCGTGATTGAAATCAACGGGGATGAGTGTAGTAGTCGAGCACTCTACAGTGCCATCTGATTGTGTTAAACCGGTCTCTCTTGTCCATCTTGCTCTTGCTCGATGATGTTGGAGCCTTAAGCCTTGGATGAGGTTTAATCAATGTGGTCTGTGGATTGGGCTCTGCAGTTCATGTTATCATGTGTTTCTGGTTTCTAGTTGCTCCTTGTTTTATTATTTTTGTGCAAGTTTGATCAGGGTGGATTGGCTCTGCCACCTGCAATCAACGACCAGCACATCACTGAATTGAACTGAACTGAGAAAAACAGAATATGCCTGGACTGTTTCAATGACTCTGTGGTTTGATGTTTTATTTTCTGTGTTTTTCATCAATTTCTTGCCATTTGCTCGATTTTTTTTGCATGTTGTGTGTTTGATGTTTTCTTTGAATGGGTTCCACGGTGTTTCTTTGTTTCGTGGCTGTCTGTGTGAAGATGAATTTCAGTATTATATATTGCATACATATTTGATAATAAATTAACTTTGAATCTTTGAACTCTATCATTTCTATTTATTTATTTTTGCACAGGCATATATATATATATATATATATATATATATATATATATATATATATCTGTGAGACTAGAACAAGAGGGTGTAGAGAAGGCTTAGGGTGAAAGGTGAAATGTTTAAGGGGAATCTGAGGGGAACTTCTTCATGCAGAGGGTGGAGTGAGTGTAGAACGAACTGCCGGCAGAACTGATAGATGTGTGTTCAGATGCAACATTTAAGAGACGTTTGGAGAGGTATATGTATGTGAGAGGTATAGAAAGATATGGCTATGGTTCCAGTGTAGGTCAGTGGGACTGGACAGTAGACAAGCTTGCCATGGACTGGATAGGCCTGTTTCAGTGTTGTGGTACTCTGTGACTCCATGGGGATACTGAGAAGGTCAGGCAGTACTGTGGAGAGCGAAACAGAGTTAATATTTCAGACCGATGGCTGCCTTTTTTATTACAATAATATTTAATTTCTTACATAGTAGTTGTGAAATTTTTGTTTGGCAGATGGATAGAAGTAATAAGCACAAATCAATTTCATATTCAATTAAGATTCTTTGTATTTGCAGAAACATTAGCAGAGACATTTTAGTTTCAAATTGAATACCATTTCCATGATAGTGGTATTGCAGCTTGAAAACTATGTATGGAATTTGTGCAGAAAGAAATAAAACAGACAGTCTTTTGTTCATTTTAAGTAACCATGCATTAAATATTTGTATGTTTAAATGTTTAAGTAACATCATATTAGTCAAATTATATATTTGGATTTACATTCTCAAATCTTTGCTGTTGCATAAACATTGTGGTGTAGCAATCTTGTATTCTTTACACGTCATACATTTTCAAGTCAGATTGAATAAATCCAAACTCAGTTTCTGTGTGCTGAAGTCATTTTTAACACTTCATAGCAAATTAAGTTGTGTCGGAAAGGTTGCCTTGGGGCGGAATGCAAAATTCTACTTAGGTAATCGCCTGTCCTGCCTGTAGGTGTAATCAGATTGATCACAGCAATGTGAAGACAAATAATCATTTTTCCTTAGCTATTCCGGACATAAGGGATGTTGTGCTTTCAGATTGGTTTTAGAGTTAGACCACTTTGAGGTCCTAGTGCTGACCCAGTAAAGGCATACTGGATGGCTAGGTGAACAAGAGTTAAACTTATAAACATGTAGAACGTTGATTTGGCAGGAATTTTCATTACTTTGGCCTTCCCAAAAGCGACTTAAGGGAAGATATGATGCATTGTCATTACTGGAATGAAAGAAACTTGTGTATTGATAAATTACCATAACATTGGGCATTCAAGTGATCATCCATTTTCTAATATTCTATGACTCCATGGAAGTCAATCATGTGTCAGAATCATATCTATCTGTCAGTCTTCAAATACAAATATTGGAGCATCTGACTAAATGTACCCATGCTCTTGGAAAGTCTGAGAGGTTTGTCCAATATCAGATAACAGAATGCTGTAACTACGAAAATCTGTAGCCATCCCCCTAAAAATGGCATTGGCATCAAAGATTAATCATGACCTTATTGAACTGTTGAATACTGAATCTTATGTTCTTACCTTAGATTTTCCATCAGGAAGCAATGATGATTGAACTCCATTTCTGGAGCTTCCTCTTGGTGTTCACCTCATACTGATCAGAGGGCATTCAGATCTAGGATCCCGAACTATTGGTATAGTTAGATTTGTTATGAGACTTCTTTTTCACTCTCTTCTGATCATCACAGAAGAATGCCTTTTCATTATAAGCGACATTCTATATGACCATGATTTTCATTCAGCTGCCATGCTGCTTCAGACTATGAAAGAGAACTCTTGGACCATGAAAACATAAAAAATGATCATCTATTTTCAACCAGATGTTTCATGATAACTGTTGGCATAACTGGGATCCTTTATTTCTGATTATCACTTTGATTCACCTGAATAGGAACAGCACAAAGAATCATGTGTTCAAAGTTCAAAGTAAGCTTATTATCAAAGTACATATATGTCACCATATACAAACCTGAGATTCATCTCTTGTGGGCATACTCAATAAATCCAAAATATAACCATAATGGAATCAATGGAAGACTGCACCAGCATGGGTGTCCAACCAGTGTGCAAAAGACATAAGCTCTGCAAATATCAAAAGGAAGAAATAATAATTAAAAATAAATAAGCAATAAGTATCGAGAACATGAAATAAGAGTCCTTGAAAGTAAGTCCATATGATTGCAGCAACATTTCAATGATGGGGCTAGTGAAGTTGAGTGAAGTTATCCCATTTTGTTCAAAAGCTTGATTGTTGAGGGGTAATAACTGTTCTCAAAGTGGTGGAGTGAGGCCTAAGGCTCCTGTACCATCTTCCTGATGGCAGCAGCAAGAAGAGAGCACGTCCTAGATGGTGGTGGTGGGGGTTGTCCCTGATGATGGATGCTGCTTTCCTGTGAAAATGATTCATGTAGATGTGCTCAATGGTGGGGAAGATTTTACCTATGATGGACTGGGCTGTATCCACTATTTTTAAAGGATTTTCCATTCAAGAGCATTGTTGTTTTCATACCCGGCTGTGGTGCAGTCAATGAGTAGACTCTTCACTACACGTCTACAGAAGTTTGTCAAAGTTTTAGATGTCATGCTGAATCTTCGCAAACTCCTAAGGAAGTAGAGGCACTACCTTGCTTTCACTACACTCGCGTGCTGGGCCCAGGACAGGTTCTCAGAAATAATAACATCGAGGACCTTAAAGCTGCTGACCCTCTCCACATCAGATCCACTGATGAAGACTGGCTCATGGACCTCTGGTTTCTACGTCCTGAAATCAATAATCACCATGGTGGTCTTGCAGACATTGAGTAAGAGGTTGTTGTTATGGCACCATTCAGCCAGATTTTCATTCTCCCTCCCATATGCTGATTTGTCACCACGTTTGATTCGGCCTACGGCACTGGTGTCATCAGGAATCTTGAATATGGCGTTGGAGCCACGTTAACCATACAGTCATTAGTGTAGTGTGAGTAGAGCAGGGGGCTAAGCACACAGCCTTGTGGTGCAGCTGTGCTGAAGGAGACCAAGGAGGAGATGTTGTTGCCAATCAGAACTGACTAGGATCTACAGGTGATGAAATCTGAGATCCAATTGCACAAAAAGGTATTGAGGCCAAAGTCTTAAAGCTTATTGATTAGTTTTGAGGGGATGATTGTATTGAATGTTAAGCTGTAGGCATCCTAATGTATGCATCCTTTGCTGTCCAGATGTTCCAGCGTTGAGTGAAGAGCCAGTGATATAGCATCTGCTGTGTGAGCGTCTTTAACTCCTGGTGAAATCGTCGGGGCGCCATCATGACAAGCTTTTTGCACCAATCCTTTTGGTAATTCGGTGATTTTTTGTGATTTTTGGACGGCGAGTCTTGGGCATCTGAAACCTGGTGGAGCCCATCCCTCGCCGGTTTTTTTTTTATGAGGTCGAGTTGCTAGCTCGACACTCAACCCAGGCACAGATGGAGAGCGTGCAAGGGAACCGGATGGAATTGAACTCGAGACCTCTCGCTCCGAAGTCCAGTGCTGATGCCGCTATGCCACCACCTATAGCTACCAGTAGGCAAATTGGAGCAGATGTCATGCAGGAGTTGATATATCTCATCATCAACTTCTCAAAACATTTCTTCACTTTGGATGAAAGTGCTACTGGATGATAGTCACTAAGGTAGGTTACCATGTTCTTCTTAGGCACCAGTATAATTGAAGCCTGATTGAAGCAGGTGAGTGCCTCAGACTGCCAAAGCAGGAGTGTACAGATCTTTGTGATCACTCCAGCCAGTTGACCAGTACGGCTCTTTAGTACTTGGCTATTTACCCATCTTGGCTGGAAGTTTTCATTGGGTCACCCTTCTGAAGACTGCTTGCATGTCGGCCTCAAAGACTGAAATCCCAGGATCAACAGGGGCTGCGGGAGCTTGTAATGGTTCCTCCGTGTTTTAATAGTTAAAAGTATAGAAGGCATTGAGGCAATCTGGAAGTGAAGCCCTGTTGTTGGCTATGTCACTTGATTTAACTTTATAAGAGGTGATAGGCTTCAAGCTCTGCCACAACTGTTGAGCATCCCTTGTTGATTCAGGTTTAGTCTGGAATTGCCACTTCACCTGTGAGATGGCTTTCCGGAGATCGTGCCTGGACCTCTTGTAACTTCATTGGGCAGCAGACTTGAATGCTACTGATCTGGCCTTCAACAGACTGCAGATCTCATGGTTCATCTAGGGTTTCTGGTTGGGGAAGACTCTGAATGATTTAGTGGGGACACACTCATCTACAATAGTTTCAATAAAGTCTGTGACAACCATGGTATATTCTGTCAAAGCCACAGATGAGTCCTTGAACACGGCCCAGTCCGCCGACTCAAAGCAATCTCGTGGGCACTCCTCTGCCTCCCACGGCCACCACTGGCATTGTAGTAAAAGTAAAGCAATTGTTGGAAGTATATTTGTGAATGGTTATGCGATAGATGGAACATTCCAACTTTTATATTAAATAGGTAGTTTTTTTTTACATGCCTCTAGAAATTAGTAAGCCACACCAAAGTTCCTTCAAATATGGGTCTTATTCTTTCCCTCTTCAGTCGAAGTGAGATGGAAGCATAGATTTTGGATACCTAAAAATATTTGAGGCTTAATTGCAAAAAAATATCGAATTAAGAAAAGGCTAGAAAAACACAGCAGGTCAGGCAGCATCTGTGGAATGTTTCCCCAGAATGGGTCTGCCCTCATGGTGGACCTGCTTCATTCTGGATAATCAGCCCTTTGTGTTACCACAATGTCTTAATACTACATTTGAAAGGAATTTACAATGAAGAATTTAGATGATGTGAAAACATTTGCAGATATGATGGATCCAGGAGCGACTGAACTGTTCCTCTTGGTTTGGTGGTGTGCCAACATGTTTACCAAACCCTGCAAATCTTCCTTTCAGAGATTTCTCCTTCTTCCCTAACTTAGACCAACATTTTCCTTTTCCCATCAAAGTTTTAGCAGGAACTTTATTTAGTAAAATGATTCATAGGATTAGTAATTAATTTTTTTTAACTGGATAGGAGTTAATAACTGGAGAATAATTCAGTTATTATTATCCTCTTAGTTATTATATAATCTCTAACCAGCGTAAGTTTCAAGATTCAAGACTCAAGTACATTTATTATCGAAGAATGTATAAATTATACAATCTTGAGATTCGCTTCTCACAGTTAGTCACAAAGCAAGAAACCCGAAAGAACCCAATTAAAATTAAAAAGGAGAATCTAAAAAATAAAAGTAAAAGACTTAACACTCAATTTGCAAGAGAAAAATATATACAAATCATGGAAACAATTGAAATGAATAGCAGCCTGCTGAACTATTATTTCCTTCTTTTTGTTTGTATAGCATTTGAGTATTATCTTAAGTCTACCTTCATTATTTACACTCCAAACTTATAGACGGGAAGCAAGTTAACATTATGATGACCATTACAGAGGCTGTGTCTTTATTTTACCCACAGGCTGGCATCTTTGAAGATGACTTCTATGATGGGGCTTGGTGTGCTGGCAGGAACGATTATTCACAGTGGTTTGAACTGGATGCCAGAAGACTAACTAAATTCACTGGTGTTATAACACAGGGAAGAAATTCACTTTGGTCGTAAGTAAGACTAACTGCTTTTGAGCAAAAATGATTTCAAAGTGTCGTGTCATTTACTTCTGTAACAGTGAGACTGGTGCACAGGTTTTGAGTTAAACATTTCAAGACTCAATGCAATAAGTATTAATGCATTAAAAAAAAGTGTGAGGAAGTTCTTGCAATCAAGTAGCATTTGTGGAAAGAGAGTATTTCAGTCCTTCATCAGAACTGAGAAAAAGAGAAGCAAGTTAGTCCAGGCAGTAGAAATGTGGGTGTGGTTTGCAATGGGTAGAACAAGGGCAACTGTTCTGATAGGATGAAATAGTACAATAAGAAATAATTTTATTGTCAAATCTAACCTTAATTATTAGTTGCATTTTTGTTTTGGTTAAAAGTGCTCCACCATTTTATTCTTCATAAAATAGCAAGATTACTTTGGTACGTTACAGCTTACCCAACCAATAGCTGCTGCCTTTTTCTTTAATATCCCCACACTTGGCCTGCATCTTTTGTTTGGATGTTAGTCTCACTATCTCCACTGCTCTCTGAGCATCGCTCCTCAGCTCTTGCTAAAACTGTCAACAAGCTCTAGTTTGCAGCACCTACTGCTTTTCATGATTTTTTTAATTGTCCAAGCCCATCAAAAAATCTGAACACTGCTCTAAAATAAAAATAGAAATTTATGGAAATATTCAGCAGGTCTGAAGGGCTATTGGTCCTGAAAAATAAATTCTCTTTCATTCTACACAGAATACTGCCCAACCTGCTATATAAACCCAGAATTTCCCATTTTAAATTCAGAGATTTCATCTGGAGTGTTTTGATTTTCATTCTCAGGATACTGCTCTTTCAGCATTTCTTTCAGTGAGGTTTCTTATTTGAACAGTAATCTCTCTTCCACATCTAGCCGTCAAGTGTTTTTTTCACTAGCAGCTCTCTTGTCTTTCTGCATTACATTGGTGCGACTGCTCTGATGAATTTTCCTACATTGGTCCTCTTTAGCTGGAGGCAGAGAGTACTACAATGTCCATCTGCACTGTCTGCATTGAGCTTGTAATAATTTTGCTTTGAGGTCATCTTTTAATCACATATGATTTTTTTCTTATGAGCTTCACTATTTTTCAACCTTATTTTTACCCCTTGCCATTTTCTATTTCTAAAATCCGAATTACGTTTAATATGTTCCCTCGTGCAAATAAAAACAACATTGCTGGTACCTCTCCAATTGAATTGCAGCCTGCAATTATTCCTGATCTTCTGAGCAGACTGTCACTCCTAGGGGCAAATGTTACCCTTGATGATAATCTAAAGCAAATTGTATACCAGATCAGCTCCTCATTATACAGCTCATCCTTTCTCATAAAGTCAAGAAATATAATAATGACCATTCATACCAAACATGCAGAATGGCTGAGAAGTAAAAGATCCCCCAACACAGCGACTGTTTTAATGTAGATCTTTTAGAGTAGCTAGCAATTCCTTTAAAGCAGGTGTTCCCGACCTGTGGTCCAGGGACCTCTTGCTTAATGATGTTGGTCCATGGCATAAAAAATGGTTTGGAACCCCTGCTTTAAAGTAACAAACAGAAAAATGTGGGTCTTCGTAGATTGGAGAAGAACATCTACCCATAACATTTGAAACTATATATTTTTTATTTTACTGAGATACAGTGTGGAGTAGGCCCTTACCGTCCCTTGAGCCACGCTGCTCAACAATCCGATTTAATTATAGTCTAATTTCATGACAGATAAGGAATCTGATGGGGCAGAGACAGCCAGCCTGGTCATATGGAAGCTCACAGTACATGGGGAATGCAACCAGTATTCAGCAGTTCCTAAGACAGAGGTGGAACCAACAGCATGACATCAAGAATTAAAAGTTTAATTTAGAGGGAAACCGTTTGAGGGAGATGCTTAAACACAAGAGATGCTGGAAACCCAGAGGAACACACACAAAATACTGGAGGAATGAAGTAGTTCAGGCATCATCTACAGTGCTGTGCAAGAGTCTTAGGCACACATATATTTTGCTAGGGTGCGTACGATTTTTGCACAGTCCTGTAGTAATTTCATGTATTGCATTGTAATGCTGCTACTACAAAAAAAACTTTGTGACATATGTGAGTGATGATAGACCTGATTCTGATATGGGTCTCTATCGTGGACTGAGATTGGGAAGGGGGCAGGGAGAGGGGAGGGAGTCATTCTGTGATGATCAGTAAACCAATTATTCAGAATCAAATGACCTTGCCTGGTGTCTCAGAGCAGGGTGCATCTGCACCCACACCAACCCCCACCCCTGGCACTCCTCTGCCACCAACCCCCCGCCCCATGGTGCTCCACCCTCACCTTTCCCAACCTCTTTTGTTTCTCGAGCAAACATGAGGAAATCTGCAGATGCTGGAAATTCAAACAACAACACAAAATGCTGGTGGAACACAGCAGGCCAGGCAGCATCTATAAGGTGAAGCACTGTCGACGTTTCAGGCCGAGACCCTTCATGAGTCCTGACGAAGGGTCTCAGCCCGAAATGTCGACAGTGCTTCTTCTTATAGATGCTGCCTGGCCTGTTGTGTTCCACCAGCATTTTGTGTGTGCTCTTTTGTTTCTGCCAGCTTTGCAAACTCATTCTCCGCTAATGTTGACAAAAGTCTATCGCGACCAAGCTGTATATATGTGCCTAAGACTTTAATGTATATTTACTTCTCCCTCTCGTTCTCTCTCTCCTTTCTCCCTTTCTCACTCCTCTCTACCACCCCTCTCTTCCCCCTCCCTCTTTCTCTCCCTTCCCCTCCCTCTTTCTCTCCCTTCCTCCCTCTCTCTCTTCCACTTTCTCTCTCTCCCTTCCTCTCTCTTTTCCCTCTCACCGTCAGTCTCATTCACACACACATATTTAAAATATAATAAAAATAGCATCTTTCGATCTTTTTAAATAATGGATGAATGATGAAATCTTCATGCTGTGTTTTGAAGAGCCTAGTCATGCAAATCAGTAAAACGTCCTGATGATTCTTGCTTTGCTGATTGATCTCGACCACAGCACTAACAGAAATATTTCTCACAATCCATCAGGACAAAATACAGTCGCTGCAAACTCTCCCACTCTTGATCCATGTCCTGATGACAACAAGGCTACTTTGATCTGAATGTGACTATGGTTGAATGATTGTGAATCACTCACCAGCAAAGCTCATAAATGAAGAATATTCACTTGAGTCTGGTGCTAACTTTGGTATGGTGTCATCTGTTGGATTCTTAAAAATAGAAAGAAAACAAAAGCAAAAATTATAAAAAGTAATATTGCATTCCCTCATATAAGAGCAGAATAGCTCAAAGTTATTTAAATAAAAATTCTCCTGATTATTAAATAGACAATCAAATTCATGGACTGTACTGAGGAATACGATAGTGTAGTAGTTAGAGTGACACTATTACAGCTTCAGGCGTTCCAAAGTTTGGTGTTCAATTCCGGCACTGTTCTGTAAGTGTCTCTGTACGTCCTCCCTGTAGAATGCATGGGTTTTCCACAGGTGCTCTGGTTTCCTCCCACAGTCCAAAGATGGACTACAATTACATTGGTAATTGTGAATTGTCCTGTGATTAGGTGAGGTTAATTGGGGCAGTGTGGCTCCAAGAGCTGGAAGGACCTACTCTGGACTGTGTGAATAAATAAACAACTAGCCGATAGGCATGTGTTGCTAATCTATTGAGATCGTGGTCTATAAATGTGCCTGTTTTTATCTTGCGTGATAGATGTCGGGCTCTTTAAGGTTGTTATAGCCAGGGATGGTAGTGGGGACGAGCTCCCTCTAACTTTTAAATGCTCCCAATGGCTGGCACCTCAAATAGCCTCTGACTACCAAGTCCAGCTCCTGGCCTTCACATGTGGCTTAGCTACTAAGCCTGGCAGAACTATTTCTGCTGACAGGAGAAGGGATAAAGGTGGTTACTGACACTTTCAAACCAGTCACTTTGGCAGATGGGGTTCATCAGCTGTAGTTGACAGCTCATCTAGGAGAAGGAAAACTCTGATCTCAAACCTCTGCTGCCTTGCAGCTACTCCCACTCATGGGAAGGCTTCCAAAGTAAACCCCAAGGGAAAACTCCAGAGCTGGAATACCTAAGGCAGCCCTACGTTCAATTCAGCACTGACTGGCAACTCCTGCGATGCTGCTGGTACCAGACTGTATCGGCCTCTGCTGTTTGTTTTGGTTCATCAGATACTTATGGAAGGAGTTTGCTACATGGGCAACAGCTTTCTCTCCATATCGTACTGCCCAGGCTTGTGTATCGTGTAGACAGCGAGGATACCACATCCATGGTCGACCCTGACCGATGGAGGTCTTGCTCAATAGACGCTGAAGCCACCAACATGGTGGGCAGGAATCACCTAGGCATTTCAAAGGAAGCACGTGTCTCCCACAATTTTAAAGTGTGCTTTTCTAGAGCATTTGCTGGAATTTGTGGTTAATAAAGAATAAGAGAGTAATATTTATATCTTTGTGATTTTAATTAGATTATTGAGATTTCTGCAACCACACAGCCAAGTGCTTGGGAATTAATTTCCTCAGCTGCTCTCTTCCCACAGGGGGCAGGTTGAAAGCTGGTGATTTTCTGCCTCCTATTATTCAGTGTGTGGACAAGGATCTGAAGAATGAATTGTGTAAACTGACTACCTGATCAGTTTACAATAGGGGTTCCCAACCTGGGGTCCACGGACCCCTTGGTTAATGATAAGGCTCCATGGCATAAAAAGGGTTGGGAACCCCTGGTTAACAAGATTTTGTTGTGTGTAGTCAAAGAGCAACATTCCTTCAAGAAGTGTTGTCTATCCTTAAGACAAATTTTAAGATTTGCGTTCTGTAAGGTATGATGCTACTTGTGATAAAACAATATGTGTGTAGCAATATTGCCATCAATCCCTCTGTTTGATCCAATGTTCAAAATGATTTGTAGTCTTTCATTATTTCGAGGTTGTGGTTTCCATGAAGATGAAGCTAATAGTTTCATCAAATGGTTGCTGAAGTATTCTGACTCCCTCCAAGCAGGAGTTGGAATTATTATGTGTGACATTTTCCATAATTTCACATGTCCCATAGTAGTTCACAACCAATAGAGTACTTTTGAATTGTAATCATGGTTGTAGATGCCAATTTAAACACATATTGGTTCCACAAACAGCAATGCTGTTCAGTGTGATTAATGTTAAGCTGGGCACCAGGCAAAGCTCCCTAGCTCTTCGTTAAATGCTGTCTTATATTCACTTGTGAAATATACTTCAGGCTCAGTTTTTGGGTACATCTAAATATAGCTCTGAATATATCGAACTCCCTTAGTATATTATGAGCTTAGGTTCCTGGGATGGATACAGTAGCGTAATGGTATCATAACACTTCACAGCACCATCTTTGATCAGTAAGATCAGGTTCAATTCCCACTGCTGTCTATAAGGAGTTTGTGCGTTCGCCTCGCGACTGCATGTGTTTCCTTCGGGTGCTCTGGTTTCCTCCCACATCCCAAAAACATACGAGTTAGGGATAGGAAGTTGTGGGCATGCGCTGTTTGTACTGGAAGCATGGCAACACTTAGGGGTTCCTAGCAGCACATTGTTGGCCATTGATGCAAACAATACACTCCACTGTATGTTTGATTTTCCATGTCTTTGTAATGAATAAGGCATACTGTTTCATCTTTCATCTTTGGCAATCTAATTGCTGTGAAAGCACTAACACTAAGATAAAACTTGGTTAGTTATCTTGTCATTGAACAAATTTGAGAAACAGGCTACACACAACTTGGATAGTGGTAGCTCTTGGTTGAAATAGAGCAGAAGATAGTTTCCAAGGAGATTTAGGTTGAAGTTCAAATTCATGTAGGGCTGGAGGAGGAATGAGGAAAGATTTGCTCCGCTCAGGTAATGTACTGAGTGTCAGAGGAGGCTGAGGGAGGATTGAATCAGTTAAGGTGATGGGAGACCCTATTCTAAGTTTATAGCTAGTGGATAATGAAAAAAGTAATTGGTGAGATGGTAGGAGGACAGTGGAGGAAAGACAAAATCACTCAAGGACAACACACACTAAAAGCTGGAGGAACTGAGCAGGTGAGACAGCATCTATGAAGAGGAATAAAGAGTCAATGTTTTGGGCTGAGATTTCCAGCATCTGCAGAATCTCTTGTGTTTGTTACTCAGGCATGTTGTAGCCTGGAACTAAGTGACTAAATCCTCATTGCTTTGAAAGAGTTCACAAATGAGCAATTGATTCTCACAAAGTTACTGACTGAGAACAGGGGTGTCAGTAGAATAGATCTTCCATGGACACCATGCAGAAGAATGGCTGAATAACCTTTCTCGATGATGTAAAAACACGATGATCCCATGATGTGGATTGATGTCAGAGGTTGAAAATGATGCTGAGTTCAATCATCAACTTTATCAATAGTACATCCAAGCTCAAACCTTGGACACTTGCTGTATATGCATTCTGCAGTCTTGTCTTCAAGCTTTGAGTAAACATTTTAGGATAGCATTCAACAATGTCCAACTCTTGCAGATTTGAATGAAAAATATCCCTTTTCTGATTTAAGATGAAAATTAAGAATAAAATTCCTAAGCATGCTTACCTTCCAGATTAATGTTGTTACTTTTATGTTACTTCTGAAGCTGTGTGTTGAGATACTTGGTCTTGGTTCCTGGCCTTTGCCTCTGCTGCTCCCTGCATTCAATGGAAGACTGCAGGTGAGTGAAGGGAACCAGGCAGAGGGAAGAAATACCATGGTTACGTGTTGCAGCTTCAAGAAATTGGAAGACACGATGCATAGAGCCTTTTATAGTAAGAGAACTTATTGTTAAACAAGTTAATCCCATGGCTGTTGTTTTTTATGCATCGATAATCAATTCAAGATTGAAGAAATATGTTTGAAGATATTATTTGTCTATAACATTCTGCCTTCAAAATACTTTGCAAGACCTTAAATGTTAAAGATGGAGCCAGCAACCAATGTGACTAATGGCAGCGTTCTGCAGACAGTTTACAAAACGACTTCTTCTTTTCCTTCTTCTTTTAAATATCCTTCCAATACTAATATGTGTGCGATTGGGGCTTTACATTTTGATCTTCTTTCTTTGGGCCGACTGAGCAACCTGGCACCTTTGCTCCCTCTGAGGGAATTCGGCATGGCTGAGAGTGAGGTTGAGAGCTGAGTGTACAGGGTGTGCGGCCTAATGACAAAACCAGGACTGGCTCCACTTCTCGATCACCTTGCCGATTAAAGCATCATGCAAGATTGAGATCGACGAAGACGAGAGCAGGAAGCGAATGGGTACTCAGCACCGTCTGCTTGTGTTTGACAAGTCCACCCTCTCCCTCTCGCTCGCTGCTGCCGAAGGAAGGTGCAGCAGTCTTGGGTCTTGGGCAAGGTTTGTGGATTGGAATATGTGTTTCTGTTTTCTGGTTACCCTTATTTTTATTGATATTGTGCGTGATATTGATTGGGGTGGTCTGATTGTATGGCCTACAGTGAATGAACGGCACAGCGTTAAATTGAAATAAACGGAATGAAACTGAACATTTCTAGTCTGTTTCAAGGACTCTACTGATTGATGTCTAATTTTCATTCATTTTTTTGCCATTTGCACATTTTTTTTCTTTTTTTATTGCATGTTGGGTGCTTGATGTTTTCTTTGAATGGGTTCCATGGTGTTTCTTTGTTTTGTGGCTGTCTGGGAGAAGACGAATCTCAGGGTTCTATTATGTATAAGCACATTGTAAATAAATGCACTTTTCATCTTTGAAATGAAATCCATTGCAAGTGAAAGTACCATTGCTAACTTAAAGAAAATAATCTGGAAACACTGTATATCAGTCATTATCTGTGCAAAGAAAAACAGTTAACATCAATGGAGCGCATTGAGGTAGAACAAAGGAAAACAAAAGCAGAATGCAGAATAAAGTGTAACAGCTACAAAGAAGCTGCAGTACTGATAGACTCTAAGGTGCAAGATCATAATAAGACCACATATTGTGGGAATAACTGAGACATGGCTTCAAGTGGACAGGGCCTGGGAAATGAATATTCAAGGATATACATCTTATCGAAAGGACAGACTGACTGGCAGAGGGGGTGGGGTGGCTCTGTTGGTGAGGAATGATATTCAGTCCCTTGCGAGGGGGGACATAGAATCTGGGGATGTGGAGTCAGTATGGATAGAACTGAGAAATTCTAAGGGTAGAAAGACCCTAATGGGAGTTATCTACAGGCCCCCAAACAGCAGTCTGGATGTAGGGTGTAAGTTGAATGAAGAGTTAAAATTGGCATGTCGCAAAGGTAACGATACAGTTGCCATGGGGGATTTCAACATGCAGGTAGACTGGGAGAATCAGAATGGTACTGGACCCCAAGAAAGGGAGTTTGTGGAGTGCCTCCGAGATGGATTCTTAGAACAGCTTGTACTGGAGCCTACCAGGGAGAAGGCAATTCTAGATTTAGTGTTGTGCAATGAACCAGATTTGATCAGGGACCTCGAGGGAAAGGAACCATTAGGAGATAGTGACCATAATATGATATGTTTTAACCTACAATTTGAGAAGGAGAAGGGAAAATCGGATGTGTCAGTATTACAGTTGAACAAAGGGAACTATGGAGCTATGAGGGAGGAGCTGGCCAAAGTTCAATGGAACAATACCCTAGCAGGGAAGGCAGTGGAACAAAAATGGCAGGTATTTCCGGGAATAATGCAGAAGGTGCAGGATCGGTTCATTCCAAAGACGAAGAAAGATCCTAAGGGGAGTAAGGGGCAGCCGTGGCTGACGAGAGTAGTAAAGGGCAGTATAAAAATAAAAGAGAAGTATAACATAACAAAGATGAGCAGGAAACCGGAGGACTGGGAAGCTTTTAAAGAGCAACAGAAGATAACAAAAAAGGCAATACGCCAAGAAAAACTGAGTTACGAAGGTAAACTAGCCAAGAATATAAAGGAGGATAGTAAAAGCTTCTTTAGGTATGTGAATAGCAAAAAAATAGTTAAGACCAAAATTGGGCCATTGAAGACAGAAACGGGTGAATTTATTATGGGGAACAAGGAAATGGCAGACGAGTTGAACAGGTACTTTGGATCTATCTTCACTAGGGAAGACACTGACATCCTCCAGATGTAATAGTGGCCGGAGGACCTAGGGTAACGGAGGAACTGAAAGAAGTTCACATTAGGCAGAAAATAGTGTTGGGTAGACTGATGGGACTGAAGGCTGATAAATCCCCAGGGTCTGATGGTGTGCATTCCAGGGTACTTAAGGAGGTGGCTCTAGAAATCGTGGGCACATTGGTAATCATTTTCCAATGTTCTATAGATTCAGGAACAGTTCCTGCTGATTGGAGGGTGGCTAATGTTGTCCCACTTTTCAAGAAAGGAGGGAGAGAGAAAACAGAGAATTATAGGAATTGACGTCAGTGGTGGGACAGATGCTGGACTCAATTATAAAAGAGGAAATTACGACAAATTTGGATAGCAGTAGAAGGATCAGTCCGAGTCAACATGGATTTATGAAGGGAAAATCATGCTTGACTAATCTTCTGGAGTTTTTTGAGGATGTAACTATGAAAGTGGACAAGGGAGAGCCAGTGGATGTAGTGTACCTGGACTTCCAGAAAGCTTTTGATAAAGTCCCACATAGGAGATTAGTGGGCAAAATTAGGGCACATGGTATTGGGGGCAGAGTACTGACATGGATTGAAAATTGGCTGGCTGACAGGAAACAAAGAGTAGTGATTAACGGGTCCCTTTCGGAAGGCAGGCTGTGACCAGTGGGGTACCGCAAGGTTCGGTGCTGGGACCGCAGCTGTTTACAATATAGATTAATGATTTAGATGAAGGGATTAAAAGTAACATTAGCAAATTTGCTGATGACACAAAGCTGGGTGGCAGTGTGAAATGTCAGGAGGATGTTACGAGAATGCAGGGTGACTTGGACAGGTTGGGTGCGTGGGCAAATGTATGGTAGATGCAGTTTAATGTGGATAAATGTGAGGTTATCCACTTTGGTGGCAAGAACAGGAAGGCAGATTACTATCTAAATGGAGTCAAGTTAGGAAAAGGGGAAGTACAATGAGATCTAGGTGTTCTTGTACATCAGTCAATGAAAGCAAGCATGCAGGTACAGCAGGCAGTGAAGAAAGCTAATGGCATGCTGGCTTTTATAACAAGAGGAATTGAGTATAGGAGTAAAGAGGTCCTTCTGCAGCTGTACAGGGCCCTGGTGAGACCCCACCTAGAGTATTGTGTGCAGTTTTGGTCTCCAAATTTGAGGAAGGACATTCTTGCTATTGAGGGAGTGCAGCGTAGGTTCACAAGGTTAATTCCCGGAATGGCAGGACTGTCATATGTTGAAAGATTGGAGCGACTGGGCTTGTATACACTGGAATTTAGAAGGATGAGAGGGGATCTGATTGAAACATATAAGATTATTAAGGGATTGGACACACTGGAGGCAGGAAGCATGTTCCCGCTGATGGGTGAGTCCAGAACTAGAGGCCACAGTTTAAAAATAAGGGGTAGGCCATTTAGAACAGAGATGCGGAAAAACTTTTTCACCCAGAGAGTGGTGGATATGTGGAATGCTCTGCCCCAGAAGGCAGTGGAGGCCAAGTCTCTGGATGCATTCAAGAGAGAGTTAGATAGAGCTCTTATAGATAGCGGGGTCAAGGGATATGGGGAGAGGGCAGGAATAGGGTACTGATTGTGTATGATCAGCCATGATCACAGTGAATGGCGGTGCTGGCTAGAAGGGCTGAATGGCCTACTCCTGCACCTACTATCTATTG
Organism: Hemitrygon akajei; assembly: GCF_048418815.1. NCBI lineage: Eukaryota > Metazoa > Chordata > Chondrichthyes > Myliobatiformes > Dasyatidae > Hemitrygon > Hemitrygon akajei. The sequence continues at coordinate 52,115,657 of NC_133146.1, forward strand.
TCTATATGACCATGATATAGGACCAGAAGTAGGCCATTCAGCCCATCGAGTCTTCACCATTAAATCATGGGCTGATCCAATTCTTCCAGTCATCCCCACTCCCCTGCCTTCTCCCCATACCCTTTGATACCCTGGCTAATCAAGAACCTATCTATATCTGCCTTAAATACATCCAATGACTTGGCCTCCACAGCTGCTTGTGGCAACAAATTCCACAGGTTTACGACCCTCTGACGAAAGTAATTTCTCCGCATCTCAGTTCAAAATGGACGTACTTCAATACTGAAGTCATGCCCTCTTGCCCTAGAATCCCCTACCACGGGAAATACCTTTGCCATATCTAATCTGTTCAGGCCTTGTAACAATAGGAATGTTTCTATGAGATCCCCCCCTCATTCTCCTGAACTCCAGGGAATACAGCCCAAGAGCTGCCCGATGTTCCTCATACGGTAACCCTTTCATTCCTGAAATCATTCTCGTGAATCTTCCCTGAACTCTCTCTAAAATCCTTTCTAAAATAAGGAGCCCAAAACTGCACATAATATCCTAGAGTGGTCTCACAAGTGCCTTATAGAGCCTCAACATCACATCCCCGCTCTTATATTCTATATCTCTAGATATGAATGCCCACACTGCATTCGCCTTCTTCATGACCGACTCAACCCGGAGGTTAGCCTTTAGGGAATCTTGCACAAGCACTCCCAAGTCCCTTTGCATCTCTGCATTTTGAATTCTCTCCCCATCTACATAATAGCCTGCCCATTTACTTCTTCCACCAAAGTGCATGACCATACACTTTCCAACATTGTATTTCATTTTCCACTTCTTTGCCCATTCCCCTAAACTATCTAAGTCTCTCTGTTTCCTCAACACTACCCGCTCCTCCAGCTATCCTTGTATCATCGGCAAATTTAGGCACAAATCCATTAATGCCATAGTCTAAATCATTGACATACATCGTAAAAAGCAACGGTCCCAACACCGATCCCTGTGGAACTCCACTGGTAACCGGCAGCCAGCCAGAATACAACCCCTTTATTCCCACTCTCTGTTTTCTGCCAACCAGCCGATGCTCCACCCATGCTAGCAACTTCCCTGTAATTCCACGGGCTCTTATCTTGCTAAGCAGCCTCACGTGTGGCACCTTGTCAAAGGCCTTCTAAAAATCCAAGTACACCACGTCTACTGCATCTCCTTGGTCTACCCTGCTTGTAATTTCCTCAGAGAAAGGCAGTAGGTTTGTCAGGCAGGATTTTCCTTTCAGGAAACCATGCTGGCTTTGGCCTATCTTGTCATGTGCCTCCAGGTACTCTGTAATTTCATCCCTAACCATCAATACCAATAACTTCCCCACCACTGATGTCAGGCTAACAGGTCTATAGTTTGTTTTCTGCTGCCTTCCACCCTTCTAAAATAGTGGAGCAACATTTGCAATTTTCCAGTCATCTGGTACAATGCCAGAATCTATTGAATCTTGAAAGATCATCCTTAATGCCTCTGCAATCTCTCCAGCTATTTCCTTCAGAACCTGAGGGTGCATTCCATCAGGTCCAGGAGATTTATCCACCCTCAGACCATTAAGCTTCCTGATCACCTTCTCAATCGTAATTTTCACTGCAGAAACTTCACTTTCCTGACACTCCTGAATGTCCGGTACACTGCAGATGTCTTCCACTGTGAAGACTGATGAAAAATATGCATTCAGTTTCTCTGTCATCTCTGCATCTCTCACTGCAATATCTCCAGCATCGTGTTTTACTGGTCCTATATTTACTCTCATTTTTCGCTGGAATTCCAGCCATTGCTGCTCTGCTGTCCTTCCTGCAAATGTCCCTTTCCAGTCAACTTCGGCCAGTTCCCCTCTCATGCCACTGTAATTTCCTTTATTCCACTGATATACCAACACATTGGATTTTATGTTTTCCCTCTCAAATTTCAATGTGAACTCGATCATATTGTGATCACTTTTCCCTAAGGGTTCCTTAACTTTAAGCTCTCTTATTACCTACGGATCATTGCACAACACCCAATCCAGCACAGCCAATCCCCTAGTGGGCTCAACAACAAGCTGTTCTAAAAGGCCATCCCTTAGACATTCTATAAATTCTCACTCTTGAGGTACAGTACTGACCTGGTTTTCCCAATCCACTTTCATGTTAAAATCCTCAAAGATTATCATGACATTGCCCTTCTGACATGCCTTTTCTATCTCCTGCTCTAATTTGTAATCCACATCCCGGCTGCTGTTTGGAGGCCTGTATACAACTGCCATTAGGGTCCTTTTACCCTTGCCATTTCTTAACTTAACCCATAGAAACTCTACACCTTGCAATCCTATGTCATCGCTTTTTAATGATTTAATATTATTTCTTATACACAGAGTCACACCACCCCCTCTGCCTTCCAACCTATCTTTCTGATACGCCATATATCCTTGGATGTTCATCTGCCAATGGCAGCCATCTTTTACCCAAGTTTCAAAGATGGCCACAACATCATATTTGCCAATCTGTAGCGAAATAATGAGGTATATGGTGAAATCAAGTGTCCATCTTTCTAGGGGAGCACTGTCTTGGAACAGTGGGTTAGAAGGCATCCTTGAACTTTGTGGTACATGCTTTCAGGCTTTTTTATTTTCTGCCTGATAGAAGAGGGGAAAGAGAGAGTGTCAGTGAGAAATGGAAAAAAAATGAGGTAATTGTAAGTCCATGGGCCATGCCCATGGTCAGGTTCAGGTTGCCCCTGCTCACATTCATAGCACACAACACACACACACAAGCACAATCACCCTCTTATATTAACATATTAACACATTTGACTGGTTGTACACTCTTAGATGTTCCCTTCATTCCAGCCATCTTTTCTGCTACCTTATCCTTAAAATTACCTTTTAAATCTCTACCACTTCTGAAGAAGGGTCTCTCAGAACAATTACTCAGTTTCTCTTTCTACTGATGATGATGGAGCCACTGAGACTTCACAACCTTTCCTGTGTTTTATTCAAAATTTCATAAATCCAGCATTTTTTTTTCCAAATGCTATTGTTTTTATTCCCTGAATTGAAACCACTGTCTTTGTCTCTGATATAGACTCTGCTCAATAATTACTAACTCTGCCTTCTCCCTAGTCACAGTCTCAGTATGAACCAGAATAGTGGTAACAGTTTTAAGCCAAACTTGTGTTCTCCATCACAAAAATTTCCATCTTTGTAATATCACCCATTTATAACCTTCTGAGAGCTCAAATGTAGCTGAGTCAGCTGGAGAGATCTGCAGTTAGAACCATTTGCGTGCTACTTTAGGCAGCAACACTCCGTACAGCATCCCCTAACCAAGTAATCCCTACTATACTGGCTGTAAAATTGGCTCAGTTATGAATCATTTTTATTCTTTCAAACCTACGTTTATCTCTTGACCAGTAACATACATTTTAAATTCCTTCAGTGCCCCTTGCAGCTTTCAGCCCTAAACCACCCTTGAAATATCAATTTTCCTCGTAAGTATTATGCTTGTATTTCTCATTTTGTCTTTGCATTATCGTTTTCATCTTTGTAATGAAGTTATATGACATGAAAACAGGGCCCTTAGCCCAGCAGATCTGCACTGACCACCAAGTAGCTGCCCATATCAACTCCACACTAATCCCAGTTTTGTTTTTGATTCTCCCCTTGCTTACTTACTTACTGGCCATTATTCCACTGGCACTTAGGGAAGGAATGAAGGTCCTTCACCTCTGGTAGTGTTCAAGGCTTCCTTCACCATGCCTGTAGCTTCCTCTTGGCTTTTACTACTGCCAGTCATGCAAGTCCTGAGTGGAGACTCAGGAATAGCGTCGCACTCAGATGTGGAAGGATTCTCCATTGCTGTTTCTAGAACAATTTTGTTTTACCAGTCAAGGTTGTTAACCCTGAAGTGAACCCCTGAACCCGGAGGACAGGTGGACCACTGTTTAGACTGGCTTCTACCCTTTGACCTGTTTGGCATGGGTGTCCCTACCAAGAGCCAAAGCATAAAGCCTTGACTCCAACTAACATAGCTCTCTAGGTCATCGAGGCGCACATGTCTCCAAACCTTATGACATAGTTGTGGTCCTCTTGGAGGTCCCCACAATCCCATTAATTCCATCCAGGTCCTACCACCCAACTACAGATTGCAGGTTATTAAGATATAATGGCCATTTAACCCACACAAGAGGATGAGGAGAACTGAGAGGAACTTCAGACAATCTTAAGGAGAACATGCAAACACAACATAGACAGCCTTCGAGGTCAGGACTGAACCAGGGTCCCTGGAGCTGTGGGATATCAGGCGACAAAGTGCACCACTGTGTTACCTTTGAATCATATATGCCTTATTCTCTATATTCAGTGGGCACTTTAATAGGTTCATCTGTACACCTGCTCATTAATGCTCACACTTAATCAGCCAATCGTGGCAGTAACTTGATGCAGAAAAGCATGCAGACATGGTCAAGAGGTTCAGTTGTTGATCAGACCAAACATCAAAGTGGGGGAGAAATGTGATGTAAGTGACTTTGACCATAGATATGTAGCATCCAGGACATCTTCAGAGAGCGATTCCTCAAAAAGGCAGCATCCATCATTAAGGATCCCCATCACCCAGGTCACTCCGTATTCTCATTACTACCATCAGGAAGGAGCTTCAGAAGCCTGAAGGCTCACACTCAACTATTCAGGAAAAGCTTCTTGCCCTCTGACATATGATTTCTGAATGGATATTGAACCCAGGAACAACACTTCGCTACTTTTTTGTTTTTATTTTTGCACTATTTATTTAATTTAACTAATTAATAAATACTAGTCAATTACTGCAATTCCTATATTTTCTCGATTATTATGTATTGCATTGTACTGCTGCCACAAAGGCAATGCATTTCACAAACTATGCCAATAATATTTAACCTGATTCTGATTCTGAATGATTGCTGGTGCCAGATGGTGTGGTCTGAGTATCTAAGAAACTATTAATCTCCTGGGATTTTCGTGCACAACCGTCTCTATATTTTACAGAGGATGTTGCAAAAAAAAAAACCCAAAATAAAAACATCCAATGAGTGGCAGTTCTGTGGACCAAACTGCCTTGTTAGTGAGAGAGGTCAGAGGAGAATGGTTAGATTGGTTCAAGCTGACAGGAAGGATACAGCAACTCAAATAACTACGCCTTACAGCAGTGTACAGGAGCATCTCTGAGCCACAATATGTCAACCCTTGAAGTGGATAAGCTACAAGACCACAAATATATACTCAGTGGTGACTTTATTAAGTACAGGTGGTACTCAATAAAGTGGTCACTCCGTGTAGTACTTCCTTTCCTAACCTCCTCATGTCTGCTTAATCTTATCCAGGACATTTTATTTAATTGTTCCTATTATTCCTTGTAGAGGAACTTTTGAATTCTTTTTTAGGATATCTGACAGTTTAGCAACACATTTTATGGTGATGGAGTCTTAAGTAGCAATGTTGAATTGTTTTTATGTTAAAAGTACATAAAAATATTCAGTTGACTTCACAGAAGCAAGAAGGTGCATAGTATGAAGAAAGAATCAGATTCTGACATTAGATGTGCAGAGAAGCCCATTTCATCACAAGTCTATGTCTTAAGAATTCTGAAGTATGACCCAGTAGTATTTGACAGAAATCATCATGGGAACCAGGTGTGATTATGTGATCCTGATGATATTCAGATAAACCCTGTTGAGAGTCTATTTAGGACATAATTATTGCCTCCATAGATGCGCCTGACTTGCTGAGTTCCTCCAGCGTTTTGTATGTGTAATGCCCTGGTTCACATGGTTGGTATTTTTTTCTCTGTTATGCTTTTCTGTCCTCTGTGTAAGCGGCTTGTTCTGGTTACTGTTGAAGATCAGAGATGGGAGAGATGTGTGCCATCCGATCGGGATGAACAGATTCAGGGGAGGTTTCTCTGGTGAGCAACACTAAGGTTGGGCTTTTGAGAGGGGAGAAGAGAGACATCGCTGGAGACAAGAGGTTGGAGGAGTCGACCTGGAGTGGGGTCAGGATTTGATTAAGCCTGGGGAGATGGAAGGGGAAACTGTGAGCTCCAACTTGTACACATTGGACTGCTTCATTTTAAATGGGCCCTCTTCTTTTTTTGCTTTTTCTTTACTAACCCTTGAGTCAAATTAAGAATTATAAAGCCAAATCTTTTAATTGTATGTGGTGTACTGTCTGTTATTCCGTGGTACTTATTTGTGACAGGGTAGCAAAGGGTGGGATGTTTCGAGATTACTGTAATAGTACTAACTGCCTGGAGGTAGCTGCAATATGCTTTAGAGTGGATAGCATAGAGTCAGACCGTATGCGTGAGTGTGCCATTCAAGCAAGTTCAGAGGGCGGATTCCTCACCAGATGAGCTGTGGAGTTAAAACTCATTTGTATCAGAGTCCTGTTATTCATGACAAGTGTTCGCGATTTTATGGAAATCCTGAATTTGTTGCTACTTACCGTGACAAATGCAGCACTTTGTTGTGCAATGAATGGCGTTCCCTAGCAAGTTCCGGCCCAGCCAGTTTCTCATCCATCAATCCCCAAGGAGCTGAGCTTCTAAGTGCTAAATACAAATGTCTAATGGATTAAGGGAGAAGATGTGTGTGACATAAAATAGGGCCGTTGGTTGCTGTGTTTCTCCAATTATTCCACATTGCACCACTGAGCCTCACTGCAGCGTATCCGAGACCAGCATCGAGCTGACAGATTACACTCAGCAAATCACGACCCGCAAAGGGTGTTCTGCTGAACCAGGACCAACACATTCATTAACAGCAGGGGGTCGACCGTGCCAACAGTTTTACCATTTCGAAGAGTATTGAGCTTGATCTATTTAGATGAACTGCAGTCAAGATTACCATTTCTTCGTGAAGCTGGGATTTTCACCATGCCAAACTACTTAAATATTACATCCCACTTTTTCCATTTATACTTAAACAGTATTTTGATTAAAACATCCACTGCAGCTCCACAGACACACAGATTTCTAAATATGTACCAATTAAAATTGTGCAGCATCTTCCTGATCATGAATTGACAATACTATCAATTTATTTACGCCGAACAATCACCACAGAAGTGGAAATTGCAAGCAGGCCACTGGGACTATTAAAGGATCACTCAGCTCTCATTAAAATCACAGTAGAACTTCAAGGCCAGTATCCATTAATGTCAGATTCGTTTTGTGCTCAGCTACGGAATGCTGTCCGCATGAAGCAAGCAGGAAAGCCTCTCTAGTTTTTGCTCGCTTAGCATTGACTGTTTATTTTGAGGCGATTCTCTGATGTATGAAATGCTCACTCTAATTACTACCTTAACTCAAATTTGGTTCTGACTGAAAGAGCATTAATTAATATCAGAATCCCATTGGGACTGAATTGGGGGGGGGGGGGGCCTTCCCTTTGAAATTTTGATGCCTTTCAGTTTTTCCTCTGCCTTGTTGTATTCTAAATCTTCAGAATGTATGATGTGTGGGTGGAAATGTTTCATGTAATCTTCCAGAGCTAAACAGTCGGCAGTGTGGGTGCTAATTAAAAATAAAATGCAATGATGGAAGACAGCAATGGTTTACATGCAATGAGTACATTTTAAAAATGCTATCAATTTTGCCGGTTATCTCTGGGATAATTATATTCATTACAGATTATTCAATGAGGCTGACTTCTCTGGATAATGAATTGTTGAATTGTTAATAATGTTAATAAATAGGCTGCACATTTAACTAGCTATTCTATTTTATTTTACTCATACAGGTGGAATTTGAGGACGAGAATATTATCAGGGCATAATTGTTGCCTGTCACAAATGGTTACATTATATTATATTGACCAGCAGTGTGAAGGTATAAGACAGTAGGATAGAGGAGGTAAATAGTTTAAATTTTCCTGCAGCTATTCTGCATGATTTACCTGAGCATCTAAGATTGCATGATTGATGAAAGCTCACAATGTTAACCCAAATAGTTAACAAATGTTAATGGATGGTGCCGGAGTTCTGAGTTTAATCGACACAGTTTCTGGATCGGACTCTAGTTCACATTCCGATGTGTTCCTGGTTTCTGGTCGCTCCTTTTCTTCCGTTGCTATTTTGGGCGATTTTGATTGGGGCAGCCTGCAGGTGACAAACTGCACAGATTGAACTGAACTGAGAATGCCTGGACTCTTTCAGTGTTGTGTTATATATTCTGTATTTTGCACTCTTTTTTCACTGTTGGCGTGATTTTTATGGGACGGTTTGATTTTCTTTGAATGGATTTCATGGTTTTCTTCATTCGTGGCGATCTATGAGAAGATGAATCTCAGGGTTCTATACTGCACACACACTTTGATAATATATTCCAATTCCAAAACCTCTCTGTAACACTATGGGGCAAAAAAAACTGTATTTGGATTGGGTGAATTTGTGACTTTACATGTAATATCTGTCATTTGCTTTTAGGGTTCTGGATGATTTTTTTTTCTTAAGATGTTAGATTAAATCATTTTAATATCAGTTTACAGATGTAAAGCAAACTGTGATATAATGGTCATCTTCAAAGTGCCTATTGTGCAGCTTCCAACCTTGACTCCAGCCTGGACGTTGACCGACACCTCCAGGCCAGGACGTTACACGCTGCCTCTGGAACCCTGGTCTCCCTTTCCCCCACCACCACTCTGCAATTCTGTGTCTCTCAGGTCCACCGCCAGCTCTTGAGTCCTCGGAGGCTCTGTCTTCCTCTCACCCTACCTTCCCTGAACACCCCAACTCTCCCCTCTCCTCAGTCATGACCGACCCCCGACTCCCCTCTGATCCCAGTTCTCATCTGTGCTGGGTCTTCACCATTCTCTCTGACCTTTCCCTCTCTGAGGCAGAATGTTCTGTCCTCAGTAACAGCCTCACCTTTGTCCTCTGCACCCACACCTCAGTGAGTTCCATGCCCGCCATGACGCTGAGCTCTTCTTCTGCCGCCTCTGTCTCTGTGCCTACTTCTTTGGCAAGGACTCTCCAGCCCGCACTGATGACCCCTTCTCCCATCTTGAGCCCTCCTCCTCTTCCTGGACACCCCGCTCTGGATCTTTTCATTGCAAACTGCCGATAAGACGTCTACCATCTCGACTTCACCACTCCCCTCTCCAATTCCAACCTCACTCCTTCGAAACATGCTGCCCTCCTCTCTCTCTGCACTAATCCTAACCTCACCATCAAACCCACAGATGGGGTGGAGGGGCTGCTGTAGTACTCTGGTGGACTGACCTCTATGAGGCCAGGCAACAACTATCAGACACCTCCGTATCTGCAGATTTTCTCTTGTCTATAATGGTTACTCCTAGATTAGGTGTTTTAGCTTAACAACTGGAGTTGAAAAGGAATTGAAAACAATTTAGAGAAATGCTGTTAAGGTGCAAGGATTTTCAGATGCCAGGTTCTTGTATCTGGTCAGCAGATCTCTCTGACTACATGGCCATCAACAAAAATTACAGGACCTTCTAACTGCTTTGACAGGAATCATCTAGCTAGAGACAGTGTGACCAATGGACTTCCCTGTCAGTAGTTTTCTGAACTGCCCCCTGTTGGTAACTGTGGTGAACTACATATACCTGTCTGGACACGCCCCCCCCCCCCCCCCCCCCCCCCGCTGACTGCCCCTGTGGCTCCTCCCACAGACCCCGGTATAAAGGCGATTGGAGCCACAGACCCTTCCTCAGTCTCCAGGATGTTGTGTGATGGTCACTTGCTGCTTGTGCTTTCTTCCAGCCAATAAAAGCCTATATCTCGCCTCACATCTCCGAGAGTTATTGATGGTGCATCAGTAACACAAGGAATAGTTCCCGAATAGGATTGGTTTTGCGGTCTCCATTTTGAAACAAAAAACAGGTGATTGGCTCAAACTGAAGGACACAGCTGAGAACTGGTGTTGTAATGGCAGGGTTTCAAGGGAACTGCTAAATATCTGCAATCACAGCATGCTACAGTGAAGGAAGTGAACCTTCCCAATAACACCCTCATTCAGATACTTCTGCCAATTGTCATCAGTTTCCCTTCTTGCTCAAGCTCAGTCTATGCATCCAGCTCCCAGCCATTCTAGATAGTGAAATGGCCTGGATCTATCTCTTCACATTCCTTCCTGGACTTTGCTTTAGAAATAGGCTTACCAAGGATAGCGGAACAAGCTTTCCACCTGCACTACTTCCCATATAACCAAGTAGCATGCGAGGGACAGAGACCCTACTCTCTGGGAAACAGTTTAACGGTCCCATTCACCTCGACTAACTATCACTAACTCTCCACTCCACTTTCAACTCTCTGCCTTTCGGCCTCCGACACGGTTTCCGTGAAGCCCAACATAAGCTCAAGGGACAACACCTCATGTGGAAGAATGACTTGAAATCCATCGAGTGCCCTGATATGGTAGAATGATTTTCTTGAAATACCTCTTCAATTGAATCTCCTACCTACCACAATTATTGTAGGCAGACCCCTCTAGTTTTATGCAAAAAAAAGAAATTTATCTTGTAAAGTTCTGCTGTCAGGTAGTGTGAAGCAGTGCCCACTGGCTACTTACCTTTCTCCTCTGATTTTTTTCTTATTTCACTCATCAGGATCGTTCATGATGTTAAACAGTCTGTCATATCTCTTGATGTCTCTGGCTTCAATCCATGTGACCCGTACTTCATAAGAGCATAGGACATAGGAGCAGAATTAGGCCGTTCTTCCCATCAAGTCCACCACTCTGTTATGGTTGATTTATTACCTCTCTCAACCCCTTTCTCCTGCCCTCTACCCTCAACCTTTGAATCCCTTATTAATCAAGAATATATCAACCTCTGCTTTAAATATATCCAATGACTTGGTCTCCACAGCTGTTTATGGCAGTTAATTTCACAGACTCACCACCCTCTGGCTAAAGAAATTCCTCCTCCTCTTTGTTGTAAAGGTATATCCTTATATTTTGAGGCTGTGCCCTCTGGTCCTCGACTCTCCCACTATAAGAAATATGATCTCCATATCCACTCTAGGTATTTAATTATTTGATAGGTTTCAATGAGATCCATTCTCATTCTTCTGAACTCAGAGCCATCAAACACTCCTGACACGTTAACCCTTTTAACTCCTGGGGTCATTCTTGTGAACCCCTTCTAGACTGTTTCCATTGCCAGCAAATCCTTTCTTAGAATAGGGGTCCCACCTGCTCACAATACTCCAAGGGTGGTCTAACCAATGTCTTCTATTTCCCCTGCACAGCTGTCTTGTTTCAGGTCCCATTGTGTCTTCTGTACCTTTCCAAGGACATTGATAGCCTGTAAGATGTGATGTCCTGAATTTGTCACACTCTGCTGGTGTTTAATCAAGGTTTAGCAATAACAGCTTTATTATTGCATTCGATGATCCCAAGCTGCCTCAGTAAACTTGATCTACAAAGAGAAAAGTTAATAGTGAAGTACAGCGATGCCACAGTGACATTCTGTTGCCGAGTAAGTGAATAGGCGAATGGGTGGTTCGCTGGGAAAGGCGGTGAGGGTGTAAGAGGTGTTTCAGGTGTTTACATGCTTACATATTTTTCTCAGAGAATTCATGGATGTGCGTGTCTGTGGAGGCAGCAGACAACTGTCGCAGAGCACACGCAATATAATTCTGATCTAATCAAAATGTAGAAAAACAATTAAAAAAAGGAAAACTGATGACATACAGTCTCCGACCCAGAATGTTAACTTTAATTCTCTTCCCACAAACGCAGCTTAACCTGCTGTGTACTTGCAGCCCCCTCTGTTCCTGTTTTTAGATTTGCCATTTTTGATTTTCACTTCCTGCCACATGATGGGTCTCTATGGTAACCAGCTTGAATTAATTAGGAAGTTAACCATTGCAACACCAATGTATTATGAATTTATGTGCACATATAACAAAGTTGTACTAAACCAAGTAAAATGTATACTATCACAATTCTAAACTGATTACTAAGCTCTTGCTGTTTTCCATATCACATTATGCAAGGCAAACGGTATAATATTGAGTTTTATGTAGTTATTTAGTTTTACTTTGATTTCTGTATTTGTTACAAACATTGGTAATACTTACTGTCAAACTGCAGTTGATACAGTTCCTTCCTCCACACAGATTCACTTATAGCCACTTCAGGAGAGACACATACATTTTCAGTAGTCGTGTAGTTTCGTAGAGAGGGCCCTCTGGCACAGGAGAAGGTCAACAGGTGCTCAGTACCGAGCCACTAAGGATCGAGACCTGTACACTAACAAGACAAAGGCCACACTTTGGGTTTAAAATGCTTATGGGCATTTTAATTGGTTGTGATTTAACATCATAACTAACCCAACCCAGCATTAGTCATCGTCATTAACTGCCATGTCTCATGATCATGATTATACTTAGCGAATATTTCTACAGAAGCTATTTGCCGTCGCCGTCTTCTGGGCAGTGTCTTTACAAGACGGGTGACCCCAGTCATTATCAATACTCTTCAGAAATTGTCTGCCTGGCGTCAGTTGTCGCATAACCAGGACTCGTGATATGTACCAGCTGCTCATACGACCATCACCGCCTGCTCCCATGGCTTCACGTGACCTGACTGGTGTGGGTGGGGGGCTAAGCAGGTGCTGCACCTTCCCCAGGGTTGACCTGCCAGCCAGTGGAGGGAAGGAGTGCCCTACACCTCCTTAGGTAGAGACCTATCTCCACCCTGCCACCCAGCAGCAATAGTGTGGATTGTTTAAGGACAGAAATTTAAAGCTCCTATTTAGCAGCAGTCTAATTTATGGCAATAAGAGCTTTCATCAACCATCCTGACCTTCAATGTTGTCTACATGGACTTTGCACATTTCTCCTCATGTTCTGTGTACATCCTCTGGGTGTTCCATTTGTTTTGCCCCGTCCCAAAGACCTGAGGGTTGGTTGGTTATTGGTCACTGTGAACTGCCTCTAATTTGTAGGCGAGTGGTGGAACCTAGGGGGGCTGTGACTATGAGGAGAATAAAAAATGGGGCTACTTTTGGACCAATGTCAAAGAGTAGTTGAATGTTGGGAGTAGAATTAATTGGCCAAAGGTTTCTTTTCCCCCCTGTCCTGCAGCTTTCTATAATTTAAATGTAGGAACAGATGTCAGATACTGTGCATTTTCTAAAGACTAATGAAAAGTTGTGCTTGAATTCTGGTCTGGATAGGTTGAAGCTTTTGCCCCTAGTGTGAGAAAACACAACTGTTTAAGAAGGTTTCCACAATGTGACAACATTGAATAGACTGAGCAGGGAGCATCGATCACTGCCTGATCCTCTCACCTGATGCTTCTTAATCTGTGGGGAACAGGAGGGAAAGCAATTGAGGCCAAGATCAGATTAGCTTTTATCTTACTGAATGGTGGAACAGACCGGGAGGTAGAGATGGGGCTTATAGTCACCTCTTCCAATTTCTTATGTCTTTAGGTTTGGTTTCTTGACTGGAATACAATCTGATTTCCCCTGAATCATGATCAGGCTTTTGCATATTTCCTGCTCTTGGGGACGACTTGAGATTTGGATGATTTAAATTTGGGCCAGATTGAAAAGGTCAGGGTGTCAGGGTTGGAAGCGAGGGACAGGCTGGTTCAGCTTGGGTTTACTCTGTGCTGGTCTGAGTCACCTGGCATTGTGAAGTTCAGTTCTGAATGCTGTTTGCTTGCCTTTATGTTTGCATGATCTGTTTCTGACTCTGACTTACCAACTTAATGTTTGATGGATTTGATAAAAACATTGTGATCTTTCAGCTGCTCCCGTTGCAGAGGTCAATTTTCACCGACACAGAGCTGGTAAAAGCATTTGAGGACAGTTCACATCTAGAGAAAGGTCCTCCCTGAGGAAAGTCTATTTTGTGTGGTCAGAGTGCTTTAAAAATGTGCCAAAAATGCCGAGATTTCGCACCAGGCCATGGCAGTTAATTGAAAGTAGGAAACTCACTGATGTGTTACAAGCAGCTGTAAAACATTTGATGGAATATTATGTGTCACCTGAAGTCTCTCAGCTACTCGTTGGTGTAGTGTGGAGGTGATAATGGATTGGGTTGCTTGGTTTACTTGGAGATTAAATGACATAAGTGTGCAGTTATGGACCAAGTTGTGGAGGATCAGACACTGAAATGGATGAACAGTTTACTGACAGTTAATAAGAGCTGCATTAGAATGAAAGGAAATACAGTCAATGTTAGGCTAACAGGGTCATTAGCTGAACTCTCAGACTGAAAGCTAGCACTGACACTGCAGCTCGGAATCAGAAACTGAACACTGCTCCTTTACCGTGTCAATCTAAACTGTAGTCTTCTTCCCAGAAGAGGGATGAAGGTAGTCAGGGAGCATAGACCTTTGGCTAAGTCTCAGTAAGACTGAAATGAGGGAGGGAGTTGAAAATGCAATGTAATGCTAATTATCTAGAACGTGCATGCTCAGGAGCGCGATTGCAGAACCTGCTCTGCAGCCCACCAGCAAGGGTGCACAGTCCCTACGGTAGGATCCGTGGTTGTGGCATTATGACTGTGAAGAGCATTCAGGACAATTGTTCCTCTGAAAGAGAGATCCCCGTTACTCAAATCAGGGATATCTCCCTGGGTCACCCTCTAATAGTCAGGGCAGGGACGTCTCCCCGGGAGCATTCACCATCCTCATGCTTCTCTTGCTGCTTCTGGTCCACGGCATCTGCTTCCTGGTCTTCTGCCTCCGGATCCTTTCTGTTCGCCCGGCACCAGGTACTGTCTTCTGCAGAATGCCTCACACTACTCTACAATGTCCCAAAGGTGGAGGGATCTCCTCTTCTAGAGACAGACAACATGCTTCAACATTATCCTCACGTTCATACATTGTGCATGAAATCTGGCTGCTGCCCTCATCGTGATGTACATTCTGTGTGACCAGGCAATTCCCCAGCAGTTACACCGAGGACTTGCTCCAAGTTGGGCTGTTTCGATTCAGTGGCATCTGCCCAAATATGTAGGGAATATGTCCTGCCTGAAAAAGACAAGGGCAGTCTGGCTGTTAACCACCCAGACAGTCAACTCTCAGTCATTTACAATGTAATGGGAAGTATCATTGATAGCAGCACCCACTCAGTCTGCTCACAAATACCCACAGCATTTAGACAGTGGGAACGTTTCTATGAATGAAGATAATGTCTACACCCAGCGGGTGCCTGTGGGAAGTTAGTAACACTGGCCAATCCTAGTGTCAACAATTCTTCACTGAGATAGCAAAAATAATGTCATTCCTGAATGAGGACAGACTTGCTGACCCCTCTGCGATGAATAGCAAGACTGGAACGCTCAACATGATCCAGAGGCCAGAGAGTCGAGAATAATTGTGACCTTACCCTCCATAGGGAGAACAGTCCAGGACGAGAATGTAGCTGAGGATCGTCCCCCGAACATCACATCTCAGTTACTGCCGTCCTTAGAAAACTGTTCACTAAGTGGATCTACGCAGAACCTGGCCTCTCTGAAGACTGTTTATACATAGGGTCTTCACAGATGGAAGTTTTCTGTGCTGTCTGCCCCTATATCCTGACCTTTCCTTAGCTGCTTACAGCTTCCATCCCAAAGCCTTCAGTAGGGTATGTTATTGCAACTGCAGATGCCTGGCCTTATTTCAAGATCGACGCAGTTTCATTCGGAAACAAATTAGTTTGGGTAAAATCAATCCGGTATCACACATAACTGAAGGAGGCGGTGCTACGTGATCCAGTTTCTAGGTACTCGTTATTTATCTGAGTCCATTTAGCAATAATCTGCCTCCGCTTCTCCCAAACAACATTGTGGGTGTACTCTCCCTGTTGCAGGGGCAGAGTTCGAAAGACCACCAGCCACCCTCAAAATCTGGAGAGTCAATTGATAACATGTGATGGCGGTGGGAATTTTGGATTAAAAAAAAAGCTTAATTATCTTAAGTGCTTAGAGCCCTTGAACACTCATTTAATGAAATTATGAATATTGCTTTAGCCTTCGAATTTAGAGAGGAAGGCAAGATTCTGGCAAAAGAAGTTGAGGGAGGCTGGCCACCTGTGCACTTTAATAAGTGCTGTGGCTTCTAAACAGCTTATTCAGTGGCAGAATGATTGCAGCCACGAGACATCCATCACTTCACATGAGATAAATTTTTTACTACAGTCAATATATATCCCTGGCCTATTGGTCTCACCTCAGTAACACCAATAAATTCTGGATGGTACTTCTTAACCTTATTAATTACTTGATTGATTTAGACAGAGCAGGCGAAGGATTGTGTTCCCTTAAGGTTAGGGGCTGTTAGAGTGAGAGCGATTGATAACATCACTGGCATCTTGGTTACTCTTTACAGTCTGTCACCTCTGGGCATTTAGTTGTATTGCATCGCACGTTCACTTGCTACCATGAAAAGGAGTGCTCGTTTAGGATTCTGAGTGATCTGTGCGGTGCCCAGCCCCTGTCACAATGCTTTCTTTCCATGTCTATCAGCGCAGTGATACCTCCTGTCTGTTGGAACTCTTATAGCGGGACCAAAACGTTGAGGTTTATATGTATAATGACACATTCTCCTTTAGCTCTCATTGACAAACTTCTACAGATGTGCAGTGGAGAGTGTGCTGACCGGCTGCATTACAGCCCCGTATGGAAACACCGCTGCCTTTGAACGGAACATCCTACAAAAGGTAGCGGATTCAGCCCAGTCCATCACGGGTAAAGCCCTCCCAACCATTGAGCACATCTACATGAAACTCTGTCGTAGGAAAGCATCATTAGAGCCCCTCACCACCCAGGCCATGCTCTTTTCTCACAGCTGCCAACAGGTAGAAGGTACAAGAGACTCAGGGCTCATCACCAGGTTCAGGAACAGTTACTACCCCTCAACCATCAGGCTCTTGAACAAAAGGGTTAACTACACTTACTTGCCCATCCATTGAGATGCTCCCACAACCAATGATCGAACTCAAAGGACTCTTTATCTTGTTATTCTATGTTCTCGTTATTTATTGCTATTTATTTATATTTGTATTTGCATAGTCTGTTGCCTTCTGCACTCTAGCTGATCTTTCGTTGATCTTGTTATAGTTACTATTCTATAGATTTGCTGAGTATGCCCATGCGAAAATGACATAAGACCATAAGTCAAATGAGCAGAAATCGGCCATTCAGCCCATCAAGTTTGCTCCGCTATTTCATCATGAGCTGATCCAATCTCCCCTTTAGTCCCAATCCCCCGCCTTCTCACCTTTGATGCCCTGACTACTCAGATACCTATCGATCTCTGCCTTAAATACACCCAATGACTTGGCTCCACTGCCGCCCATGGCAACAAATTCCATAGATTCACCACCCTCTGGCTAAAAAATTTTTTTTGCATCTCTGTTCTGAATGGGCGCCCTGCAATCCTCAAGTCATGTCCTCTCGTACTAGACTCCCCCACCATGGGAAACAACTTTGCCACATCCACTCTGTTCATACCTTTCAACATTCGAAATGTTTCTATGAGGTCCCCCCTCATTCTTCTAAACTCCAAGGAGTACTGTCCAAAATACATATATGTATTTTGATAATAAAATTTACTTTGGACTTTGAACTTTGCTGTATCCCTGGCTGAGACCAACTAAAATTGTCACATTTAATAGTACAAGTCCGGGTTTGCTGTTGTTTATAGCATATTAAGCAGGAAAGCAGATAGACCGATGCCCAGTCCATAAGCTGTGCTTAAGCAACCCATGTCTTTGAAAACTTGGGTCGTGCAGTGAGATCAAGCTGATCACAACTTGTATTGCAATTATTTTTGCTCCATTCAAGGGATGTGGGCTTCATTGGCTGACCCAGAATGTAATTTCCTATCCCTAGTTGTCCTTGAGAAGATAGTAACAAGCTACCTTCTTGAACCACTGCAGTGTTGAGGTGTGAGTTTGCTTAGAGTATTGTTTAGGAGAGAGCTTAGGGATTTTGACCAGTGACAGCGAAGAAACAGCAGAATCGGAAGCAGGTTTAATATCACTGGCATTTGTCGTGAAATTTGTGGTTTTGCGCCAGCAGCACATTGTAATACTGAATCATAAAGATCTATAAATTACAATAAGTATGTATTGTATATAAAAATACATTGAAGAAGTAGTGGAAAAAGAGAAGAAACGTATTGAGGTAGTGTTCATGGTTTCACTGTCCACTCAGAAATCTGATGGCACAGGGGAGAAACTGCTCCTGAAACATTGAGTGTGTGCCTTATGACTCTTGTACATCTTGCTTGATTGTAGCAATGAGAAGAGGGCATGTCCTGGATGATGGGGGGCGTGGTGGTGCCGTTGGATTGTACTTAATGATTGATGCCGTGTTTTTGAAGCTATCCTCAATAATGGGGAGGATAGTACCATCATGAAGGAGGCTGAGTTGGCAACTTACGTCAGCTCTTTCCAAGCCTTTGCAGTGGATGCTCCGCTCCAGATAGTGATGCAACTGGTTAGAATGCTGTCCGCGGTACTCCTGTAGAAATTTGTGCATGCCTTTGGTGACCTGCAGCAGATAGGAAAAGCAATATACAGTATTTCCGGGTCAGAATGGTGTCTGCCTTGGAAGGCAACTTCCAGGTAGTGCCGAGTGTTCCTTAATTTGACCTGACAATTGTAGCTTATTCTGAATAGGCAGTTTTGCAGAAGGAAGAGTCCAGTAGGAATAGAAAAGTCAGCAGAAAGTACACACTTTCCGAATTGTGCCTTAATTGGAAGTGTATCTTCCTGCCTTGGGGTATCGTAATATCTTTGACATTTCATGGTAGAAGTGGTGCGTTATAGTTTGTTTTACATATGAAAGTTCTAAATTTTAATTTAGAGAAGAGGAAATTTACATATATTTAGATTCAGTCAGCCATCCCCTCTTGTAACTATTTCTGTCTTTATAATAGTGTAATGGTTTTCCTCCTTGCTTTAAAGAAGCATTAGTCTGCTTTCACATTTCCCAAAGGCGCAATGTCCATTCACGTTCTCCTGTTCATGGGACATTCTTCACCTCCTCACAGATCTAGGAAACATATGATCCCCTTGAACTCTATGAAATAGAGGGCAAGCTATATCAGTTTTGCAACCCTAAAAACTTTAAATGCAGTAAGAGTTGGATCATGCACCTTATTCAATCATCAGGTCACTCTGGAGGTCCTAGGTAAAAAATATTAACATAGCAGCACGGGGTGTGTGTAAGATACCTGCTTTAAGCTATGACATGAAAATTGTAAAGGCTATGAATTCTCTTTTGATGGACAACATCCCATGCACCATCAATCTACAGGCCATGACATTCAGGGACTTGGGTTATATTAATACTTTTTGTGACTGTATGGGTCATTTTATGTGTTATATGTGCCTTATGCTGTTTTTGACTGTTGGTACTGTAATTATATCTTGGCCCCATAGGAATGCTGTTCCATTTGGCAGTATTCATGTGTATGGTTGAAAGACAATTAACCTTGAACATGAATTTGAACTTGAACTCACTGGCCTCTTAATGTCTTTTTTGTGTAGAAAATTCTGTGTTGAAAACTTTAATTCAAGCAGAAGGTACATTATTGTCCATAATTTAAAATAATGAGTGACAGTGCAAGGATACCACTAAATGAAAAGTGCCACAACTGATTAAACTGTCTCAATGTTACGACTTTCTAAGTTGACAGTGATCCTTAGTCAAGAGTTTGGCCATGACCTGTGCTCTGGAAGCCATAAACAAATTAGTTGTGTTCCAATCAAGTATAGTTGCTTTAGATTACACGTTGTTCCTTTATCCCAATAGTAATGCTCAACGGTACATCCCGTGATTAATGTTGCTATGACCTCATTAGGATGGTTCTTGGAGAACAATGACAGTTTGTAGGAAAGAAACACCATTATTTCTGATCTATCCACAGACATGTCAGGAAATGTAGAGGAGGCTTGACCCATACACAGAGCAGCGGAGATAATTTTGCATTGAGTGATCACTGCAAAATTGCATTGAGTGATCAATTGCAAAATAATAAGCCACAAGGGGCCACAAAATGAGACAGAATGAATCTTAACATAACAAGGCAACAAGGTAACCTTTACTTCCTTAGGAGTTTCTGGAGATTTGGCATCTAAAAGTTTGAAAACTTCTATAGATGTTCAGCGGAGAGCATTCCCTCTAATTTGTAGTGACCAGTATGCACAAAAATCTTGTGCTGTGTCATTTTTTGCCCAGTGACACAGTGTGTGTGCACTGAATTTTTAAGTGGAAGTAAACCTGAAGCTATTCTAAGAATAATAAACTAACAAGTCCAGTTTGTTGTTCACTGTTTAAAAGAAATATAGTAATACACATCAATAAGTATTATGTCTTATAGACTATAAAACAGCATGTAAAAATCTAAATTTTTTCATATATTATTAAAGTTGTTTGAAATGGTCAAACAAAACTTGTAAAATTACAAAGCTTGCTGAAAAATTTCCAGCACAGATTTTATAGCTTAATTACATAAGAGGCATAAAGTTGAACAAGATAATGAACATATTTAAGTTGCTTAGTCATTTTTTCTCCCTCCTGTCTTTGGCGTTTGTCTGCTCTTTGTAAACTCTGTCAGGACTAATAAATAGCTGACTATTTATTGCACAAGCAAACTTCAAACTTGCAGATGAAAACACACATCTCTGCGATCAGAAGGTATGTTTATCAGAGCACGTACTTAGCGGTTTCACTCTGCCTTCTCGACTTCCAGGTAGTCGAAGACAGTGTTTTAATTTGATAAATATTCACCAAAAGAGTTTCATCTGTCCAAGATGCAATAACCCAGGACATTTTGACTGAAAAATGGCATATCCCAGCGTCAAAAAAAGATAGCACTGGTCTTTGGGCTGTAGAATTTCCACACGCCTGCACAGTGACAACTGCAAGTATGCAAGGTCTGCTACCAGCTGCAGAGTGATATATTATAAGAACTAAAAGCAGGCTAGGTGATGAAATCTGGCTAATATGTCAAAACTTGAAATATGACTTTAATATGTTGAAATATAGTTAAAATGCCATTGAGGTAGAGGGTGACAACTTTTTGTGTGCAGTTTAAGTTCCTTTGTGCACTAGTAGCAAAAGATGTGTGCGTGCACACATCCTAGAGAGAACATTGGTGGAGGGTATGTTGATTGCGTCACAGCCTGGTATGGAAACACCAATGCCCTTGAATGGAAAATCCTAGAAAAAAGCAGTGGGTGTGGCCCAGTCCATCATGGGTAAAGCCCCACCACAACTATTAAGCACATCTACATGAAACACTGTCGTAGAAAAGCAGCATCCATCATCAGGGATTCCCACCAGACAGCACACACTCTCTTCTCGCTGCTGCCATCAGGAAGAAAATCTAGGAGCCTCAGGACTCACACCACAAGGTTCTGGAGCAGTTATTACTCCTCAACCATTAGACACTTGAACCAAAGATGATAACTTCACCCAACTTTACTTTACCCATCATTGACATGTTCCTACAATGAATGGACTCACTTTCAAAGACTTCATTTCATGTTCACAATATTTATTGCTTATTTTTTTTTTAATCATTTCTTTCCTTTTGTATTTGCACAGTTTTTGTCTTCTGTTCTCTGGTTGAACAGGAAAGTTGGGTGGTCTTTCATTGCTTCTGTTATGATTATTCTGTAGATTTAATGAGTATGCCAACAAGAAAATGAATCTCAGGGTTGTATATGGTGACATATATAGTATGTACTTTGATAATAGATTTACTTTGAACTTTTTAGCTGAAGGCTAGGAACTACTGGTTGAATGGTTGAAACTGACTGGTTTGTATGGGTGAACAAGGACTGTGGATGAAAGTTGGGTTTAAATAGGCTGCAGGTGATGAGTTTGAAATGAATGACATGTCTCCTGTTAGCTGGATTGAGACTGGTAGGTGCCTGCCTGCCAATACTGCTTTCCTGTTGTTGCTAAAATTACTCCCAGATGCGCTACATGCGAATCCTGACTGCAGTATGCATCATTCTTAACTTAAATATTTTTACAGGAAATATTAGACTCTAAATTAGGCTACATCCACACTAGACCGGATAAATTTGAATACGCTGGTTTCGCGTAAAAACGATAGGCGTCCACACTATGCGTTTTTGAAAATATCTCTTTCCACACTGAAAGGGAGATTTTGGCGAATCTCCTCCTCCTGCGCATGCGCAGGACACATCTACCGAAAACAAGCGACGTGTTTGGTGTTGAATCTCGCTCTGAAAGTGCGCGTTTGTGTAGTTACAGACTAGAAAAACTTAAAACGATGGACAGCTGTTGGCTCTCGTGCAGGAGAACTTAAAACTAAAAAAAACAAATACTGGAGCATATGGCGGCAACTGACAGGGAGTTCACGGACAGATTGACCCGGCTGATGACGAACATTGAAAAACTGACTAACTCTGTTGCATTAATAAAGCACCTTGTTATATGTATAAAACATGTCTGTGTCAGTGTTATCACGAGGAAATCTGCAGATACTGGAAATTCAAACAACACACACAAAATGCTGGTGGAACACTGCAGGCCAGGCAGCAACTATAGGGAGAAACACTGTCAACGTTTCGGGCTGAGACCCTTCGTCAGGACTTCGAAGGGTCTCGGCCCGAAACGTCGACAGTGCTTCTCCCAATAGATGCTGCCTGGCCTGCTGTGTTCCACCAGCATTTTCTGTGTGTTGCATCAGTGTTATCTTGTATTTCCATACAATGTTACATTAGGCCGTTACACATCTATTGTCAGAGAATTGCTTGCATAAATAGGCAAACCACCTTCATACGAGCAAGGACAGAAAACAGGGCAAAGTGAGTATACTTATTTATTCAGTAAGTTATGGGTCAAAGTATTTGGTGAGTACATTTCTAACTCTTCTGGCTTCAGTCTCCTTGCCGTCTGTTCTGAAATTGTTAGGTTGCGTTCAAGAAAATGAAATAGCGCGCTGCTGTCTGATAGCGTTTTCAGAAGTCTCCGGTTACTCCATCCACACTGATCTGCCCGAGCAGCGTTTTCAAAAATAACCCACCCTGGAAAGCGTTTCTGAAAAGCTCCGGTTTCGGGGGACGAAAACGTCGTTTTAGTGTGGACAGAGGGTAAAAACGAAGAGAAAAAGCTTTGGTTACGGATTTATCCGGCGTAGTGTGGATGCAGCCTTATTCTTCTGCAGTTTGACAATGATTTGCATTTGTTGTTGCAGAGAGCATGTTTAAATAACCAGTATAAATGGATGATTTGAAGTGAGTTTAAAGACAGCATTCACTCTCGTTGTAACTTGTTTCACATATTTGATAGGTTTTCTTGTACTACAGATGCAACTCCAGATGTGAAAAACAAATGAAATGCAGTTACCTGTGGATCTTCTTTCTGCATCTATTCTGCATTTCTTGCAGAAGGTAACAGTACTGAACCAGGAAGAGGGTGAGGAATGACAGATTGACAAGAAAAGCAGTTGAAGCAACATCTAAGAGGATGTTAAGCTGTTTTCAATGATCAAAGATTTAAATAATTGCACTTCATAATGATATGATGAGGAATTCAGTTATATCACATATTAATCACGTCCAAAGTACATTAAGTAGTATTACATACAATCTATACAGGCAATGCTTAGTTATTAAGTTTTGACAGAAGCGCATCACATTCAACAGATAGCAACAGAGAAGCAAAATAATGTGAATATTGACAATAGGAAATGCCTGAAATGCTTAGCTATTCAAGCAGTATTTGTGGAACAGGAAATTGGGTGAATGTTTAAAGTCAACAACTTCACATCATGATGATTAAGCGATATCTGCAATAAAATAACCAAACATCTCTGTTCAAATGAATTAAGTGTTCATATCCTGTTTCCTAACAAAAACAGTCTGCATCATATCTGCAGGTTTTATCAAAATGCTCTTTCGAATGCAATTGATATGTCTTTGTTGAGAGAGTTTCTGGGAGAACAGATATCACCTTTGATGTACAATCTGTACTACAGATTAAAATTGCCTGCCTACCCTTGTGTTGGTATGGAAAAAGTTATTGCGTGTTTTCTTATAATCAACTCTCTTTCCTTTACATTAAATTTCATTATATTTAAATTAAAGAAGGAAAAAGCTGGAAACATCAGGAAGTCCAAGAAAATATCTTATTGATTGGATTTTTCCCCATTGCAGGAGTGACTGGGTGACATCATACAGTGTTTTGTTGAGCAATGACAGCTATAGTTGGGTCACTGTTAAGAATGGATCAGATGATATGGTGAGTGACAATATTCTGAATTAATTTTTAGGTGTAAAGGTAGAAAAACTACCCAAAGTTGTGTCGAACTAATGTAAATTAAAGGTAATTAGCATATACAAAACATAAATGTGAAAGAAAGGAATGACTCATTTTGTGTAATATTCATTGGGGAAACACTGAATTGTGAAGGAATCTTCTTCCTATCAGCTTCTCATCCAGGTGTTGTGCATTTAATATATCAGCAATATTTGAATAAGATTGCAAATATATTGCTAGATTAAGCATCCTTTGTTGTTTAAATACTAATTATGGTTATATTGCACTAAGTATGTGAGTGGAAAATGTTATCACGCCACTGCATCATTTATGCGCACCTCATTTAAAGTAAAAACAAACTAAGACTTGTTTTCCTAGGCTCCCATCTTTTTCTTGCAATTAGTTTTAAGTTTTCGAGTTACAAAACATAACAGTGGCGATGAGGACGTTTTAAACTAACCTGATATGACTAACCACCTACTGAAGTACAGTGAGACATTCAGGATAAACAAAAAAAGCACAGCAAGGAATGGTTAAGTTTTTTAAAAACCCCTGGAGAGAAACAGTTAATTTTTTTTTTAAAGTGTAGCATATCGGGAAGACAAAATAAATGGAAGAGAAAAAGCTAAAAGGTCAAATTGCAGTTTCAAAACGAGCACTAATCTGCATGCTGTTGATGAAAGATCTGATAATGATGAGAGAGACACAGGACTGAGTAGTTTTGAGATTTACAATGTGAAAACTAATAAGGGACAAGCAATGTGGCTTACACCAGAATTGAATGGTAAATTAAATAAAATGGAATTGGACACTTGCTCAGCTGTAACAGTCATTCCACAAAATGAGTCTGAACAGCATTTGAAAGATAGTGAACTGAAGCCTGCAGATATACAACTAAGAACATACAATGGAGAAAAGATAACTCCTGTGGGAATGACATTTGTAACAGTGAAATACAACAACCAACATGTTTGTAAATGTAGAAACAGGAGGGCTAGTGTTCTGGAGCATGATTGGTTGAGACAACTACAACTTGATTGGAGATCCATCCACCATTTACACAGCACATCCCCTGTAATAGAGTCAACTGAAAGTAAATTAAGAAAGGTACTAGATGATGCCACAGCTGTCTCCATGCTGTACACCATGAATCAATGCCCAACAGGAAGCAAGCAGGTGCTGGTGCTACCTTTAGACCAAGAAAGGACCGTAATGTGCGGTGGATCGTGAAAATGACAAAAGCCTTGCTCAGCCTACAACAGCTTTTGTAGGCAATATGTCTCAGAAAGCTTGTGATGTGTTAATCAGATAGCTACTTGCAAAACCTGGCTTGGTTTTGAGCTGGAAGAGACTTCAAGGAGCTTCAGGAAAATCACAAGCGTTTATTTTTTCTTGAGTGTTATGAACCAGAGTCTACTCTGTGACCTTTTTGGACACCTTAATGTCCATTAAGGTTATTACATGAACTTTAAGTGGAAGATTAAAAAGCTGCTTGTAAAAGTAGATGCAAAGGTCGAAGTCCTGTTGAATGAATGGAAAGTCAGTGGAGTCAATGGAGACATGAAAACAGAGGATTCGTCAGATAATGTGAATGAGAAGATGAAGAGCACAGTTCAAATCACTAAGGTGGGTAATATAAGGATTAAAATAAGAATATTCTAGTAAACTATATGCACCTTCCCAAGACCGAGAGGCACGTCCTAGAAAGAAAAAAAAGGAAAAGAAAGAGGAGGATGACATAGGTGCTCTGGAAAAGGAAGAGGATAAATGAGACCTAATTTCTCGAGAAATTAGCAAAGTCAGATATACTCCCAAGAAACTAGAAGGAAAAGGACGGCAAGAATAAAAATGTCAAGAAGTTGAAAAAGAGAGAAGAGATGGAGAGAAAGAATGAGTGGGAAAGAGAGAGATGTGAAAGAGAGAAGGAACGTGAGAAAGAAGAAGAGCGGGCACAAGAGTATGAGCGGGGTTGGGACCGTGAGCGAGACTGTGATAGGGGTCATGAAACAACCGAAGATGAGGAAAGTGGGTATGGTCGAGAACAGTATAAAGAGAAAGAAGGAACCGTGAGAGAAGCAAGGATCAAAGTCGATTTAGAGAGAAAAGTAGAAGAAAATTTGCCAGAGCTGTCAGAACCATTCCTTGTAGTCTCAGAAATGAGAGAGAATCTGCAGATGCTGGAAATTCAAACAGCACACACAAAATGCTGGAGGAACTCAGCAGACCAGGTAGCATCTATGGAAATAAGTACAGTCGACATTTCGGGCCGAGATAGGGTGAGAGAAAGAAAAGGAGATGGGGAATGGTGAAGGGGAGGGCGGGGGGGGGGGGGGCATGACTGGAAGTTTGAGAAATCGATAGGTATACCATTAGGTTGGAGGCTACCGAGACAGAATACAAGGTGTTGTTCCTCCAACCTGAGTGTGGCCTCATTGCAACAGTAGAGGAGGCTGTGGATTGATGTATCAGAATAGGAGAGGGAAGTGAATTAAAATGGGTGGCCACTGGGAGATCCTCTGCTTCTTCTGGCAGACAGAGAGTGGGTGCTCAGCAAAGCCGTCTCCCGATCTACGCCAGGTCTCACTGATGTACAGGAGGCCACACAAGGAGCACCAGACACAGTGTATGACCCCAACAGGTTCCTTCCAGGTGAGGCGACACTTCACCTGTGACTGTTTGGGGCCCTGAATGGTAGAGGGAAGAGGTGTAGGGGCAGGTGTAGCACTTGTCCCACTTGCAAGGGTAAGTGCCAGGAGGGAGAACAGTGGGGAGGGATGAAAGGACAAGGGAATCACATAGGAAGCAATCCCTGCAGAAAGCAGGAAGTGGGGGGAAAGATTAATGGTGGGATCCCGTTGGAGATGGCAAAAGTTCCAGAGAATTATGTGCTGGATGCAGAGGCTGGTGGGGTGGTAGGTGAGGACAAGAGGAAGTATATTTTAATCTTTATATACAGTAGATTTTGCATTGAATGGGGAATGTAAAAGGATGGTATTGTGGAAACTTGCAATTGGGCAACAATTGCTTTTTTCAAGGGGTTCACAAGGTAGTCTACAGAGCCTATGGCATGGACTACATTACTGCCAGGTGCAAAAAAAAAAAAAAGATGGTTTTAATTTACAGAGGACTGTTTGAGAGAAACAGGAGGAGACCATCGAGCAGAGCCATCAAAGGATTGTGATTTCATGTGGTGGAGATTGGGAATTGTGGGCTCCCGCTACAGGGATGCAAGTTACGATTAGCTAGATGAGCTGGGTAGTTAGCTGGGAGGGGTGAAAGGGATGTTTGTAATATAACGATATAATGGGTGTCAGTCGGTTGGAGAAGGGATCCTCAGCAAATTAGTGACAGGTCAGTAGACGGATAGTAGATTAATGGATTTGGCTGGATGGCCGATGATTGTGTACGTGTGTGTGAGAGAGAGAGAGAGAGAGAGAGAGAGAGAGAGAGAGATTGTATGTACCTATGTAGGGGAGGAACCTGAGGAAGAGCTATATAATTTTACTTAAAGAAAACTTACTCAATGTGGGTTCCCAGCACAATAATCCTGGCTTGCAAGTCCTCTTTAAGTGTTCAAGAACATTGCCAAGGACTGCTTCTTCAGGAGTGGCCCAGCCACCTGTTTTCCTCCATGCAATGGTACATCAGACACGCGAGAAAGCTCAGAAGCTGAGTCTCAACCTTTATGGAAGTTGTAGGGCGTGCATGATTTTTCTTTGAGATCAATGTCATAGTATAATTAAATCACATAACCGCAAGTGCATGAGATTATATCTAATTGCTCTGCAGTAATTCCTAGTTCAGATGTGGAAAATGGACATCTTTTCAACCTTTGCAAAAATGGTTGTTGGATTAGTCTCCTCAACATTCTGCTAACTCTCTTCAATTTATTGGAAGTGGAATTTCCTTCAGAGGATGGAAATGCTGAACAAACAATAAGATTATTGATTCCTCCTTCTAACCGTCTTCTGAGGAGTAAAGTGAAAGTCTGCT
This sequence comes from Hemitrygon akajei, assembly GCF_048418815.1. Classification (NCBI taxonomy): domain Eukaryota; kingdom Metazoa; phylum Chordata; class Chondrichthyes; order Myliobatiformes; family Dasyatidae; genus Hemitrygon; species Hemitrygon akajei. The sequence continues at coordinate 52,143,900 of NC_133146.1, forward strand.
TATAAACCACATGTTAAAACATCAGCTTCATGTTTCAGTGGGAGGAGGTTGTCATGGACTGTTTAGAAATGTAATGTTGAGAGAAAATACCAAAAAGATCTTGTTTGCAGGTTGTTTTGAATGTAGTTGTTCTTTTAAAAATATAAGTCATGTGTAGGTCTTACTGTAATATACAATACTCTGTAGAAGTCTTAGGTACATATTGAATATATAGGTTACATGGTCAGCACAGCATTGTGGGCCGAAGGGCCTGTAATGTGCTGTAGATTTCTATGATTCTATGATATAGCTATGATGTCTAAGACTCTTGCACAGTACTGCACTGATTTTATGTATTGCATTGTATTGCTGCCACAAAAAAAAACAAATCTTATGACGTGAATGATGATAAATCTGATTCTGATATGGGTCTCTATTGTGGACTGAGAGTGGGAAGGGGCAGGGAGAAAGGGGAAGGGAGAGGGGAGGGAGTGGGAAGCATCGGAAAGACATTCTGTAATGCTCAGTAGATCAATTGCTTGAAATCAAATGTCCTTAGCCTGTGTCTCAGGGCTGGCTGTGTCTGCACCCATGCTATCCCCCCACCCTAGCACACCCTCTCTGCCACCTGTCTCACACTCCTCCCACAGTGCTCCATCCTTGTCGTTCCCAACATCCTTTGTTCCTGCCAGATTTGCAAACTTGCTCTCCACTCCACGTTGACAAATACAGTACTGTGCAGAAGTCTTAGGTCCCTAGATGTATAATATGTGCTTAAAAATGTTGCACCGTACTGTACCAATATAATTTATGATAGGATTCATAATTAGCAGAAGCACCCCTATAAATAATTTACTAAATGCAATGTCTTATTTTATCCTTCTTTTAGCCACATCAGAAAAGAGAAGTTAAACTGAGGGATTGGTCTTACTTGCAAAGTGTCATTCCTTAAAAATAATTGAAGTCCATTTTTTCAAATTAGTTTCGAAAGTAGATTTTAAGCATGTTGTGATTTTATAGTTTCAGCCTTAATACAAAAATTGCGGTGTACTGCCAAAAAAAGTTAGTTAAATATTATAGCTTACAGTATTTATTTTCTCGTTTGCTGTCCAAGAAATTTATTTCAGTGTACTGGGCTGCTGAACTTCTAATTGGCATCTCATTTGCTGGAAGCCAGAGATCCCCTGGAGTTGACACCAGCATAAAACTGGCCTCCACACCAGAGAGATTACTAGAGCTTTATAGCAGCTTTCTTCAAGGTCAGAAGCAAGCCATATCACTACAGCAGTTGATGCAAATTACTTGGATCATTATGTCATTCTTTGGGGGAATACCTTCACGATTGCAAATTATCCATGAAGTGGTAACTTCTAAAATCAAAATTGGTTCAGCAAAGTCTTGTGATGGGGACTTCCCCTGGAAATTAAGGTATCTTTAACAGTGATGAACAGTCCAGTGTCTGCTAACGATACCAATACATCCATCATTTGCTGAACTGGAGAAATCGTGAGAGCTTTGACCGGTCCACAGCAGGCGGAAAAGAATTTTCACTCTAGGAAGCTGGATCATAATCATAAGACACATCTGTTACAGTTGCTTTCGGCTACATACTGTTGCAGTTTATTACAGATTTCAAAATGTTATGCTGCATTTTTATTCTGCTCTATTTTGGTCACTCATTTTATCTTCTCAGATATTTCCAGCGAATCAAGAGAAAGAGATTCCTGTACTGAACGAGTTCCCTGCTCCAATAGTTGCTCGTTTTATTAGAATAAATCCTCGTAGTTGGCACAAGAATGGAGACATCTGCATGAGAGTGGAGATCCTAGGCTGTCCCATGCCAGGTAAAACTTGGTTCTGGCGCTGTACAGTAGGTCGTAGAACTATACTTGCATGCTTTCAATTAGTAATTAAAATAATAATTTCATGGAAGAGTATAACCAAAGCATCATGCTTTGATTGACGAGGCTTTAGACTCTACATCCTATGCATGGCTATTGAAGCTGAGAGAAATATTAATCACCATCTTGCAGCAGACTTGAATGGAGGAGACCTTTGGAATTCTCTTCCTCAGAAAACGTTCAGTGTTGACATTGGCGTTATTTGGAATTCAGGATCTATGGGTTAGAAAGCAAACTTGATGAGCAGAATTACCCATGAACACTTAGAATAATGGCACAGGCCTGAGAATCATCCGGCCTACTCTTGCATCTTACATTCATAGATTGTATGATCAGATGATCCAAATTCTGTAGCCTCTTTCACTAGGACTCCTTAATCACAATAATTTTCTTGAACAGAAACTTAGTGCATCATTAGGCTGCAGCTGTAAGGATCACTAACAAACTCAAGTGCAGGAATTAGAGACTAATCAGCAAAACTAACAAAAACTCAAGCAGACTATCCATAATCCTGACAAACTGAAATCACTTCTGAAACACAGAAGAACTCGGTCTGAGCTTCACCATTCAAGGAACCACAATGACGGAGCAAAGAAGAGTTGGCATGCCCCCTGCCCCTCTGAAATACACCCTGGAGCATGTAGCAATGCAATGTATTGAAAATACCGTGCTAATTAAATGATCTCAAATTGAATAAAAATGAGAGGGAGTTTAACAATCCCCATGATCCCAAATGAGACACTTGCAAAGCAAAGTAAAAAACCTAAGCTAGTCCAAAGACAAACAATTAGACATGAAATGTAAACAATCCAAAGAACACTGCATACCTGTGAGACACTGAGAAAATACAGTCCACATCCTAACTGAAAAAAACCCAGCAGCATTGTAAAAAGCACAGTACACTTGGAGTACTGTGCTCAGTTCTGGTCGCCTCACTACAGGAAGGATATGGAAACCATAGAAAGGGTGCAGAGGAGATTTACAAGGATGTCGCCTGGATTGGGGAGCATGCCTTATGAGAATAGGTTGAGTGAACTCGGCCTTTTCTCCTTGGAGCATTGGAGGATGAGAGGTGACCTGATAGAGGTGTATAAGATGATGAGAGGCATTGTTCATATGGATAGTCAGAGGCTTTTTCCCAGGGCTGAAATAGCTGTCACAAGAGGACATATGTTTAAGGTGCTTGGGAGTAGGTACAGAGGAAATGTCAGGGGTAAGTTTTTTATGCAGAGAGTGGTGAGTACATGGAATGGGCTGCCGGCAATGGTGGTGGAGGCGGATACGATAGGGTCTTTTAAGAGACTTTTGGGTAGGTACATGGAGCTTAGAAAAATAGAAGGCTATGGGTAACCCTAGTAATTTCTAAGATAGGGACATGTTTGGCACAACTTTGTGGGCCGAAGGGCCTGTATTGCGCTATAGGTTTTTTTATGTTTCTGTGTAATGCCAGTAAACATTAAAGATAATGGAAATTATGCCAGAATTCTTATTTATGTCTCATATTCAGTTGTTTGATTAGACAGACATTCATAATGACACAGACAAAAGTTGTTAATGACTTAGCAAATATGCTTTCAGGGATTTTGTCTGTAGAAGGTACAAGATCCCTGAGACTCAAATACCAGCGCTCAGAAACCAAGAGCCAAACAAGATGATGCTGTAGGCCATTGTGTATTTTTCTTTCGCACGCCCCAATGCTTCCCACTCACATGCTCAGTGCATCATCCAGTGTAAGTGCTTGCCATTAGCTGGACTTGATGGAGTGCTGGATTTTTCATTTATAAGGGTGATGGGCTGCAATAGTGCTCTAGAAACAGTCAGATTTAGAGTGCTGAATGTCAAATCCATGAACTATGCTCTGTGACTAACAACTCTGTCATATTTCTCCACTATTCCCCTGCAGTGTTTCTGCTCTGTCCTGTGTCATAGGCATTTTGTGTAGAACTCAGCTGCTTGTACCTGGTCATCGCCTCTGTTTCTCCACGTGGACCAGCACTAACTTCCTATATCTCAGCCTAGTAACTGGAAATAATCATTCTTAAATGGAAATAATCATTTTATTTCGAAGTTCAAAGAAAATTTACTATCAAAGGACATACTGTATATGTCACCGTACACAACCCTAAGATTCACTTTCTTGCAGGCATACTCAATCAATGCAACAAGCTTAATAGAATCAATGAAAGACAACACCAACTGGGCAGCCAGCCACTGAGCAAAAGACAATAAACTGTGCAAATACAAAAAGAAAGAAAGAAATAATAATAATCCAGGATAGACAAACAGGAACATCTTACTTAATATGGTTATATGGTTTAAGATGGCGCTACCGGAAATATGTGACAGCCACTGGTAGTTCGAAACCAAAGGAATTTGATTAAAACCATTATTAATAACACTTTTGTTTTGAAGTAAGTTTTGGTAAACTATCTCCACAAACAATGAATAAGTGAGCGAAGACAAAGCTAATTTGTGGGATGTGTCCTGATGTTGCGCTGCAAAATCACTTCACTTGGAGTTGGAACCGTTCTGGTTGGAGTGAACAACTCAGAGGAGAGACGATGGGATGGAGGAGTTCTGATGCCCGTCCAACTAACCTGGGCATGAGGGTGGATCGCTCAATGCACCAAGCTGATCTGGAGAGATCGATAGTGGCTTCTTCGACAGTGAAATCCAGGTCTGAAGCAAATCGCTGGGCGGTGTGTCCAAGGCCCGGAGCGATTTGCCACGCCTAGGCCTGGATCCTAATGCGAGATACAATCCGCTGTTTGGACAATCTAAACGCCGGTCCATATTGACTGGAAAGGCAGGGGGTCAAGAGTCAGGCAAGGTTGGATCGTTCTGGGTGTCAAGCCGATTTAAAGAGGTCGAAAACTGTTTCTTCGGCAGAGAATTCTAGACCCAGAGTGATTTGCCGGTGCCAGGGCCAGATCCTAATGCGAAGTTTGGACAATTTAACCAGTGGCCCAGATAGTCTGGGGGCTTCTCTCTCTGCCACGTTAAGTCAGTAAGACTGCCCTGGCTGCTGTGCCTCATGACTACAAACTTTGCAGCCATTTGCCCTGCTAATATGATGAGTACCGACATTTTGGGCCTACTCCAGAGATTTGGATCTGAAGAACCTAATTTGGTTCAGAATGCGTTTTCTCTTTCTCTGTGGGCACTGGGGGGGGGGGGGTCGGTCTTTTTTTTAATTGGGTTATTTCGGGTTCCTTGCTTTGCGACTGCCTGTTTAGCAAACAAATCTCAAGGCTGTATAATTTATACATTCTTTGATAATAAATGCACTTTGAAACTTATAAATATAACTATTCCAAACAAACTTAACAGAAATCAGTAAGTGAAAAGAGGAAATTGAAAGACTTTGGAACATGAACAGGGTATACATTGTCCTGTTAGTAATATCTGCAACTGGTGTCATCCCAAAGACTCTACACAATAGTATTAAACAGTTAGGGCTACACAGCAATATCTGTGTAAATCTCCAGAAAGCCACAATGCTAAACACCACTAGAATAGTCCAAAAGTTCCTAGCAATTGAGAAATGAGTGTGCTTGGCTACGCCTGAACCTCAGATTTTACCAGCTTGAGCTAAGAGGAAAAAAATAAGCAATAAACATCAATAATATGAGATGAAGAGCCCTTGGCAATGATTCCATAGGTTGTGGGAACATTTCAATGAAAGGGCAAGTGAAATTGAGTGAAGTTATCCTCTTTAGTTCAAGAGCCTGATGATCGAGGGGTAATAACTGTTCCTGAACCTGGTGGTGTGGGTCCTGAGGCTCCTGTACTTTCTTCCTGATGGCAGCAGTGAGAAGAGAGCATTCCTGGGTGGTGGAGGTCCCTGATGATGGATGCTGTTTTTTTGTGACAACGCTCTGTTTGTATGGTTAGAGGTGTGGTGGGTTCTTACCTGTGATGGACTGGGCTGTATCACTATTTTTTGTAGGATTATCCATTCATGATATCAGTTTCTTTTTGTTTCTGTTCTTGTCTAATCCTTCAGTGCTTCCCTTATAAACCTTTTGCCTCTGGCCTATGTCCCTCGAGACATTGCCCACTTACTCTACAAGACCATTTGTCACCTCTCCTTGTTCAGACAAAATGCCTTTAACAACTGTTCCTTTGCCACTCATTGTCAAATAACTGGAGATTTTGACTTCATTATATAACTTGGTTTTCTTTTTATGGTCTGATGTGACTCAGAGAAAAAATATTCTGTGTGTTTCATAGAAGTCATAAAAGTCATAGGCAACGTTCCCTCTATGTTTTTTACAACTGCACGGCCAACCATTGTTCTGAGCAGAAATTTTTTACGTGGCCTGAAAACTGCATGGTAATTTAAATGTAAAAAAAATCTCAGCTGTCAGTGGGCACTGCATGGAAGGAAGAGTGGTTATAGAACACCTCAGCATAGAAGCAGACCCTTTGTCCCATCTAGTCTGTGCCATTAACTTACCTAGTCCTATCGACCTGCCCCTGAACCATAACCCGTCATACCTCTCCCATCCATGTACCTATCCAAATTTCTCTTAAATATTGAAATTGATCCCAAGTGCACCACTTGTGCTGGCAGCTCATTCCACACTCTCACCATTCTCTGAGTGAAGAAGTTCCCCCTCATGTTCCCCTGGACCATTTCTCCTTTTACCCTTAACCCATGACCTCTAGTTGTAGACTCACCCAGCCTCAGTAGAAAAGTCTGCTTGCATTTACCCGATCTTTACCACTCATAATTTTCTATATCTCCATCAAATCTCCCCACAATCTAGGGAATAAATTGTTAACCTATTTAACCTCCCTCTGGTCACACTCTTGTGTAGGGGCCCAAGTAGTTCGAGTCACATAGCTTTCTTAGTTGTGACTTTATTCCGTTCTGTGATTCTCTGATTAATTAAAGCAAACCAAAATATTCCTTACAACATGTAACAAAATTGTTGGAAGAGGATCCAATTTTATAAACAGTGAACTTTAACGTACAAGCAATAAAAGCAGATTGTATACTGACAGCTTGTTGCTGCCTAACATGATTCATTTTTACATGTTTTGAGTAAGATTTTAATGCCAATTATTACACATTTAATTTATTTATTTCATTGTATGCTCTGGTCCTGTATGTAACTAGAATCACACAGCACTCAAGAAGATTTTGCTTCATTTTGCCATGGCAATATTTTGAAAGGACCTTTCAATTAATCTGTTCTTTTGATCTTTCCCCCATAGTTCTGTCAGAGTTCTTGTTTTCATTATTTGTCCAGTGTTCTTTTAAAAGTTACAATGATTTTTTTTCTTGCTTTGCTTCAGCCAAGATATCCCGACGCATAGCAATTTTCTCATTGTGTCTTGCCTAGTGTGTTTGCCAATTAATTTTAATTTGTTTCTATAGGTTACTGCCCTGTCTACCAGTGAAAGCAATCATTCCATTTATATCCTATCAAAACACATTGGAAACCTAATAAATCTCTCCTTGACCATCTTAGCTAAAAATGAAAGCAATCGTAGCTTCTTTGGTAAATGCAAAGCAAAAAATAATACTCTGGATGTCAGAAATCTGAACGAAAGAAAAATTGAAAAACATTCATCAGGATAGGCAGCAGCCACAAAGAATGAAAAAGAGCCAGTATCACTGTTCAATACTCCTCACCATGCAAGTTACAAAACACAGTTCTTATCTCTCAACAGATCCTGCCGTACCTACTAATCAGTTTTAGCATTATTCTTTTTTCCAGATTTCAAGAAACTGACAGTTTCTCTATCTTAAACACTACAGAGTCTGTAGATGCAGGAAATCCAAAGCACATACAAACTAACACAAAATGCTGAAGGAACTCAGCAGGCCAGGCAGCAACTGTAGAAATGAATAGACAGTTGATATTTCATACCAAGACCCTTCTACTGGACATTTCTATATTAGCACATTTTGTTCTGTTAGAAATATAGAAAACCTACAGCACAATACAGGCCCCTCAGCCCACAAAGCTGTGCCGAACATGTCCTTACCTTAGAAATTACCTAGGGTTACCTTTATTTTTCTGAGCTCTATGTACTTGTCCAGGAGTCTCTTAAAAGATCCTATCGTATCTGCCTCCACCACCATCGCCGGCAGCCCATTCCACACACTCACCACTCTCTGTGTAAAAAACTTACCCCTGACATCTCCTCTGTACCTGCTTCCAAGCACCTTAAAACTGTGCCCTCTCATGCTAGTCATTCCAGCCCTGGGAAAAAGCTTCTGACTATCCACATGATCAATGCCTCTCATCATCTTATACACCTCTATCAGGTCACCTCTCATCCTCCGTTGCTCCAAGGAAAAAAGGCCGAGTTCACTCAACCTATTCTCATAAGGCATGCTCTCCAATCCAGGCAACACCTTTGTAAATCTCCTCTGCACCCTTTCTATGGTTACCACATCCTTCCTGTAGTGAGGCGACCAGAACTGAGCACAGTACTCCAAGTGGGGTCTGACTATGGTTCTAAATAGCTGCAACATTACCTCGCGGCTCTTAAACTCAATCCCATGATTCATGAAGACCAATGCACCGTATGCTTTCTTAACCACATAGTCAACCTGCGCAGCAGCTTTAAGCATCCTATGGACTCAGACCCCAAGATCCCTCCGATCCTCCACACTGCCAAGAATCTTACCATTAGTACTATATTCTGTCATCATATTTGACCTACCAAAATGAACCACCTCACACTTATCTAGGTTGAACTCCATCTGCCACTTCTCAGCCCAGTTTTGCATCCTATCAATGTCCCGCTGTAACCTCTGACAATCCTCCACACTATCCACAACACCACCAACCTTTGTGTCATCAGCAAATTTACTAACCCATCCCTCCACTTCTTCATCCAGGTAATTTATAAAAATTACGAAGAGCAGACGTCCCAGAACAGATCCCTGAGGCACACCACTGGTGACTGGCCTCCATGTAGAATATGACCCATCTACAACCACTCTTTGCCTTCTGCCAGTTCTGGATCCACAAAGCAATATCCCCTTGGATCCCATGCCTTCTTACCTTCTCAATAAGCCTTGCATGGGGTACCTTGTCAAATGTCTTGCTGAAATCCATGTACGTAACATCTATTGCTCTACCTTCATCAATGTGTTTAGTCACATCCTCAAAAAATTCAATCAGGCTCGTAAGGCACAACCTGCCTTTCACAAGGTCATGCTGACTATTCCTAATAATATTATGCCTCTCCAAATGTTCATAAAACCTGCCTCTCAGGATCTTCTCCATCAACTTACCAACCACTGAAGTAAGACTCACTGGTCTATAATTTCCTGGGCCATCTCTACTCCCTTTCTTGAATAAGGGAACGACATCTGCAACCCTCCAATCCTCTGGAACCTCTCCCATCCCCATTGATGATGCAAAGATCATTGCCAGTGGCCCCGCAATCTCCTTCCTCACCTCCCACAGTAGCCTGGGGTACATCTCATCCGGTCCTGGTGACTTATCTGACTTGATGCTTTCCAAAAGCTCCAGCATATCCTCTTTCTTAATACCTACATGCTCAAACTTTTCAGTCCACTGTAAGGCATCCCTGCAATCGCCAAGATCCTTTCCAAAGTGAATACTGAAGTAAAGTACTCATTGAGTACCTCTGCTATCTCCTCCGGTTCCATACATACTTTCCCACTGTCACACTTACTTGGTCCTATTCTCTCATGTCTTCTTGCTTTTCACATATTTGTAGAATGCCATGGGGTTTTCCCTAATCCTGTCTGCCAAGGCCTTCTTATGGCCCCATCTGGCTCTCCTAATTTCTTTCCTGAGTTCCTTCCTGCTCGCCTTATAATCTTCTAGATCTCTATCATTAACTAGTTTTTTGAACCTTTCATAAGCTCTGATTTTTTTCTTGACTAGATTTGCAACAGCCTTTGTACACCACAGTTTACTGTAGTCTACCAGGACACTACACAAATATCCCCTGAACAGCTGCCAGATTTCTTCTGTACTTTTCCCTGAGAAAATCTGTTCCCAATTTATGCTTCCAAGTTCCTGCCTGATAGCCTCATATTATGCCTTACTCCAATTAAACGCTTTCCTAACTTATCTGTTCCTATCCTTCTCTAATTCTATGGTAAAGGAGATAGAATTGTGATCACTACCTCCAAAATGCTTTCCCACTGAGAGATCTGACACCTGACCAGGTTCATTTCCCAAAACCAGATCAAGTACAGCCTCTCCTCTTGTAGGCTTATCTACATATTGTGTCAGGAAACCTTCTTGAACACATCTAACAAACTCCACCCCATCTAAACCCCTCGCTCTAGGGACATGCCAATCGATATTTGGGAAATTAAAATCTCCCGCCATGACAACTCTTTTATTATACAGATTTCCAGAACTTGTCTCCCTACCTGCTCCTTGATGTCCCTGTTACTACTGGGTCATCTATAAAAAAACACCCAGTAGAGTTATTGACCCCTTCCTTTTCTTAACTTCCACCCACAGAGAGTCCGTAGACAATCACTCCATGACTTCCTCCTTTTCTGCAGCCGTGCCACTGCAGCAGTACTATCTCTGATATATAGTGCTACGCCCCCACCTCTTTTGCCTCCCTCCCTGTCCTTTCTGAAAAATCTAAACCCTGGCACTCAAAGTAACCATTCCTGCCCCCCTGAGCCATCCAAGATTTTGTAATGGCCACAACATCATAGCTCCAAGTACTGTTACTTTGTTTTTTCTCTTCCCTGTTCTATTTACCCTTCCAGATGGATTGGCTGCCATTAACTAGGCTTTTCCCCATCTTGCAATCAACATCAATCTGTAACTTATTTTAATCTCTACCCTCTTACAAACTTTCCCTTTCTTATCCCACCCATGCCCATTCTCTGCAGAATAAACTACATCTGTTATATAAACTTCCCCAGACATTGATCTGAAACACCAACTCTTTTTTTTTTCTGTCTCCATAGATACTTCCTGAACTGTTGAGCATTTCTACTGTGTTTTGTTTTTGTTTCATAGTTGCTATGAAACACATTAGCGTTTACAGTACTAGGCAGAGGCTGGTGGAAAATGACAGTCGACAAATTTGATTTGGTATAAACTAGTTTTATCTTCACTTAACCTTCTTAATATAAGGGTCACAGATATGTGAAAAGACCACTCGGAAGAGAGTCCTGAAGTATTGTGTGAAATTTTGCTACTGACAGACATGGCAGGTTCTTCTGGACCCTCTATTACAGTTACTGAAGCTTTCTTTTTCATGTTGGACTTCAGACTATCAATATTTCTGTTTCATTGTCACTGTCAACCTTTGAGCAAACTTGTTGCATTTGCTGAGACTGACTGAGAAAACATAGGAAGAAATTTCTCATGCCTGCATGGAGTTACAGACACAGCTTGTCATGCTTCCATGATCACACCACTGGATATAGGTGTTAGAGTTAGTCAGCATCATGCCAGGAGTGAGCTCATTGACTCCGATATCCCAGAATTCAACCTAGGCAAGGTGGCAAAACAAATTGTCTCATGAATCATAGAGTCATAGAAACATCAGGCCCTTTGGACAGTCTTCTAGACCAGGGGTTCCCAACCTGGGATCCCTGGACCCCTTGCTTAATGGTATTGTTCCATGGCATGAAAAAGGCTGGGATCTCCTGTTCTACATCACGCCAAACTATTACTTTGACTAGTCCCATCAATCTGTACCTGGACCATAACCCTCCCCATCTCTCCCATACATGTACCTATCCAAATTTCTCTGAAATGTCAAACTACTGTGCAAAGAAGAGTTTCCCAGCAAGTTGCACATCCTTCGCTCTCAACACCGAAAGAAGGTCATATTGACTACAAAAAGCCCAAATAAATTGTATTTAGATCCATTTTCTATTACTATTCCAGTACATGTTGGCTTTTGGGAGCTCAGAGTGTTTTGCAATATGAATGTTTGCCTCTAAAATTAGCATAAAGCAAATACAAGAAGTGGGTGAATATGATCATAGTTCATGGTTTAATGCTGCAAATGACCTTACATTACTGGCCCACTTCAAAGTACCTCACAAAGTTAGATATAAAATTATGTTTTTCTTCTTTAGATATTTATCTCCAAATGAGGAGAAAAACTTTGTATTCCATTGGGTTAGTCTCCAAACTGATGGCATGAATATCCATTTCACCTTCCAGTTAAAAAAAATCTCCTCGCCTCCCCCCTTCTGTTCCCCACTCTGGCCTCTTACCTGCCTATCACCTCCCCTGGGTCCCCTCCTCCTTCCCTGTCTCCTGTAGTCCACTCTCCCCTCCTATCCTCTCTAGCCCTTTACCTTTCCTACCCACCTGGCTTTGCCTATCACTTTCTAGCTGTCCTCCTTTCCCTCCCACCTCCTTTATATTCTGGCATTTTCCCATAAACTTCTCAGTCCTGAAGAAGAGTCTCATTCATTTTCACAGATGATGCCTGACCTGCTGAGTTCCTCCAACATTTTGTGTGTGCGTCACTTTGGACTTCTAGCAACTGCGGAGTTTCTCATGTCTTGAGTGTTCAACTGCCATTAAAAATGTTTTACAAAATAGAATGTTAATTCTACAGGGGGAAAGGATTGAAAGTATGATGTAATCTTTAAGTAGAAAAATCATTTTTACCAAATTTATTAATTTTGGTATTTATTTGAGGAGCAAAAACACATGATATAAAATTAGTTTTTTTAGTGAGAAGGTAATTCAAGGAAGTAACCAACACTTTGTAAACTATTAGAATCTTGCAAACATCTCATGCAATAAAACAAAATATTTCTAGGATATTTTTGAAATTGAGAACAGTTCGTAATTACCTAATTCGTGCTGGTAGGCTGATCGCTAAGTTTTACATTGAAAGTTCTTTGCAGCAACTGCTGGGTTTCCATGTTGAACATTGCTTGTGAATTCTCCAAAGATTTCTAGCAATAAATTGGTGAAAACTGACTGTTATGCTGTCTTTACAATTGTGAGGTCTGAGCTTCTGTCTTCCCTTTATTTCTTCTCTCCATTTAAACACTGAGAATGCTGAAGCTTTAGATTTCACTTCTAACCACAAGCATCTCTGCCACTTCTTACACCGTTCTATTTGAATCTGCACTGTGTTTCAGATCCCCATGTCCTTCCTATTTTACAGATCATGAGCTTCCATCTCTACCCCACCTCAGCTGATTTGCAGCTCGAAATGATTATCCATGATTATCTCAGCTTGAAGCCTATTCCATGATTTTCTTTGAAATCCTAATCTCCCTGTTCAAATGCCTTCATGAGTACATCCTCCCCAATGCTATAACATCGTTATCCCTTCAATCTATTGAGAATTCCAATCCTGCCCTCTCCCACTTCTTTTGTCCAACCACTTGTGTCCTTGCTTTGAATCCTAGCCTCTGAAATTTCATACCCAAACTTAAGCCTCAGAATCTTATTTGTATTAACCCTTAGTTTTTTTTTGCCCAAAGCATTTCTCACCAGCCAGTTAGTAAAGAGGGTAGACAGGGGGCAAAGATAGTGTTTCAGGTTTCTCAGTGTTTAACAAGAAGACATCAGCTCTTCATTAAGATTTCATGACAAACAAGGAATCTGATGGGGAAGAGACAGTCAGCCTGGTCATATGGAAGCTCACAGTCCATGAGGAATGCAACCAATAGGCAGTAGGTCCTTAAAACAATGATGGAATCAACAGCATGACATCAAGAGGTAAAAGTTTAATTTAGAGGAAAACCATTTGAGGGGGATGCTCAAACACAAGAGATTTTACAGATGCTGGGAATCCAGAGCAACACACAAATCGCTGGAGAAACTCAGCAGGTAAGGCAACATCTACAGTACTGTGTAAAGCCACATACAGTATATATAGAGCTAGAATGCCTAAGACCTTTGCACAGTACTGTACTGTAGTAATGCCACAAAGAAGAAACAAATTTCATGACATTTATGAATGATGATAAATCTGATTCTGATATGGGTCTCCATTGTGGACTGAGAGTGGGAAGGGGGCAAGGAGAAGGGGAATCATGGTTGGGAAAAGGGGAAGGGAGAGAGGATGGATCAATAAACCAATTGTTTGGAAACAATTGACCTTGCCGAGTGCCTCAGTACTGGGTGTGTCTGCACCCGCACCGCGCCCTGCCACCCAGCTCTTCTTCTCAGCCACCTGTCCCCACCCCTCGTGCAACGCACCATCCCTGCCATTTCCAACGCCTTTTGCTCCTGCCAGATTACAACCGTGCTCATCGCTCCATGTTGACAGATACAGTACTGTGCCAAAGCCTCAGGCACTCTACCTGTACGCTGTATATGTGCCTAAGACTTCTGCATATGACTGTATGTTGAGGAATAAAGAGGAGATGTTTCAGGCCGAGACCCTCTGAGTTCCTCCAGCAGTTTATGGGTGCTATTGCAGGGGGATGCTTTGATAACAATCTGATAAATTAGAGAGGAGTTTAGCAAGAATACCTCACTTCACTAGATAGTGAAGGAGGAGTTTAGTTGGGAACTATGTGGTTGATTATATCAGCTGCTGCAGTGAAACAGAATAAGAAAAGCTATAAAAACATATTCACAGTAACAGAATCTCATAAAGACTTGTTTGTGTTCGAGTAGAAGAAAGAACTGATTGGAAAGATTCAAGGAAAGGTTTGTAGGGAAGAATGGTAGGATTTAGGTTTGTAATATTAGAATCGAAGAAGAGATTTTAAATAGAAAGAAAATTAATTGGAAAAAGTACCAAGGACAGAACGGGAAAAGTGGGAATTTAAACTACAGCCAGAAACAGCTGACAGCATACAGGCTGTATGGTAGTTTAGCAGTTAGCATTATGCCAGTACAGTGCTAGTGACCCAGATGCAATTCCGCCAAGTCTGTAAGGAGATTGTGCGTTCTCCCCATGACTGTATGTGTTACCTCCGGGTGCTCCGGTGACCTCCCACTTTCGAAAGACGTAATGGTTAGTAGGTAAATTGTCACTTGGGTGGTGGAAGTTCATTGGGCCAGAAGAGCCTGTTCTTGTGCTGCTTCTGTAAGTAAAAAATTACCACAGATTACCAGCTACAAGTAAAACAAAGGCACAGGTCACAGAATTACAGAACGGCATAAAAGAAACATTGGATGGTTGTTGAATGGTGCATCATTTTGTTCACTTGTGGTCATGGCTGATACAATGAATCAGTGTTGTCTTTGCATTGCCTGCGATCGGGGGCAGATTCGGTGCTTGGAGCAGGGAGCAGTGGGCCAGTGATCAGAAGCCCAGTTGAATTCTGGAGATCTGAATTGGGCTGGTAAAAGCATCAGTCCTGGGGAGCCCTGGAGCTGATATCTATGAGGAGTGGTTGGGACCCAATTTTTTTTTACTACCAGTTACGCTGCTGGCATTTAGAGCAGCAGTGAAGGTTCTCCATCTCTGGTGGTGTTCATGGCTTCCCTCATCATGTTAGTGGCTTCCTCTCAGATTTCACTACTGTCACTGATTCAAGTCTTCGGTAGAGACCCAGGAATTCCATCTCACTCAGATGCAGAAGGGTTCTTCTGTGCTGTTTCCATAACAATTTTGTTTGACCAGATAGGGTTCTTAGCCCTGAGATGATTACCCAAACCTGAAGGACTGGTAGACCACTCTTTGTCTGTCCTCTACCCTTTGATCTGTTTGGCATGGGTGATCCTACCAAGATCCAAAGCCCTGCTTCCAGTCAACGTAGCTGTCTGGATCTTTGAGGCACACAAGCCTCCAAACCAGGACAAGGCTGTGGTCCTCTTGGAGGTGGGGCCCAAATAATGGAAAATAATTATGGAACTTTTCTCAGTGTCTGGTCTTGCAAACAATGCCAGGGGCTCTCAGGACGAAGTGAACTGATTTCTCTCTAGGAGTGATGCAATGGGAATGATGACAGTGCAGGTCTAATATCAACTTGGGTTAGGCATGCCAACCATGATGACACTGGGATGAGCCTAGTTAAATTATCAGTGTAAAATGGACCTAAAATCATTATGGTCACATTTTACGCCATTCAATGCGCATTTTTCCGTCATGTAGTTGAAGTAATAGCTACAATATCAAGTTTCAAGATACATTATTGGGGCAGATCTTCAGCCACCCGAATTCTTGGCCACCTCCGTGAGACCACATGTCTTCAAGCATGGCCCTAGGTATGGTTCTGTTGGCCAGAAAGAATGACAATCTTCAAATGAATCAAGGACAGTGGAAGCAGTCTTTGTTCTTGACATGTGCTTGGGGGATGGAGGCTCCCATTTTGTGAAGACACTCGATTCTCCATTTTGTGAGCTTGTCATGCTGGACTTGATTAGTGTTTTAAAGAAGGCACAAAGACTCTTCAGGTAATCTGCTGGACTGGAGGTCATTTCCAAATGAGTTATTTGTGAGGTGTTCTTTGGTTGGCTATAATATGCAGGATTGTGAATGCCTGAGGCGATTCAAGCTCATTGCTGACTGAGAACAAAGAGCCATGAGTCAGCAACTGTCCCTTGATGGGAAGAGGACAATAGATGGATGCGGGCTTGGACCAGAGCCAATGACCAGGTGTTAAAGGACAGACACATGACCTGCGGCCAATGACACGGGAATGCGACATTTGAATTGATAAGAAATTGATATAAAAGTGGATGCTTTGTATGTGCCGGTGGCAGTAACTTTGAAGAATAACCATCGCAGATACAAGCGAGAAGAACCCTGTGTGAAGCACGTGGAGAGTGAATCGGGACCACGAGGAACAAGGAACACCTGGCCAGCATAAATTCCTCTGCTCGGGTAATACCTTTGCTATTCTTTGACTATCCAGAGGAGTCAGGGATACTTAGTAGGTGTGCGCACAAGGTATTTAGTGTATGAATTCACGTATTTGTTAGTTTGAACAATAAAAGTAATTGTCAGTAAATACAGATCTCCCTGTGCCTCACTCAGAATCATTGGAAGAGGTAGAAGTGGTATCTCTCTCTCTTTTTCTAACAGTCCTGTTCAGGGAACCTTGTCTCAGGTCAATGATATGAGCCAAGACATCACTGAACGGAGCAGACCTTACTCAGTACAATTACTCGGGACTTAAGATAAAACTTTTAGAAAAAATGCAGGGTAAAAATAAACACACATTCACATGACAACATATTTAAGCTAACTTAATGGAATCAAAAAAGTAGCTCCAGATCTTTCTATTGGTATCCGATACTCCCCATTCATTTTAATGGGCCACTGGAATTGCAGCAAGTTAGCACTGTGAAGATTCAAAAGGAGATTAAAAAATCCAGTCTGGTACAACGTGCTTAACTATTTAAAAAATCCTAATCATGTTAATTTTTAAAAAAAAATTAAAGCATACACAATTCATTAGAAAGTAAAAAGTTTACATTTTGTTTACATAAAATTCTTATTGGTCTACTTTGAAACTCTCCCAGACATTTAACGTGCACAAAGTCCAGTGCCATTTCTGGAGAAATCTTGCGAGGCTTTATGTAGCATCCATCTTTGGAGTGCAGTTGGGCAATTGCCCGTGGATCCCTGCCAGTCCCTGCCGTCATTCAGTTGTTGAGTTTCATGACGGTTATGGCTGTTCACTGATGTTTCCCAGCAAGTCCTAACTCTGTGTAATGTGTTTACATTTTGGCAGTTCTAACACCATTACTCACATCACACCCTCCTTGAGACTTTCTATCTCCTCACCCTTTTCTCAGCTCCTCTGACCTGACTTGAAATGTATTTCCATTAACTCGAGGTGGTATAAGCGCAATCATTAGGCCTTTGCAGCCAGAAACGGGACCTTTTCTTGGTTTGCATTTCTGACTTTTGCATTTTTCATTGGCAAAACCCTCCATTGAGCAAATCTACATCAAATGCTGTCGTAGGAAAGCAGCATCTATCATCAAAAGATTTTCACTATCCAGGCCATGTTCTTTTCTCACTGTTGCCATCAGGTAGAAGGTACAGGTGCCCCAGGACTCACACCACCAGGTTCAAGAACAGTTACTATCCTTCAACCGTCAGGCTCTTATCTATTGAGATGTTGCAGCCATATCATTTTAAGGACTCTTTATCTTGTTATTTCATGCTCTCAATATTTATTCCGATTTATTTATATTTGCATTTACACAATTGGTTGTCTTCTATGCTCTACTTCATCTTTCATTGATCCTGTTTATATTTACTGTTCTATAGATTCACTGAGTATGCCCTCAGGCAAATGAATCTCGTCGTTCTATGTGGTGTCATGCATGTTCTCTGATAGCAACATTTACTTTGAACGTTTGAACTTTAACTATTGTGTATCCATGAGTTTGTACCTCAATTTAAAGTAGTACTGAGCACCTGCCTGGGGTTGCAAAAGCATAAAGTGATGCCCAGAGCTGGCGATGGGTCGAAGAGGAGCAGGGGTAGTTGTAGGGGCTTTTGAGCTGGATGGAGTCCGGAGAAGATACTTTTAAATATAAAGGACCTTAGCTTTTGTTTTCAATCCAGTTACAGAATTTGAATAAATTGTTACATCATAAACACAAGAGATTCTGCAGATGCTGGAAATGCAGAGTAACCCACACAAAACGCTAGAGGAACTCAGCAAGTCAGGCAGCATCTATGAATAAACAGTTGACATTTCAGCCCAAGACCCTTCCAATGAACTGAGAAGGAAGGGGGCAGATGCCAGAATGAAAATATGGGAGATGGGGAAGGAGGTCAGGTAGAAGGTGATAGATATAGCCAAGTGGGTGGGAAAAGAAAAGGGCTGGAGAGGAAGGAATCTGACAGGAGAGGAGAGTGGACCACAGGAAAATGGGAAGAAGGAGAGTACTCAGGAGGAGGTGATAGGCAGGTGAGAAGAGGTAAAATACTTGAGTGGGGAATAGAAGAAGAGAGGAGGTGAACAGAAACAAAAACTAGAAGGAGTAATCAGTACCCATGCTATCAGATTGGAGGCTACCCGGACGGAAAATTGGGGTTGCTTTTCCACCCTGAGTGTGGCCTCATCGCGGCACAAGAGGACATGTCAGAATGGAAATGGGAATCGGAATTACAGTATTTGACCACCAGAAAGTGCATCACCAATGCTGTTCTTAAACAGTTATAAAGTCTAGCATTTGCATATATTAGGATCTGACACTGACTTTAAGCAACCATCCGAAGCCCTGTGAATGGCTACAATCAATTTCCTGGAAATCGGTCTAATTGCACCCATTTTATGCCTGTAGTTCTTGAGAGTGTGTATAAGCTTAACTAAACAGAACCATGAACTTGTATTTCCTTTACTTTCAGATCCTAATAATTACTACCACAGGCGGAATGAAGTCACTACAACAGATGAGCTTGATTTCAAACATCACAATTACAAGGAAATGAGACAGGTAGGGACGTGTTTCCTGCAAACCCACCAGAAGGGAAAGTGAATCCGAAGTTAATTTAACTCGGGTAATGTGAGAGTGGGACAGTGGTGTGTGGGTCGTCGTGGTGCTGCTTCACAGCTCCCGAGACCCACCTTCAGCCCCGACCTCCAGTCTGAATGGAGTCTGCACATGCTTTCTGGAAACACATTGTCTTCCCCGGGGGGGCTTTGATTTCCTTTACATCTGCCCTTGATTCCAGGCAATGCAATTACAACACTGGTTCATTGTATCAGCCCATGACTGCTAGTGACCAAAACGATGCACCATCCAGAGTTCTTTTTATGCCACTCTACAATTCTGCGAGCTGTGCCATCATTTTACTTGTGGATGATAATCTGTGGTAACTTTTTATTTACAGAAGCAGCACGGTAACAGGTCCTCCTGGCCCAATGAACCTCCACCAGCCAATTGCACCCATGTCACCGATTAACCCATTAACCTCTACATCTTTGTATTGCTCAAAATCATGGGCACTAGCCTCACCAATGTCCAGGCCATCTAGACATGTAGATGTCCAGGACATCTTCAAGGAGCAATGCCCCGAAAAGGCGGCATCTATTATTAAGGACCCCTTTCATTCAGGACATGCCCTTTTCTCATTGTTACCATCAGGGAGGAAGTACAGGAGCCTAAAGTTACATGCTCAATGATTCTGAAATAGCTCCTTAGCCTCTGCCATCCAATTTCTGAATGGACATTGAATCCATGAACACTACCTCACCACTTTTTTATTGCTCTCTTTTTTTGCACTACTTCTTTAATTTAACTTTTTAATACATGTATGCTTCTGCCATTTGCAGTTTTTTATTATTATGTATTGCAATGTACTACGGCCACATAACAACAAATTCATGACATGCCAGTGATATTAAACGTGATTCTGATTCTGGTGTGGGCAAAAACTGGAGCCCCAGGAGGAAACGCACGTGGTCATGGGGATAATGTACAAACTCCTTACAGACGGAAGCAGAATCGAACCCGGGTTGCCGATGCTGTAATAGTCTTACTGGCTACTCTGAATCATCCCTACCACAGATAGTGTGTAGGAGGACCATGGTGCAGTTGATGAGCATCTGAGACTGGATTGCCGGAAAACTGGTGGTATCTTGGGAGCTGTCATGGCCTTGATAGGATTAATGGCCTTTTACATCATGATTTTTCAAAAATTAGTACTTGTTGAAGCCCAAAATGAGCAGTCCTTTTATCTGAAAGAAGTTATCTAAATAATTATAAATCTAATGTCTAAGACATGAGATTACTTGTTCCAAGTATGCAACATTTGGTATTTTATGTTTTGATTTTGAAATACTTAAGTGCAGAAATGACAGAGGCTATTTCTGCACCTATGTATTTCTAGCAGAGGTATTTAAAATGGCTTTAACTACAGGTGAAACACTGGAAGAATTAGAGGATAACATATGTTGTTTAGGAAAGGCTCGAAGAATAAGCCAGGAAATTATAGGCTGTTGAGCTTGACATAAGTAGTGGGAAATTTAATGGAAGGTATTCTAAGGGACTGGATATATAAGTATTTTGATAGACTGAGACTCTTTAGATATAGCCAGTAGCTGATAATGTAGTAAACCGGATCAGCAAGTTTGCAGATGAAACCAAGATTGGGGGCATAGTGGACAGTGAAGAAGACTATCAACGCTGGCAGTCAGATCTGGACCAGCTGGAAAAATGGGCTGATAAATGGCAGATGGAAATTAATGCAAACAAATGAGTTGTTGCACTTTGGGAAGACAAACCAAGGTAGGACTTAAGCAGTGAGCAACAGGGCACCGAGGAGCATGGTGGAATAAAGGGATCTAGGAATATAGATCAATTATTCTTCGAAAGTGGCATCACATGTACTTTGTAGATGGGGTCATAAGTTAGAGCTATTGGCATATTGGTCTTCATAAATTAAAATTCTGAGTACAGGAGATGGGATGTTATGTTGAAGTTGTATAAGATACTGGTGAGGTCTCATTTGGAGTGCTGTGTGATGTTCTGGTCACCTACCTACTAGAAAGATCTCAATAATATTGAAGGAATCCAGAGAAAATTCATGAGGGCATTGCCAGAACTTACTTGAATTATAGGGAGAAATTGAATTGGTTCAGACTTTATTCCCTAGAACATAGAAGAAAGAAGGAAGATCTGATAGCAGTGTACAAAATTAGGAACGGTATAGATAGGATAAATGTTAGCGGGCTTTTTCCATTGAGGTTGAGTGAGACTAGAACTAGAGGTCATGGATTAAGGGTGAAAGGTGAAATATTTAAGGGGAATATGAGGGAGAACTTATTCACTCGGGATGGTGAGAGTGTGGAACAAGCTGCCAACAATTGAAATCGAATGTGGGTTCATTTTCAACATTTAAGAAAAGTTTGGATAGGTACAGTACATGGATGGAATGAGTATGGGGTCTATTGTCCAGGTGCAGGTCGACGGGAATAGAAACATTAATACTTCAGTGTGGACTAGATGGGCCAAAAGGCCTGTTTCTGAGCTGCAGTATTCTTTGACTCAATGACTGTAACTTGTTTTCCGAAGTGGAGAGGCCAGAATTCTGAGGCCAGATTTATTAGTACTGACATACATCATGAAATTTGTAATTTTGGAGCAGTGGTTCAGCAATATAGAGTGTTCCAAATTATTCCAGGATTTTCTGTGCTTACACATGGAAGAACCGAACCGTGCTCAGTGGAGTCCAGACCTTAAACTCAACACAAAATAAAAAGCTGCTAGAGAAATTGAGGCATCGTCTGTAGGGGGAAATGGACAGTTGAAATCTAAGTTGAAGTGTGAAAATCATCACCCCATGCTTCCCTTATCTAGTTCCTCTTCACCTTACTTTGTTAACAAATTTCATATCTCCAGTGTTTTTTTGGATTCACCTATCACCTGCTGCCATTGTTACTCTCTCTATCCTTCCCACATCTGTTTCCATTTTCCAGTCATCTACACCTCACCCAGTTCCACATATTACTCACAGCCTTTGTCCCACCTCTCTACTTCACCTCTTTATACTGTCTATCTACTCTTTCAGTCCAGTGCATTTTTGTCCAAGATCTGTTCAACGACGTATGAGTCATTTTGTAGCGGGCTGTACTATTCGACTTTCCTTGCCCATTACAGAAGTATTTCAGTGTCTGTACAGGCTATATTTCTGTTACGCCTAACAAAAGGTCTTGAATAATTGCTCCCTGATTCCTGAAGTTTGCTGAGCAGTGGTTCAGACCGATGATTAAAACCTTTCAAATTAGGTCAGGTCTTGTCCCACAGACAGTACCCTCTCGGTACCCAATATCCAGCAACCTCCAGGCAATCCCGAAACCAGTGCACACAATACAGCTGATTATCTGATTTTCAATGTTTCTTTAATCTCCAATTCCTGTTCATAGCTGGATATTTACCAAGTTTCTTTTTGAGGAACTTGGTTCAGTGTTATCTGTTTTCGATAAAATTCTGTTCTGCATATCCACTGGACTGAGGAAAATATTTCCTTTTAATCTTCAGTCTAGACTTCACTTGGTACTAATGACCATGTTGATAGATAAAAGCAGAACAGGAATTTGCGAATTGGCGACCCAGAATCAAAACTGCTTCTGTGCTACTGTGCAGCTGTTGTGGGAGGAAAACTAAAGCCTCCCACTCCCCACTTTCCATTAGCTTTGTAACATTTCCGTCTGATGGCAGTGCCCATCCATCACCAGTCAGCAGTGCGGGTCAGTCTTAGTAGGTGTTCACGAAACCGACAAAACCCGTTTCCTCTGGCAGCCAGTCGAAGCTTTCGTGTGCCATTGACAGAAAGACAGATGTGTGTATGCAGTCAGCAGCTGGACCTACTGCAGGATTCTATCCACACACTGAATCACCAGGCACTAAATGTTTAACCATTTTTTGTTTCACTATGCAGCGTAATAGTTAAGAACTTTGGGGAAAATTAAGTAAAGTAGAATTTATTAGCTTTATCATTGATAAATGGCATTATGTGCTTTATAAGCCACACAAAGACAATGTAGATAAGCTGAGTTTAAATCAAGCAAATTCCACACATATTAATCATGATCTAATATAGCAATGATCTAATGGTCTAGCTACTCTATACTTGCCCGAGCTATAAAATATAATTACTGTTTCGATATAGTTAAATAAAGATTGCTATTTGTAACATTTTATTGTTCTAATGGTAGTTTATTATTCTATAAAAGTAAAAGATGGTTTGTTTATGCATTGAATGGTATAAATAGTTCTAATCATGAAGGCATACTGAGAATTTTATATTTTTATGGAAATTATGACTTTTATTGGCTTTATGGTTGCAATGCTTTAAACCTTAACCAGCCTTGTTATCTTAAGTACAGTACTATGAGTTCACAAACCATAAAAACATATGTATTATATAAACAAAATATAATTTCCTTCAAGATTCCCGAGGCAGATGAGGAACATGTGTTGTGTGATACTCTGAATACAGGTATTAGTTTACAATCCAGTTCAAAGCAGATGCATTTAATGTCGTGCATAACACAGGAGTCACTTCTCATCATTACGTGAAGAAGTCAGAAGAGAACAGGACGGTAGCATAGTGGTTAGCACAGTGCTTTACAGAGCAGGTGAAGCTGCCTATAAGGAGTTTGTACATTCTACTGGGTGCTCTGGTTTCCTCCCACATTGCAAAGATGTACTGGCTGATATGTAAATTGCCCTGAAATTAGGCTGGGTTCAAATTGGGTGGCATGGCTCGAAGGGCCAGAAGGTATATGTCAACAAAATAAATAAATATAATACTCTAACACAGGGGTTCCCAAGCTGGGGTCCACAGACCCCTTGGTTAATGATAAGGCTCCACGGCATAAAAAAGGTTGGGAACCCCTGATCTAAGACATGCCTCTGTTTTCCCCAAGAGCTCCTCTCTCAGATGGACAATTTTTTGATCAGCAATGTAGTTCAAACGTCTTGTTTTATTTGAACATTTATATCCTACTACTCATCTATAATGCTGGTTTACTTCCAATGCTTGCATTTCAGTGCAGCACTACCCGAAAAGATGGGTTAAAGTTTGATGTGAAATTCACTGAGCTTGACTTACAGACACTTCATCACCAGTCAAGGTGACGCCCTGAATGTGCAGTTGTTGTTGTTTCTTTCTGGGAGTGCTTGTCTTTATAAGACCATAAGCTATGGGAGCAGAATTAGGCCATTCAGCCCATTGAGTCTATTCCACCATTCAATCATGGGCTGATCCATTTCTATTGGTCCTTGTTCACTTGCCTTGGTCTACAGTTTTGCCTGATGGTAAACTGATGACTAAAGGCAAATATAATGACTATATTTTGTTCTTTTATATTGTCTGAAGTTAATTGGTCTGCAAGATGGAGCATGACCAAACGAGCAAGATGCAAACTGTCTCTGTTATTCAAAGTCAGTGTAGATAACAGGCTTTACTTTGACTATTAATTGTGCAGTCTGTGCTGGCTACACCTGTTACCGGCCATACTTATTCGGCTTATGGTACTGGGCGAGAGAAGGAAAGAGTGGAAAATATAATATTATCTATCCATAAAAGTATGTAAAGACAGTTATAACCTATTAAGGAGAATTGGATTCTAACTGCCAAAAACTGGTGTTAATGGTGAACACATGTTGCCGTCTCTAGAATGCATTTATACACAAACATATTTCAAGCTCAGATTTGATTATATCTGCGAACTCCAAGGGTTGAAAACTTTGTATATTTATAAGCCAAGAAAGTCTACAGATGATGGAAATCCAAAACAACACACACAAAATGCTGGAGGAACTCAGCAGGTCAGCCAGCGTCTATGGAAATGCGTAAACCATTGATGTTTTGGGCTGACATACTTCTTGAGTTGTGAAGAAAGTTCTCGGGCGACTGTTTACTTATTTATATATTTATGACCTTATGAGTGACTACGTGTCTCATTTGATAATGACTGACAGTTTATTCTGACTCCCAGTCTAACCTGCCCAGCCAGAGGAATCATCCTCCTGGTATATAACCTGGCAATCCATTGAAGGATTTTATGATTGTGGTGAACTGCATATACCTGTCTGGACACGCCCCCCCCCCCCCCCCCACCCGCTGACTGCTCCTGTGGCTCCTCCCACGGACCCCGGTATAAAGGCGATTGGAGACACAGCCCCAGCCTCAGTCTCCAGGATGCAGTGTGGTGGTCAATTGCTGCTTGTTCTTTCTTCCAGCCAATAAAAGCCTATATCTCGCCTCACGTCTCCAAGGGTTATTGATGGTGCATCAATGATTCAATGATGTTGCTTCTTGTTCTTAAGATAATCAGGTAATAAAAGGATTAACTCAGTTAATCCTAAACTAGAATCAGTGGTGGTAAAGTAGAAGATTGTTTTATTGAATAATGGGGAAGGCATGAGGGACCAATTAGCCTCAAGGTAAAACTCTAATAGTCTGCTACCAGATAGTGCCAAACCAGCAGATTTTCAAGACTACTGGATGTCAGAAACATAGAAAACCTACTGCACAATACAGGCCCTTCAGCCCACAATGCTGTGCCAAACATGTACTTTAGAAATTGCCTAGGGTTACACATAGCCCTCTATTTTTCTATGCTCCATGTACCTATCCAAGAGTCTCTTAAAAGACCCTAACATATCTGCCTCTACAACTGCTGTTGGCAGCCCATTCCATGCACTCACCACTCTCTGCGTAAAAAACTTAACTCTGACATCTCCTCTGTACCTGCTTCCGAGCACTTTAAAATTGTTCCTCTTGTGTTAGCCCTTTCAGCCCTGGAGAAAAAGCCTCTGACTATCCACACAATCAATGCCTCTCATCGTCTTATACACCTCTATCAGGTCACATTTCATCCTCCATCGCTCCACGGAGGAAAGGCCAAGTTCACTCAACCATTATCTAATAATACTCTCACCCACTTTTAATTAGCTTGTTTTAGATGTTATAGAGCAGAGTTTTCCAATGTTTTTTAGCCCAACACTCCCCTAAAGCACTTTCATATTTGCGAACACACACACAAAGCACCATATACTTTCTGGTGCCCCCATAGTGTAAAAATAAGTCTACCATATGAGAAAATGGTTCTGCTTTAATTTTTTATTTGTCTTTAAACATAGCTTACACAGTACCTGTATAAGCTGTATAGGAGCTTCAAAATCAATGTGATTCTTTAGCTTGATGGTTTTTAGCAAGAGTTGAAAAATCTGGTTCAAATTGTGACAGCAAAAGCCTGAAGTCTCCATGCGTAACACTGTCCAAGTGGTTTCTGTTTTTTTGTGTGTATCTGGTTCACTGCACTGAAGCCTCTTTCAACAAGGTAGGAGAATGGAAATGCAATGAAGAGTAGTTTGGCTCTTCTCCAAAGACCAGGAAACTTTGTATGACAGTGTAGCCACATACTAGAAAAGCCGACATTTTTGAAAAGTATTTTTGCTTCTTCATCATTATAAATTTCGATAATTTCTTCATGCAAGCTCTCTTCCTGTTTTTCTGCCTTGCAAAGAAATGGGTTAATTACCCAGTCTGGAATTTCCAGATCGTTCAAATCCTTGATTTGATTCTGAAAATCCTTCTTCAGTGAATGCAGGTGTAAGCAGTACTCTTGCAAATCACCATCTGTGAAAGAGAATGCCATACTTTCCATGCAAGGAAACAGTGAGAACGTTCTTCTCCCAATGTTTTGCTTATATATTTCCAATTTTCTGAGAAAAGTGGACTCTGTACTTTTTGCCTGAATTATATTGACATTCTCACCCTGAAGTTTCATATTTAGAATGTTCATTTTGTCATACAGATCGGCTAGGTAACCCACATCTCCATGTAGAAGTTCAATCTTGTTTCCCAAGCTCTTGTCGACATTGAGCAAACCTTCAAACACATTGTCAAAAAGATCAAAGAAACGTTTTAAGCAATAGTCTTTTGACAGCCAATGCACTTCAGTATGAAGAAAGGAGCATTCAAACTCTTCTTTGTTATCTTGGCATAACTGGCAAAATATTCTGCTATTTAATGGATGAGGTTTAATTTTGTTGATAGCAGATATTACAAGAATGTACTTGAAAAAAGTCGCTGGCTGAGGTTTTTGTCTATGCTATGTTGATGATGAATTACACAAAGGATTGCAAACAGACTTGGAATTTCTCTTTTCATAAATTCTACCACACTAGTATAGCAACCGGTCATATATGGTACTCCATTTGTTGCACAAGTAATCATGTTCCTAATCAGAATACTTTTATTCTCAATAAACATTTTGAGCTCATCGTAGATTGGTTCTCTGTTGATGTTTGATTTTAACATTTTACAAAAGAGAATCTCTTCATAAACTTTTCCATTTTTGATAAACCATATGTATGCCATTATCAATGCCTCAGTTGACTCGTCCAGTTGTATCCCAAATTCTGTTTTTTGTAGCTCTGAGCATAGTTGATATTCAATGGCCACTAATTTCATCAATATGACCAGCTAGAGTCATTACTCAGAGGAATTGATTTTAAAATACTGGTATCCATTTTGAGAACAGTGGTGAGCACTTCTGATACACATTGGCATTATTAATCTTACCCCAATTTGAGAGTTTCCACACTTTGCTATCATTTTGGAAATATTATAAGAAGCAATGAGACTACTATCAAGGTCATTTTTAGCTTTCTTGGCGAATGATGTGAGTGTGCAACGTTTTTCAAATGCTTCTTTCATCTTCTGGAACTGAGTAATACCCTAAGTAGACTTTTCAGGGTGTCTTTTATGGAAGTCTTCCTGCAATCTTGGTGGTTTCATGGCTTCATGGGACAGTACAGTATTTCAAATAAGACACGTGGGGCATGGCTGATCTGATGAGAACAGAATAAAACCATACTCCAGATATATAACATTGTATTGACACACTTTCTGGAGTTTATGCTTCTTAGCAGGATTAGAATTCAAGGCTTTATTGCCTTCAGACTCAGAGAGATCATACCATATGTATCTATCCATTATTAACAGGGCTAAATTAAAACTAAAAATTGACCTAAACAGGGAATGCTTTTTGGATGTTGATGATGGTACCGAGTTGACACAGTAGGTGTCAAATTAGCATGCTGCTTACCACACCCCACCCCTCGATGACTTTTATTTCCCCTAATGACCCCTTATGAAACATAACCTCCCCTGCTGGAAATCATGGTTATAGGGTAATGCATTTTCTGGTGAAACTATTGACTCTCAAGAGAACTGGGCCTTAATGATTTTCAATGGAGTATTGTAATCGAGTCCCGAGTAATTTTCAGGGGAGTATGGAAATTGGGGCTTTGGTGATTTTCAGGGGATGTGAGAACCAATACCCGGGTGATTTTCACTGGAGTGTGTGAACTGGGATCCCAGTGGGTTTAAGCCCATAAAATGATAAGACCTAGGAGCAGAATTAGGCTATTTGGCCCATCGAGCCTGCTCTGCTATTCAATCATGGCTGATCCTTTATTCCCCTCCTCAACATCACTCCCCAGCCTTTTCCCCATAACCTTTGATGCCATGTCCAGTCAAGAACCTATCAAGCTCTGCCTTAAATACACCCAACGGCCTGGCCTCCACAGACGCCTGTGGAAATAAATTCCACAAATTCAGCACCCTCTGGCTAATGAAATTGCTCCGCATTTCTGTTTTAAGTGGATGCCCCTCTATCCTGAGGCTGTGCCCTCTTGTCCTAGACCCCCCTCCCCCCAGCATGGGTGACATCCTTTCTACATCTACTCTGTCTCGGCCTTTCAACATTCAAAAGGTTTCAATGAGATCCCCCTCACACTTCTAAATTCCAGCGAGTACAGACCCAGAGCAATCGAATGTTCCTTACATGATAACCCTTTCATTCCCAGAATCATTCTTCTGAACCTCCCCTGAACCCCTTCCAATGACAGCACATCTTTACTCAGATGAGGAGCCCAAAGCAGTTCACAATACTGAAGAGGATCCTCACCAGTGCCTTATGAAGCCTCAGTATCACATCCACGCTCTTGCATCAGCCTTCATCACCACCAACTCTACCTGCAGGCTATCCTTTAGAGTGTTCTGCACAAGGACTCCCAAATCCCTTTGCATCTCAGATTTTTTGGATGTTCTCCACATTCAGAAAATAGTCTGCATATTTATTTCTTCTACCAAAGTGCATGACCATGCATTTTCCAACATCGTATTTCATTTGCCACTTTCTTGTCCATTCTCCTAATCTGTCTAAGTCCTTCTGCAGCCTTCCTGTTTCCTCAACACTACCTGCCCCTCTACCAATCTTCGCATCATCTGAAAACTTGGCAACAAAGCCATCTATTCCATCATCTAAATCATTGAAATACAGTATAAAAGAAGCGGTCCTAACACCAACCCATGTGGAACACTACTAGTCAGTGGTAGCCAACCAGAAAAGGATTATTTTATTCCCACTTGCTGCCTCCTACCAATCACCCAATGCTCTAACTATACCAGTAACTTTCCTGTAATGCCATGGGCTCCTAATCTGGTAAGCAACCTGATGTGTGGTACCTTGTCAAAGGCCTCCTGGAAGTCCAAATGTACAACAACCACTGCATCCCCTTTATCTATCCTACATGTAATCTCAAATAATTCCAATAGGTTCGTCAGGCAAGATTTTCCATGAAGGAAACCATGCTGACTTTGGCTTCATCCTGTGTCTCCAAGTACTCTATAACCTGATCCTTAACAATTGACTCCAACATCTTCTTTACCACTGAGGTCAGGTTAACTGGTCTATAATTTCCTTTCTGCTGCCTTCCTCCTTTCTTAAAGAGTGGAGTGACATTTGCAATTTTCCAGTCCTCCAGAACCAGGCCAGAGTCCAATGATTTCTGAAAGATCATTACTAATGCCTCCCCAGTCTCTACCACTACCTTTTTATGAACCCTAGCGTGCAGTTCATCTGACCTGGGTGACTTAAGTACCCTTAAGTCTAGCAGCTTTTTGAGCACTTTCTCCCTTGTAACAGTAACTACACTCAATTCTTTTCTCGCACACCCTTCAATAGCTGGCACACTGCTAGTGTCTTCCACAGAGAAGACTGATACAAAATACTCATTTGTTCATCTCCCATCTCCTTATCCCTCATTATTATTTCTCCTGCCTCATTTTCTAGCAGTCCTATATCCACTCTCATCTCTCTTTTATTTGTTACATTCTTGAACAAGTATTTACTATCCACTTTGATTATTTTTGTTAGCTTGCTTTCATTTTGCATAGTCTCCCTCCTAATGATTCTTTTAGTTCCTCTCCGTAGGGTTTAAAAGCTTCTCAATCCTCTTTCTTACCATTAATTTTTGTTTTGTTTAATGCCTGTTAAATTAGCTTTGACTTCCCTTGTCAGCCATGGTTGTACGATTTTGCCATTTGAATATTTCTTTGTTTTTGAAATATATGTATCTTATACCTTCCTCATTTTTTCCTAGAAACTCTCACCATTGCTGGTCTGCTGTCATCCCTGCCAGCATCACCATCCAATTTACTTTGGCCAACTCCTCTCTCATACCACTACAATTTGCTTTACTCCACTGAAATACTGCTATAGCAGACTTTACTGTACCCCAATCAAATCTCAAGTTGAACTCAACCATATTGGGATCACTGCCTCCTATGGGTTGTTTTACCTTAAGCTTCCTAATTGCCTCCAGTTCACTACATAACACCCATTCCAGTATAGGTGATCCCCTAGAAGGCTCAACAACAAACTGCTCTAAAAAGCCATCTCATAGGCATTCAACAAACTCACTGTCTTGAGATCCATTTCCAACCTGATTTTCCCAATCGACCTGCATGTTGAAATTTCCCATGGCTACTCAGAGGAGTGTGGGAACCAGCGCCCAGGTGAGTTTCAGGGGAGTGTGAGTTTTAAGGGAATGTGGGAACTGTGGTCCCAGAGGGTTTCAGGAGATTGTGGGAGCTGGGGTCCCTGTGAGTTTCAGGAGATTGTGGGAGCTGGGGTCCCTGTGAGTTTCAAAGGAGTGTCGGATCTGGTGCCTCAGTGAGTTTCAGGAGATTCAGGGAGCTGGGGTCCCTGTGAGTTTATGGGGTGTGTGGGAATTGGGGTCCCAGTGAGTTTCAAAGGAGTGTGGGATCTGGTGCCTCAGTGAGTTTCAGGAGATTGTGGGATCTGGGGCCCCAGTGAGTTTCAGGGGAGCGTGGGATCTGAAGCCAACTGATTTTTAGGGGAATGTGGGAACTGGGACCCCAGAGAGTTTCAGGGGAGTGTGGGATCTGAAGCCCACTGATTTTTAGAGGAATGTGGGGACTGGGACCCCAATGAGTTTTAGAAGAATGCAGAAATCATCATCTTGTGAACTAGAAGCAGGATCTCTGGGATTTCATTATACTGTAGTCGGATGGCATATTATCAGTTATACAGTTAAAGTGCAAAATCCTAAACTTTTAATGAACAAAGGGCCATTCTACTCAATAATTCACTCTTGGAAAGACTTTTATCACAGGAATCAATCTCGAATATAAGCTATTGAGGAAACGAGAGTCAGCATATTGTTTTAAATGAAGTGCCTGAGATTTATTCTCTGCATTGTGAAGTGTGAGAATAGTTATATTTTAATGAACAGATTTCCTGTCCTGAGGTGTATTAGGTAAATGGCTTTATTCCACTGCTTCCTCTAAGCATTTTAGCAACCTGCAAAGCTTCACTGCCAAGCTACTGAACTTCTGGCTGCCTAGCGTGTTCCATATAATTATAGTTTTCAACTGATTGAGAGGCTAACTGAACACTGTTGCCTTTATATTGGCTCACCTATCAGTAGAATAAATGGCACACAAATTAATTTGTAGTCAGTAAACAAAGTTTTGCACATTATTGCACCTCCCCTCTCCTTCATGCACACAAGCGCATGTGTATACTCTCACACAAACAATATTAATTCAGTTAATCCATAACTAGGATAATATTCAGATTTGTTTTTTGATGTGTTGAACTACCTCATGTTGACAGCACGACTATGCCTCCAGGCGAAATTAAAGCAATGATCCTGGCATTCTAACATTGATCACCATAACAGCACCCGCACTATAATCTCAGGGTATTTAATCATGCAATTAACCATTTCAAGTATCAAAAAGAAGCCTTTGATGGGTTTGATTACAATATATCATGACATCTGAAATTTGTTCAGATCCAGTTAGCAAGAGCAAAATATAGCCTTTTTATCTGTTCATTATGTTGATCTGTTAAACATTAAGAGATGCCGTTGAGCAGAATGGGTCCAGATGAGCAGCAGATTTTCACTGTGAAGAGGATTTGAATGCCTTTGAACTCACTATGTTCATCTGGAAAACTTCATATATAGAAGTGTGATATGAATACTTCTAATTGGAAGCAATTATATTAATTTTCTCTTCAATGTGACAAAACATGATTTCATAGACGTTGAATAATAAAAGCAGATTTCTTTATGCAAGCATAGTTTACTGAGTGACCTCCACAGTGCAAAAAGATATTAAAAAATCGAAACATTTTCACAATATATACCAACATTAAAAAGGCAGTGTTATAACAACCATGACAAAATTAACTTAATAATCATATGCATTAAGCATCAGTTTAAATTGACATCAAAATCTAGTCGCAATATGGTCCCATTAAACAACGTTAAGCTAACTGCAGCCAGAACTAGTTAACTTCAAATGCATAAAGGATTAAATATAATGGACATGTCAAATATTCACTCTATTTTAGTGAGTTCTGCCTTTAACTTTTGTAAAGGAAGGCCTGCACATGACAGGCATCCATTGGATTAGCTCTTGAGGAATAGAACTTTAATTTGAGTGACAAAAAACATGTTATTCAAGTCAAAACCTTCAAGACAATTTTTAAAAATCCAAAAAGCCATTGAATTAAGATGTAGTGTATCACAGAAGATGCTATGCTTGATATTTGATTCAGATCCACCTAGTCTCATACCCTCACTTGTGCTGCACAGTCCTGTAATTTTTTTCCCAATAGTTAACTAATTCCCTTTTGTTTTGCCGTTTTACTTCGGAGCATTACAAATACTCATCATTTTCAGGATAACGTGCTCGTTTCACATTTGTTTTGGGGGGGGGGTTCTGTAGAGTAATATGAGTCCTGTTATCGACTCTTCAGCTATAAAACATTGTTTCTTTCTATTATGTTTTTAAACAATGCTGTCAATATTGATCTTGTTCTACCTCTTTCTAAGAAGATAAAACCCTTACTACTTGAATTTTTTCACGTGACCGGTATCACTCATCCCTGGAATAATTCCCTAAACCTCTTTCTATATATTTCCTAAACTACAATGCTCCTAAATCAGGGGTTCCCAACCTGGAGGTCCACAGACGCTTTGGTTAATGATATTGGTCCATAGCATAAAGAAGGTTGGGAACCCCTGTTCTAGAACAGCATTGTGAGGGCAGCCAAAACTTTTCCGGTAGTGTAATTGACCCCTGCCCGAAATGGACATAGTTAGAATCATTCATATATTGATGAAGGGCTAATGTATTTGATTAGAAGAAAAATATTTGAAAAGTGGTGGGGAAAATGCTAGAGTCGGTTATCAAAGATGTGATAACAGCACATTTGGAAAGTGGTGAAATCATCGGACAAAGTCAGCATGGATTTGTGAAAGGAAAATCATGTCTGACGAATCTTATAGAATTTTTTGAAGATGTAGAGTGGATAGGGGAGAGCCAGTGGATGTGGTATATTTAGATTTTCAAAAGGCTTTTGACAAGGTCCCACACAGGAGATTAGTGTGCAAACTTAAAGCACATGGTATTGGGGGTATGGTATCGATGTGGATAGAGAATTGGTTGGCAGACAGGAAGCAAAGAGTGGGAGTAAATGGGACCTTTTCAGAATGGCAGGCAGTGACTAGTGGGATACCGCAAGGCTCAGTTGTTTACATTATATATTAACTGATTTAGACTAGGGAATTAAATGCAGCATCTCTAAGTTTGTGGATGACACGAAGCTGGGCGGCGGTGTTAGCTGTGAGGAGGATGCTAAGGATGTAAGGTGACTTGATAGGTTAGGTGAGTGGGCAAATTCATGGCAGATACAATTTAATGTGGATAAATGTGAGGTTATCCACTTTGGTTGCAAGAACAGGAAAACAGGTTATTATCTGAATGGTGGCTGATTAGGAAAAGGGGAGGTGCAACGAGACCTGGGTGTCATTGTACACCAGTCATTCAAAGTGGGCATGCAGGTACAGCAGGCGGTGAAAAAGGCAAATGGTATGTTGGCATTCATAGCAAAAGGATTTGAGTACAGGAGCAGGGAGGTTCTACTGCAGTTGTACAAGGCCTTGGTGAGATCGCACCTAGAGTATTGTTTTGGTCCCCTAATCTGAGGAAAGACATTCTTGCCATAGAGGGAGTACAGAGAAGGTTCACCAGATTAATTCCTGGGATGGCAGGACTTTCATATGAAGAAAGACTGGATCGACTAGGCTTATACTCATTGGAATTTAGAAGATTGAGGGGGGATCTTATTGAAACGTATAAAATTCTAAAGGGATTGGACAGGCTAGATGCAGGAAGATTGTTCCCGATGTTGGGGAAGTCCAGAACGAGGGGTCACAGTTTAAGGATAAAGGGGAAGCCTTTTAGGACCGAGATGAGGAAAAACTTCTTCACACAGAGAGTGGTGAATCTGTGGAATTCTCTGCCAGAGGAAACAGTTGAGGCCAGTTCATTGGCTATATTTAAGAGGAAGTTAGATATGGCCCTTGTGGCTAAAGGGATCAGGGGGTATGGAGAGAAAGCAGGTACAGGGTTCTGAGTTGGATGATCAGCCATGATCATACTGAATGGTGGTGCAGGCTCGAAGGGCCAAATGGCCTACTCCTGCACCTATTTTCTATGTTTCTAAAAGCTGAAATCTGAAATAAAAATGGAAATTTTCAGTAGATCAGGCAGCATCCATGAAAGAGAACCAGGGTTAGTATTTCTAGCGTTTTCTTTTTTTAATTTTAGATGTTGAATATTTGTAGATTTCTTTTAGCTATCAAATCTTATTAAATTCACTCCTACTTCTCTCAGGGAATATTAAGTTTGTGATGCTGCCCCTCTCTGCCATGGGACTCCCGTCTGTCCCGTTCACCCTTTATACCATCAAAAGTTTCCTTTCTGCTTTTTACCTTTGAGTTCAAGCATTGCTGTGCACAGAGCAATTGTTGTGTTCCTTGAAATCGGTCACATCTTCTGTGCAAGACACACAAGTTGAAAAATATTTGCATATATTTACTTCCTTTTCATATAAATCCATGAAAGAGAATTTTACACCATATCACAATTTTTTTCAATAGTGTGATAAAACTGACCATCAAGCACTTTTTTTTTACACTATTTCTCCCCTGACCTATTTTATTCTCTCTTCTTTCTCATCAACCGTCAAAGTTCTGTCAGTCGTCTACATAGTAGGAACAGTTTACTATATCTGTTTAACCTACCACTCTGCATGATTTGTGCCGTGAGAGGAAATTGAAGCATTAGGCGGAAAGCTACATGGAGAGTGTGCAGTCTCCACATGAGGAGGATGCGCGATGCCACACAGACAACACTGGAGGTCAGGGTTGAACCCAGAACTTTGGGGCTGAGATGCAACAGCCATTGGATTAGCAGCCCTACCAGCTATGCCACTGTCCCATCCTGCCTAGTAGTGTTTTAGTAGCCATCCTAATTGTTTGAAGGCAATGTTGGTCTTCAGAAGCAGTTGCAGAGTAAACACAATTTCAAAGTTCAAGGTAGAACATACAAGGTAAAGGGTAGGGCAGTGAGTAGTGCAGTAGAACAGAGGGATCTGGGAATACAGATACATAATTCCCTAAAAGTGGCGTCACAGGTAGATAGGGTCGTAAAGAGAGCTTTTGATACTTTGGCCTTTATAAATCAAAGTATTGAGTATAACAGTTGGAATGTTATGGTGAGGTTGTATAAGACATTGGTGAGGCCGAATTTGGAGTATTGCATGCAGTTTTGGTCACCTAATTACAGGAAGCATATTAATAAGGTTGAAAGAGTGCAGAGAAGTTTTACAAGGATGTTGCCGGGACTTGAGAAACTGAATTACAGAGAAAGGCTGAATAGGTTCGGACTTTATTCCCTGGAGCGTAGAAGAATGAGGGGAGATTTGATAGTGGTATATAGAATTATGACGGGTATAGATAGAGTGAATGCAAGCAGGCTTTTTCCAATGAGGCTAAGGGACAAAAACACCCAGAGGGCATGGGTTAAGGGTGAAGGGGGAAAAGTTTAAAGGGAACATTGGGGGGGGGGCTTCTTCACACAGAGAGTGGTGGGAGTGTGGAATGAGCTGCCAGATGAAGTGGTAAATGTGGGCTCACTTTTAACATTTAAGAAAAACTTGGACAGGTGCATGGATGAGAAGTATATGGAGGGATATGGCCCAGGTGCAGGTCAGTGGGACCAGGCAGAAAAATGGTTTGGCACAGCCAAGAAGGGCCAAAAGGCCTGTTTCTGTGCTGTAGTATTCTATGGTTCCATGGTAAATTTATTACCAAAATACATATATGTATACAACACTGAGATTTATTTTCTTGTGGGTATACTCAATAAATCTATAGAATAATAACCAAAACAGAATCATTGAAAGACCATACCATCTTGGGCGTTCAACCAGTGTGCAAAAGAAAGCAAACTGCAAATACAAAAAGAAAGAATTAGTAGCAAAAAATATCAAGAACATGTGATGAAAAGTCCTTGAAAATGAGTTCTTAGGTTGTGGGAACATTTCAATGATGGGGCAATTGAAGTTGAGTGAAGTTATCCCCTTTTGTTCAGAGCATGGTGGTTGAGGAGTAATAATTGTTCTTGAACATGTTGGCGTGAGTCCTGAGACTCCTGAACCACCTTCCTGTTGGCAGCATAATGAAGAGGGCATTTGGTTGAGCTGTAGGAGAAAAACTGAAAGAATAATATTCTATCCCCACTCTTTGGAATTTGCAACTTGTGATTTTGTCAGCGCTAACCACTTATTCTCAGTAATTGTACATTTTGTTGAATAGATGATGAAGATAGTTAATGAGCAGTGTCCAAACATCACCAGGATCTACAACATTGGCAAGAGCTATCAAGGAATGAAACTGTATGCCATCGAAATCTCTGATAATCCAGGAGAGCATGAAGTTGGTAAGATTTATAGCTTCATTCCTTTTCTAAGATAAATGCTTTCTTTACCACAGATATTGCTTGGCTGTACACTGACAGAATTATTGCTTGCCTTTGAAATACCCTAAATATAAAATATATGTGAAAAATGTTTCTGCAATAAACTCCTCAAAACACCTGAACACGTGCAGGCAATGGCCTCTTGATTCAGCCAAGCATTTTTATCACTTTTTGCATTTAGGCACTGAAGTAGAATTATTCTGTCTTTCAGCAAGTGGGCCAGATCTCAGACTTGGTAATCAGCTCAAGCCTAATCCAAGAAGGTATTAAGAGATGAGGCCAATACCCAGGTGTTTCTTAGTCGTAGAGACATGGTCCACTCCAGCACAGAAACAGGCCCTTCAGTCCATCTAGTCTGTACTGAATTGGCATTCTGCCAAATTCCATTGACATGCACCTGGACCATAGCCCTCTATGCTCCATCCATCCACGTACTTTTCCAAACATTTCTTAAATGTTGAAATCAATCCTTCATCCACCACTTCTACTTGCAGCTCATTCCATGTTCATATCACCCTCTGATTGAAGAAGAACCGCCTCAGGCTCCCTTTAAATTGGTGAGACCAATCTTAAATTTGGGAACCGCTTCATTGAGCAGTTCCATTCCATCTGCCAAAAGAAGAACTTCCCAGTGGCCTAACATTTTAGTTCCAATTTCCAATCCTATTTCAACATGTTGATCCATGGTCTCCTCTTGTGGCAAGGAACAACACCTTACATTCCTTCTAGATAGCCTCCAAACTGATGGCATGAATATAAATTTCTCCTTCTGGAAAAATAATTCCCTCCTCCTCCTCCCCCCTTCTTCTATTCCCCACTCTGGCCTCTTACCTCTTCTCACTTACATATCACCTCTCCTTGGGTCCCCTCCTCCTTCCCTTTCTCCTGTGGTCCACTATCCTCTCCTATCAGATTCCTTCTTCTCCAGTCCTTTATCTTTCCCACTCAAATGGCTTCACCTATCACCTCTTAGCTATCCTCCTTCCTCTCCCCTCACCTTTTTATTCTGGCATCTTCCCCCTTCCTTTTCAGTCCTGAAGAAGGGTCTTGGCCTGAAACATCAACTGTTTATTCATTTCCATAGATGCTGCCCGACTTACTAAGTTCCACCAGTATTTTATGTGCCTTACTTTGGATTTCCAGCATCTGCAGACTTTTTCGTGTTTGTGGTTCCCTTTAAATATTTCACCTTTCACACTTAACCTATGACCTCAAGTTTCAGTCTCACCTAACCTCAGCGGAAAAAGGTTGCTTGCGTTTACCCTATCTATACCCCTCATAAACATCCCTTTATTCTCCTACATTCCAGGGAATAAAGCCCTAACCTACTGAACCTTTCCCTATAATCCAGATCTGCAAGTCCCAGCAAGATCCTTAGCAGCCGCTGATCTAGTCTGCTCACACACAAGCAAGAACCCAGGTCTGGCAGCTGTTCCATGGCAGCCAAGGATGTGATTAAAATGTGAAGGGAGTAGAATTCAGAAGATAAAGATGAAACAGGCTGTTTAATCAAGCTACCCAAATGATGTGGAGCTTACTTGCAATTAATCATGGAGCTGTAGGTCTCTAGTTAGGCACTGACTGGTAATCAAACTGACCTATTGGTCGCTCCTGGGAAACAGGTGGCAGGTCACAGGCCTCATGGCTGCAGTATTTTATTTGTATGAGGAAGAGCATCCCTGTGCCTCTGAAACTATTAACCAATTTCTTTTCTGTATTGGTGTGGCCTCTTTCGAGGAGATTAGGCCACTGAAGACCCATAATTTCAGCTGAGCAGTAACTGTCTGCTCGTACACTGAACAATAAAAGAAAACTGGAAATGACCCCCTTCTGTCTCATTATCTTGAGGTTGTCTAACTCACACCAAGTACAGGTGCAAGCCCATTTCTTCCTTCCCAGGGCACAATAAAAAATCTTATTTCCACACGACTGAGAAACATTTATCAAGCGCATTTGCACAGTTTCGGCCAAGCAGCAAATGTCAGGAAATGTAATGCAGCAAGAAACATTAATTGACCTCTCTCTGAATTGAGCAGCACAGTAGAGTAGTGGTTAGTACAATGCTTTACAGTACCAGCGATCCAGGTTCAATTCCTGCCGCTGCCGGTAAGGAGTCTGTCTGCATGATCTCCCACTGGGATGTGTGGGTTTCCTCCCTCAGTCCAAAGGCATATAGTATTAATGGTAAGACTCTTGGCAGTGTGGAGGATCAGAGGGATCTTGGGGTCTGAGTTCATAGGACGTTCAAAGCAGCTGCGCAGATTGACTCTGTGGTTAAGAAGGTGTACAGTGTATTGGACTTCACCAATTGTGGAATTAAATTTAGGAGCCAAAAGGTAATGTTGCAGCTATATAGGACCCTGGTCAGACCCCACTTGGAGTACTGTGCTCAGTTCTGGTCGCCTCACTAGAGGAAGGATGTGGAAGCCATAGAAAGGGTGCAGAGGAGATTTACAAGGATGGTGCCTGGATTGGGGAGCATGCCTTATGAGAATAGGTTGAGTGAACTCGGCCTTTTCTCCTTGGAGCGACAGAGGATGAGAGGTGACCTGATAGAGGTGTATAAGATAATGTGATGCACTGATTGTGTGGATAGTCAGAGGCTTTTCCCCAGGGCTGAAATGGTTGCCACAAGAGGACACAGGTTTAAGGTGCTGGGGAGTAGGTACAGAGGAGATATCAGGGGTAAGTTTTTTACTCAGAGAGTGGTGAGTGCGTGGAATGGGCTGCCGGCAACGGTGGTGGAGGTGGATACGATAGGATCTTTTAAGAGACTTTTGGATAGGTACATGGAGCTTAGAAAAATAGAGGGCTATGAGTAAGCCTAGTAATTTCTAAGGTAGGGACATGTTTGGCACAACTTTGTGGGCCGAAGGGCCTGTATTGTGCTGTAGGTTTTCTACGTTTCTATGGTAAGGAGGTCATTATAAATTGCCCTGTGATTAGGCTAGCATTGCAGTGGGGAATCGCTGGGGGGTGTGACCTGAAGGGATAGAATGGCCAATTCCGTGCTGCATCTCATTAAATAAACAAATAAATATTGCTGAAATCACATTGAACTGAGGCTTCACTTACTGAAAAATAAATCTCAGTTCAAAGTTCAGAGTACATATATGTCACCATATACAACCCTGAGATACAATTTCTTGCAGGCATAATTAATCATCTATAGAATAATAACCATAATAGAATCAATGAAACACCAGCTTGGGTGTTCAACCAGTGTGCAAAAGACAACCAACTGTGCCAATACAAAAAGAAGTAAATAATAAAAATAATAATAAATAAATAAGCAATAAATCGCATTAGATGATGAGTCATTGAAAGTGAGTCCATAGGTTGTGGGAATATTTCAATGAGGGGGCCTGTTGGTTGAGGGGTAATAACTGTAACTGAAGCTGGTGGTGTGAGTCCTGAGGCTCCTGTACCTTCTTCCTGATGGCAGCAGTGAGAAGAGAGCACATCCTGGATGGTGGGCATCCTCGATGGTGGATGCTGCTTTCCTGTAAATGTGCTCAGTGCTGGAGAGAGCTTTACCTGTGATGATTGGGCTATATCCACTACTTTTTGGAGAATGCTCTGTTCAAGGGCATTGGTGTTTCCATACCGGGCTGTGATGCAACCAGTCAATAATCAGACATTGTCTCTTGCTGGAAATGACATGATAAGCTTGTTCATTGGGGAAAAAAAATCATTTAATTTTATTGTGACAAGCATCTGGGGAGATTAACAACTTGTTAATGAAAGAACCAAAAATTACAAATTGCAAAGTCAATTTAACGTAGTAATAAGCAGATGGAGGTGCAGTTAAAAATAAAACATGGGAAGTTACCCACCATGCTCGCAATCAGACTGCCTGTGCTTTCAAAAGGCATAAGTTCAGTATTGTCTTCCTGTAATTATGCTGTAAGTTTCCAGTGAAGTCATCTCAGCCCAACTGCTATTTGTACCACAAGGAAGACTCAAAAAAGCTCTCTCAGAGGCAGAAAGGAACAAGCCTTGAAGAAAAGGGGTTCAAAACAAATTGGAGGAATTAGTGAGTCTAAGATCCAATCACCCACATGACTAGACACTTGAAGTTCAAATTCAATTTATTATCAAAGTACATACTGTACATGTCCGATATACAACCCTGAGATTCATATTCTTGAGGGCATACTCAGTAAGTCAAAAAAACATAATAGAATCAATGAAAGACCATACCCAACAGGGCAAAGAACCAGTGTACAAAAGGCAAAAACTGTGTGAGTACAGAAGACAAAAAAAGCAATAAATATCAAGAACATGAGATGAAGAAGTCCTTGAAAGTGTCAATGTGCATAACAAGGTTTTGAAATAGGTGACAATGGAGAAAACGGATGAAGAATCACTCAGTCAGAACACAAAATAAGAAGGAAGACTCAGTTATCTTTTCTGAAGCTTAATCCAGTGTGTTTTCTTTTTACTTACAAGAGTTTATTGGATCAAGTAATCACTGATAGCCCTCTGATTGTATTGCTGAGGAAGGAAGATTGAATCAGTCTGGGGTAAGTTGTGGGTCTGTATGTTTTTGTTGTGTATGAGGTAATTTTTGATGTGTTTGAACTAGGTGAGCCTGAATTCCGTTACTCTGCAGGAGCTCATGGCAATGAAGTGCTCGGGCGTGAGCTGCTCCTCTTACTGATGCAGTTCATGTGCCATGCCTACCTAGCAGGAAATCCACGAATCAAGCACCTGGTTGAGGAGACGAGGATTCATCTGTTACCTTCTATTAATCCTGATGGTTATGAAAAATCTTTTGAGATGGTAAGTTTACATTTACCTTCTTGTCACCGTTAATCTCTCCAGCCATTCATACCAAGTGAAATCAGTGTAGTTTTCCAATCGCTTATGTTTGAATATGTTCATCCTTGCTGTGTTGCATTTCAGGGTTCAGAATTGGCAGGCTGGTCTTTGGGACGTTGGACTCACGATGGTATCGACATCAATCACAACTTTCCTGATCTCAATTCTGTCTTTTGGCAAGCTGAAGAACGCAGATGGGGGTATAAGAAAGTAAACAATCACCATCTGCCACTCCCTGAGTGGTATTTATACAAAAACGCCACTGTGAGTCATCCATATACTCACAAGTCCTATATAAAGTAATTTTTCAATGCTGATAAATTGTAAGTATGTAAAGATTATTTCATGACCTTTAGTCACAAAATACATCAAGAGCTATGGAGAGAGTGCAGAAAGATGGCATTGAGGTTGAGGATCAGTTACAATCATATGGCATGATAGAGCCAACTTGAAGGGCCAAATGGCTTTCTAAATAGGTTTGTTCATTCGTTTTATGTCATGTCATATTATGTTGGCGTTCATGGTCTTTCCATGACCATGATTGTTCTTGGCAAATTTTTTCTACAGAAGTTGTTTGCCATTTCCTTCTTCTGGGCAGTGTCTTCACAGAATGGGTGACCCTAGCCATTATCAATACTCGCCAGAGATTGTCTGTGTGGTATCAGTGGTCACATAACCAGGACTTGTGATATGCACCAACTGCTCATACGACCATTCATGGCCTGCTCCTAAGGTTTCACGTGACTTTGATCAGGGAATAAGCAGGTGCTACACCTTATCCAAGGGTGACCTGCAGGCTGGCGGAGAGAAGGAGCGCCTTACGCCACCTTTGGTAGAGACGCATCTCCACCCCACCACCTGACCTAAGTGAGTAAATCTGTCTATTATTGTCAATATCTGATGAACAGTGAAAAGCTTTGTTTTGCACTCCATCCAAACAAATAATTCCAGTAAAACAGTGCATTGAGGTTATACAAGGGAAAACAATAACAGAATGCAGTATAAAGTGTTACAATTACAGAGAAAGTGCAGTGCAGGTAGACAATAAAGTACAAGACTGTAACAATGTAGATTATGAAGTCAAGGGTCCATGCTTGAGATTTTTCAGTAGTCTCATAACATTGAATAGAAGTTGTTGTTGAGCCTGGTACCCTGTGCTTTCAGGTATTGGTATCTTCTACCTGATGAGAGGAGAGAATTCCAGGGTCTTTGATTATGTTGGCTCCCTTACTGAGGCACTGAGAAATGTCGACCGAGGGAGGAGAGGCTGGTTTCTGTGACGTGCTGAGCTGCATCCACAACTCTCTGTAGTTTCTGGCGGTGTCAGGGGGAGTAGTTACCACACCAAGCCAAGACGCAGCTGGTTAGGAAGCTTTCTGTGGTGCATAGATAAAAATTGGTGAGGGTCAAAGGGGTTTTCTTCAGCCTCCTGAGGAAGCAGAGCCAGTAATGGGCTTTCTTGGCCATGGCATCAATGTGGTTGGACTAGGACAGGATCTTAGGAACTTGATGGTTTCAACCCCTCTGCCTCAGCACCATTAATGTAAACAGTAATATGTACTTCATCCCCACACCTCCCCCCCTCCACATCCTCTCAACCTCCCCCTCCCCCCACAAACACTTTATCTTTCTATGCTCCCATGATTTCATTTCCAGCAAGGGGACAGTACAGAACCAAACTGAGTACAGGCGACCTCCGTATTATCGTGGCGGAGAGATGGGTGGGAGTGTGTTAATTGATTTTCTGTAATGTTAAGCTATGTCATCCATGTAATTGAAATGCAATTGAAAATATTGTGTCTTTTTTGCTATTTTTCTCATAAATTTCTTAAGAGTGTATTTTTATTCCCCATTCCAGTTTTTATGCAAATTCCATTGGGGTAAATTAGCAATTGCCCAAACTAATCTTTTGACGGGGGGCGGGGGGGGGCTCACCTATAGAAATAAAATATCCATCTAATTAAAGTTGAAGCCTTTAGTGGCATTTTTACACTAAATTTTCTTAATGCCTTCCAGATTACAGTTAAGGTAACTCATCCCAAGAAGATAGATGTTAAAAAGAGACATAAAATACTGCAGGTGCTGAATATGGAGCTAAGATCAAGCTCCAGGAGGAAGTCAGTGGGTCGAGCTGTATCTGCACATTGGTGATGGAGGGTGATCTGCAGGGGTCAGTGATGGGACTCCTCCTTTTCATGTTTTATGGCAGTGATCTGGATGATGGAACTGATGGCTTTGTG
The DNA here is from genome assembly GCF_048418815.1 of Hemitrygon akajei. Taxonomy (NCBI): domain Eukaryota; kingdom Metazoa; phylum Chordata; class Chondrichthyes; order Myliobatiformes; family Dasyatidae; genus Hemitrygon; species Hemitrygon akajei. Next base: position 52,188,391 of record NC_133146.1, read on the forward strand.
GCCAAGTTTGAGGATGATACAGAGATAGGTGGAGGGGCAGGTTGTGTTGAGGAAGCAGAGGGTCTGCAGAAGGATGTAGACAGATTTGGAGAATGGGTAAAGAAGTGGCAGGTGGATGACAATGTTGGGAAGTGTATGGCCATGCACTTTGGTAGGAGGAATAAAGGCATAGACTGTTTTCTAAATAAGAAATAAATTCAGAAATCAGAGGTGCAAAGGGACTTGGAGGTCCTCATGCAGGATTCCCTGAATGTTAATTTGCAGGTTGAGTGGGTAGTAGGAAAGGCAAATGCAATGTTAGCATTCATTAGACTATATAAGCAAGGATGTAATGGTGATGCTTTATAAGGCATCAGATTGCATTTGGAGTGTTGTGAGCAAATGTGGGCCCTTTATCTAAGAAAGAATGTACTGGCATTGGTGAGGCTCTAGAGGAGGTTTGCGAGAATGATCCTGGCAATGAAAGGGTTAATGAATGAGGAGCCGTTGATGGCTCTGTCCCTCTCCTCACGAGAGTTTAGAAGAATGATGAGGGATCTCATTGAAACCTACCTATTGATGGCTTAGATAGAGTGGAACTGAAGACGATGCTTCCAGTATTGGGGGAGTCTCGGACCAGAGGGCACAGCCTCATAACAGAAGGACTTCCCTTTAGAATGGAGATGAGGAGAAATTTCTTTTAGCAGAGGGAGGTTAATCTGTGGAATTTATTGCCGCAGACTGCTGTGGAGGCAAAGCGAAGGTTGATAGGATTCTTGATAGGTCAGGACATAAAAGGTTATGTGGAGAGGGCAAGAGAATGGGGTTGAGAGGGATGAAAAATCAGCCATGATGGAATGGCAGAGCAGACTCAATGGGATGAATGGCCTATTTCTGCTAGTATGCCTTATGGTCTTTCTGTAGTGCCAAAGAGGTGGCTGACACTTCAGGTTGTGACCCTGTATCAGGGTCAGTGTGTCCCTACAGATGCTGCTTGACCTGATGAGTTAGTGGTTAATTGTTCCTTTCATATAGCAGGAGCACTTTCAGTCACTCTGAATAGACGGCCGCCTAAAGGAATAACATTTAGCTGCCACTCTGAAGGGGAGCTGGGACCCCAGCAGTGGTTGAGAGAGTGGAAGTGAAAGACCCTGAAGCATCTTTTTGAAAACAGCTTGTATGCAGTTTGTATGTTCAGAGCTGGTTTTATGCTCCCACTGGTTTTGAGGAATCTACCCTGTGGTGATTTCAGTGCCTCCACTTGGGACTGTTTCCACTTAATAAACAGATGGCATTAAATAGCTTGGGATAGACACGTTGTCAAAAATATGGTTCTGTGAACAGATAGAGATGTAATGTCTACATCTGTCACCCATAACTTTGGTTAAGCATAAATTGCCTCATGACTGGTTTTTATCTAACTAGACATAACATTGTTCTACAATATGTAGTTGTGTGCAGACACCTAAGGTGGTTCAAAACAAAAATGAGTTAATATAATTATAGGAACTAGCGTCATGATAGTGTAGTGGTTAGCACAATGCTTTACAATACCAGTGACCCCGGTTCAATTCCTGTTGCTGTCTGTAAGGAGTTTCTATGTTCTCCTCTTGATCAGGTGGGTTTCCTCCGGGTCCTTTGGTTTCATCCCACTGTTCAAAGACGTACCAGTTGATAGGTTGATACCATTGTAAGTTGTCCCATGATTAGGCTAGGGTTATACTGGGGGATGTGGGCAGACTGCATCAAAGGGCCAGAAGGGCCTATTCCACTTTGTATCACATTAAATAAATAAGTAGTTTATCACTTCAGAGACCAATGATAATACCAGCGCTGGGAACTGCCATTTTAAGTAAGGAGCATAACTTAGCTATACTTCACCTCAACAACAATTTGTTGCTTATCTATATAAAATTATATTTACTGTAAGTTACAGTTTTATTATGGATATTTTTAAGCCACATCAACCCCTGCCTGGACCGAGGGTATTACTTTAATTTATTCTCCAGCAGTCTTGATTACATCTTGACTTGAATAGTTAACCTTCACACCAAGCACTACCAACCTTTTAAACAATTCCTTGTCTGTTTTCGTCCCACCTAATTAAACCACTACCTCCCCTTTCTCTGCGATGTTGGCTGCCTCTTCAACCTTGTTGAAGGTAGATGCCAATTCATCTCCAAAGTAAGAGAATTTTGTAGTCAGAGGAAAGAGATAAAACCAAAGTCTGCAAATGCTCAGAAACCGAGGCCAACTTTTATGGTTCATGTCATCAGGGAACTAAAAATGCACATCTAAGCATGTTGGCGTAGCTACAAAGAAGCAGAAGCATAGACCTATCTCATTAGAAGTATGTTTTCAGTCCATTGAAAGAGTAGTAAACTTTAGTGACCTGCTTGATTATTACAAGCAACCAAATACTTCTACCTCAGAGTCTGAGTCTACCATATTAAAATATTTCATTATTTGGAGGTCCTTTATAGGGTCACATTTAAGCCTTCTGTTTTTTGAAATAATAGAGATCATCCTTTCATCCTTTCCTAAATAGTTAGACCTCATCGTTCAGGAGGCATCTGGTAAATATTTATTGCATCTTCTCCTGTGTTTCAACATTATTCTTGGTAATGACCTGACCTCAGTACCAAACTCCAAGTGAAGTCTAGCCAAGACTCAATGCAACTTGTTACATCTCTTGAAGCAAACGTGTATGCTTGTTTTGCTCTTGTTTAGTCCAAATTGACCTGTGTTACATTTTTAAATGATTTGTACAATATAGTCAAATAAAATGCTCATAGTTTCCTTAAAAAGTTTTACCTGCAATTACGCTTGAATTTATTTTCCGATGTTATGAATAATCTACAAGCATCCTTCTGCCCCCTTGCTTTCCAGTCCTGATGATGAGCCTCGGCTCAAAACTTCGGTTGTCCATTCCCTTCCATAGATGCTGCTTGACTTGCTGAGTTCCTCCAGCATTTTGTGTGTGTTGCTCTAGATTATGGGTTGCCAACCTGGAGTCCACGGACCCCTTGCCTAATTAAATTGGTCTATGGCATAAAAAAAGCTGGGAGCCCCTGCTCTAGATTTCCAGCATCTGCAGAATGTTGTATTTATAATATCTCCTCATCATTTGCTGCCTTCTCTTTGAAAATTTCGAACTTGGTTCCATAGTCCAAAGAACTGTTAATTACGAACAACTATAGCACTAGCTGTGAACTTTTGCAATTCATTTCCCATCTTCTGCTTATCTCAATATTATCCTTCATTCCCACGCTCTGAGTTCTACCTTTTAGACAGCCAGATGACTGCTATGTTACCTATGCTCGAATTTGTTATGATCATACTGTATTCATTAATTTGTTATAGTATATCTACTGCATTACCCTTGTCAACTATCTTTAATATCACAAATGAGACGTCATGTTTAAAGGGATCAAAATAAGAATGAGGATAAGGGTAATTATTGACTAAGGAGAACTTTCCCTGTAGGTGTAAATGTTGATATTACCATATTCCAGCTTTCCGTTTGTTGCTCCTTCTTCATTTCCGCCCAACCCTGCTGCTTCTTGCTTCTGATGTTAAGCTGCTTGTTAAGCCTGTTTTTTTTAACTAAGGATGATGTGAACCATCCACCAGTCCTCTCTGACTGTATCATTATCCAACAAATTATTAATTTTTTGTAATAATCTCTTTCCTAAATTCTTTCAGAATGTATGGATGCAAGCTGCTTTAACCAGCTGTTGTATGGTTTGAATTAGATTATAATTTAATATTTTCCTGTTATTTTAAATGCTGTTATATAATCATTAGTCTCATCTTCTAATGTCACCTCCATGATTGATGTCTAGGGTAAGTATTCAAGCAAAGTAATTATGTTACGTTTCTTAAACACAAGAGGATTTGCAGATGCTGGAAATCTGACCTGAGCCACTGTGTTGCTCCTGCATTTTGTGTGTGTTGCTATGTTACATACCTGACAATTTGCTGTCTGTGACTGCAGTTTGCTCCTGTCTGTTACTTAATGGTATTACTTTTGTTTGTAGTTTTACTTTTAATCGTGTAACTAGAGAACATCTTGCTGTATTTATTCATGTTCCTTGAATCTTTTTCTATCGTCAGTGTTTCTTGGCCTTACATCCTTGTCCCCTGTGGTGCTTTTTTTGATGGGTACACAGAGCATTGTCCTGCTGTTATTCTCAATTATCTCCTTCTTTTCTGTTGGAACATTTATTTTCCTTCACTATATTACCTGGAATATTGACCTGAAATTTTGGTGTGGACTTTGCTTGGTTTTGCCTGAAATTTCACATGATGCTATAATAGATCTATTACAGTTTATCCTTTGACAATGTCCTATCATAGCTCATTCACTGTCCTACTTTAGTTATATTTAAGTTTGTTTCATTTTATCTTACTCATCGAATTCTTATGCCATTCTGTTTTTTTGGCCGCTTTACTATGGCACTGATTCCATTTTGTTTTCCTTTAGTACAGTTCCTTTCCTAATGAAGTTTAATTACGTATCTGACTATGTAAAGAATTGAAGATTGAAGGATGAAGAACTGAAGAGAACTTTACTAACCATTAAAACTTCAAAATAGCTGCTGTTCCTCTCTGGAAGCGCTCATATACAAAAGTGGAATTTAGAGAAATACAACTTCAATTCTTTTCCAAGATGTCTTCTTCTGGAAATGACAACAAAATAATAATATAAGTAATATGGGATTTAGTATCAAAGTGAAGAATGCAGCCAATTAATATAAGGCTGCTCCTTCATCCAGTCAAAATATGATGATAACAAGGAGCATTTGGCTAACCCATTTGGGGATTGTAAAAATTTGGATTTGATGCACTGTCTGGAATATCATCAGTGACATTATCCAAATATTTAACTTGTTTATATTGTGTTCAGAATGTGGCCATTGCTGACTAGAACAGTTTTAACTGCCAAGATATTGTTGTCTTCAAATGTGTTAACATCTCCTTTGCTAGGAGTCTTCTGAGATTATGTTTCACTAATTTTCTTTCAAGTTCACAACATAAAACTCCTCAGGTTGACTTGCAAATTGTTCACCCATCCAATGTAAATTATATGAGCACAGTGGTCTTGTATGGTCCACCTGCAAGTTGTTAGTAAGCTAAAGCTCGAGTTACCAAGTAAATGTGAAACAGATGGGCAAGCAGTGAAAGTTCTCGTAAGTACAGTACACACCAGTGTCAGCAGCAAAATAGTTTCTGTAAAGTCTAATTCGTTTTGCATATTCCTGTTGCAAGTGAAGCAGCATTCAGTTTAGAAAATGCAAAAATGTAATTTTACAGTCCCCTTTTCATGAGAGCAAACACAGAAATGGCCGCAGGGTAAATCAATGCTGAATGATGGGGCCCTCAGCTGTAAAGTAAATATCTGTCACTCCACATCAGAAAATATTCCCTTTATTGAAACAATACCATTAGTGTCTTCTTGGCTTTTTTTGTGGCTCCTAGCCAAGCTTCAGAAGAATTCCCCAACAGTAGCAGTGTGATTTTTTTCATCTCCCCCATTTTATATGGATTTGACTTTATTAACTCTCACGCCTATTTGTTCTTCTTTAATGCTACCATTGCTGGAATAACAGTTGGTGGGTTTCAGACAGATGCAAAATGGAGTTAACTTCCAAGTCAGCCCACTAACAAGAGTGATGTGGATGGATTAGCAGTTTGGGTTGGCAGAACTAATCTTCACCCAAGTCGAAAAAGGATGGGGACATTTAAATGCACAGTATGTGTTGGATGCAGTGTCCACAGATGTGGTGGAGGCAATTCCATTGTGGCATTCAAGCAGGAACGGTGAAAGTATATGATGGAAAAACAAATGCAAGGCTATGGAGAAAGAGCTTGTCAATGAAATTAAACAGTTACTGTGGTAGAGACATGATGGGCTGAATGGTCTCATTTTGTTTTGTAAACATTCTGTGATTCTATAGTGTCACAAAAGAGGACAGAAGTTCAGAGAGTGCTAACTTTCCAAACTCCCGAAAGGTACAGCATATGTATATAACATATAAAAAAGTATGGGTAATCTGAGTGTGAGGCTTAACACACCAATAGATCCAGATGGATATTTCAGATCTCCCAGAAGTGTGTTTACTTGCTGAGTCCTTAACCATACAGAAAAACATTGAGGAAAATCACCTTGGCTATGAGGATCTCAGACTTGAGCAACAGGTGGATCAGTGTTTGTAGACTCTTCAGTATCAGATACCAGTGCCGTTTGCCGAGAGTTTGCACGTAGTATAATTTCCATTTTTAATGCATTCTACATATGACCTCGCTATAATCCATCCAACTAATGTTCAAAACTTAGACTCAGTGTTTTAGGAACAGCTTCTTCCCCTGTGCCATCAGATTTGTGAATGGTCCACGAACACCACTTCATTATTTCTCTTTTACACCATCTATCTATCTATCTGTTTGTTTACTTATTGTAACAGTAATCTTATACAGTATGTTTGTACAGTACTGCTGCCACAAAAGAACAAATTCCACAACATATGTCAGTGATAGTACACTGGATTCTGATTGGGATGAATTGATTTTACAGGTTGCAGCTGAAACACGAGCAGTGATTGCCTGGATGGAGAAGTTTCCGTTTGTGCTGGGTGGAAATGTACAAGGAGGAGAACTGGTGGTGACTTATCCGTTTGACATGACGAGGTACAGCACAAAAGTTCACGAGTATACCGCCACGCCAGATGACCATGTCTACCGGTGGCTGGCGTTCTCTTATGCCTCCACTCACCGCCTCATGACAGACGCTAATAGAAGGGTGTGTCACACAGATGATTTTGCCAAGGAAGATGGAACCATAAATGGGGCATCGTGGCATACAGTAGCAGGAAGTAAGTGTGACCTTTCTGCATGAACGTATTGAACAAACTGACCTGCCACTGCCAGTGCTTGCTTTTCTCATTCAGCTGGATCTTGTCTCCTGCATAGTTGTTCCTTGATTTTTGGAGACACAGGTTATGATTGAAATGCCGTGTAAAGGTAAAACCACTACTAAATTATTCTCACTATTGATATAACCAAAAGGTTTATCAGCTTCTCAGACAATCGAGATCACCATTGACAGTGTCCTGACCAGATGCATCACTGTCTCTACAGGAATTGCAAGGCCTCTGACTGCAAGTCCCTACGAAGGATTGCTAGGACTGCTGAGAGGATCATCCAGGTCTCTATTTCACCCATGACCGATATTTATCAGGAGTACTGTGTACGCAGGACCCTTGGTATTGTCAGTGATCCCTCCCATCCATCCAGCAATCTCTTTTACCACCCCCCTACCATCAGGCAGGAGGTACCTAGCATTAGGACAAGCATTGTTAGCTTCTTTCCCCAAGCCATAAGACTAATGAACTCTCTGCCACCACTACACATGAGGCACCAGGAATATTATACTGTTTACTATTTAACTTGTATTGTATATGCACCTTATTATTTGTGGTAATATTACTTATGTCTTATGTGTGTGAGTTATATGTACTATGCAGAGCACCTTGGCCCAGAGGAACATTGTCTCAGGTGTACATGTGAACAGTTGAATGACAATGAACTTGAACTTACTTTAAAGGAGTTTCTGACCATAGTTAAAGTAACAGAGAGGGGAAACTGGACTGAGCACATTGAGAATTAGGATAATGATGTTACAGAGATTAAATACCATTGTTTATCTCTTCAGGAGACATAGATGGCCAGAGTAAAGTATTGTGCATTGTAAGGATTACTTAATGAGCTATATTAATATGCTTTAGTTTGAACCATGTTTTATTGTGCCGATATTTGATAGTAACTATCAGAGCTGCTGCAAAGAGTCGCCTATGTCAGTGTCGCCCCGGAAGTCCGACTTCTGAATGGACATTGAACCCATGACCTCTGCCTCATTACTTTTTATTTATTTCCTATTTTTTTGCTTTACTTATTTAATTTAACTATTTTATATATAAAATATATACCGACATATGCCGGTGATATTAAACCAGATTCTGTTTCTGATTATGTAAAGAACCCAGGTTAGAATGATTGTCAGGTGTGTGTGTGTGTGTGTGTGTGTGTGTGTGTGTGTGTGTGTGTGTGTGTGTGTGTGTGTGTGTGTGTGTGTGTGTGTGTGTGTGTGTGTGTGTGTGTGTGTGTGTGTGTATATATATATGACCAATTTTGCTCCTAAAATTCATTCCCCGGACTATTTTGCTTTATGTTCTTTTCCCTTGTCTTCAAATAATGATTCAGCCCATCCTATTTCTCCAGTACTTGGCTCTCCCATCAGCTCACCTTTCTCTTTCAATGACTTTAAGATTCTGCACCATTTTCCTTATATAATCACAAAGAGTAATTATGTTGTAGAAGGTTTGGTTGTACACATACCTTTAAAAATCGACTTTGAATTTTATGGGAAAGGCATTACTTCAGATTCGACTTAAAATTGATTGCCCTCGTGTTGACCTCTTTTTGACTGATCTGTTGCTGTAATTAATTATCAGCTCTTGCAATTCCAATCCATGTCTGAGCTGAAAGAATTCATTAATCCTGCCTCACCGCTCGGATGTTTATGTCCACACAAGTCTTATAAGCTGTAATAAATAGGGAAACTTCAACAGGCAAATGACATCAAACTAAGCCTAGCCACTGTAACACACACAAAATGCTGGAGAAACTCAGCAGAACAGGCAGCATCTATGGAAAAGAGTAAACAGTCAACATTTCGGGCTGAGACCCTTCATGAGGACTGGGAAAAAAGAGGTGAAGTCAGGTGAAGAAGCTGGGGGAAGGGTAGGAGAAAGTACAGGGTGAAAAATGATGGGTGTAAACGGGGGGGGGGGGGGGTGAAGTAAAGAGCTGGGAAGTTGATAGATGAAAAACTGCCAGAGAAGGGGGAATCTGATAGGAGAGGACAGAAGGCCATGAAATAAAGGGAAGGGGGAGGAGCACCAGAGAGAGATGGTGGGCAGGTAAGGAGATAAGGTGAGAGAATGGTGAAGGGGAGGGGCAATAATCGGAAGTTCGAGAAACCAATGTTCATGCCATCAGGTTGGAGGCTACCCAGATGGAATATAAAGTGTTGCTGCTCCAATCTGAGTGTGGCCTCATCGGGGAAACTTTGGTTTCCAGCATCTGCAGATTTTCTCCTGTTCGTAACTCTAACCGCTTATTGTAGCTGAATTGAAAACAAAATCTAATCAGTGTTTTATGTAGTAGAAGTAAGTAAATTAGGGAAGGAAATCCTCCAGACTAAAATAGTTAACATAGATATCGGTGATAATTGCATTTTAGAGGTACAACTAGAAATTACCTTTCAGTAGTCAGCTAAATGAATATTCTATAAATGGCTAAAACTTCCCATAAGTGGTTAATCTAATTTGAATAGAAATTTTAAAAATGCAGCACAGAGAGAAAAGCTTAACTGAACTTCATTGTATACAAAATTATGACAAATCATTATTAATATTTCTTTCTAATACTTCCATTTTGATAAAAGTGTTAATAAAATACTTTTAAAGTTCAAGATTTGGGACTTAGAGCATCAAATTGGATAGATGCCAATGGAAATTGTCCATGCTAGATTCACTTTCACTTTTGAACACAACCACTATCTTTAGGACACAGTAAGAATGCTCCTCTAATGGTAGGCTTGTATTGTTAGGAAAAGCTTTGTAACAAACATAGCAGCCTGTTCTCTTTGCCTTCGTTGTTGGACTTTACAAATGTATAATGACTTAAATCATGAAATAATCCATCAGCATGAACGACTGCTCCTTTCGGATTTCAGTTGTGGTTGTTCAAAATATTACTTCTGTCTTGTTACGCGTGCATGGTCCCTTTGCTTCAAATATTTAAAGATTAGTTTCTTTTTGTACTGTAAGTTGGCACTTTGAGGGGACTTTTACAAGCAGGAGAATGGTTACCATGATAAAGAGACAAAGTTGAGGTGACCTTGCTGAGAATTTGCATGCTTGAATGTCAATGTGAAACAGGCAAACCTTCTTGTTTTGACTGGAAGCATTCCTTACAGCTGGTTTTTATAAGGATATGAGCAAATCCCATAAGAGTACTTATACTATCAATAACTAAATTGAAATATCCTAAGGGAGACATCACCATGATTTACACACAGTTAGATTAAAACATTTTACCTTGCGTTGAGATAATTTTCAGATGCATCTGTATACCTGATTACTCTCACTAATGGTAACATGTTTGTGATCTAAGCTGACTAGAATGTTTCAAGTTGTCAACTCCCAGATTATGTCTCGACACAAACGATTGCTGCTTACTGTTCCAAATGCTCCACCTGACATAATGTGCTGTGCAAAAGTCTTACTTACGTGTACATATTAGGGTCCGTAAGACTTATGCACAGTACTGGTGGGGGTAAAGGATATTGTGAATGGCAATGGTGGAACGCCAGGGGTGGGGTGTGGGACAGGTGGCAGAGAAGCACTGCCGGTGGGGGGGGGGGGGGGTGTGCGGCGTGGGTGCAGACACACCCAGCCCTGAATCACCAGGCAAGGTCATTTGATTCCAAACAATTGATTTATTAATCATAAGATAATATCTCTCTGTTGCGTTCCACTCCCTCCCCTCTCCCTTTCTGTTTTCCTAATCATGATTCCCCTCTCCCTGCCCTCTTCCCACGCTCAATCCACAAAAGAGACCCATATCAGAATCAGGTTTATCAACACTCACGTATGTCATGAAATCTGTTTTTTTTATCGATATACATATTTGTGTGTGTGTGCTTAAGACGTTTGTACAATACTGTATATCAAATTGAATTTTATTTTCCAATCCTGAAATGTGTAAATAATTCACATATCTTTTAGTGATTTCAATTTCACTTTAGCTCATTAGCTAGATATAATTATTAGTCAATATTATGAGTATGTAATATTCTCCTCCTGATACGTTTCACATAGTGTACACAAAACCTGCAGTCTTTTTCAGTATATTCTCACCATCTGCTTCCACTGCTACTATGAATATGGTGGAAAAGATGGTGGTGGTTTGGGGAGATGCAGAGTTAACAGAAGACTTAGAAAATAGTAATCAGATTTAGCTAAGTCAAAATGGGTTTCAGAAAGGGAACTGATCTGTGACAGATCTATTAAACCTACTGAGGCTATAAATAAGAGAAGAGTTTAGGGTGAACCAATTGATTTACTATATTCATACTTACACAAGAACTTTGATAAAGTGCCACACAAACAATTACTGTATTAAACGAAGTTAGAAGATACTGTTTTGAGTTAAGAAGAATGAGAGGCAATCTCATTGAAACATACTTCTTAAGAACGTTCAATAGAAATAACACTCACGCATATCATGAAATTCCAATGTGCTGATCCGTGGCCTTCTCTTGTGCCAAGATGAGGCCACCCTCAGGGTGGAGGAGAAACACCTTATATTCCATCTGGGTAGACTCTAACCTGATGGCATGAATATCGATTTCTCCTTCTGGTGAACAATTCCCCCCCCCCCCCCCCCACTCTGGTCCACATTTTGAACTATCACTTCTTCTCACCTGCCTTTTACTTCCCCCTAGGTCCCCTCCTCCTTCCCTTTCTCCAGTTGTCCACTCTCCTCTCCTATCAGATTAGTTCTTCTTCAACCCTTGACCTTCCCCACTCACCTGGCTTCATCTATCACCTTCCAGCCAGCCTCCTTCCCCTCCCCCCACGTCTTTATTCTGGCATCTTGCCCCTTTCCTTCTTGGTCCTGAAGAAGGGTCTTGGCACAAAACATCAACTGTTAACTCATTTTCATGGATCCTGCCTGACCTGCTGAGTTTCTCCAGCATTCTCTGTGTGTTGTGAAATGTGTTGTTTAGCAGCAGTAGTACGGTGTAATGTATTTTAAAATATGATAAATTACAATGAGAAATATATTTTAAAAAATAAATAGTGCAGACAGAGAACAAGATAGTCAGTTGGTGTTCACGGCTTCATGGACCACACAGAAACCTGATATCTGAGGGGAAGAAGCTGTTCCTAAAACGTTGAGTATGTCTCTTCAGGCTTTTGTATCTCATTCGTGATGGTAGCAATGAGAAGAGGGCACGTCTTGAATGGTGACAGAGTGATAGATTGCCTAATTGAAGTGTCTAGAACCAGAGATTACAATCACAAAGTGTGAGGTCAGAGATTCAAGGCTTTTATGAGAAGAAATCACTTCACTGATAGGTTAGTGATTTTTGGGATTTTCTATGCGGGAAGGCTGTGGATCCTTACTCGCTGAGTATATATAGTAGGTTTGCAGATATTAAGAGAGAGAAAGGATATGAGCTGAGTGCAGTAAATGACATTAGGATAATAAAGTAAGCTCTTGAATGGTTGAGTGGGGCTCTCCCACTTTAGTGTCATAGATTTTAGTATTCTTACTATCTGTGGAGGAACGGTAGTGTAGTGGTTAGCACAACCCTTTACAGTATCGGTAACCTGGGTTCAACTCCCGCCACTGCCTATAAGGAGTTTGTACGTTCTCCCCATGACTGGGCTTCCAGCCTCAGCCCAAAGACGTACCGGTTTGTAGGTTAATTGGGCATTGTAAATTGTCCCATGATTAGGCTAGGATTGAATCGGGGGAGTGCTGGGCGGCGTGTCCCAAAGGGCCAGAAGTGCCTATTCGGCACTGTACTTTAATAAATTAAAACAATGTAAGTTCAGCTGCAACTGCATAAAACGGTGATTAGGACTCATTTGGAGTATTGTGTCACCTTACTGCATTGCAGGAGGTGCAGAAAAGGTCACCAGGATTTTGTTGGATCAGAGAATATAAATTTTAAGCAGAAGGTGGGCAAACGTGGATTATTTCTCTAGAGCAGGGGTTCCCAATTGTTTTTATGCCATGGACCCCCCACCTTTAACTGAAGGGTCCACGGACCCCAGGATGGGAACCCCTGCTCTAGAGTGTTAGAGGCTGCGGAGCAAGCTGATAGAGGTATAAAAGAATATGAGAGGCACAGACAGGGTAATAGTCTTTCTCCCAGGGTGAAGATGTTAAATACTAGAGGTCATAGCTTTAAGTTGAGAGAGGGTAAGTTTAAAGATAATAATTTTTACACAGAGAATGGTAGGTGTCTGAAATATACCGCTAGGAGAAGTGATGGAAGCAAAAGCAATGCCAATATTTAACAGGGCAGAGAAAGGAGAGATTATCCCACGTGCAGGCAGATTATTCAGTTCCTCTTGGCATCACGATCTACAAGACACAATCGATCAAAGGGCCTGATCATGGACTGTACTGTTCTATGTTCTTACTGTGGTTTCTAAACAGTTCTATTTATCTTGGTCATAGTTAAATAATCCATATTTGGAAAATAGTTAACTGCTCTCTAAAGTTTGAAGCGAGTTGCGCTTACAGGATAATTCTCGTCTGATTGCTTAATTGCCTTTTTAGTAGATTTCGTAAGGCATGAGACTAGAAGTTAATTTAGTGCAATGTTTTTATATGATTGAAACTTCTGTATGTGCAAAGCATGCATTGTAAAATTGCCTTGCCATTGCCTATGAAAATATACACCAAGATCTCTGGAGATACATGGCAACACCATTGACAAGGGACTGATTAGAATTCTACCTTTCATGCATATTAAGTGAATGGTTGAGCCTTGAACACAAGAGGGAAGGGTTACTAAGTTTGGCTTATGAGGCCTTTTATCTAGCCTAGAATTGGTCAGAGCGGCCAAGTCAAATTCTACCTTCCCATGTCATTCACTTTGAAGGTAAATGCGTTGATCTTTCGCTTGGGCTCAACCCACCTGTCTCCAGGTGACTGCCTCTGACGGCACACTATTCAGTCATTTTGCAGTCAACCAAAATGCTGAGAGGCCGGTTGGGGCCAAGTCTGCCCTAAAGTGACGGGGTTAGTTAGAAGCTGCAGTGGCCAAGCTGGAGCATCTTCCAGCTCACTTTTCCCATGCCCCTTTTGTGCAGTTTTCCCTCCAAATTCCTGGAACTCTTCTGTGCACATTGCGGTAGGATATCGTTCCTTTTAGGCCTCAAACCAATATGTCCCAGCTTTTAACACCCATTTCATGCATGAAAGATTTTCTAATCCATGATTGATTGGCTGTCTGCTCTTTGAACAAGCAATAAACTTAACTCTAGAATTCTGATTAATATTACCTGTTTCTCCTATTTTTGAGGGCTGTACACTGTGCTGCATGTAATTAGGTTGTCTTGGAGATATACAGATTAATATTTTACAACAACCCCACTGTTGCTTTATCTGAGTAAAATCATACAAAGAGACTTCTGGAAATGTTAATTGCAGGGACCTGTGAAAAATGGAGATATCCACTGTTCCCTCTAAGCAGCATGGGTAAGCAGCCACGCAGTAACTGAAATGCCCCAGTGCACATAGCCTTTGTTGCCACGCTGCTGGAATTAGATGCAGACAGAAAAAGTTTACGGAATGTGAAAAATTTTCTTTGTTGTCCTGTATTTCATTATACCCATTAATTAATAAATAAAATCAAAAGTCTGTGATTTTTCAATTTTCATTCTAAATATTCATTGTAAGCATATTACAAAAAAAAAACATTTAAAGTGCCACAAACTTTTCTGGTCATGTAAAAATTTCCTGCTCAGAACATCGGATTGACAATGCAGCTGTGAAAAAAATAGGAGCATTGGAGATGTCAGAGTGTGACTAACAAAACATGTTTGCTCTTTGTTTCTGGAAGGAAGTTATCTTCAAAACTAAATCGTCTCCAGCCTGGTGGGATTTTTTAATTTAATTAAAGAAAAAGGCAAATACTACTAATTTTCTATTGTCACGTTTAACATTATTAATTTAGAATAATTTCATAATTGCAATCAATAAAATCCAACAACTGTGCATATACAATGGACAGCTGAGACCTTGTGATGGTTTACTTTTGTTTAGAATAAACACAAATTAATCTGAGCTGCAGTAATACGTGACATCTTCCAACTAACTTTGAAATAAGGGTCTCATTTCCCTTCAGAAAGTTCCCTTGCAAAATATTTCTCTATATCTAGACATCAGAAAATAAGAACATTGAGAATCAAATCAGCCTTAATGTTAACTCAAATTACCAGCAGCTAATTTCAGCTAATCATCTATCCCACCTAGTGAGATGCTGAAGATGTTCTATAGGTCAGTTGTGGAGAGCGCCCTCTTCTTTGTGGTGGCGTGTTGGGGAGGAAGCATTAAGAAGAGGGACGCCTCACGTCTTAATAAGCTGGTAAGGAAGGCGGGCTCTGTCGTGGGCAAAGTACTGGAGAGTTTAACATCGGTAGCTGAGCGAAGGGCGCTGAGTAGGCTACGGTCAATTATGGATAACTCTGAACATCCTCTACATAGCACCATCCAGAGACAGAGAAGCAGTTTCAGCGACAGGTTACTATCGATGCAATGCTCCTCAGACAGGATGAAGAGGTCAATACTCCCCAATGCCATTAGGCTTTACAATTCAACCGCCAGGACTTAAGAACTTTTTAAAAGCTATTATTAATGCTTTTTGAGATAGTGATTTAGATGCATATCATATTTTTTACTGAGTTAAGTATTGTATGTAATTAGTTTTGCTACAACAAGTGTATGGGACATTGGAAAAAAAAGTTGAATTTCCCCATGGGGATGAATAATCTATCTATCTATCTATCTATCTATCTATTAACTTTGTTTTCACCCAGTAAAGCTGCTGTCCAAGCTGTTTGTCACTGAAAATAAACTATTTTGAAAACCAAGAAGATCCTGTCCACTTGTACAATTTTAGTAGATTTGCACCTCATTATCTTGGCTCCATTCTGGAATTCCATACCAACATCCTGGCATGACTTATGGTCCATACCTGCAGTGATGCAAGAGCAATGTTTGTCCCCAAACTCCTGTCAGATGTCAGTGGAAAACCATATTCTGCATTGATGAATTGGGGAGCAGACAGACTCTAAAGAAATGTATTCTCTCAGTTTCTTCTGCTGCTAAGGCAGCAAGTGAGGTTCTGGGAGTGATAATGCCTCCTAGTAACACTCTGGCAAAAATTTTTATGGGTGAAAATTGATGAAAATTCCACCTCTTTTCAGTGCTTCAGCCTATTTCATCTAAATGAATGGTTGAAATACTGTGCAAGGGACCCTCTGATGAGGCTCTGTTTGTATAAATTATCCGTAACTGTTCTCAAACATTCCATGTTTGATCACACCTAATTCTTATACCTGCTCTCCAATTCCCAGATTTCATTTCCACTCTGCAGGTTGAAATTATCACCTTTTTATATATTGATCTCGCCTATCATATTGTATGTGTAAACCCTTTCAGTCTGATTTCTTGTCTGTACCCTCATCCATTGAACTCTTAATTTTTCCTCTGATGCTGCATTATGGTAACATCACTAATAGTCATTGCTTACCATTTTAGGCTGGTCCCAGCACCATATTCTCAGTCACAACTTGTGCTCCACTGTTAAACCATTGTTCTGTTCGTATTATATTCAGTGTTGACAACTAAGAGCTTTCATTCCCTATCTTACTCAAATTGATACTGAAGTTTCTGGCACTCTCCCAAACTTCTGCATTTAAATTATTAATTTCTTACTGCTGTGTAACTACTTAATCGAGCTGCATCTGCTGATGTATAACCTACTTTTAATCCTGAGCTGGCATTCCTGTTCAATTCACCCCGTTCCTTTCCCTATTCTCACCTTTGCGTTTTGGCAATTGAAGCCCTAGTGCTTTTGCTTGGTACTACCCCAGGCTCAACTTCATAAAAGCTCTGCTCACCCAAAGTGTAATCCAAGCAAACTGCTGTTGGTATTGGTATTGGTTTATTATCATGATGTGTACCAGGATACAGAGAAAAACTTGTCTTGCATTCAGTTCATATGCCAAATGTTATGTGGATTTTCTAGTGTAGTCTGTTTTGTCATATGCTTTTGTGATATCATTCTGGGGGAACGTTGTCTCATTTTTTAACTGCATTGCATTTGTGGTTTCTAAATGACAAATAAACTGAATCTGAATCTGAATACAGATCAAAATTATTACTGAAAATTTTGATCTGTTCATATAGATTGAAATTATTACTCACATAGATGGAAATTATTACTCAAGGTCAAAAGCTTGACTTGCATACTGTTCATACAGATCAAAAGTATTACACAGTGCATTGAATTGGAACAAGATAAAATAAAGCAATGCAAATGAAATTCCAACAATCTGATGCTCATGTCAATTTCACAAGAAAACTTGCGTTCCTGCCCATTCTCATCTGAACTTCCCGTTTCAGTGAATTCGGAATGCTTGACATTTATAGCCTTGAGTTCTTGCATTTCTGAAACCTTATGTGCTGCATTTCATAGTATAAATCACAGTCTGTTCTGCCTGTCCTCTTCCCTTTCCTGCTGCATTTTCAATGGAGGAATATTCAGGTGTTCCGGTTGCAGAGTTCACAGTTCTACTCTACACTCTGGCTTTATTAGATACCTCCTGTATCTAATAACGTGGCCACTGAGTGTACGTTCGTGGTCTTCTGCTGCTGTAGCCCATCCACTTCAAAGTTCAATGTGTTTGCGTTCAGTCTGACCATTTTCCTCTGACCTCTCCCATTAACAAGGCATTTTCGCCCACAGAACAACCACTGAAAGGACATTTTTTTTGTTTGTCACACCATTCTCTGTAAACTCTAGACTCTAGAGAATGTTGTGTTTGAAAATCCCAGATCGACAATTTCTGAGACACTTTTAATTACCCCATCTTGCAAACAACAATCATTCCACCAAAATTATATTTCCTCCCCATTCTGATATTTGGTCTGAATAGCAACTGAATCTCTTGACCATGTCTGCATGCTTTTATTTATTGAGTTGCTGCTACATGACTGGCTAATTAGATATTTGTATTAAAATCAAGTGTACAGGTGTACCTACTAAAGTGGTCACTGAGTGTATATTTTCCATTCCTCAAGACTTCCCTTTAATAATGCGTGCACATCTTCCTATCTCTTTCTTATTTTGTATTTGTGAAGTTTTGGGACCTTTAAATTTGATAGCAATTCCATGCACAAGTATCACATTTTAGATACTATTAATGCACAGAACTAATTAGTGTTTGTAAAATAGCATTTAGACATTACTCAATCACCTCTAGTTGTAATCCCACCCAACCTCACTTAGAAAATGTCTGCTTGCATTTACCCTATCTATACCCCTTATAATTTTGTATAACTCTATCAACTCTCCTCTCAATCTTCTATGTACCAGGGAATAAAGTCCTAACATATTCAATCTTTTCTTATAACTTAGGTCCTTCAGTCCTTGCAACATCCTTGTATATTTCCTCTGTACTCTTTCAACCTTATTTACATCTTTCCTGTAGGTAGGTGACCAAAACTGCACAAAATCTAAATTTCAGACCAGATGAAGCATCTAAACTATAACTTTGACTGTTCACTTCCCTCCATACATGTTGCCAGAGCTTCTCCAGTTTCTTGTTTGTTAGTCCTGTAATTCTTGAGAATTGTTAGCACTGAACAGGTCCAGGCAAGTGATTTGTATCTTCTAGAAGGTGGAAAGGCCTTGGGGTGTCTGAAGATGAGTCTATCAGCTCTGAGTTGCTCCTGCAGCCATGGTATTTGCAAGTCTGGTCCAGCTGAGTTTCTGCTGTAAGCTTTGTGGGCACTGAGACCCTTCATTAGGACTCCAGGCCCGAAATAAAAACTGTTTATTCCTCTCCATTGATGCTGCCTGGCCTGCTAAATTCCTCCAACATTTTGTGTGTATTATTCTGGATCTCCAGCAGCTGCAGGATCTCATATGTTTATACAGTACTGTGCAAAAGTCTTAGACACATCTATACAGTTAGGGTACCTAAGACTTTTGCACAGTACTGTATTTGTCAACGTGGAGTGGACAGCAAGCTTATAAATCTGGCGAGAGCAGGGAATGTTATGAATGGGAAGGCAGGAGGGCCACAGGAGGAGCATGGGATAGATGGCAGAAAAGGAGTGCTAGGGATGGGGGTTGCCATGGTGCATCGCTGACACACCAGACATTGCCATTTAATTCCAAACAATTGGTTTATTGATCATTACAGAATGTCTCTCTGGTGTTTCCTACACCCTCCCCTCTCCTTTACCCTCTGCCCAAGCATGATTCCCTCTCCTTGCACCCTTCCCACTCTCAGACCCCAATCGAGAATCAGGTTTATCATTACTCATATATCTCATGCAATTTGTTTGGTTTTTTTTTGCAAGCAGGATTAAAGTGAAATACATAAAGTTAATGCAGAACTGTGCAAAAGTCTTAGGCACCCTAGCTATGTATATATCTGCATAAGACTTTTGCACAGTACTGTAGCTTCCCATTATTTCTAAAGATTAGCTCATCTTCCATATGAAGAACCAAAATACTAATTTATTTCCATCAGTTCCTGAAACTGAAGAAGGTTGGCACCCGAGGGGGTGGGTAGCTGATCAGGACTAATGCTTCCACTTTGCTATTTTGTGACAGCTTTTCAGCGTAGACATAAGGTGAAGATTGTATCATCCACAGTTGTGTGAGCTGCCTGCATAAACTTGCATCTGAAGAAACACTTGCACGTAGTGCCAATTGGTTGCTGTCACCCCTGTTAGCTACCGTGCATTTGCACATGTCAGAAGGCAGAAAGTGGAATATGTGGTGATAGAATGGGAGAAGCAGGAGAAATAGGAATTTTATTGTTTAATATTCTTCAGAATGGGTAATCATTTCACTTTCCAATAAAAGAATGACTTACAACAACGTAAAGAATTGTACAATGATTGGATGTGAATTGCAGAAATATAACTTACAGATTGATTGTGTGTCAGACTTGGTTCACGTTAAGAATAAAGAGCAATGAAGTTTGCCACTTGTGTAAGTTATCCCATAAGCTGTCATTTTGCACTATAGGTAGAAAATAGTTTGCTGCATGAAGTTTTTGAAAACTAGAGATAGCAGTGTAATATTAATAAGTAGCCTGGGATTTGTGTTCTATACACTACTGTGCAAAAGTCTCCTGCTGCTTCCTGTAAGGAATTTGTAAGTTCTCCCCATGACGGCATGGATTTCCTCCAAGTGCTCTAGTTTCCTCCTGCAGTCCATAGACGTACTGGTTGGCAGGTTCATCGATCGTTGTAAATTGTCCCATGATTTGGCAAGGGTTAAATTGTAAGGTTGCTGGGCGGTGTGGCTCAAAGGGCTAGAAGGGCCGAATTCATATTGTATCTCAGTAGGTAGATAGACAGATAAATTAGTGAAAGTGTGGATGCCTAAGCCTTCTGCACAGTATTGTGTTTGTCAACATGGAGCGGAGAGTGAGTGAGGGTGGAGCGCTGCAGGAGGGGTGTGGGACAGTTGGCAGAGAAGGTGTGCCAAGGGCGGGGTTGTGGCGTGGATGCAGACACACCCAGTCCTGAGACACCAGGCAAGGTCATTTGATTCCAAACAACTGGTTTATTGATCATCGAATGTTTATTGAATGCCTCTCTGGTGCTTCCCACTAACCCCCCCAACTCCCTTCCTGTTTTCTCAACCATGATTCCCTCTTCCTGTCTCTTCCCTCTTTCAGTCCACAATAGAGATCCATATCAGAGTCAGGTTTATCATCACTCACATATGTGATGAAATTTGTTTTATCTTGCAGCAGCAGTACAATACAATACATAAAATTGCTACAGGTCTGTGCAAAAGTCTTGGGCACCCTAGTTACATATATGTGCCTGAGACTTTTGCACAGTACTGTATGTTATATGTTATTATTAGAAATAGGTTACAGAGGATGACATATTAGTACTAACACATAAAAATTTTGAATTTACAGTTTCTCTAGTTCAGAATAATATATTGTGAAGCTATATAAATTAGATATAGGTAGTTGTTTGATGGTTGTTTCACATTCTGGAATAAATTGGCCATTGTCAATGATTGTAATGTCTGGCTTCCATTCATGGAGGCAACAGAATGGCCTGGAGTTCCCACTTCATCAAATTAATTCTATGCGGTGGTGTGCTGGGGCAATGTCAACAGACTCAATAAACTAATTAGAAAGGTTGGCTGTGTTGTAGGAGTCAAACTGGACACACTGGAGACTGTGGTAGAACAAAGGATCCTATGGAAAATACTTGCAATTCTGGACAATGTTTCTCACCCTCTGCATGCCACCTTGGCTGAACAGAGGAGCACTTTCAGTAATAGACTAAGACAACTGCGATGCTTCAAAGAACGCCATGAAAGGTCATTCTTACTCTTGGCCATTAGACTCTATAATGAGTCAACCTATAGTCAGGGAAGTGGTAACCCCTTCTGTTAGACTCTTTGAGGTAACTTATTTTTTTATTCTTTCTTAATTTTCTTCCAATATTTGTATATCTATGCACTTGAAATGCTACTGTGACTGTAATTTCCTTCGGGATCAATAAAGTATCTATCTCTTTATCAGTCTATCTATCTAATTCAGTGTAATCACTGCATAATTTTACCACCCACCATTCAACCGGACCCATGCTGGCAGTGCCTGGGTTGTCAGTGGGGGCAAAGCATCTTCCAATGATTCTAAGAGATTCTTCGAGCCAGGCATCACAGTGGAGGTCCCTGTTGCAGGGAAGGAGACTGAATAAAATGTAGAGAAACAAGTGACCTCACTGTCTGTGCTTCATTAGGTGTTTGGTACGTCATCAAAGACTTACAAATGTGTCTGTTTGTACAGTGGAGAGCATTCTGACCGCTGATATTACTCATTGGTATGGAGGCTTCAATGCACAGGATCACGAGAGGCTTCAGAGGGATGTAAGCTCAGCCAGCTCCAACATAGGCATAACCCTCACCACTACGGAGGACTTTTTCAAGTGGCAGTGACTCAAGAAGGTGGCATCGCTCACTAAGGACCATCACCATCTGGGCCATGTGCTCTTCCCGTTACCATTCGTTTGTTGGATGGGAAGGGTGGATGACAAGAGTGACTTGTGCAGAGACTTCATTGAAAGTGAGAAAGAGATGTGCAGCATTGACCTTGCTCACTCATCTGAAATCACCTGTATCCAGTGGCAAGACGGAGTCAAGATAACTGGCGATGGAGTCAGATGCATTCAATGACCTTGACATCCTAGTGCCTCGTTATGCTCCAAGTGCTCCACAGCCCCTTGATCATGACCCCACTAAGGAGCACCAGGCCACTGTCTCCTATACCATCACCAACCTTATCAGCTCTGGGGATCTCCCATCCACTGCCACCAACCTCATAGTTCCCACACCCCGCACTTCCTGTTTCTACCTCCTACCCAAGATCCACAAACCTGCCTGTCCAGGTAGACCCATTGTCTCAGCTTGCTCCTGCCCCACCAAACTCATTTCTGCATACCTTGACACTGTTTTATACCCCCTTGTTCAATCCCTTCCCACCTATGTTCGTGACACTTCTCATGCTTTGAATTTTTTCAATGATTTTAAGTTCCCTGGCCCCCACTGCCTTATTTTCATCACGGATGTCCAGTCCCTCTATACCTCCATCCCCCACCAGGAAGGTCTCAAAGCTCTCTGCTTCTTTTTGGATTCCAGACCTAACCAATTCCCCTCTGCCACCACTCTCCTCTGTCCAGCTGAATTAGTTCTTACTCTCAATAATTTCTCCTTTGGCTCCTCCTACTTCCTCCAAACCAAGGGTGTAGCCATGGGCACCCACATGGGTCCCAGTTATGCCTGCCTTTTTGTTGGCTTTGTGGAATAGTCCATGTTTCAAGCCTAAATGGGTATCCGTCCCCCTTTCCCTTCGCTACATCGACGACTGCATTGGCGCTGCCTCTTGCACGCATGCTGAGCTCGTCGACTTTATTAACTTTGCCTCAAACTTTCACCCTGCCCTCAAATTTGCCTGGTCTATTTCTGACACCTCCCTCCCCTTTCTTGATCTTTCTGTCTCCATCTCTGGAGACGGCCTATCTACTGATATCTACTATAAGCCTACAGATTCTCACAGCTACCTGGACTATTCCTCTTCCCACCCTGTCTCTTGCAAAAATGCTATCCCCTTCTCACAATTCCTCCATCTCCACCGCATCTGCTGTCAGGATGAGGCTTTTCATTCCAGGACAAAGGAGATGTCTTCCTTTTTTAAACAAAGGGGCTTCCCTTCTTCCACCATCAACTCTGCTCTCAAATGCATCTCTCCCATTTCCTGCACATCTGCCCTCAACCCATCCGCCCACCACCCCCCTCTGGATAGGGTTCCTCTTGTCCTCACCTACCACCTCACCAGCTTCCAGATCCAACGTATAATTCTCCGTGACTTCCGCCACCTCCAACGGGATCCCACTACCAAGAACATCTTTCCCTCCCCCACTTCTGCTTTCCGTAGGGATTGCTCCCTACGTGACTCCCTTGTCCATTCATCTACCCCCCCCCCCCCCATCCCTTCCCACCGATCTCCCTCTTGTCCTTGCAAACAGAACAAGTGCTACACCTGCCCTTACACTTCCTCCCTCACCACCATTCAGGGCCCCAGACAGTCCTTCCAGGTGAGGCGACACTTCACCTGTGAGTCGGCTGGTGTGGTATACTGCGTCCGGTGCTCCCGGTGTGGCCTTTTATATATTGGTGAGACCCGACACAGACTGGGAGACTGTTTTGCCGAACACCTACGCTCGGTCCGCCAGAGAAAGCAGGATCTCCCAGTGGCCACACATTTTAATCCCACATCCCATTCCCATTCTGATATGTCTATCCATGGCCTCCTCTACTGTCAAGATGAAGCCACACTCAGGTTGGAGGAACAACACCTTATATACCGGCTGGGTAGCCTCCAACCTGATGGCATGAACATTGACTTCTCTAACTTCCGTTAATGCCCTGCCCCTTCTTACCCCATCCCTGATATATTTAGTTGGTTTTTTTTCTCTCTCTGCCTGTACTCCATCTCCCTCTGGTGCTCCCCTCCCTTTTTCTTTCTCCCTAGGCCTCCCATCCAATGATCCTTTCCCTTCTCTAGCTCTGTACCCCTTTTGCCAATCACCTGTCTGGCTCTCAGCTTCACCCCACCCCCTCCGGTCTTCTCCTATCATTTTGTACTTTCCCCTCCCCCTCCTACTTTCAAATCTCTTACTATCTTTCCTTTCAATTAGTCCTGACGAAGGGTCTCGGCCCGAAACGTCGACAGCGCTTCTCCCTATAGATGCTGTCTGGCCTGCTGCGTTCCACCAGCATTTTGTGTATGTTGCTTGAATTTCCAGCATCTGCAGATTTCCTCATGTTTACTTTACTGGGTCCGTCTTCCTGCCTGTTGAGCCAAATTAGTGGTTACTTCCACGCAGTCTGCTGGGCCCAGTCTTTGGTAGCTAGTGTAGGCAAGCCCAAACTCAGTGAAGGTTTAAGACCCATCAGGTACTCTCATCAGGTTTAGCCTGCTCATTGAAGCAGTTTACCAGAGTGTGGCCACTGTTGCAAGCAAACAGCAGCTTGGAGCCACGGGAGAGTGCTGAGTGTCAAGTATAGAAGATTGGTGGACAAGCTACTCCCAAGGGAGTACGATGTAACCAGCCAATCAGAGGTGCTACCCATCCCTGACACAAGCATCTCATTACCACCATTGTGAAGGAGGTACAGTTGCCTGAAGGCCTATACTTAGTGATTTATGAACAGTTTGACTGTTTGATCTGCTTCCGTCTGGTAGGCGCTTCAGATCCCTCCAGACTAAGACTAATAGGCACTGGAGAAGTTTTTTCCCTACTGCGGTCACTTTGCTGAACAGTTAACTGCCAGTTAACTGTCGGCTAACTATTACTTGGATTGCACTACCTGTATGTATAATCTATATTTTCATTTATATTTATCATTATTATTGTTATGAGCAGAGAGACAATATCTGCCGGAAGTAAATTCCTTGTATGTGCATAGGTACTTGGTGATTAAAGTCTGATTCTGATTCTGATTCTTCTCTGCTCTCAGATTTCTGAATGTTCCATGAACCCATGAACACTCACTTTCTTTTGCACTACAATATTTATTTTATGATTTATACTACTTTTATATCTTTGTACTGCACTACTGCTGCAAAACAACAAATTCCATGTCATATAAATTAGTAATAATGAACCTGATTCTTAATCCACTGAGGATGTTCCAGCCCACTGTGACCTTTTGAGACAGATTATTGGCGTTTTTATTGACTGATGACATTTGGAGAGAAACCGAAAATGTACAAAATATTCAGGAGTTTCAGAAGAAAGTGAATAGCCCAGGGCAATGACATGAAGTTGAAGATAAATAGTTTGAAGAGGCAGAGGGAATGGGAATGGGCGGGTATGTAGGTGGGAAGGCAGGGGAGATTAAATTACAAAGGGACATTTCAGTGCAAGGGTGACACAGTGGTAATGGGATTAGTGATAAAGGAAAGGGTATGGTTGGAAGAGGTGTAAGTGGGAGAAACCAAATCTCTGCCTGAAACTAACAAATCTAATACATTTGGAAGTTTTATTATTAAAATTATCTCTAGATATAACCAATGGTTAATATCCAGTGGATTAGACTGCGCCTAACTGATGAGGTTGCTGGCCAATGGTGTACTGGCATCCGCACTGGACCTGGAGACAAGTGGTCCCAGGTTTGAATCTGGCCAGCTCCTTGCACACTTCCCATCCGTGCTGGGTTGAGCATTGAGCTAGCAACTCGGCCTTATAAAAAACAGACAAAATGTTACAGAAATGGAAATGTTGCTGCCCAATGCACCAAACAAGGCGCGGAGGGGAATCCATGAGGTAGGATTGTGTTCTGGCTCACATGTTCTTTTGAAGTGCACCTAAAAATGGTATCAGACAGCAACTGTAACACAACTTTCTTTTATAAACAGAGTTCCATTGTGCTGTATAAATATCAGTTTCATTTAATTATGAGATAACAAAATATAGGTGAATAATTTGACAGAGCATAAATATGAGCAATCCACTACCGTAACTTTTAAGATATTTGGCTGAAGACTTACTGGAAACTAAGTTTTAAACTGAAACTAAAGCTTCCCTTTTTATTAAAGGTATGAATGACTTCAGCTATCTGCACACAAACTGCTTTGAAGTATCTATGTACGTGGGCTGTGACAAATTCCCTCATGAGAGCGAACTACCAGAGCAGTGGGAAAACAACCGAGAATCCCTTCTTGTTTTCATGGAACAGGTATAGTCTCAGAAAGATTTGTTCTCTGTAATGTCATTTATAAATGAAAGCCCTGCAGGCAACAACTACTTCAGGATGGAAAATATTTTAGCATTCTAGTGCAAGACAAATAGGACTGTAGTTCGGGTGATATTTGTGGGCAGAAAAGTATGGGTTTCGTTACTACTTTAGGAGTAGCAGATCGATGCTGAAAAGAGTACAGTGGAGGGGTTCCCAACCTGTTCCATGGACCCCTTGGTTGATAGTCGGGGTCCATGCTTAAAAATGTTGGGAACCCCTGCTAAAGAGTCTATAAGCTTCTAGACAACACCAGCAAGTCCAATTCCCTTGATTTACTCCTGCTTGATAGAGGTTTTGAGGCCCCCACTTCATTTTATTGCGGTTCAAGATACCAAAACATTCTTTTTGATGTAAACACAAGAGATACAGTATAAGCTAGAAATCTTGAGCAACACACATGGAGGAACTCAGCAAGTCAGGCAGCATCCATGCTGGTAAATAAATAGCCAGCATTTCAAGCCGACACCCTGATGAAGAGTGCTCATGACCTGTCTCAGCCCAAAACGTTCACCTGTTCATTTCCCTCCATAGATGCCTGACTTGCTGAGCTCCTCCAGAATCTCGTGTGGGTTTCTCCTGACGTAATGCTTGAGATTTAGTCTGCCCTTTTCTCAAGTTGCTCTGCTTGATTGCAAGGTTAAGTATTTATGTTAAGTTGTTACGGTCCTAGAAAGGAATGTGGTTTTATAGCAGACAAATTACAGATAAAAGATGCCTATTCTTGCACCACCAGGTCCTGCAGATAGATTTTTAATCTTTTACTATCCTTGCTGGGCCTGTTCAGTTCAATCATTTGTTCAACCAATCAGTGCAGGCCTGGCATTTGGTTCTCAA
Organism: Hemitrygon akajei; assembly: GCF_048418815.1. Classification (NCBI taxonomy): domain Eukaryota; kingdom Metazoa; phylum Chordata; class Chondrichthyes; order Myliobatiformes; family Dasyatidae; genus Hemitrygon; species Hemitrygon akajei. The sequence continues at coordinate 52,215,431 of NC_133146.1, forward strand.
CAGCTGGGAATTAAACTATCAAACAGGACCACGGTTATCATCTTAACAACCTAAGAGCATGAAATTGGCAGTAACCTTAGGCATTCAACATCAGATCCCATTTGGAATGGTGGTAGCTGTAATGTATGGATCCATTTCTCTTAGGGCAATGGTTCTCCCTGCCCTTAGCATTACATATTGGTCTATTGTCTGCACATGCACATTGCTCTCTCTCTCTCTCTCTCGCTGCAGTGTGGATACACCACTTAAAAGCCATCTCCCGCATGTGTGCTTTTATTTAATTGATACGTAGATGTGCACAGACGTAATTTGGTGACAACTACAAACCTTATTGTCTGAAAATATGAACTGCACCGACGTAACACTGAGAGTTAAATAGCACAAGAAGGGCGTTATAGATGCTAACAAATGTATGAGTGCAATTCAGAGTAAAAGTGAAAGATGCACTGAACTTAAAGTGAAAATAACGTGCCGATGGCTTCAGTCGGGAACGTTTATAAATTTGATAGCAATAATGAAGGCTGGGAGTTGTATATCAAGAGGGTTGAACTGTATTGTAATGTGAACAGTGTGGGCAAATAAAAGAAAGCCCCTGCTCTTCTTAGCTTAATGGGTTCAAGGACGTACAGTCTCTTACACGACTTAATAACCCCTGCAAAGCCAGCAAGCAAGTCGTTTGATGAAATTGTCTTAATTTTACAAAATCTATTGAGCCTTAAACTGCTGGCAATAGCTGAGAGATTTAGATTTTACAAAAGGAACCAGTCAAATGATGAAAGCCTTTCTGAATGCATTGCAGAACTGTGCAAACTTTCCCAGTACTGTGCCTTTAGAGATGGATTTTCTGATGCATTAAGGGACAGGCTTGTATGTGGCTTGCATATTCAAAGCACTCAAAAGAGACTACTGTCTGAAAGAGACCTAATATTAGAACAGGCATTGACCATTGCAATATCATTAGAGACTGCAGCAGAGGATGCAATAGAACTACAGAAAAAGAGGATAGAATATGAAATGCACAAAATGTCCCTGAATGGTGCAAAAAGCATAAAAGGCTATCGATGTGGCAAATCCTCCCATGATGCAAATGACTTCAAAGAAAAAAATCTACAGGTAGTGTCACAAACCAGGTCACGTAGAGAGAATGTGCAAGTCAGACAAAAAGCACAACCAAGTGAAAAGCCTCAAACACAAAATCAAATGTAAAACAGAATTAGACAACATAGAGACTGACAAAGGTAAACTGCCTTGCCTAGAACTGCATAGTATAACTGAAACGGATCTCAAAATCATCTGGATCACAATAGATATGTCTCGTGTAAAACTGAAAATGAAGCTGTATACAAGGTCAGCTTTGTCCATAATTATAGCGGCTGTGATGCTAAAGACCAACACAGGCGAAAAAGTGTCTCCCAAAGGCAAACTGAAGGTAAATTTGACGTAGAGAGGCCAAACACAGCAGCTTAGAGCTTTATGTATTGAAAAGTGGTGGGCCAGCACTTTTTGGATGTGAATGTTTGAGAAAAATCCAACTAGACTGGCATTCAATCAAAGCTCTCAGTGTGACATCAACAGTCAACAACAGCCCCAATGGTAGCACTAACTGGAGACTGGCACAATAGACAATAGACAGTAGGTGCAGGAGTAGGCCATTCAGCCCTTCTAGCCAGCACCGCCATTCACTGTGATCATGGCTGATCATACACAATCAGTACCCCTTTCCTGCCCTCTCCCTGTATTCCTTGACCCCGCTATCTATAAGAGCTCTATCTAACTCAGCTATTTAAACGCTGCTGCTTAATGCTAATGAGAAGTTGTTTGAGAAGGGGACTGGTAAACTCAAAGAAATGAAGGCCAGAATTGAATTGAATGAAGCAGCAACACCAAGATTCCACAAAGCGTGTCCAGTGCCTGACACACTATGTCCTAAAGTTGATGCTGAACTGAAGAACTCGGAGGCATCTGGAATTCTCTCCAAGCTTGAGTGGAGCGATTGGGCCATGCCTGTTGTCCCGGTGGTCAAGAAGGGGAAGGCTGGAGCCTTCAAATATGTGGGGATTTGAAGGTGAGTTTAACCCATTGCATACTGTGCAGTATCCCCTGGCACGAACAGAAGACATTTTTGCGTCTTTGGCAGGTGGGGAGAGGTTTTCAAAGATTGATTTGTCATAAGTCTTTCTGCGAATAGAGTTTGAGGAGTCAAGCAGGAAGTTCCTCACAATCAACTTTCACAAGGGACTGTTCCAGTATAATTCTCTCATCTTTAATGTTATTAGAACATGAGAAATAGGAGCAGGAGTAGGCCATCAAGCCTGCCCCGCCATTCATTAAGATCATGGCTGATCCGTCCGTAAACTCAGCTCCATATTCCTGTTTTTTCCCCCATAATCCTAATTCCTTTACTATGTAAAAACCTATCTAACTGTATCCTAAACATATTTAGTGAGGAAGCCTCAACTGCTTCCCTGGGCAGAGAATTCCACAGATTCACCACACTCTGTGAAAAACAGTTTCTCCTCATCTCTGTCCTAAATCTTCTCCCGTGAATCTTGAGGCAGTCAACTCCAGCAACTTGGCAAAGAGCAATGGACCAAGTGCTCCGAGGTATCGCAGGAGCAAAATGTTACCTTGGTGACATCATCATGATCGACATGCATGATGAAGAGCACCTCCAGAATCTTGGTAAAGTGCTTTACCAGGCTGAGTGAGTATGGTCTGCGTGCAAGTAGAGAGAAATGTGAGTTGTTTAAGATTGAAATCTCATATTGTGGACATGTCAGTGACAAGCGTTGCTTACATAAGTCACAATGAAGATTAAAGCAGTGCTACAGGCATCTAACCAGAAAATGTGTCACAACTCGGGTCATACTTGGGCCTTATAAACTAGTACCACTGGTTCCTCCTGAACACTGCTACAGTGCTGCACCAATTGAACACACTGTTACAGACAGAAACAAAGTGGGAATGGTCAGAAAGATGTGAAAAAGCATTCAAGGAAACAAAGAGACTAATAACATCCAGTGAACTGCTCACCCGCTATGACCCATCTCTGCCCATCAGACTGGTGTCTCCTTATGGCATTGGAGGTGTTTTGTCACACACTATGAAGAATGGATCTGAGTGCCCAATTGGATTTACTTCAAGATCACTGACGAGCACAAAACGCTGGAAACGAGAACAATCTTCACAGATGATTACTACCATCCTAGAACTCTCAGTGACTGTAGATGCTCTCTTCATTGAGGAGGGCACAGCCCATGATGGACTGGGCTGTGTACACTGCCCTCGGCAGCTTCTTGTGTGTCCTGCTGAAATTCTTGACACTTTCTGTTGGAAATCTCATCAGTTTTCTCTTTCTTCTGTAGCTTTCATAGACTGGTCTAATTGGAGTTTGGTGATGATCTCTGGGTATTATAAATAGGAGGAGACGGAGAGGCTCTTAGTCTAGTATGAGGAATAAACACCTGTGGGAGTGGCCATCACCATGGCGAAGAGTACATACTGACTTTGCTGGACCCCTCATGGACTCCATACTTCTGATTGCTGTGGATGCTCATTCAAAGTGGCTGGAGGTTATACCAATGAAATCTATCACCTCATCAAAGACCGTCTCTGCTCTGGGGACTGTCTTCACCAGAAATGGCTTACCAGGACAAATTGTGAGTGACAATGGACCACAATACACATCAGAAAATTTTGACTGTTCATGAAGAAAAATGGCATCAGACTTTTCATGTCAGCTCCTCATTAGCCAGCAATGAATGAGTTAGCTAAAGGTTTATCAAGGTCCATTAAAGCGATGGACAAGGAGGACATTTCTCTACAGCACAAGATGGAAAACTTCCTTTTCGTGTGTCGGAACTCTGTTCATGCAAAGACAAATCAAACACCAGCTATGCTGTTCATGAGCAGGAATCTGAGATCTCACATAGACCTGAAACCGGATCTATAGGGGAAAGTGCAGAATAAATAGTTCAGCCAGTTGCCAAGTGAAGCAGCAAGGAGCTTTGAGACTGAACATGAAGTCCGAGCGCATGATTACCAAGAAGACAAGTGGACACCCAGTCGAATGGCTGCCAGAACAAGACGACTGATGTACACAGCTGATGTTCAAGATCGTTCATGGAAATGTCATGTGGACCAGAAACTGGATGCTCAACTGAAGAACACACCTGAGTCGATTGCATCCCACAAGACAGAGAGATTACAGTCACCGGACTTACCCCTCAGTGATGATCATGTGACACCAGAAACTGAGAACGTTGCCTTAGAAAAGGCACATACCAAACCTGATGCCACTCCACAGGCCCAAAGGTGCAAAGAGCACTTTTTCATTAACAAGACACCTGCCAAACCTGATGCTACTCTACAGGTCCCGTGGCACTATCCTGAAAGAAACAGAACGTTGCCCACAAGACCGAATGTTTAGAACTGTGAAGTTAGTTATAGACTGTTATTATGAAAGCACGTTTACTTGGTATATGTGTTTATGAAAGGAAAATTGAATGTTTTGTACATATATATATGTTATATATATTTATGTTGCATTAATCTAAAGGGGGAGGAAGTGTAATATATGGCCCCCACTTAGCATTATGTATTCATCTGTTGTCTGCACAAGCACTGTTCTCTATGCACTCTCACTGCAATGTGAATAAACCATTTAAAGCCATCTCCCACGTGCGTGCTTTTACTTAATTGAGATGTAGTTGTGCACAGACACAAGAGTCACCACATCACGGGAAAAATAGGAAGGTTAAGCAAAAATGTTCCACTTTCAATATCATTACCTGCCCTATTAAATTTAAAAAAAATTAAAAGCACCTACCTCCAATGTAAATTCATAGAGGCTGCATAAGTTTTGTTTGCTGTGGCAAAAAAAATATCCATTGAAGTAAAAGGTTAAGAGTCTAAGACAAAATTTAAAGATTTCATACTGTGTTTTCTTAAAAATCTAAGATTGAATTTTCATTTTGTTTCACTTGGTTTGCTACAATTTAGTCACTTAAGAGGTTAGTTGGTCATGGTCCTGAGGTACAACAAGCACATTGGCAGGGGATGACATAAAGCTGTAAGTTATTTTTAGTCTTCAGCAAATGGCAACTATTGTTTAGTGATGTGACAATGCTGAGTGGAGACCATTGCACACTATGACTGTGGCCCATACGCTCATCGTAGTCCAAAGATAGATACAGTCTTTGGGATGAGTCAACAATTCATCTGCTGCATTTGACACACCTTCTAACACTTTCTTCCCTGTACAGAATGCTCAGAGCATAATTAACTTTATCTTCATTCTTCTGTTCAGTAAATCAGATGATGATAATTGTGTTTCAGTTGTGCTGGCTCGCCGCAGTAAGTTCAAGTAAGCTTCAGCTAGTTCCAAGCACTCAGGCAATGCAGAGCGTCAATTCAAATTGTCAACTACAATTTCTCTTTGTCTTCGCAGATGCCGCGTGCCTTGTCGAGTCTTTCCGGCAAATTTTGCTCTGTATTGTTTGTTTTCTGTATCTTTGATGTATTCTGCACTAACTGTGTGCTGCAATTGGAATTAGTAGCTCCTGGAGGGCAGACCCTGTAAATCAACGGCTATCTACAATATAGAGGCCATAAGAGCATAAGATATAGGAGAAGAGTTAGGCCATTTGACCCATCAAGTCTGCTGCACCATTTCACCATAGCTGATCCACTTTCCCTCTCAGCTCCAATCTCCTCCCTATACAGTATCCCTTTATGCCCTGACTAATCAAGAATCTATCATCCTCTGCCTTAAATATACTCAGTGACTTGGCTTCCGCAGCCACTTGAGGCAACGAATTCCACGGATTCCCCACTCACTGGCGAAAGAAATTCCTCCTCAGCTCCATTCTAAAAGGACACCACTCTATTCTGAGGCTGTCTTCCGGTCTTAGACTCCCCCAATATAGGAAACATCCTCTCCACATCCACTCTATTGAGGCCTTTCAACATTTGATGGGTTTCATTGAGGTCACCCCTTAATTTAGACTTACATTTTTAACAAACTTTATAACTAATTGCAATTGTGACAATTATTTCTGCCATTTGTCCGACGTTTACTCACCACAAGCTATTTCTTTTGAACTGCTCTTGATATCAGGCATCAAGTAACTGCTTTTTGCATACCATCGTCCCATCAGTATACCATAAACTTAAATGCCAAACATAATAATGGGTTAAAAACCTTCTATCTAATTTGTGAATAGAGAATTCTTTCCTCATTAATTCTGACACCCATTTATACTTAAATCCTTACAGAATGACAGTCCTTTTCAAAGTGCACACACTTTAAATGACGGCATTAAAAATTAGCCGATGCCTTGCGTTTTAGAGTAGAGAAATGGATCTGCCGTAGAGCATTTCTCCATTGCCTCAGGAGTAAATAGGAAAATATGAAACTTCCATATGTTTTTATTTTGATGTGGTTCTAAGTAATTTGAAAGTAATTTTCAAAGAAAGGTGGATTTGTGATAATGACACATCCCAAGGGAATGACCATAAAAAATCTCAAAGCTTTCAAAGATGCAAGATTACATTGATGAGTAATCCCCTGCAATTCCTGCAGGACATTTTTTTCATCAAGGTAAAATTATAGCTATTACTTTATCTTTCACACTCTGCCCTGCTTATAAATCAGTGTGTTTATATGCAGTGAAGATGCAGGCCAATATCTCATAATATTATGGTGCTGTAGAAAAATATTACTTAGGAATAATTTATTACTGTACAATTATTTTTGATTTACCAAGGTGTTGATGTGAATGCTTTTGCTTTATGATAATAGGATGCGTAACATCTTGGAGGTTTGAAGCCTGGCTATTTACTGGAGCTCAATCCACATTTTAGAATGAACATGCTGATGTAGTATCTGCAAAAATAATTAACAATTTGAACCTACTAATACACAATTGGTTGTATATATTGCTCCTAAGGCTTCTGATTTTTTTGGGGCAAAATCCAATAGTAATTCCAAATCCTTACCCTTTTGTTGGGTCTTGGAAAGTACAGTGTATGTGAATTGGATGAAAAGGACCATTTTGTAACCTTACATGTTGACTGTGGGTATTCCCTCACGAGACTGCATTTCTATGAATCTGACTAAAGATCTGCATACATTCTCTTTGTTCTGAGTGTAGAGGCACGGAATTAGCTCAGAAGTGTCCTCGTCAATGTGAAAGATGAACTTAGCAGGATCAGTTCAAGGTCTCACTTGCAGCATCACTTCCACTTCATCAGGCAGTGAACAGCAGATTGATGAGACCTGTACCATTCATTTAGAGGGTCACAAGTTCAAATCCCAGCACAGCAGCCGAGGAATTTAATTAAAGGAATCAAATAAATCTGTACATTGGCTTTACTTCCACTTCATTTGTGCCTGTTACTTCTTGGATATTTCTAAGGGATTTCTTTCATTTTGCCTTGTATCAAATCAGGATATTTGTCATCTGTTCTAATAATGCCCTGCACCTTCCTGTGCCTTGTTACGTTTCATTTTCATACATTTCTCTGCAAACATGTGTTCTAAACCAAAACTAATCTCAATCCATGTATATTCATGACTGTGTTGTCTGTAGAAGTCCCTATTGCAAGCAGTATTTTGTACATGATTAACACCAAATATAACCGCAGAATATTTGAAGGGATTAATCTTAAAAAATGGACATTCATATCATTTCATATATATGTGCACAAACAATAATAATTTGATGTATATAACAGTGGTAAAGATACTTTTCCCCTATCTCAGTGTACAGAATATTCCATTCCATGATAAAGTATATTTAAGACTTGCCTGAGGTGTGTGATTAGATGAATGGCACTTAGTAGTTAATAACAGTCACAAGATATATAAATGTAGAAGTGTTACATTTCTATTTTTGTTAATTTCAGTATTGATATTTTATCATGATTAGGTTCATCGGGGTATCAAAGGTTTAGTGCAAGATAAACACGGAAGAGGAATTCCAAATGCTGTGATATCAGTTGAAGGCATAAATCATGATGTTACAACAGGTAAAAATTAACCTTTTCTTCAAGGAAATCGGACCTAAATATATAAGTAAGCATTAAATTACATTAATTTATGCAAGAAATACTGGCTTGGATTTCACAGACATGAGAAAATGTGCAGATGCTGGAAATCCAACGCAAGACACACAAAATACTGGAGGCCTCAGCAGGCCAGGAGCTTCTATGGGAAGGAGTAAACAGTAGATGTTTTGGGCTGTGATACTTCATTGGGACTGGTGAAGGGTCTCGGCCCGAAACGTTGACTGTGCACTCTTTTCCACAGATGCTGCCTGACTTGCTGAGCTCCTCCAGCACTTTGTGTGCGCTGCTTTGCTCTAGAGTTTGCCCTTTGTAATGGGGAGTCAGCAGAAATTTCATATAATCAACAAAAGCTCTCTGAGTGATAACTATCTGAGTTGTTGGTAAAAATAGCCAATCAATTCAGATAAATATATTTCCCAAAGTATCACTCAAGTGAGCAGAATGCGTCAGAAGTGTAATGGCCCAATATCAGGCAATTTGGTAAAGAAATGACTTTCCATCAATGGCTCTCAGTGTGGACCTCTACAGCTTCATGAATATCAGAGGGGAATGTGAAGTGGAGTTTCTGCATCGTAACTTTTTTAGCCGCCCCTGCACACCTTCCTCCTGCCTCTGACCTGACTATTCCCTGAGAAACGGGGTAAGTGAAATTTCCTCTCAGTTTTTCAACGACATTGACTTTAGGGAATAAACTGAAACTCAAGCAATTTAAACAATTGAAGGACATAAAATATTCGGCAAATATATCACAGATTTCTTAGCAAATTAAAACAAAAGATGAGTATATTCCTTATTGATGTAGATGCAAAAAGTAAGGTGGAATAAAGGAAGAAGGGAAACATCAGATGAAGTAAGACTTCCTAAAATGGTAGTGAGAGGTTATTGTAAATGATCTAAGGTTGGGTGAGACTACAACTAGAGGTCATGGGTCAGGGGTGAAAGGTGAAAAGTTTAAGGGGACATGAGGGGAAGCCTCTTCATTCAGAGGGTGATGAGAGAGTAGAACAAGCTACCAGTGCAAGTGGTGGATGTAATTTTGATTTCAACATTTATGAGAAGTTTGGATAGGTACATCGATGGGAGTGGTATGGAGGGCTATGTTCTGAGTGCAGGTTGAGGGGACTAGGCAGTTTAAATGGCTCAGCACAGACTTGATGGGCCAAGGGCCTGTTTCTGTCCTGTAGTTTTTTTACAACTCTACGTATAAAGTTATATTTTCAACCTGGTTATTTTTATGTGTATTTGAAATCAAGTTAATTGACATGGTGCACTTAGCTTTTACTATGTGTTTGCCTATTTGAAATCCAATTAACAATTGTTGCTGTGCAATTTGTTAGGATGGTTAGGCAGTTGTATGGTGTGCTGGCCTTCATTTATCAGGGGATCGAGTTCAAGAGCTGTAAGGTAATATTGCAGCTCTATAAAATTATGATTAAACTACACTTGGAATATTGTGTTCAGTTCCAGTTGCCCCATTATAGGAAGAATGTGGAATTTTAGGGAGTTTGCAGGGGAGATTTACCGGGATGCTTCCTGGATTAGAGGGCATGCCTTTCGAGGTAAAGTTGAGTGAGATAGAGCTTTTCTCTTTGGAGCAAAGAAGAATGAAAGGCAACTTCACAGAGATGTTTAAGATTAAGGGAGACATTGATAGAGTGGATGGCCAGCAACTTTTCTTTCTAGGCCGGCAATGGCCAGTACCAGTGGGCACCTACCTACAGGAACGATGTAAATAAGGTTGAAAGAGTAAAGAGAAAATTTACAAGGATGTTGCACCTGAGTTATATGGAAAGATTGTAACATAGAAACATAGAAAATAGGTGCAGGAGTAGGCCATTCTGCCCTTCGAGCCTGCACCACCATTCAGTATGATCATGGCTGATCATCCAACTCAGAACCCTGTACCTGCTTTCTCTCCATACCCCCTGATCCCTTTAGCCACAAGGGCCATATCTAACTTCCTCTTAAATATAGCCAATGAACTGGCCTCATCTGTTTCCTCTGGCAGAGAATTCCACAGATTCACCACTCTCTGTGTGAAGAAGTTTTTCCTCATCTCGGTCCTAAAAGGCTTCCCCTTTATCCTTAAACTGTGACCCCGCGTTCTGGACTTCCCCAACATTGGAAACAATCTTCCTGCATCTAGCCTGTCCAATCCCTTTAGAATTTTATACGTTTCAATAAGATACCCCCTCAATCTTCTAAATTCCAGTGAGTATAAGCCTAATCGATCCAGTCTTTCTTCATATGAAAGTCCTGCCGTCCCAAGAATCAATCTGGTGAACCTTCTGTGTACTCCTTCTATGGCAAGAATGTCTTCCTTCAGATTAGGGGACCAAAACTGCACACAATACTCTAGGTGTGGTCTCACCAAGGCCTTGTACAACTGCAGTAGAACCTCCCTGCTCCTGTACTCAAATCCTTTTGCTATGAATGCCAACATACCATTTGCCTGCTGTACCTGCATGCCCACTTTCAATGACTGGTGTACAATGACACCCAGGTCTCGTTGCACCTCCCCTTTTCCTAATCAGCCACCATTCAGATAATAATCTGTTTTCCTGTTCTTATTGTATAGGTTAGGACTCTATTCCTTGGAAAATAGAAGACTGGGAGGGAATTTAATAGAGGTATACAAAATTATGAGGGGTATAGATAGGGTAAATGCAAACAGGCTTTTTCCATGAGGTTGGCTGGGACTACAACTAGAGGTCATGGGATAAAGGTGAAAGATTGAAAGTTTAAGGGGAACATGAGGGGAAACTTCTTCACTCAGGAAGTCGTGAGAGTGTGGAACAAGCTGCCAGTGCAAGTGGTGCATGTGAGCTTGATTTCAACCGTTCAGAGAAGTTTGGATAGGTACATGAATGGTAGGGATATGGAGGGCTATGGACCAGGTGCAAGTCAATGGAACTAGGCACTTTAAATGGTCTGCCATGGATTAGATGGGCCAAAGGGCCTGTTTCTGTGCAGTACTTTTCTATGACTGTATGACATCTGTTGAAGGTAAAGGGAGAAAAGGATTAGGGGACATATCAGAGGTATGTGCCTGAAACCGTCTGCTGTAGGTGCTGGTAGAGGCTAATACATGAGGGGCATTCCAAAGACTCTTAGGTAGGCACAAGGATGTAAGAAAAATGGAGTGTTATGCGCTGTGTAGGAGGGAAGGGTTGGATTGATCATGGAGTAAGTTTACATTGGTTGGCTGAAAATCGAGAGGCTGAAGGGACTGTACTGTGTCGTACAGTTCGAGGTATTGCTTCATATTCCATTTATATGTATGTTTGAAATCTTGTCAATTAACATACATTGTTTTATGCTAAGATTAAACTGCATAGAAAATAACCTGTGTAATCTACACCTTTATAGGGAAAACTAAGTTTACCGGAGGCACAGTACCGTTAGACCCATTCACCAGTAAGGCGTTTTAGCTGTCAGTTGACAATATATAAATGGGCAAGCTGAAAGTCAGACTGTATGCTACCAGCCACTTCAACCATTATAAAAATATTGCCGTTTCAAAAGAAATTAAACTTCTAGCACTACAACTGATTTTGAAGAGCAATCAAATACATGTTGGGTTGGCAGCCAAGTATCAGCACCTGCCTCCCTGTTGAAGACGCATCATAATCTGAAGTGTGGTGTCACAGTTGAAGGTTGTAGTGCGTTAAATCAGCGTAACCTAATACTGTGGATGCATCTTTTGTTGCAGCTGCTGACGGGGACTATTGGCGACTCTTAAATCCAGGCGAATACAAGGTGACGGCCAAGGCTGAAGGTTACTCGAGTGCAGCCCGAAGCTGTGAGGTGGGATATGACATGGGAGCAACGCCGTGTCACTTTGTTTTGGCCCGGACAAACCTGTCAAGAATTAAAGAGATAATGGAGAAATTTGGGAAGCAGCCAATTAATCTGTCACTTAAACGGTTCAGACGAGTTCGGCATAGACGTCGCCAGTTGTAGGAACACCTCCCATGGAAATCCTGACCAATACAGACTTCTCTATATTGTTACATTGCGAGATGTTTTATACAAAATAATGCATTCTTTTAAAGTACAAGATGCACTCGATATTTGTATTACCTGTGACTGCAGCATTCACAGAACATATGCAACTTTTACATTATTCAGCACTTTCCTGCATGATGTACCACACTAGACCACACTTACATAGGACATTTTAACTATTATTGTTCGGAAACACTGGCCTCCTCTAACAGAGACTATATTGGTTTAATTCATATATCACAGAAGTTTATCCCTTTAGCTTTTCTCCATATAAAGTCATTGAAAAGTACAGCCCCTTGGCTCATCTAGTCTGTGCCAAGTCACTTAAACACTTTACTCCCATTGACCTGCACCAGGACCATTGCCCTCCATACCTCTACCATCCATGTACCTATCCAAACGTATCTTACATGGTGAAATCCAGCTTGCTGCAGCACTTGCGCTGACACTTGTTCCACACTCTCATCACCCTTTGAGTGAAAAAGTTTCTCCTCATATTACCCTTGAGCATTTCACCTTTCACCCTTAACCCATGACCTCTTGTAGTAGACCCACCCAACTTCAGTGGAAAAAGCCTGCTTACATTTACCTTATCTATACCCCTCTAATCTTCTACGCACCAAGGAATAAAATTCTAATCTATCCAGTTTTTCCTTTCAAGTCAGGAACTCCAGACACAGCAAAAAACTTGTAAATTTTCTCTGTACTCTTTCAACCTTATTGACATTTTTTCCTGTAGGTAGGTGACCAGAACTGTACACAATACTCCAAATTAGGCCTCACCAATGTATCAATATGTTGAAAGAGTTTAGTTTATTACAGAGTTATGAGCTGTACTATAAATAAATAAACAGGAAAAAACATAATAGACTTGCGAGGAAAGACCAGCTGACTCAGCAAGCCTATTACATTTGATGGCATAGTCATCATGGCTGATTATGTTCTCTCTGCCCTAACTCTGCCAAGGTCATGCCAGAACCCACATAACATAATCAAAACAAAAGTAGACACAGTAAAATAAAATTACTTTCCAGCTCACTCAGTTGATGAAATTAATCCGGGATTTAGCATGTACCAAATACTATCTGCATGGATACTTCCTTGGTATATAGTTTCGATTGTTCCATTTAATATCAGAGAATGTATACAATATACAAGAAGACCATCAAACACCCAGTGTGCTGGGGAAAAAAAAAACAAATCATGCAAACAATAAAAGTAAGCAGGTTTGTAAAATTCACAAAAGTGAGACCACAAACGTGAAGCGAGTCATTACTGCAGCCAGTTCCGGAGCCTGTCAATTGCAGGCTACGTCTTTAGTTCTGTTTGATTTGCTTGATTTTGCATTTATCTAAATTAAACACCATTTGGCAACCTGTGAGCCAGTCCTTGAGCACATCGCGATCTTTGAGATTTCATTGCTCTTTACTACATGATTCACTCTTGCTCAGATTTTGGAGTATCCACATATATACTTTCCATACTGTGCCCAGACCATTAATCAAAAGAACACCATGTAACAGGTTTAATACCAACCCTGGCTCTGCCACTAACAACATATCTGTGAACTGAACTGAATTTGTTCAGTAGAAACCTTCGGCTGCAGCGTTGGAGCCAATTCCTAATTTGGTGCAAATAGTTTTACTAATGTAGTCATGTGAAGTAGCTTAGGGAAGGCCAAGTATATTTAAGACAGAAAATGATAGATTTTTGATTAGTCAGGGCATGAAGGATCATGGTGAGAAGGCAGGAAACTGGGGCTGAGAAGAAAACAGATTGGCCATGATGAAAACCATAAAATATAGGAGCCGAATTAGGCTATTTGGCCCATCGAGTCTGCTCTGCCATTTCATCATGGCTGATTCATTTCCCTCTCAGCCCAATCTCCTGCCTTCTCCCTGTATCCCTTCATGCCCTGACTAATCAATGATCTATCAACCTCTGCCTTAAATATACCCTAAGACTTGGTCTCCACAGCTGCCTGTGGCAACAAATTCCATAGACTCACCACTCTCTGGTGAAAGAAATTCCTCACTTCCATCCTAAATGATCGTCCTCTATTCTGTGGCTGTGTCCTCTTGTCTTAGACTTCCCCACCATAGGAAACATTCTCTCCGCACCTACTCTGTCGAGGCCTTTCAATGTGATTTCCCCTCCCCTCCCATTCTCATCACTCCCAGCGAGTAAAGGCCCAGAGCCATCAAACACTCCTCATATGATAAGCCTTCCAAATCCTGGATATCGTCTGGTTCTTGACTATTTTATGCAAAGATGCCTCCATGTAAGCCTACGCTCAAGTACAGGGAATGGTTAAGCATTCAAACATTTAAACAAAGTGAGGAAAAATATCATGTATTAAACATTTAGGTCTGCCCAACAAACTTACCGACAAATTACCGGATTTTCTTTTTGGTGTGATGCTTTTCTGTAGGAGCTGCAACATTATAGAATTATTCACTGAAATTGTTAAAGTCCTGTGAACACTTCAGTTATATATTTTGGTAATAATATCAAAGTAATCTTATACAAATATATTTTGTTTAGTTCTGGCTGCAGATATCCAGCGATCTAGACCTGTTTCATTGCCATACGTTCTCAGGTCACATAGCAGAACTCCATTTTACTGGAGAAATTTCACACATTCTTCAAATTGTTGCCAACAATGCAATTAGAAATCTGTTTTGATCCATCATTCTCGTAATAAATTCTGAAAGAGTACAGAGAATTGCAGTAAATGCCCAAATAAAGGAAGCATTCATTTTTTGTAAACATGATTCTTCAGGACCTAATTGACCAGCCGACCTACAGCTGTTCATGAATTGCAATATAAACACTATCTCAGATGCCCTAACACTAAATTGTGATGATCTGTGTAATATGTGAAAAGTCAGCAGCAAATACATAAACAATATATGGTTTGCAAAATATGAAGTATGCAATAATTTAAAGAGTTATGTACTGCATTATTTTAATCTATCTAATCATTGTCTTTATTGGTTCTGACAACATGCCAAATTCCAAGCTCTAATTGCTTTCAGCCAAAAGCAATTGGGCAGACAAATATGTCTCTAGTCAGCAGTTCTAGTTGTACCAACTCTGTGCATGAAGTCAATTGAAGCATTGGATGGGGGAGAGGCGAGGAGGACGTGAAGAACCAAGTGATGCCCTTACACACTCCAACCATTGAAACCAAACGGAAAAAATTCTCACTTTTCAAAATAGAGACTATTATCACTGAATGAATCTGTGCTGCAATAAATGTCAGAAAATTTAAACAATGGAGTATGTCATGAAATAATCACAGAGATTAAGGTTAACTTTTAGTTTGAACCACAGAAAAGCTTTTAGACCATAAGTTGATAAGATACAGGAGCAAAATTAGGCCATTTGGTCTGTCAAGTCTGCTCCCCCCTTTCATCATGGCTGATCCATTTTCTCTCTCGGACCCAATTTTATGCCTTCTCCTTATAATCCTTCATGCCCTGACTAATCAGGAATTTATCAACTTCTGCCTTAAATATACCCAGTGACATGGCCACAACAGCAGCCCATGACAGCGAATTCCACAGATTCACCATTCTTGGGCTCAAGACATCCCTCTATTTTGAGACTGTGTCCTCTGGTGTAAGCTTCCTTTTCACAGGAAACGTCCTCTCCACATCTACTCTATCGAGGCCTATCAACATTCTGTAGGTTTTGATGAGGTCACCCCTCATTCTTCTGATTTCCAATGAACAGAGGAAAAGTCACCACTTTTCATTAAAAAGCTTTTGACTTACTGATGCATCCACTGTGCTCATGCTGAAAATGATCTCCATGGAGAATAATTGTTGTGCATTCATTTTCTTATTTGGTTTCATCAAAGTACTGACAAGAGTTTTGGGACTGGAATCCCCTTTTAACTGACCTAACACAGACAGCGAGCTCTGTTAATGCTGAGACTCACCTGATGCAAGGCTATTCATTATTGAGTAGCATACCCACTTCCTGTACCTCACCATTGCTGGATTCCAGCACAGATGTTCCACCCTTTTCTATCAGGCACTGAATGATCCAGCAGGCTGTCCTTATAACGAGAGTGCTTAAAAGTGATTGAGTATTATTTAGTTTTAATTAATGTTCTTTGAAAGAGCAGGGTATTATATTCCAAGCCCCACAGGCAGTACCTCCACCCTGATTCCAATCGCCATATGATTCAAATTTCCTTCAGGCCCAGTCACTCATTGACTTAGGATGTGAACCAACAATTGTTCAGTGCACTGATCTGATAACTCTCAGTGTGTGGGCAACGTTACCTTTGCTACACTTAAAAGTATTCAAATTGTTCTGTGCACCAAAAGTCGCCCATGTTGAGAAGGAATGAAATTAAATTTAAGCTAAGAAATTCTGGGTCAGAGTTCCCTGAAGTGAACCGGTGAACTGGTTGAGTCTCAAGCCCAAATGAAAGTTATTTTGTCTCCATCAATCATAGCAATTATGCTGTCAGTTTGGTTTGAAATTGGAAAACACTTTCTGATTACTAAATGAAATATTTGGAACATTTTATTTCCTTGCTGATCTAGTTTTATTTTACACGTGCTATTTTGAGAAGAGTGGCTGTTTTTGAAATGTAATTCTTCCACCAATGTTCTCTCTCCAATCTAATACTTCTAAATCTACTTGTCCCCTTTCCACTCTCCTTTCCTTAACAGGACATTCTCTCCACCATTGCTTCAATCTTTAATTACATGTCACTCTGTAACAGGAGGTCACTCTGAAAACATGGATCCACATCTCTCTTTGCCCTTTACCA
Source organism: Hemitrygon akajei (assembly GCF_048418815.1). Taxonomy (NCBI): domain Eukaryota; kingdom Metazoa; phylum Chordata; class Chondrichthyes; order Myliobatiformes; family Dasyatidae; genus Hemitrygon; species Hemitrygon akajei. The sequence continues at coordinate 52,232,301 of NC_133146.1, forward strand.
GCTTGTATTCAAGTGCATCTGCTCTGGTATTCTATCCTATGATTTCTTTGGTTTTCATCCTTTGCACTTCATTTTCGGTTATAAAGTTATTTTTCTCTTCCCCTCTCTTTTCATAATGATATCTGCCACCCACCAGCTCGAGGGGACCTGTCTTATTTGTTTATTTTCTGCATGCACCCTGAGGCTAAAGGTACACTGCTTTTGGTGGGATGGAGAAGGAAAAACAGTTCTTGTGCAGAAGCTGGAGCCAAAACCTTGCATTTTAGGAAGAGGAGGTGAGGAAATGGAACTGTAGCAGCAGCTGGAAGAAATTCTTTTGAGAAAATATGAAAAGGTAGCATTGCTTTTGTTCAAATTTACTTAAGGCAAAAATATAAAAATAACCATAATAATTAATTAGAAGCAGAAAAATGTCAGGCACTGGTTAACACAAATAAAAATAAGTTTTGCAATGATTTTCAGGGTAAATTTTCAATGGATAACAGAATGATATTTGAGTAATGATTTTATCGGTAAATTCGATCTTAAATATTCAACCTAAAATGCAAACCAAATTTGCTTTAGATCTCACAAGTGGAAGTATGGACAGTGAGTGGAGGTTATGATCCACTGAAGGACATTTCCATGCTAGTTGTAATCTTCAGATGGCGTTACTTCCCTTCACTGAAATGCTACATTAAAGTCATTTTTATTTAAGCCTTTGTCATAACTCTGATAAAAAGTTTGGTGTAGATGCAAGCTTAAAGCTGATAGTAAACCTTGGAGTTTATGTGTATATGAAAAGTTAGCAGCATTTTCCAAATCACCTTGATTATTTTAGTTGTTTACAAACAATGTTTTATTCTGGCTTGGCAAGTAAGCAGAGTGTAATTTAAACATTTTTATTGATGTGGCTGAGGTTCTAAATGGTGCCTTTCGTATTCCTGCATAATTATTATATAATTATATAATTTTATATGTTCAGTGTGCACTTGGATTTATGGTTGAAATTATAACCTGGATGCCTATAACATTTTTATTCTAAGCCTACTAGAATGATTATAACTTGTGCATTCAACATTAATTTGTCACTTTGTGCTAATTTGTTAAACTGAAGCCACCTGAACTCAAAGTGTTCCTGCACTTTAATAAAGCTTTATAACATTTACATTGGACTGTTCTTGCTGCATTGATTCGATGATGTTGTCATTGAGCTGACTGAAAGCAGTCTTGACATTTTCTTCCATTCTCCCATCACTTGATTGATCCAACTGGATGTCAGCAAAAGGTGCTGGCAACATTTTATATATACGGTAACCTTTCTGTCTGTGCTAGAAAAATTTCAAGCTCACAGTGAAGATAGTAATCCTTCTTAAAAGGGTGTCCTTGAAGAGTATATTAGGCATACAGGGTCTCAGCCCAAAGCAGCACCTGCTTATTCCCCTCTGTAGATGCCGCCTGACTTGCTGAACTCCTCATGCATTCTGTGTGTTGCTCAAGATTTCCAACATTTGCAGAATCTTTTGAGTTTATATCAGTTTGTTTTTTTAAAAAAAGAAATTGTCACCAAACAGTATCAGTCCATGTACAGTACCTATTCAATCAAGAACCATTTGTTCCACCTCAGATATAAATGGCGTAACTGGTTAGTAAAGCGAAATGTGTCCAAATAAAATTGGTTATATTATGAATTCTATCTTCTACAACTTCTTTGTAATAAAAACTATATGGAAATATTTATATGCATTTCAAATATAATAAGCCTACTCTGTCAATTGAATTACTTAATGGTGATGCACAAAATATGAATTATTTTTAGTTGAAGTCTTTATTAACTAATTCATTTTCAGAATAAGTTTTAAAGTGCATACAGAACGTGTATAATCTTTATGGTTTTTGTCAATGTAAGTATTGTCCAATGAGTTATGGTATAATGGAGTGGTAATTTAGTATACTGGATTATTAATTTACAGGACATTAGATTAAGACCCACCATCACAATTTAACTGTCAAACTGACTTATTAAAAACAATCCGTTCTCTCGTGTTCTCCACAGAAAGTCATCTGTCATTTTCAGAGACTGGCCGAGTATGTGCACGTTTTCGCTGTTTAAGATCTCAGTAGGTGGAATTTAATGCAGGCAAGTGTAAGGTGTTATGGTGAGAAGGTAGGTGCATGGGGTTGAGTGGGGTCCAGGATCTGCCATGACGCAATGGTGGAGCAGATTCGGTGGGCTGAATGTTCTAACTCTGCTCCTTATGGTCTTATGGTGTTGCACTTTGGGAGAACAAACCAGGGTAGGAATTATACGGTGAGCATTAGGGAACTGAGGAATCTGGGAATACAGATCCATAATTCCTCAAAAGTAGCATCTCGGGTTGATTGGGGTATAAAAAAAGCTCCTGGCACGTTGGCGTTTATAAATAAAAGTATTGAATTCAGAAGTTGGGATGTAATGCTGAAGTTGTGTAAGATGTTGGTGAGGCCTAATTTGGAATATTGTGTGCTGTTTTGACCACACACTTACAGGAAAGATACCAGTAAGATTGACAGAGTGCAGAGAAAATTAACAAGGGTGCTGCCAGGACTTTAGGGCTTGAGTTAGAGGGAAAGGTTGAATAGCTTAGGACTTTATTCCTTAAAGCATAGAAGAACAAGGGGAGATTTGATAGAGATATACAACATTATGAGTGGTATAGACAGGGTAAATGCAAGCAGGCTTTTTCCACTAAGGTTGGGTCAGACTAGAACTACTGATCATGGGTTGGGAGTGAAAGGTGAAATGTTTAAGTGGAAAATGAGGGGGAATTTCTTCACGTGGAAAATGTTGAGAGTATGGAATGAGCTGCTAGCGAAAGTGGTGGATGTGGGATGATCTCAACATTTCCGAGAAATATGGATAGGGTCATCGATGGAAGGGGTATGAAGGGTGCAGTTTGCTTGGACTAGGCAGATTAATAGTGTAGCAAAGACAAAATCCAGTAATCTCAACTATTTCTTGATATAACGTGGAGTGAATCAAACTTGCGAAAAAAATGTTGTGGTGATAGTGGGAATCTCAAAAGGAAGTCGATCGAGATAGTCCACTCCATATTTCTGGCTGGAGATGATTATGAAATGCGTTGTCCTTATCAATGGAATGCAAGGAACACCATTCTTCGGGAAGAGAAGTTTTTTGAAGGCTCTTCCTCATGTGTCAACCACCATTCACAACTTGGCAGAATTGCACAGCTTTGAGCTGATTCAATGCTCATGAGATCACTTAGCTCTATTGCTGCTGTTAGTCATACCTGTAGTCTCTGATGATCAACCCTGGACCCAGTGTATCAATGCAAAAATCAAGTAGGCATGACAGTGGCTATGTTTCATAGAAGTTTGAAGAGATTTGGTATGTCACTTAAAAGACTTCAAATTTCTACAGATGTACTGTGGAGAGCACTTTAACTGGTTGGATCACCTTCTGGTATGGGGGATGGAGATAAACTGCAGTGACTTGTAAGCTTAGTCAGATACGTGGGCACTGGCCTCTGGTGTATCCAGGACATCTTCAAGGAGTGATGCCTCAAAAAGGTGGCATCCATCATTAAGGACCCTCATCAGCCAGGTCATGCCTTGTTCTCATTGCTACCATCAGGAAGGAGGTCCAAAAGCCCGAAGGCACATAGGTAATGATTCAGGAACAGCGTCTTCCCATTTGTCATATGATTTCTGAATGGACATTAAACCCATGAACACTACCTCATTACTTTTTTATTTCTATTTTTGGACTATTTATTTAATTTATCTATTTAATATATATACTAACTGTAATTCATGTTTTTTCTATTATTATGTATTGCATTGTACTGCTGCTGCAATGACAACAAATTTCACGGCATATGCCGGTGACATTAAACCTGATTCTGAATGTATTGCTCCTTGACCACTGCATTCAAAGGTAAGTCAGGTGTCCTTCTGCACTCCTCATATATTGCCCTCAGGTTGTTTACCCTGCTAGCAAGACGGCATATTTCCAGGGTGGTACTGGTGAAGGGTTCCCTAATGTTATAGCTGGGAGATGTAGCGGGGATAAACTCCCACTATCTATTAAATGCAACCTATGCCATGTGATTCAAATAGCCTCTGACAACAAGCTCCTGCCTTTCGCGTGTGGCTTAGCTATTAAATCCAGTGGAACCATTTCTACTGATAGGAGAAGGGGAAAAGGACAGTTACTAGCACCTTAAAAACAGTCGCTTCAGGAGGATGGGGCTGATTCAGGAGAAGGAAAACTCTGGTCTCAAACCTCTGCTGCCATTTGGCTACCATATATCCACTCATGGGGAAGGCTTCGGGAGTAAACTCTGAGGAAGAATTCAGAGCTGGCGTCCCTAAAGCAGTTCTGCAATGAGATGAGAGCCAATAGGCAACTCCTGAGACAGCGCTGGTGCTAAACTGTATCAGCCTTTGCTGTTCCTTTGCATTCTTCAGCAGCATAGACAGAGGGAGCCTGCGACATGGACAACTGCTTGATCTCCATATTGTACTGCCCTGGCTTGTGTATAAGGTTGCATAGTACAATGGGAGGCTGAAAGGGTGATAGATAGGACATAGAGAGAGGTAGTTACACCCAGCGTGCAGGACACAGGAAACTGGGTGACAGTCAGGAAGGGTAAAGGGGTTAAGGAGCCAGTGTAGGGTAGCTGTAGCATCCCCCTCAACAACAGGTGTATCACTTTGGATATTGTCGGGGGGGTAATGACCTAACAGAAGAAAGTCATAGTGGATGGGTCTTTGGCACTGAGTCTGCTTCTGTGACTCAGATGGGAAGAGGAGAGAAGAGGAACACTATGGTGGTAGGGATTTCACTAGTTAGGGGAATGGACAGGAGGCAAGAACGAGATGACCAGATAGTATGTTGTCAGGTTCCAGGATATCTCAGATTGAGTCCTCAGCATTCTTATGTGGGAGGGTGAACAGTCAAAAGTCATGGTCCATGTAGGCACCAATGACATGGGTAGGATGAGTGATGAGGTTCTGCATAGGGAGTTCAGGGAGTCAGGTGCTAAGTTAATGGACGGGACCTCCAGGGTGGTGATCTCAGGATTGCTACCCGTGCCATGTGATGGTGAGGTCAGCACTGGGAAGATTAAACAGTTTAATATGTGGCTAAGGAGTTGGTGTAGGAGGGAGGGAATAAGATATTTGGAACATTAAAGACTCTCTTCCAGGGAGGATGGGACCTATACAGATGGGATGGTTTGCACCTGAACTGGAGGGGGACTAATATCCTAGTGGAAAGGTTTAAACAATGGGGTTTAAACTAGAGTTGCAAGGGATGGGAGCCAGAGTGCCAGTATAGTTAGTGGGGAGATTATGGAGGCAGGTATTTGTAAGATCTCAGGCAAAGTTAGGAATCAAAAGGTTGAACATGGTGTGACTTATGTCCCGAGCTACGTATATTACAATGCAAGAAAAATTGTCAGATAGGCCAATGATACTGCTGAAGATGAGGTAGCTGGTTTACAAAATGAGGCAATGTGTAGTGAGGAGAGCCTGTTGATAGGGCAAAATTGCGGTCAACAGGATGAGTTGCAACATAAAAGGCAGCCAAAATTGAAAAAGATGAATACAGGACTGAAGGTGTTATATTGGAATGTGCACAGTATACGGAATAAGGTAGATGAACAGTTGCAGATTGGCAGGTATGATGCTGTAGGCATCGCTGAATCATGGCTGAAAGAAGATTATAGCTGGGAGCTTAATTTCTAAGGCTACACATTGTAGGACAAGGACAGACAGGAAGTTAGAGGGGTGGCATTGTTCTGTTTGTAAAAAATTAAATCAAACAGAAAGAGCTGACATAGGGTCTGAATGTGTTGAATCATTGTGGATAGAGGTAAGGAACAGCAAGGGTAAAAGACCATGATGGGAGTTGTATACAAATCTGAAACAGTAGTAAGGAGTTAGACTGCAAATTACAAAGGGAGATAGAAAATGCATGCCAAAAAGGGCAATGTTATAATAGTTATGGAGGATTTCAATATGCAAGTGGATTGGGAAAATTAGGTTGGTGCTGGATCCCAGCAGGAGGAATTTATCGAACTGCCGTAAGATGGCTTTTTAGAGCATCTAGTTGAGCCCACTGGGGATCAGCTATTCTGGATTGGGTGTTATGCAATATACTAGAATTGATTTGTGAGCATAAGGCAAAAGAACCCTTAAGAGAAAGTGATTAAATCCACCCTGAAATTTGAGAAGGAGAAGATACAGTCAGATGTATCAGTATTACCGTAGAGTAATAACAGAGGCATGAGGGAAGAGTTGGCCAGAATTTGCTGGAAAAGACCACAGGCAGGGATGACGACAGAGCAGTAATGGTTGGTATATCTGGGAGCGATTCGAGAGGTACAGCATATATACATCCCAAAGAGGAAGAAGTATTCTCAAGGAAAGATGATACAACGATGGCTAACAAGAGAAGTCAAAGCCAACATAAAAGCCAAAAAGAGGAGAAATATAATAAAGCAAAAATTAATCGGAAATTAGAGGATTGGGAAGCTTTTAAAAACCAACAGAAGATAACTAAAAAAGTCATTAAAAAGACAAACATAGAACATAGAAATCCACAGCACATTACAGGCCCTTCAGCCCACAATGTTGTTCCAATGATGTAGCCTACTCTGGAAACTGCCTAGAATTACCCTACCACATAGCCCTCCATTTCTTTAAGCTCCATGTACCTATCTAGGATTCTCTTAGAAGACCCTATTGTATCCGCCACCACAATTGTCACTGGCAATGCATTCCACACATCCACCATTCTGTGTGTGAAAAACTTAACCCTGACATCCCTCTTGTACCTAATTCCAAGCACCTTAAAAGTATGCCCCCTCATGTCAGCCATTTCTCCCCTGGGGCGGAACCTCAGGCTATCTAAATGATCAATGCCTCTCATCACATCATCTTATACACCTCTATCAGGTCACCTCTCATCCTCCATCGCCCCAAGGAGAAAAGGCTAAGTTTACTCAGCCTATTCTCATAAGGTACACCCTCCAATTTAGGCGACATCCTTGTAAATCTCCTCTGCACTCTCTCTACAGCATCCACATCCTTCCTGTAGTGAGGTGGTCAGAACTGAACACAGTACTCCAAGTGGGGTCTAACTGAGGTCTTAGATCGCTGCAACATTAACTCTCGGCGCTTGAACTCAATCTCACGGCTGGTGAAGGCTAACACACCATACACCTTCTAAACAACACTGTCAACCTGCACAGCAGCTTTGGATTCCATGCCTCCTAAAGAAGGAATTTAAAAGTAAGCTAGCCAATAAAATTAAAGAGGATACCAAAACTTTCTTAAGATACGTAGAGTGCAAAAGAGAGGTAAGGGTGGATATCAGACTGCTGGAAAACAAAGCTGGAGAGGTAGTAATGGGGAACAGCAAAATAGCTGGTGAACTGAATAAGTATTTTGCGTCAGTCTTTGCTGTGGAAGACACTAACAGTACGGTGGAAGTTCCAGCTGTCAGGGGGCTTGAAGTGTGTGAAGTTACCATAACTAGGGAGAAGGTTCTTGGGAAACTGGAAAGTCTGAATGTAGATAGGTCATCTGGACAAGATAGTGTACACCCCAGGATTCTGAAAGCAGAGGCCAAAAAGATTGTGGAGACATTAGTAATGATCTTTCAAGAATAACTAGATCCTGCAATGTTACCAGAAGACTGGAACGTTGCAAATGTCACTCCACTCTTCAAGAAGGGAGAGAAGTCAAAGAAAACAAACTATAGGCCAGTTGGAATTCTTTGAAGAAATAACAAGCAGGATAAATAAAGGAGGATCAGTTGATGTGGCGTACTGAGGAGGCCAATTCTTCATGTATATTTAAGTCAGAGGTTGTTAGATTCTTGATTGGTCAGGGCATGAAAGGATACGGGGAGAAGGCAGGAGACTGGAGCTGAGAGGAAATTTAGTTCAGCCATGATGAGATTGTAGTGCAAATTTGATGGGCCAAATGGCCTAATTTTACTCCTAAATCTTATGATATTATAGTCTTATATAATGTAAATAGGTGGGACGCGACATCCATGGCTGACCCCAACCAACCAGGCCTCATACTGGTGAAGTTTGTCTGTTTGCCTGTAAAATGGAAGTCTGCGAGAATCTGCTAACATCAACTTTATTGACTTACTCACTTGTCTGACAATCTTGACAATCTCAGAACTGATCTGCCAAGAGAGTCAATTGGATTGGTCCACTGTAGAAACCACCACTGATTCTATAGGGACAACAACAAGATGGATTTCCCACGACTATTTTTTAAATTTATAGATACAGCACATGTAACATGCCTTTTTGCATCCTATAAGCCTGCACAGTCCAATTACACCCATGTGACCAATTAACCTACTAATCTGTACATCTTTTTAGAATATTAACTGGAACAGCTGGAGGAAACCAAAACCATGAGACATGGGAGCAGAATTAGGCCATTTGGCCCATTGAGTCTGCTCCATGATTTCCCTCTTACTGCCATTCTCTTACTTCTCTCCATAACCTTTCTCGCCCTGACTAATCAAGAACCTGTCAATTTCCACCTTAAATGCTCCATATGACCTGACCTCCATAGCGACCTGTGGCAATGAATTCCAGGTTTAGCACCCTCTGACTAAAGAAATTCCTCCTCATCTTTGTTCTAAATGGATGTCCCTCTATTTTGAGGTTGTGCCCTCTGGTCCTAGACTCCCCCACCAAAGGAAACATCTTCTCCACTCTATCTAGGGCTTTCAACATTTGATAGGTTTCAATGAAATCCACCTCCCCATCACAATTCTTCTAAATTCCAGCAAGTACAAGCTCATACCCTTCAATTGCTACTCGTATGATAACCCTTTTATTCCCGGAATCATTCCTTGTGAACTTCCTCTGAACCCTCTCCAATGTCAGCACATCCTTCCTTAAATTTTGTTTGTTGTTCTGTCCTTCCTTAAATTTTGTTTGTTATTCCCCTCCGCGCCTTGAGGTGCATCAGGCAACAACCCTGCCATTTCTTTAGCATTTGTGTTTTTTGTGAGGCCAAGTTGCTAGCTCAATGCTCAACCCAGCAAAGATGGAAAGCCTGCAAGGAGCCGGCCTGATTCGAACCCAGGGCTTCTCACCTCGAAGTCCAGTGCAAATACCACTACACCACCGGCCAGCAGTCTTTCTTAAATAAGGGTCCCAAAACAGTTACGAGGAGAACAGAGAGTGGCAGAAGTGAACCCGGATCACCTGTGCTGTGATAATGATGTGCTAACCACTATGCTACCATAGCACCATAAACTTCCTATAACTAAAAAGGCCTTTGTGAGATCAAAATGACCTCAGGAAAAAAAAAACAAAGAAGTAAAATGAGGAAGCTGAAAAGACCACTGCACATACACAGTAGTAGGACAACTGGGCAATGAGGCCAATGTTGCAGTTCATGGCTACATTAATCAGTTTGCCTAATTTATAGTTACTTTCACAGGAGAATTCATTGAGTGCTACAGATAACTGAGCTCTCTGTTACCTCTGTTAGTGAGAAGATTACTAGTCTTTGAAGTGAGAGGATCACAAGTCCTGGTGGGACAGAGAACTGGTACTAAAAGTGGATTTGTAGTGAAGAGTTGTTCAAATTTGCTTTGTATAATTATCAGCCTTATTTGTGGCAAACATTTTGAGCAACTGTTGTGCGGCTGTATATCCTAGAATGTTTCGGTGTACAGGTACCTATGGTGGGATGAAAAACTGCCACCTGTCACCACAACTCTGATTATTGGCTGCATCTCTGCTTGATATAGAAACTGCACTGTGGCAGACAGGGGGGCTCTGCAATGGGTAGTCAAAACCGCCCAATGCATCACTGGCACCGGCATACATGACATCGAGATCAATATACAGAAAGGTGCCAGGAAAAGGCCAGTAATATCATGAAAGATCCCACTCATCGTGTAGCTGGACTGTTTGTCCAACTCCCATCAGGGAAGAGCGTCCATGCCAGAACAACCAGACTCAAAAGCAATTACTTTCCCCATGCAGTCAGACTGATCAACACTATTATTTCCTGTCATTTATTATGTACAATCTAGAGTCACTTTATGGACATACAATCAATCTATGTATATAAGCTATTTTATGTATTTGTATTTTTTATGGGTCTTTAGTATCATTATTGTGTTTTTTATCTTTATCTTTTGTAATGATAATCTTATGCTGCATCGGATCTAGAGTAACAATTATTTCATTCTCCTTGCACTTGTGTACAGGATATGGCATGAAACAATCTGGAATCTTTTGATCTCTTGAAGATGTAACTACCGTCCTCAACAGAATAGGAAAGAAATGAATTTTGCTTCTATCTTGTCGCAAATGAGCTTCTTGACTTTTATAGTCAAAACTATAGAGCTGTACAAAACAGAAACAACCCCTTCATTCACCATGTTCATGTCAAACTTCTCTACCCATCTGCACTAATCCATTTGCCCACATTAGGACTACATCCTTCATGCCATGCCTATTTAAGTACCTGCCTAAAGTATAATAATTGCATCCGATTTCACCATCTTTTAGATTATCAACCACTCTTGGCGTAAAAAGATCCTACCCTTCAATTCCTCTTCAAAACTCTTCCTTCTCACTGTAAACATACACCTTTCTGTTTCTTATATCCCTATCATGATTACTCCTCCTGCATTCTTTCTGCACTCTGTCCCACTCCTAATCATATTGGAGATCTGCAGGAACACTACCAAAGCACCATATTTGAAATGAAAAGTGACATGACCAAGACAGTACAAAGTCAGCTATAACTCAATCCACAACAAGTTGGACTATTGAATGTCCCTTTAAAGATAAAGACAAAGAAAAAAAGATTAGCTTCAGTTATGATGTGCATCAAAATATTGAAACATAGAGTGAAATGCATCCACTTTTGCATCAAGACCAACAGTTAGAGGGTTGTGCTGGCAGCAGCCCTCAGCTTCTTGGATGAACTTCTGGCGTGCATACAACTCACTGGTCCTAACCGTTCGTCTTCGGAAACCAGAGCAGCCGGAGGAAGACCTGCACAGTCACAGGGAGAACATCCAAACTTCGTACAGAAAGCGCTAGGATTCAAGGTTAAAGATTGTTCAAGGTCATTTCCAGTACGCAAGTATAAAGGAGAATGAAAAAAGACATGTTACACTGGGTCTGATGCTGTACAAAAATATCACAATAAGATAAAAACGTATTAATAATAAAAAAACACAATAAGTATACACTAATATGTAAAAAACACTAAGATAGATTAAATCCCGATGGGTGATCGCAGGCACTGTAAAGACATTGCACCAACCACATTACTGTCTCTTTCAATTACAGAGCTGTGGATCTTCTTTGTACTGTTCAGACTCAATTTCCTGTACATGCTCCACAGTGTACATTCTTTGATAATGAACTATGACATGCCTCAACTGCACAAAGATTGACATCACTCCTGCAGACTCTGCATTTCAGGCTTGGCTGTGCATGTAATGTGCATTGAAAATGCACGCATTCATCCTACGAGTTGTGCTGCTCATGAGTTGCAAATTAAACTGTGCACCAATGCAAGCCATAGAAAACATGTGGAATGCTATCGTTGATCCCAGATGTTTATGATCTCATAAACAACCCCTGCAATCTTATAAAACCCATAGAATATAGATCATGGTGAATCTAACATTTTGTCTTTTTCATCCAAAATTTTAAAAATTCAGTCCTGAATTCAGCTACCTGTTGAAATAGTGTTAATCTATATCTGGGCTTTAGATTAATTCTAAGTTTCTGCCATACATATCATCTGAGACAGTGATGTATGAATATGCATTGGAAAATTTCTTTGTGGAAGAATTAAAATTGAATGTTGAGAACTATAAAATAAATGCTGATTATAATAACATGGTTGACTACACAACACATGTTCCAATGACTGTCCTCCATCATCCAACCTTGGCTAATCAATTTAATAGAAGCCATTGCAGCTCCAGCAATATTTTCTTTGTTCCATACAACTCCTCCAAAATTCCCAGTGTTCACAATTTCAGAATGTACACAGACTAGCTTCACCCAGTCACTGGGCATCGTTAATTTAAGTTTTGGATTTAAAATTACTAACGAGTGCAAAAGAAATGTAAAAGGTAAATGTGGCTTTTTTTTTCTCTTGGTTCCCTGCGCTGGCCGATGTAGTATCTAACTGACATATGATTTCCAACCCACACACAAAAGCAATCTGCAATCTGTAAACATTCATGCAAATCCTACTTTTCTAGACCATCTTGTGTGAGATGGAGGAGATATTAATACATATGCTTGAAAACTGGCAAGTCTGCAACATTGGTTCTTATCCAACGAAGACCTGATGTTGAGGTTGTGCTAAATAATTTATGATGAAATTTTCTGCAGATGCAAAAGAGATGAGGTGAGGAGCAGCATGTTAATTACCTGTACGAACATGATTTATCAAGTAATGATTTATGATTAGACTGTAGGGTGTTTATCATATTGAATAACAGCTCCAGGAGAGCCCTTAGTTAAAAATGATGTTAGTGATAGGTTCTGTTGCTTTCTTGGCAGCAAGAGATCATGCGATGTAATCTTTGGTTACTTTGAAACCACGGAGGCTTGGTTTCCATTTTCTCCAGAAACACATTTACTGTTCTCCGTCTCTGCATTTCCCTCTTATCATTCTTACTAAGTCTTACTGCTTTAGTCTGTGAACTCAGTTGATTGAAGTATAAGACATGTATTTCTGGGGATGAAGCAGAATGATGAGCATCATACATATTTTTAATGCTGATGGATTTTTTCCCCTCATCTTTGAAATTATTCTGAAATCTGATCTATTAGCATGCTGAATCCTTAATCAAAATTCTGCCTCAGAAAATGATTTTGTAAGGCAACCATTTAAACTCTGCCAATATATTTTATTGGATAAATCTGTGGAAGTATCAGAGATGCTCTCATGTATTTTATGTTCTTGTTAACCACTTATGAAGTGAACTGCAGTTGCAAATGCAGATCATTCAGTCTAGAATTACCTCACAGAGTGCTGTAAACTCTGCTTTGCTACTTCAGATATTGTTGTTCTTTTCCCTAAGTACCTTGCAATCGTCATTATTTCTGGGTGGAATCACACCAATCCTGCAATTGGCTTAGGCATTTCCAACTGGGATTGTGTTTGCTCATCTGATGTTTCTTTTCTCTCAACATCAGAACATGCAACTGCTGACACTAGAGCTGTGCAATGTGCATTTCCATCCACAAACAAGTTCCTGGGTGTCATTATCTCCGAAGATCCATCTTGGGATCAACATATTGATAGAAACATAGAAACATAGAAAATAGGTGCAGGAGTAGGCCATTCGGCCCTTTAAGCCTGCACCGCCATTCAGTATGATCATGGCTGATCATCCAACTCAGAACCCTGTACCTGCTTTCTCTCCATACCCCCTGATCCCTTTAGCCACAAGGGCCATATCTAACTCCTTCTTAAATATAGCCAATGAACTGGCCTCAACTGTTTCCTGTGGCAGAGAATTCCACAGATTCACCACTCTCTGTGTGAAGAAGTTTCTCCTCATCTCAGTCCTAAAAGGCTTCCCCTTTATCCTTAAACTGCGACCCCTCGTTCTGGACTTCCCCAACATCGGGAACAATCTTCCTGCATCTAGCCTGTCCAATCCCTTTAGAATTTTATACATTTCAATAAGATCCCCCCTCAATCTTCTAAATTCCAGCGAATATAAGCCCAGTTGATCCAGTCTTTCTTCATATGAAAGTCCTGCCATCCCAGGAATCAACCTGGTGAACCTTCTTTGTACTCCCTCTATGGCAAGAATATCTTTCCTCAGATTAGGGGACCAAAACTGCATACAATACTCCAGGTGTGGTTTCACCAGGGCCTTGTACAACTGCAGTAGAACCTCCCTGCTCCTGTACTTGAATCCTCATGCTATGAATGCCAACATACCATTCGCCTTTTTCACCGCCTGCTGTACCTGCATGCCCACTTTGAATGACTGGTGTACAATGACACCCAGGTCTCGTTGCACCTCCCCTTTTCCTAATCAGCCACCATTCAGATAATAATCTGTTTTCCTGTTCTTGCCACCAAAGTGGATAACCTCACATTTATCCACATTAAATTGCATCTGCCATGAATTTGCCCACTCACCTAACCTATCCAAGTCACCCTGCATCTTCTTAGCATCCTCCTCACAGCTAACACCGCCGCCCAGCTTCGTGTCATCCGCAAACTTGGAGATGCTGCATTTAATTCCCTCATCTAAATCATTAATATATTTATTAATTTACATTAATATATATTGTAAACAACTGGGGTCCCAGCGCTGAGCCTTGCGGTACCCCACTAGTCACTGCTTGCATTTATGAAGACAACTCATCATATTTCTTTGGGTGTTTTCGGAGATTTGGTACGTCACTAAAGACTCTATCAACTCCATCTACAGACGTACCATGGACAGCATTCTAACTGATTGCATCACCGTCTGGTCTGGAGGGGCCACTGCACATGCCTCAAAAAAGCTGCAGGAAGTTGAAAACTCATCCAGCTTCGTCATGGGCACTATCCTCCCCAGCAACAGGGGCATCTTCAAAAGGCAATGCTTGAAAAAAGGTGGCATCCATCATTGAGAACTGCCATCACCCAGTATGTTCCCCTTATTTCATTACTACCATCAGGGAGGAGACTAAAGATACACTTTCAATATTTTAGGAAGAGCTTCTTCCCCTCCACCATCAGATTTCTGAATGCAGCAAAATCTCTGTGTTTCCTAATGACTGGCATCCCATTCAGTACTCTGCACAAAATATCCTGTGATCTGCAAGCTTAAACAATGATCAAGAGCTTAAATGTTCTGGGCTGGGGAGGGTAGTCCATTATCAATGTTGGCTTTTTACCCCTGTAGACAATACAGTTGAGAGTAATGCATATTACAATATATTGGTCAGCTTGACAGATAATGGGATACATTGAGGGAATAATATTCAAAGCCAGGGATGTGCACATTTATGGAATTTCAAGTTGAAATTATGGAGAGTGGAAAAGTGCAAGCAAATTCCTATGGGAGCCATATAGGTAAATCCCCATTGTAGCAATTAAACATTTCAAGTTGAGCAACAAGGAAGAACTCATGAAGCTTCTCCAGTTGAAACATCATCTTATTCACTATGATTGGTATGTTGACTACAATGATACACTTTCCTGTATTTGTAATCACTTTGCCTAATGCACTTTCAACTCTTCTACTGGCTCTCAATCCCATGCTTAAATGAAAGCTCCTTAGAGAACAGGCAACATGAAGCAGACGTTTGATCTTATTAAGCAACATGACTGCTTATGTTCCTCATCTTCTCATAGAAGTCCCTCCTCACAATTTGCCATTAGAAGCATTGTAAGAGCATTCCTAGCAGGAATATAAGTCACACAATGGGAATGAACACATCAAAAGAGATCATCAATACCAAAACAACATGGCTTGCTACATCAGTCACCCCATTGACTTGTGCTCACAATTGACGAACCTCAGGCAGCAGACTCGGGTCACAAGTGCAGTTCCCCTTTTTAAAGAAAAGGAAGTGGGCACCACACATACAATTGAAATGCAGAAGCTTTTGAGCCCCACTCCCAATTATTCTGCTGGCAAATGTACCTTCTCTGGAAAACGAAATGGAAGACCTCAGAGCAAGTTTGCTGTAGCAGACGGATAACAGGGACTACTGTGTACTTTGCTTCACAGAATAATGGCTACCCCCTGCCATTTCGGATACATCACTGCAGCTTGATGGCTTCAAGATTCTCCGTAAAGACAGGAGGTAGAATATGTTTTGTGATTAGCTCATCATAGTACACAAACGTGGTGGTTCTGCCTCAGTCCTGCTCACCTGACCTGGGATATCCAGCGGTCAAATGTCATTCATTTTATCTCTCAAGGGAGTTTTTGCACCATCATCCTGCTAGCAGTGTATATTCCACTGAAGGCCAACAACAGGCAGGCACCAAAGGAACTGAGCAACGTAATCAATCAACAGGCACAAAGCTGCAAGCCCTAATGCCTTCCCTATCATTGTGGGAAATTTCAACTAGGCCAGCTTGAAGAAGTCCCTGAAGAACTACCATCAACGTATCACCTGTGGAACCAGAGGAGCCAACACACTTGACCACTGTTGTACCACCATCAAGAATGCTCACCATGCCATCCCACACCCACTCTTTGGAAAGTCTGATCATCTGGCTGTACTTCTACAGGCAGAGACTAAAGATCATAGCATCAGTTATGAAGACCATTAAGGTATGGTCAAGGGAGGCGAAGGAGGACCTACAGGACTGCTTTGAGTCAGTGGACTGGACAATATTCAAGGATTCGTCTTTGAGTCTGAAGGAATATGCCACAATTGTCTCCAGTTTCAAAAAGACCTGTGTAGATGTGTGTGTGCCTTCGAGAACATACCAGACATGCCCAAATCAAAAGCCACTGATGAACCAGGAGATCAAGAGTCTGTTAAGGGCTAAATCAGTGGCATTCAAGACCAGTGATCCAGAAATATACAATGTCCAGATACAAACTATGGAAGGCTATTTTAAGGATGAAAAAACAATTCCAATTGAGGTTAGAGACAGAAATGGATGCACGTCAGCTCTGACAGGCTTTGCAGGCCATTACTTCCTACAAAGTGGAACCTACATCATGAATGGCAGAGGCGCTTCGCTCCCAGATGAGCTCATCACCTTTTACGTACTCTTTGAAAGAGAGAATAAAACTACACCTCTGTGAATCCTTGCAGCATCTGCTAACCCTGTGATCTCTGTCTTGGAGACCAATGTCAGAACATCTATCAAGAGGGTGAACCTTCACAAGGCGTCAGGTCACCTGGACAATGGCAATACTGTCAGGATGCTGTTTATTGATTACTGTTCAGTGTTCAACACAATCACACCCTCAGTTCTAATCAACAAGTTCCAAAACTAGAGCCTTTGTACCTCACTCTGAAACAGGATCCTTGACTTCCTGACTGGGAGACCACGGTCTGCGCAGGTTGGAAATAACACTTCCACCTTGCTGACAATTAACACCAGCACACCTCAGAGATGTAGGCTTAGCCCACAGCTCTACTCTCTCTACACCCTTGATTGTGTGGCTATGTGCAGCTCAAATTCCATCTATAAATTTGCCAATGGCACAACTATAGTTGGCAGAATTTAAGATGGTGATAAAGAAGCAGACAGGAGCAAGATAGATCAGCTGGTTGAGTGGTGTTGCTGCAACAACCTTGCACTAAAAGTCAGTAAGAACAAAGGAATTGATTGTGGACTTCAGGAAGGGCAAGTTGAAGGAACACACCCAAGTCTTCATCGGGGGATCAGAATTGGAAAGGGTGAGCAGTTTCAAGTGTCAATATCTCTGAGGAGCTATTTGAGGTCCAAAATATTGATGCAATTACAAAGAAGGCACAACAACAGCTATATTTCATTAGGAGTTTGGGTTGAATTGGTATGTCACCAAAGGCACTCGCAAATTTCTACAGAAGTACCAGGGAGAGCATTCTAAACGGTTGCATCAGCATCTGGTATGGAGGAGCCACTGCGCAGGACTGGAAGAGCTGCAGAAAGTTTAAAACTCTGCCAGTTCCATCACGGGCACTGGCCTCACCAGCATCCAGGACACCTTCAAAAGGCGATGCCTCAAAAAGGTGGCATCCATCATTAAGGATCCCCATCACCCAGGACATGCCCTCTTCTCATTGCTGCCATTAAAGAACAAGGTACAGGAGCCTGAAGACACACACTCAAAGACTCAGGAACAGCTTCTTTCCCTCCACCATCAGATTTATGAATGGATAATGAACCCATGAACACTACTTTAGTATCTTTTATTCCTCTCTTTTTGCACTACTTATTTAATTTTCTTTATATATATATACTTCTTATTATAATTTAGAGTTTTTATAATTATGTATTGCAATGTATTACTGCTGCAAATCAACAAATTTCACGACATATGGCAGTGATATTAAACCTGATTCTGATTCTCACGCAGTTCATCTACTGTAGCCTTCCGGTGATGGCCCAGGAGCCCAATGAATCAGGTAGGACCTTTGCCCAGCCTGAAATTCAGGATGCTGCACATACATAGGATGCCAATGTAGTTTTGAAGGATAGCAAGATACTGAGTTTATTTGCACTCTCTGCCGGCTGAGAAGAAAAAGAGTAAGTGAAAATGTACAATGCGGCCAGCAGCTATGGAAGCGATGACTCTTCTTGCCTCATTGTTAGCCAACTGCAGAAGATAAAAGCCACTTCCATATCCTTTATATCACATTAATTTTATTTTTGCTCATACTCTTATTTGAGAGGGTATTCCTATTAAAGCAGACAGTTTGACAAAGGCAAAGGCATCTCTGGACTTAACAATTTTGAAATTTACCATAGCTATGAAACAATGTCAGCAACAAAAGACTGGTTGAAACAAAGAATGAAAACAACTTCAGAGGCATCACACTACTTTGGTAATATCTCTTGTACCTTAAAATTTATTACAGATATACAGATGTGGCTTTGCTGAGACTCTCACACTGCACTGACACCTACGAAAATAGTGATAATTGAAGGCACTGCCATCACAGAGATGGCAGTAATGAATCTTTCCTTCTATCACAGGCAGATGCTTGTGAATAAATACGAGCAATCCTGTTTCCCATCATGATTAGTCGAAACTACTGAATATAGCATATTTCATATACTTCAGGATAATTATATAGATTTTTTAAAATTTCAATATGCATCCTATATGACTATTGGGTAAAATAACTATATTGGATCAGCAATGGGTCAGATTATTTTTAGGTAAGATAATGCTTAGTTTACGATGTGTGCCAGGAAACTCTTTAATGGATAAACATAAATTAAAATATTATTTCTACAATCTGAAGAAATGCAAAGCTTTAATTATATATACATTTTCAAACTCATTGTCTAAAGCATTGAATTGTTCATTCCCATGCCACGCTCTTGCCTCTAGTAATTGGTTTCATTTTAAATTTAATATAATTGCAAATATTAAACTTCACTTTGCAATGCTTGCAAATTCATTTTGTCTGTATGGCTGTCATTTAGAAGTTAAAAGTCAAGAAATTAACAACCTTAAACAATTGCGACAATCTCAGAGTAAAGACGGACAAGAATGGAGTGTGTGGGAGGATATTGATTACATCAGACAGACGCAGCAGGGAGAATACTGCTCACAGCAGATGGCTTTGTACAGAGAAAAATCCAAAATATATTGTACTGTGAGAAAATACGTGTGCCTACACAAGACGTCATTAAAAGATTAACTTCATTGTTAATACAAAAGCTGACGCTTTTTCTCCTTTTCTGTATTTTCCTGTTCCTTTCTTGTACTTAGCTGCAGATTTGCTTCTTAAAATGGCTTTGTTTTTTTTGTATTTGTCATGGGTTGTGGTTGTTATTGGCAAAGCTGGTCTTTATTGTCCATTCTAACCTGGAGGCAGTGAAGAGTAGACCATATTGGTGACTTTGGAGTCATGTATATCCCAGACTGGGTTTGTTAGGCAAATGTACTTCTCTGAGTTTGCAGGTTAACCAGATTATTGTTGACTATTTATCACCTGCTGTTTTCATGGCCATTGAGGTTCTATTAAGCAATGGTGAGGACTCACTTGGAGTATTGTGAGCAGTTCTATGACCCTTATCTAAGAAAAGATGTGCTGACATTGGATAGAATTCAATGGTAATTCACAAAAATTATGAAGGGATTGAAAGGCTTGTCACATGAGAAGCGTTTGATGGCTCTGAGCCTCTGTTCACTGGAATTCAGAAGAATGAGGGGTGAACTCATTGAAACTCATTGAATGTTGAAAGGCCTCCACAGAGTCGACATGGAGACAATGCTTCCTATATCAGGGGAATCTAAGACCAGAAGACACAGCCTCAGAATAGAGGGACATTAAGAACAGAGATGAAGAGGAATTTTGTTAGCCAGAGAATGGTGAATCTGCGGAATTTGTTGCCACAGGCAACCGTGGAGGCCAAGTCACTGAATATACTTAAGGCAGAGGCTGATAAATTCTTGATTAGTCAGGGTATGAAGAGATATGAGGGGGAGACAGGAGTTTGGGACTGAGAGGAAAAATGGACCAGCCATGATGAAATTGCGGAGTTGACTCGATGGGCCAAATTACTTAATTCTGCTCCTATACCTTATAGTCTTATGGTTATTGATTCCAGCAACTTGATCCCAAATATATATAAGTACTTGATCTTAAGTTCCCTGGACTTGACATATTTGGAAAATAACCTTAGCTCTGAAACAATGCAGGCATTAAAATATAGGCAGAGGCAAGAAATGAGAATGGCTTCTGTACCACCCTTATGGTAACGACTATCGTACCCTCAATTTCATGATCACATATACAACTATGGCCTTCCTGAGACACCCACGCGTTAGATTGGTGAGATTCAAACTAATTTTCTGAGATCAAAAATCCAGTAACCTAACCACTAAATCCCATCAAAAACAGTAGCCATGTGACAGCGGGCTACTCACTTGCTGCTCTGTGATGGTCACTTGGTTCTGCACTGCACTGAGGCCGAGGCTGTGGCCTCTGGCTGTTCAAGGCTCCACGTTGATCAGTCCACTCTGTGATGCACTAAGGCCGAGGCTGTGGCCTCTGGCTGTTCAAGGCTCCACGTTGATCAGTCCACTCTGTGATGCACTTAAGGCCAAGGCTGTGGCCTCTGGCTGTTCAAGGCTCCACGTTGATCAGTCCACTCTGTGATGCACTAAGGCCAAGGCTGAGGCTGTGGCCTCTGGCTGCTCGAGGCTCCACGTTGATCAGTCCACTTTGTGATGCACTAAGGCCAAGGCCGAGGCTGTGGCCTCCAGCTGCTCTGGGCTTCATGTCTGTATTTCATTCTAAGTGCTGTTTGCTAACCTTTTTTGTTTGGGGATGGGTAAGTCCTCAGCTGGACGTCCTGCTCACTTAAGGAAGATGAAGCGTCTCCCATAGCCTCTCCTTTCCAGCAGTAGTGATCACTGCGGGACCATTGTTTGGCTTGCCATGCAGGAGGTCACTTGCATATGGCCCTTCCTACACTACTGTGCCCATAGCAATGCCTTCACACAGCATCCATCTTCTTACTATGTCATGGCGCGACCAAGTGTCCAGCGGTATAACTGGACGGGCAGGCTGGCCTCATCAGCCTTGATTGGCAGCCAGTTTAGGAGAAGGACAACCCCAATTCTAATCCAGGTAGGTGGGACTTGCTAGCCTTGCGAGGCAGTCTGTCTAGGAGAAGGAAAACTCCGATAATCAACCTACAGGCTTGAGGTTGGCGCAGCTCGCTGTGGCATTGCAGAATGTCCTCCAGCCGGAAGAGTGGAATTAATCTGCATGCACCAATCCTCACTATAAACCTACATAGCGCAGGCTGGAAGAAAATCCCTACAGCGTTGGAAAGGGGGCAAAAAGACAGGTGTTAGATGACTCTGGAAATTGCAGTCTCAACTCAGCATGCAGGCAGTTCAGATCCACGGGTCATCTGTCTGTTGACCTGAGGCAATAACAGCATTCCGCAGCCCTCTGACTGACCAAGGTTAGCGCTGCCTGCTCTGGATGGAGACAGACCTGGAAAAGGTGGTCCAAAAATAAAAGCTTGCCTCACCACCACCTGGTCGATTCGCCGCGACCAATGGGCATCTTATTCAAGGGGTAAGAAAAAGGAAAACAACTCAGAGAAGTGAGCACATCTCAAAATCGCATGCTAGAATGTATGCACAATGCAGGACTCTGCAGAAGGTGACCTACCCCAAAGACACTGAGCACTTGTGGCACAAGAACTAGCTTGGCTGGACATTGACATCGCTGCTATTAGCAAGGTACTTTTTGCTGATCAAGTATCTTTGCATGGTGCAGGCTACACTCTCTTCTGATCAGGCTTAGGAGCAACGAGAACAGACGCTCAGGGGTTGGCTTCATGCTCAAAAACACCATTGTCAATAAGCTTCAGAGTCTACTGGTCAGATCGACTTATCTCCTTGCAACTCTCGCTGCAAGACAACCGATTTGTCACCCTTGTAAGCGTCCACACCCCCACACTGCAAGCAGACCTTGCTGTCAAACAGATGTTCTACAGGGAGCTGAAGTCCCTCCTATTGGCAGACAGGAGTCAGGCAACATCAGTGCCTGGGTGGGTGGAGGTGTCGAGCTATGTCTGGGGGTCTTAGGCAATCATGGTGTTGGAAACTGCAATGGCTACAGGACGAGGCTCTTGGAGCTTTGCACAGAACTAGGCCCGGTTATAACAAATACACTACTTCAACAGAAAGCCAGGTTCCAGATGACCTGGAGACACCCCTGATCCAAAAACTGATTGATCCTGGACTACTGCTTATTGCACCAGAAGGATACGATTGCACACCAAGGTCATGCTGAGTGCAGACTGTTATAGGGATCACAGACTGATCAGGGCAAGAGTCAGACTGGCTGTCAAGTCAGCAATAGGGAGAAGGGAACCCTGGTCAAAGAGACTCCAGCTGGACTCTTTGGCCTCTGAGATATATTCCAGATCAAGCTAAAGGAGAAACTGGACAGCAAAGGCACCCCAGGTACACGGGAAAGAAATGGGGGCACCTGAGTACTGCCATTCAAGATGCGGCTGTCAAGCAGTTGGGCACTCATCAAGAAGAAACAAGGACTTGTTTGATGAAAACAACATTGAAATCCAGAACCTGCTCCAGAAGAGACATTCTTCCCATCAAGTGGTGCTGTCTAGACCCGACGACCAATCGTCTAAGGCAGAATACAGTGCTGCATGCAGCATCCTCCAAGTCAGACTGAGGCAGATTGGTGGACTGCCCTAGCAGAACTAACATAGTGCTGTGCAGACACTAGCAATGTTCAACCCTTCTGGGAATCGCTGCGTGTAGTGTGCGGTCCGACTCCTCAGGTTCAAGCCCCTCTATGCTCATCCAACGGCTCCAGCCTGCTGACAGACAAGGAAACCATCATGAGGTGATGGACAGAACACTACAGGGGCCTTTTCAGGATAATTGTTAAGTACAAGAAGCATCCATTGAAATGATCCCCCAGCTTGATGGCCCGCTTGGTTGAGTTCAAAGCTGGAATACCATAAAGCCCCAAGCATTGATGGGATCCCAGCGGAAGTGTACAAAATGGGTGGAGACGTTCTCCTGGGTGAACTCACAAACCTGTTCACACTCTGTTAGGAGAAGGTTCAGTCCCAAATAACCTATGGAACACTGTAATTATCTCCCTGTACAAGAATAAAAGGGAGAAATTGGATTGCTCAGACAACAGAGGCATTACCCTAAACACAAAGTACACTGCAGATGCTGGGGTCAAAGCAACACGTACAACAAGCTGGAGGAACTCAGCAGGTCGGGCAGCTTCCGTGGACGTGAACAGTGAACATTTTGGGCCGAGATCTAACAAAGAGTCTCAGCCCGAAACGTTGACTGTTCGTTTCCATGGATGCTACTCGACCTGCTGAGTTCCTCCAGCGTGTTGTATGTGAGGCATTACCCTGCTGTCCACCAATAGGAAGAACTTTGCCAGAATTCTCTGGGACAGAATCATCCCTACCATTGCCAAAGGTAACCTCACAGAGAGTCAGTGTGGATTCAGAGCAAACAGAGGCACTTCCTACATGACCTTCGTCCTGTGCCAGATACAGGAGAAGTGTCATGAATAGAACATGGGATTGTATGCAGTGTTCATTGACCTGACCAAAGCCTTTAATGGTCAGCCATGATAATCTCTGGAAGGTTCTGTCAAAGCTCGACTGTCCCCCGAAATTCTTCATCATCCTGCAGCAGCTCCATGAAGGCCAAAGTGGTCAGGTTAAGCACAACGGTGACCTGTCAGACCTACTCCTCATCAGGACCAGCATGAAACAAGGCTGTTTTGGCACCAATGCTCTTTGCCACCTTTTTCAGCACGATGCTACAGGAAGTGAAAGATACCACCTCGGAGAGCATCTACATTTGCTTCCGCACTAATGGAAATATCTTCAACCTCTGCCACTTTCTCGCCCAGACAAAAACCATGCAAGAACTGCTATACGCAGGTGACTGTGCTCTTCTCACGCACACAGAGGACACGCTGCAGGCTGCAGACACCCAGTTTGCAAAGGCTGCAAGGACTTTTGTGTTAATGGTCAGTCTGAAGAAAACAATGATCCTCCATCAGAAGCCCACTCGAGGTGTTTACAACCCATCTGGGATCAACATTCTCTCACCACGGTTGAGCAGTTCACCTACCTGGGCAGTGTCATCTCCAATAACGCTATGGTAATTGACAATTGACTCGCCTTTCAGCACCTCCAGAAATGTGCGTGGAAGAACCATCAGTTGCGTCTGTCCACAAAAATCCAGTTGTACATGACTGCCATCATCACAACGCTGCTATTTGGCTCCAAAGACTGGGTCTTGTACCATAAGCAAATCCGTTTGCTTGAACACTTCCATCAGCACTGTCTCCGCTCCATTGGGGGTATCAGTGGGCAGGATTGTGTCTCCAAGAACGAGGTCCTGGAGAAGATCAACCTCCAAGTATTGAAGCTACTTTGCTGCTCAAGCAGCTCCATTGGTCAGGCCATGTGTCTCACATGGACTACTCCAGGTTACCGAAAGCTGTACTTTACAGAGAACTCTCCCAGGGCAAGAGAGATCGTGGTGCCCCGTGCAAGAGATACAAAGACCAACTTAAGCAGCACCTCTCTCAGGGAAATATCGAGGTCAACAAGTGGCAGCAGCTGGCCTGTGACAGAGACCACTGGGGAACGCTGACTCTCAGAGCTGCCAAGGATTTTGAGGAATCCAGAAGAGCGATTGCTGAAGAGAAGAGGAGACGCAGGAAGGATCCTACTACCCACACGCCCACATCCCAGATGTTCTCCTGCCCCACTGCTCCAGAGTCTGCAGATCCTAAATTGGCCAACAATTATGCCATCACACCTGGGGACAGACGAAGACGCCTGATCTTCGTAAGTGAAGAACCAGCCATCATTGTTTACACAATTTGTTTTATCCCTTTCAGCACATTGGGTGTTTGTTGGTCTTTTTTGTGGGTTCTTTTGGGGTTTCTCTGTTTTGTGGCTGCCTGTAAGGAGACGAATCTCAAGGCTGTATAATTTATATATACTTCGATTATAAATGTACTTTGGCCTTTAAACTTTGATTATTTTTTTAAGCAGTTTATATATGTCGCAAAACAGCTGATTGGATTCAGGAATACTGGCAAGGACTCCAGCTGCAGTACTACAGCTCCACCATATTATGATTATAACATTAATATATCCGATACTAGGGAGGTCATCACCAACGTCCTCATCCATCTGCTCCAGTGGTTGAAGAGCTGCATCCTAAACCACAGTGCACATTCCATCCAGCCAGAGGCATTCTGAACGTGGCTGATCTTCTCTGCACAACAATGCTAAGAAAATTGCAGCCACTGTATTTGGCTTTCCTCAATCTTACCAAGGTCTTTGCCTTATTTGAAAGGGAACTGACTGAAATTCAGGGCCCCGAACAGTCTTTCTAGATGAGGCGACACTTCACCTGTGAATCTGTTGGGGTCATATACTGTGTCTGGTGCTCCCGCTGTGGCCTCTTGTATATCGCAGTGACCTGACGTAGATTGGGAGACTGCTTTGCCGAACATGTCTGCCAGAACAAGTGGGATGTCCCAGTAGCCACCTATTTTAATTCCACTTCCCATTCCTCCAGTGTCAGGATAAGGTCACAGTCAGGTTGGAGGAACAACACCTTATATTCTGATCTGGTAGCCTCCAACCTGATGGCATGAACATCAATCTCTCAAACTTCCAGTAATGCCTCCATCCTCCCCCTTTACCATTTCCCATCCCCTTGCCCCTCTCTCATGTTACCTCTTTGCCCACCCATCGCCTCCTTATGGTGCTCCTCACCCCTCCCCCTTTCTTCGTTTTTCCATGGACTTCTGTCTCTTTCACCGATCAACTTCCTAGCTCTTTGCTTCATCCCTCCCGCTCCAGGTTTCACCTGTCACCTGGTGTTTCTCCCTCCCCTCCCCCTACCTTTTAAATCTACTCCTCAGCATTTTTTCTCCTGTCGTGCTGAAGGGTTTCAGCCCGAAATGTTGACTGTACTTTTTTCCATAGATGCTGCCTGGCCTGCTGAGTTCTCCAACACTTTGTGCATGTTGCGACTGAAATTCATCTCCATTTTATGCTAGCTCCAAGACCTCATGCAGGCCGTGGAGAGCATACTGTCTGGTGGGACCACAGCCTGGTGTGGAGGCTCCAATGCACAGTACTGAAAAAGATGCTGAGGATTTAAACTCAAGTCAGCTCTATCACAGACCATAACCCTCTCTACTATCGAGTATATTTTCAAAAGGCAGTGCCTGAGGTAGGCACCATTCATTATTAAGAACCCCTCACCATCCAGGTAATGATGAGGCCACACTCAGATTGGAGGAACAACACCTTATATTCTGTCTGGGCAGCCTCCAACCTGTTGGCATAAACATCAATTTCTCAAACTTCCAATAATGCCCCCCCCACCCTCTCCTCTCCATTCCCCATCCCCTTTTCCCTCTCTCACCTTATCTCCTTGCCTGCCAATTACCTCCCTCTGGTGCTCCTCCCCCTCTTCTTTCTTCCATTGCCTTCCATCCCCACCTATCAGACTCCCCCTTCTCCAGCTCTGTATCTCCTTCACCAATCAAATTTGCAGCTATTTACTTCATCCCTCCCCCTCCCAGTTTCACCTATCACCTTGTGTTACTCTCTCCCCTCCCCCTCCACCTTTTAAATCTACTCCTCGTCTATTTTTCTCCAGCCCTGTCAAAAGGTCTCGGCACGAAATGCCGACTGTACTCTTTTCCATAGATGCTGCCTGGCTTGCTGAGTTCCTCCAGCACTTTGTGTGTGTTGCTTCTGAATATATTGTTTGTTCATTTAAATAATTAGTGACACGTTTTTGCATAAGTACCTGAATTGCATATGTTATTATGCTACCCGTGATACATGCTCGACTTGCTTAAAATAAAACTTGAAGTTAGACCTGCATTCCCAGTTCTCCCATGTCTTCCTTTGAATTAGTTTAATGTTCTGAAGTTACACACACCATCTTCCAAATTGAGCACCCAGCACCAACTCCGACAGTTGTGTCCGGCTTGACATTGCAAAATGTTTGCTTCCCACATTGGGTACGACAGCCATCACAGAAACAACAAAATCAGAGTGAACGGAAATCACCTTTAATCCCTAAAAGGCCACCGATGAGAAAAGGAAGCTAGCAACTCTGAAGTCTTCACCTCCAATATCAGGAGACAATAATAAGCACATCATCTCTGCTCTAAAGTGCAAATATTAAATCAAGTGTAATATGGCTTTTGTTGGGTGTATGCAGAATTCCTTTAGAAACTTTGATTTGACTATGTGCTGTGTCTGGCTGATGGAATCAAGGCTCTTTGAGCTTTGGGGAACAGCTGCTGGTTAGAAAAGACCAGGAAGCAGCATGGCAGAGCCTGACCATGTCCAGAAATGATAGCCTGGCTTAGGGAAAGATGGCTAATGGCTGCTCTAAGATCTCATAGTTTTGATCAGTACCTGGTGGAGTTCCCCAACTATTAAAGAATGATAAAGGGACAGGAGATCCTTTGAATTCCTTCTACGGAAATAATGTAGCTAGTCCCAGTTCCCTGCACGTTGCTTACAATCATGCAATTCCTTTTGTTTTTAAGGATTGATAAAGTTCCCTTATGAAAGTACCCATCTTCACCACCTTCAAGCAATGCAATTCAGATGCTAAACACTCACCGTGTGAATGTCACCTGTCCAATATTTGGAGCTGTCTCAGTTCTGCAGCCTAAAGATTTATTCTAATGTAATAAATATGCGAAGAGCTGATGACAAGCTACATTTCAGTTCTGTGAAATCTGATATCCATAAAACAAACTGACAACAACTTTGCACTGCAATTGTCTTCCTTTAGTCTTCTCATAAAGGGATTTACAAATTGCAATGCTATTAAGCTATGTAAATTGACATTTAAGCTACAGTTTGTGTCAAAAAAAATTCTAGTTAATAGTGTGTATTTATTTTAATAGATTCAGTTTGAAATACTTGAAAGCAAAAAGACTTGCAAGGTTATAGAGACAGTGCAGAGACATGGAACTACCTAAATACCAGCTCGGGGGAGTCGGAGTTCAGAGTTCAAGTCCAATGTCATCTGTTAGCAGTCTGTCCGTCCACCCTGTGGAATGCGTGGGTTTTCTCCTGACGATCTGGTTTCCTCCCACAGTCCAAAGATGTACCAGTTAATAGGTTAATTGGTCACAGTAAATTATCCCATGATTAGGCTAGGATTAAATCAGTTGCTATGGGGTGTGGCTCATAAGGCCAGAAGGGCCTATTCCGCATTGTATCTCAATAAATAAATAAATTGGTCCAATTATTAGACTTAATAAATAAGTTAGGCCGTGAGATTCTAATGCAGCTCAAAAGTGCCCCCGTTTCATGAAGGTAGCACGCATTTTATGCAAAGTAAGTTTATTTTAGAGGAGCCTTAATCTGCAAATCTGAACATAATGAACATTCCACCATGTTGTAGAAAGATGAACGTAAACCTGAATAGTGTGAATAGGTACTCATGCCTAAATAAGAGCATGTACACTTCAGATGAATGGGACACACTTTGAGGTACAGCATTTGAAATGATGGGTGATTTGTCACTCATGTCGTGCATTCGAATTGGGGTTTGGTATTTTAGACTCTGCTGTCATTCATGGAAACTGGTATGTATTGCACAATTAGTTGCAAGCAATGCAGTTGCATACAAAATGATGCAGGAACTCAGCACCTACGGCAAAGAGTGAACAGTCAACATCTCAACTTGAAATGTCGACTGCTTCCTCTTATCCATAGATGCTGCCTGACCTGCTGAGTTCCTGCAGTAGTTGTGTGTGTTGCTTTGAATTTCCAGCACATGCAGATTTTCTCCTGTTTGTAGTTGCAAGTAATATCCACCTGGATACATCAGGAAGCTGATAGCCACACCCAACAGATTATGGTCTTCATTTATTAGAGGCTATAATTTCCAAGAATGACTAATTATGAGAATTCTATTTTATTTTTCCTTTGCAAAATTCTATTTGCTAACCTAATCTGTGCATGCTTGTATTTTGCATCTCAATTAGGAAGGCTTTGTGACATAATCTAATTCTCATACTGTGACACAAATTACTTTTAATAGTGGGTTATTTTAAATTTGACTGAACTTGCTCAATTATCCTTTCTCTGTGTTCTTGTCTTCAAATACAGTTTATTTTTTTCCTCCGCCTTTTTGATTTGGAATTGAGCTATCGGTTAGCTTCTGATGTAAGCTTCAAAGAGCTATACTGTATGAAGATATGAGGAGAGATACATACCTGCAATTGCTAACAAAAACATTATCTGAGGTGACTTCTAGCTTACATGCCATTGTCTGAACATTCAGCTCCATGTAATTAAGTCGTGTGTTTCTATGTAGAAAGGAAAGATTAAAAACAAATATCAGAGAAATACAGTGGCTTCTGGTTAATTGGGTCACATTTTGGCCTAATTAGCTGAAGTTTCATGGAAATAGTTAAAGAAGGCATAAAAAAATGGCAAACTAGCCTCACCATTCCCGTAATCTTTTGCTGCCAGAAGATTTACAAGCACACTCTCCGCTCCAATGGAGTACTGCATAAAAGTCTAATGCACCCTAGCTCTGTGTGTGTGTGTGTGTGTGTGTGTGTGTGTGTGTGTGTGTGTGTGTGTGTGTGTGTGTGTGTGTGTGTGTGTGTGTGTGCGCGCGCGCCTAAGACGTTTGCATAGTTTTAAAGAAAGACACACTAAGCTTATCCTGTCATTTGCTTCTATACCATGTATACTCTCCCCCCACCCCCACATTTCTCCTTCATTCCATGCAGTTTAGAAGACAATAATTCTTGCAGAAAAAATGTTGCTGGCAATTCTCCAGCAAATTTCCGAGGGGACTTACTGTTCTCTGAATCCAGACAGGCTAGACACCTGTGGGATATTTGACAGCTGAATATGTTTCTGTTCTGGTTTGATTATCACAAACTAGTGCTCTTTGGTATAGTCATAAGACTGCCAACAACAATAGTAAATCTGGATAATTGGGACACACTACTACCAGTCAATTGGGATTGGTGTTCTGATCTTGGTTACTGATTAGAAGCTCCAGGTCTATAGGGCAGAGTGCTGCCTTCTATTGCTGAGTAGCTGGCCTGTCCACTTAATTGTTATTAATGTTAGTCATAGTGAAAAATATTACATATTTCTTTTCAATTAAGATTTATTTACCATTAAAACGTTAAGTGTCGATCTTCAATCTGTCAATCTTCCCATTTCCAATTTTTTTTGTGCAAGCTGTGAATTTTCTGGAGGAAGTCTTACTGCTGACATTTTTCAGACAGCTTATTATGTTGTCCTCAAATTTCAACTGTTGACATCCTTAAACATCAAGGACAACTGCTCAGAACCAATCTCCCTTCTAAGGTGCTCAAACCCTTTCAGGTTTTCACATCAGCCATCTTGTGTTCTACTTTTGACATTGTTTGGACATATTCATTGGCTGATCATATAAATAACCCAGATAAAAGTTATCATAATCTATTCTATTTCAAAATTATTATGATGAAATACAGGACAGTGGACACATAGAAAGACAAAATATTAGTATTAGTTTATAATTGTCACATATACTAAGGACAGTGAAAAGCTTGCCTTTCAAAGTACAAAGTTTAAATTTCAAAGTAAATTTATTATCAAAGTACATATACAATGCCACTATATACAACCCTGAGATTCATTTTCATGCAGGTATACTCAATAAATCCATCATAAAATAATAACCATAACAGAATCAATGAAACACCGCACCAACATGGGCATTCAACCAATATGCAAAAGACAACAAACTGTGCAAATACAAAAATAATAATAATAATAATAAATAAATAAGCAATAAATATTGAGAGCATTAAGTGAAAGTAAGTCCATAGCTTGTGAGAACATTTCAATGATGGGGCAAGTGAAGTGAAGTTATCTCCTTTGTTCAAGAGGTTGAGGGGTAATAGGTTTTCCTGAATCTGGTGGTGAGAGTCCCAAAGATCTTGTACCTTCTTTCTGATGGCAGCAGTGAGAAGAGAGCATGTCCTGGGTGGTGGGGGTCCCTGATGATGGATGCCATTTTCCTGCAACAGTGTTTCGTGTTGATGTGTGCAAAGGTAGGGAGGCCATTACTCATGTTGGGCTGGGCTGTACCACTAAGTTATATAGGATTTTCCATTCAAGGGCATTGCTGCTTCCATACCAGGCTATGAAGTAGCCAGTTAATATGTCTTCCACTACTCATCTATAGAAGTCTTTCAAGGTTTTAAATGTCATGTCAAATCTTTGCAAACTCCTAAGGAAGTAGAGATACTGTACTTTCTTCGTAATTACACTTACATGCTGGGCCCAGGACATGTCCTCTGAAATAATAACACAGAGGAATTTAAAGCTGTTGACGCTCTCTACCTCTGATCCTCTAATGATGACTGGCTCATGGACCTCTAGTTTCCTTCTCCTGTAGTTAATAATCAGCTCTTTGGTCTTGCTGACATTGAGTAAACGGTTGTTGTTATGGTACCACTCAGCCAGATTCTCAGTCTCCCTCCTATATGCTGATTCATCACCACCTTGATTCAGCCAACAACAATGGTGTCATCTGCAAACAAATATGGCAAATCATTACACAGTGCATTAAGCAAGAATAAGGTAAAACAATAACAATGCAAAATAAAGCATAAATGCAACCAAAAAAATTCAGTGCAGATAGATGATAAAGTGCAAGATCATAAAGAGGTAGATTGTAAGGCCAATAGTCCATTTTATCATACAAGAGGTCCATTGAAGAATTTGATAACAATAAGATGGAAGCAGTCCTTGAGCCCAGTGATATATGCTTTCAGGCACATGGGAGAGGGGAGAAGAGAGAATGTCTGGGGTGGGTGGGATCTTTGATCACACTGACTGAGGTAGCGAAAAATATAGATAGAGTCCATAGAGGGAGGATAATTCTTGTGATGTGCCGAGCTGTGTCCACAGCTCTCTGCAGTTGCCATACCAAGCCTTTATGCATCCAGGTAAAATGTTTTCTATGGTACATTGATAAAAATTGGCAAGAGTTGACATAACATTCTGAATTTCCTTAACCTCCTGAGGAGGTAGAGGTGATGGTGACCTTCCTTGGCCATGACATCAACGTGGTTGGACCAGGACATTCCATTGGTGACGTTTACATCTAGGAGTGTGAAGGTCTCAACACTTTCAACCTCAGCACCACTGATGTCAACCGAAATTATGCACTGCCCCCCCCCCTTCTGAAGTCAATAACCAGCCTTTTTGTTTTATTAACATTGAGGAAAAGGGTGTTGTCCATATCCCATATCAATAAGCTCTCTACATCCTGGTTGCATTCTACCTCATGGTTACTCGAGATGCAGCCCACTACAGTGGTATCAACTGCAAACTTGTAGACAGAGTTAGCGAAGAATTTGGCCACACAGTCAAAGGAGGACAGTAGGGTGCTGAACATGCAACCTTATGGAGCACTAGTGTTGAGAATAGTTGTGTGAGAGGTGTTGATGTCTGTCCCTACTGATTGCAATCTGCTGGTCAGAAAGTCAAGGATCCTGTTGAAGGAGACATTAACTCCTAGGGTCCAAAGTGTGGTAGTAAGTTTGCATGGAATAACAGGTAGCATTGTAGTCAATAAACAATAGTCTGATATTAACACAAGAGATAATTGAGAGCAACACACACAAAACGCTGGAGGAACTCAGCAGGTGAAGCAGCATCTATATAAATGAATGAACAGTGGTGTTTCAGGATGAGACCCTTCACCAGGCCTGAATAAAGGGTCTTGGCCTGAAACTCCGACTGTTTAGTTATTTTCATAGATTCTGCCTGATCTGCTGAATTGCAATAGTCTGACATTGATGTCTTTATTGCCCAGATGCTCCAGAGATGCGTGCAGGGCCAGGGAGATGACATCCGCTGTAGACTTGTTTCAACAGCAGGAAAATTGCAGTGGGTTGAGGTTATCTGGAAAGCTGAAATAGAATCTCAATAAGCAACCGCCAGAATTGCAGCATTATCTTCTTTATGACGGGGCAATCTAGCCGCAACTTGTTTGTTGTACCGCCAGGTTATGTCACCTCCATTATATGAGGTGCCAATGCCACATTTTCTTCTCCAGATCCTCCTCAGTCTCTTGTTATGCGTCTAGTTCTCAGCTACTCAGTTGTGCTCCTTCGTGAATGGAGGATACAAGTAACTGTTCAGCGGCATTTTCAGAGGCAGAGGGAATTGTAAGATCCTGCTGAATATGCTTCCTGAGCTGAGCCATCTTGTACCATTAAGAAAACAGGAATCTACTCTATGATTCCACTTGTGAGGAAAGCGATCACTGCTGAGGAGCGCAGGAGAAGTCTCATGTTTAACAAGGCACTGTACCCCTGCATTCCCAGTTAGTGCTGGTTATTGAACCCCTCGAAAGTGTTGATTGCATTCAGTCCAGACTGGTTGCACTGAAAGTCAGACTTCTAGATACCTTTTTTTTGCTTTGACCGTTTGGGCTTGGTTGCAACCTGCTGAGGCTCACTTTAGAAGGCTCACACTTTGGGTTGAACTGGCCTTAGGCCAGGCAATTAGATTTGAGGTAACCTTGCATCAAATGTCCAACTTTCATTCCTGTGCAAGTGACCCTATCTCTGAAATTCAGAAATCAGCCTTCACTTCAATATAGTGTTGAATATGCTTTGGATCGTTGCAGTACGTTCATATCAGCACTGTGGGATCCAAGGAATTCCCAAGATACAAGCCACTTGCTGTCTTTGAAATTGTTAAGTACCAAAACTTTTTGGTGGTTCTTGCCTTGGCTTGAATCAAACTTTTTTTCCTGTGTTCTTTCTCAGCAATGATCAATGTAGGAGATATTTTAAACTGTACAGATTCCTCAGCCGAATCGGAGCCATAAATGATCTGTGTCCAAATTACCTATGATTTACTATGATCAGGGAAAAAGCAGGTGTTCCATGAGCAAGAAGTTCACAGGTACATTTCCAAGGGCTAATTATTGTATTTCTTTGATTTTGGTGCATTTTAATGATTTAATTTACATTTTATTAGATTTACTTTTAAAGTCAGGTTCCATAAAATAAAGGGTCTAATTTTAAATGCAGTGCAAAATGAGGTGACAAATCAGTAAGCCCTATATGAACTGATAAGCATTACCCCAATTTATTTTCAATTGTCATCTATAACTTCAAAACCATATGTGCAAAGCAGGAGATTGGAAATTAGATCCCTCAGTCAGATAGGCAAACATAGCGGGAGGTGGCAGTATAATAAGGCAGGAAATTCAACTCTGTGAGCAGCAGTGGCTTTCTTATTGAGAAAGAACCATTGGCCACTCTTTGGAAAAGAGCAAACAGTTGACATTTCAGGCTGACACCCTTAATTAGGGCTGGAGAAAAATGACGAGAAGTCAGGACAAGAAGATGGGGGAGGGGAGGAAGAAGTACAAGTTAGTGGGCGATAGAGGGGAATGGGTGAAGTAAAGAGCTGGGATGTTGATTGGTGAAAGAGATACAGGGCTGGAGAAGGGGGAATCTGATAGGGCAGGACAGAAGGCCATAGAAGGAAAGGAAAGGGGAGGAGCACCAGAGGGAAGTGATGGGCAGGTAAGGAGTAACGTGAGAGAGGGAAATGGAAATGGGAAATAGTGAATGGGGGGGGTGCTTTATCCGAAGTTCAAGAAATTGATGTTTATACCATCAGGTTGGAGGCTACCCAGACGGAAAATAACGTGTTGTTGCTCCAACCCGAGTTCCTCATCATGGCGGTAGAGGAGGCCACGGACCGACATGTCGGAATGGGTATGGAAAGTAGAATTAAAATGGGTTGCCTCTGGGAGATCCCCCTTTTTTTCTGGCAGACAGAGCATAGGTGCTTGGTGAAGCAGTCTCCCAAACTACAATATACAGCAGGACACACCAGGAGCACCAGACACAGTACATGACCCCGACAGACACACAGGTAAAGTGTCACCTTACCTGAAAGGACTGTTTGGGGCCCTGAATGGTAGTGAAGGAGGAGGTATAAGGGCAGGTGTAGCCCTTGTTACACTTGCAAGGCTAAGTGCCAGGAGGGAGATCAATGGGGAGGGAGAAATGGACAGTGGAGTTATGTAGATCTGCTTGGTGGTGGGGTCCCGTTGGACATGGCAGAGGCTGGTGGAGCTGTAGGTGAGGATTCTTTCTAGAACAATGAATTGCTGTCAAATTCCAGTTGAAGTTTTCTGATTGCCATAGAAGGAACCAGTTCAGAGATGTTAAGTAACCTTCAGCTTACCAGGAAATTGAACAGATGGATATTTACTTGCTGTGTCGTTGTATCCAAAAGATGAGCATCAATTCCTCGCTTATGTTCTCCCTGTGACCACATGGGTTTCCTCCAGGTAATCTGGTTTCTTATTTACAAAATAACACATGGTTAGGGTTAGTGAGTTGTGGACAAGCTATGTTGGTGCTGGATGCATGGGGACACTTTCAAGCTGCTAAACGCTGATTTGATTTAATGCAAAATGATGTATTTCAGAAATAAAGCTGATATTTTTAAAAATCTATTTCCAATTGTTATCTACCCCTTAAACAATGAGCAGGGGATGGATGAAATTCTCTGCCCTGGGGTCCACTGCTTGCACATCTAGGTCACTAGTTTTTTCTGTATATTGTTAGCCTTGCCTCCCATGGATTCTTTCAACTGCTTTTAGATAAAGCACTCTAAGAGTTTTCCAAATACATCTGATCGCAGCCCTTCATGAGGTCTTTGATTTTGAAAGAGAAATACTAATTATTTAATGGATTTGCACTTCGCTGGTACTTTATATAACAGGGTAATAAATAAAAGTATGCATTCTTTGTTTCTTTGATATCAGTATGCAAATTAAGAATAACTGGGAGATGCTTGCTAATTTAAAAACAATTATGCAGAATGTAAATATTAACATTTTATAAAATCCTCATATTGACACTTCTCTGCATCACACAGGTTTGATGATGAGCACACATCATCCACCATCAGCAATCTATTTGTTTATTTTATAACAGGGTGCGTTATACACATTTATCAAAAGAATGGAAATAAGAGTACGATGTCAACATAACATACAGATCATTAGTCCACTTTTGAGTCCTAAGTGAGTCAAATGCAAAGAGACCCTTAACAGTGTTGATGAGCAGAGGGGTCTTGGTGTCTAAGTTCAAAGTCTCCTGCAGGTGGCTACACAGGACGATAGGGTGGTTAAGAAAACATATTATGCTTGCCTTTATTAGTCGAGGCATTGATTTCAAAACTCAGTCAGTTATCTTTCAGCTTTATAAAACTCTAGTTAGGCTACATCTGGAGTATTGCATATAGTTATGGTCACCTCATTATAGGAAGGATGTCAAGGCTTGGAGAGGGGGTAGAAGAGATTTACCAGGATGCTTGCCTAGATTGGCGGGCATGTGAAAAACCAGAGGTTGGACAAACAAATAGATTGGGGAGGTCAATACTCCCCAATGCCATTAGGCTTTACAATTCAACTGCCAGGACTTAAGAACTTTTTAAAAGCTATTATTAATGCTTTTTGAGATAGTGATTTAGATGCATATCATATTTTTTACTGAGTTAAGTATTGTATGTAATTAGTTTTGCTACAACAAGTGTATGGGACATTGGAAAAAAAGTTGAATTTCCCCATGGGGATGAATAAAGTATCTATCTATCTATCTCTCTAACTTGGGTTATTTTCTCCGGAGTCACGGAGGCTATGGGGAGATCTGATAAATGTTTATAAGGTTATGAGTCGTAGATAGAGAAACAGACAGTATCTTTTTCCCAGTGTTGAAATGTCCAATACCAGAGGGCATGTATTTAAGGTGACAGAGGGTAAATTCAAAGGAGATGTGAGGGGCAACTTTTTTCTTAAACTGAGAGTGGCAGGTGTCTGGAGAATGCCTATCCTGGGTGGTGGCATAAATGACTTTTAAGAGACATTTAGATAGGAACATGAATGTGAGAAAAATGGAAGCATATGGACTCTGTGTATGCAAATTATTTTACTTGTCCATTTGATTATTGATTGAATTGGTTTGCCACAACATTGTGGGCCAAAAGGTTTGTTTCTGTGCTGTACTGTACTTCTCAATGGTTTGTGTTTTAAGGTATTAAGAGCAGTGACATAGCAGAAAGATCACAAAGTGACTATGCGCGAGGTTAAAAATTGTACATTAGCAGCTGTTCAATTAAGGTTGTGTAACATTCATTGATAGCGAGAATATGAAGACAGTTTTGCTCTGAACTTCTAAACTTATTCCTGACACTGGGATGCTCTGACACTGGACAGACATTGTTGTTCTTTGAATCTGTATGAATTTTGAAACTTCCAGGCAAGTGTAGTTCATATGCTAGTATTTGTAATGCAAATATTCTCAGTGGTAGAACAGTGATTTAAAATATCAGGCTTCACAAGCACTGTAACACTTAGAGCAAAAGAACCTGTTTATGTAGCTATACCAATTAAAATTTCATGAAAGGTGATGCAATTTGACTGAGTAGTCATTGTTTCTTAGTCATAATTAGCTGGAGAAACGAAATGCAAAATAATACCATTGGAATGGGATATTTGTCAATCAAATGAGATTAATAATTAAAACAAAGAAAAGGAAATGATTGCCGACATGCATGCGATACACAGACCTCCCAGCTTTATATTTATCAATTCTAATCAGGCAATTTATATTCCATATTCCCAAACCTTTAGCCGTAGAGATAAAATAAATCTTTCTTACAATAAAATGAAGACTGCAAAGTGGGCTCATTAAACCAACATGAAAGACAAATGGATCAAGGAAAGAAAAAGCAGGTAAGACAGAATAAGTAGTCAGTGATAGATGTAAATGATATTGAACAGATGTGTTGTGGGTTTCTTTATAACGTGACAATTACAAAGTCTGAGAACCAGTGGTCTTCTCACAGTGTAGTCCTGAAGTCCAGGATAGGAAGGGCCTCCTCTTGTGCTAAGATGAAGCCACCCTCAGGGTGGAGGAGCAACACCTTATATTCCATCTGGGTATCCTCCAACCTGATGGCACGAATATCAATTTCTTCTTCTGGTAAACAAATTCCTCCCCCACCCCATTGCCCGCTCTGACCTGTTACTTCTCACCAGCCTATTGCTTCCTCCTGGGTCCACTCCTCCTCTCCTTTCTTCTCTCAACTCTTCTCTGCTGTCACATTCCTTCTTCTCCAGCCCTTGACCTTTCCCACCCACCTGGCCTCATCTATCGCCTTCCAGCTATCCTCCTTCCTCTCCCCCCACCTTTTTATTCAGGCATCTTCCCCCTTCCTTCTCAGTCCTGAAGAAGGGCCTCGGCCCAAAACATCGACTGTTTATTCATTTCCATCGACATTGTCTGACCTGATGAACTGCTGTAGCTTTTTGTGTGTGTCACTTTGGATTTCCAGCATCAGCAAACTTTCTCATGTACAAAGGGCCTTTTGTTGACAGTAGCAATTTCTACCAGCTCCTCTGCTGGCTCCCTTGCATTCTCCTAATTAACTCTCCATGAACTTGATCTTCTGTACAATTCCTTGTCAGGGGGTGAGGGTCTGCCAGTTGACCCTGTGCCTCATTAAGTACCACAGCCACATAGAGTCATGGAGTCATAGTGCATTACAGCACAGAAAGAGGCCCTTTGTTCCATCAAGTCAATGCTGAACTATTACTTTGGCTAATCCCATCTCCCTGTACCTGGACAATAGCCCTCCATACCACTCCCATCCAAGCTTCGCTTAAATGTTGTAATTGATCCCACATCTACCACTTCCGCTGCCAACTCATTGCACATTCCCAGCACCCACTGAGCGAGGAACAGCCCACTCATATCCCCCTTAAATATTTCAATTTTCACCTTTATAATTACTTTTAATTTGAGAGATAAATATGAAACATTTTTGGAAATTTGGCGCCCTTATTTACAAAAGACAGGATTAAATATATAGGTGCTCCGAAGATAAAATAATTGGTTATTTGGGGAAAGAAATAAATATATATACTAAAGTTATTATGAACTCCGTGGAGCAAGTGGGGATCTTCCGATATCCAGGCATTCCTTCTTTCTTTCTTTTTCTTTTTCTTTTCTTCTATAGGGATGTTAGGGGGGAGGGGTTAAGGGTAGGGGGGAAGGGTAGACAATTTTTTTTTCTTTCTGTAATTATTTGAAAACACAATAAAAATTATTTGGAAAAAAAAATTTTCACCTTTATCCTATGACCTCTAGTTCCAGTCTCACATTAAAACTTTTAGGAAATCGTTGCTGGGAGAATGGTGTCGATATTTTTATTTCATACAGTTATTGTCAATCTATTTAGCAGTGAGTTTTTAAAAACATTTTATGTTAAAAATAACCAGTAATATTAGCACTTTTTATTTTTTACTACTGCCCTGGGGTTTTTGAATGCCTGTTCAAAAACCCCAGGCTCAGGTAGCCCAGGATCTTGGGAAGTCGGGCATCACTGACTGAAGCATGCAGCAAGTACAGCTGCAAGGACCTATAACATATGACATATTAATCTTTGAACTTTGCACTGCAATCCTCTGTACTGGCTCATGCTGATGTACTAGGAGCAGGACTCCCAGCATGAAGAGATAGCATGGTCGATTGGGTTGTTAGATGGACTGCAGGTGTCTTTGGAAGGTCTGCCCCAGATTTCACTGCATGAATATTGGACTATTCATTTTGAAACCATCACCAAGGCGGCTCTCTACAATTTAGAGGAGTCATTTTGATTACTTAATATATGTGACACTTTACTAATGACTACTGTCAGTGCATATTTTTCAGAAGTAGGAAATTTAATATAATCAACAGCTTCATTATTTTGACCATGAAGTTTGCTTACGAATCTGTTAGCCTTTTTTTTCTAATTCATCAGATTGAAACTGACATTTGTACTGGGATAGTATTTTATAAACCTTAGAGTTTAGGGAAATGTCAAATGATTTCATTGTTGTTCAAAGCCAAAGGGGTTTTTAATCTTTCTCGTCTTTCAAGTTAAACTATGCTTCCAATAAATATTCAACAGATGTAGTCTCAGCCTGTCATGAAAATTTCATTATGCAGGTTCTAAATTACATTTGTAGTTCTGCGTGTCACAACTTTTTTGCAGATTCAGACTGTAACAAGTTAATTGTTTTAGCACTGAAGTTATTGTGTGATTTTCAGTAGAAGTTCTAACATTCTCTGTCACGGAACTGCTGTGATCCCAAAGAAACGTGCAAACAAAGTTACATAATTACTAAAAACACAAAATGCTGGCAGAACTCAGCAGGCCAGACAGCATCTATGGGAGGAGGTAGTGACGACGTTTCGGGCCAAAACCCTTCATCAGGAGTGAAGTAACATGGGATGGTCGACGGGGGATAAGAAGCAGGGGGAGGGATTAAGTGGAGAGCCGGGAAGTGATATGTGACTATAATACCGGGTCTGGGTTAGCGTCTGGTTCAAAAGTTTCAGGGCCGAAGAAATAGTAGGTTGGGAGCAGAGAGAGAGGCTCTCGCTGAACTCCTGTTGGAGAGAAGATCTGAACTTCTTCAGTGTAGGCATCACTGGAAGAGGCTTTGCAGCAGTGAATTCAAAGGCAACACGAGTGAATCTGCAGATGCTGGAAATAAATAAAAACACAAAATGCTGGCACTACTGTTATTGAGAAAAAATATATATGTATACCCAGGCAAAAATAAATTTCAATGGTTATGGTAAACTTTAGAGCATATTCTGGAGTTAGAGTATACAGCAGAATATTAACTACAGCAACCAATCTTTAGACCTGAACGTGGATTGTAGATTAAATTTAAAAAGCAGCTCTGGACAATAGTTTCCTGGCACTGTGGACTCCAGTTAACTGAAAACCAGACGATGCTGAGTAACATTCATTTTGGGTGTCTGGAGTGTGGGTGCGAAGAAGGAGGTGTGAAAATTATATGTCATTCAAAGGAAGCATTGTAGATACATTATCACTACAGAACTGTCCTGCCGCTACCTGTGTTCTTTAGCATATAAAATGTCATGTAATATTGGGTCAAACAGGCCCCTTCCTCTGAGAGTGGCTCGTTTTGTTGAATAAAACATTTCTGTACCATTAGCTTCTCCAGTGACTTTGTTCATATTACAGCAGTGAAGCTACATAGAAGACAGTGGGAAGCATGTCAAGTGATTGGGAATAATTTAATTGACACAGCAAATATTTTCATTGTTTAACATTGATTTAATTTAATAAAATCCCAATAAATATTTTTTGCAAATTCCAACAACATTGCCATATATTAAAAATAGAATACAGTATCTAATATTTCTTTATGCATACACACAGAATCACTTTTAACATCACAGATGTAACATACATCATATCGTGTTAAACACTTTCCAGCCTGGTTCTTG
Source organism: Hemitrygon akajei (assembly GCF_048418815.1). NCBI lineage: Eukaryota > Metazoa > Chordata > Chondrichthyes > Myliobatiformes > Dasyatidae > Hemitrygon > Hemitrygon akajei. The sequence goes on from NC_133146.1 coordinate 52,273,928, forward strand.
GCAGTTAAAGTTTGTTCACTGTTTCAACGTGCCTTTAGATGAATGCACTGCCACACTGGCATTGCAATGTTAGCAATAGATTCTGTTGCTGCAGTCACAAACAGGCTTTCAAATGCATCGGTCACTATGAACAAGGTCATTTTTCAGCACTGTTAGCTGAAAAAAAACCCACATTAAGCCGCAGATATAACTTGGACGACCACTCAAGAAGCTCTGCCAAGGGAAAATGCGCCACTCCACATAAACTTTTCACAAACAGAAACATAGTCGAATTTTTATGACAATGCATTAGCTAATTGGCCAACAAATGAGACAAAAACATTACTGTACGTGAGCCATCTTTGTCATAAACTTCAAGTGTTTTTAAAGTTATAAATAATCAAGAAATCTAAAGCTATACATGAAATTTAATGAAATAAAACTCTCAGGGATATTTGATTATGTTTCAAAGTTAAGTGGAAAATAAAATCTGTTAAACAACCGATATTGGATAATCAATGATCATTATGTTTTGCCCCAACAACAATATGTCAATAGAATGAAAAATCCATTAAGCATACATAACCTCCAGTAGACTTTATTGTCTCACTGAAAGTAAAGGTTGCACAGGCACTATTCAGACACTAGACTTCAGGAAACTTCATGCTGTTGTAATCTTCAATTGTTCCAGGGAAATAAGTGGAGTAACGGGATTGGTTGGGCAGCTAGCAAAGACTTAATGAGCCAAAGGGTGTCCTTTCATATTGCAGGAAAATATGGAATATAATAGTCATGTCACATGAGTGAAGTCTTAATGACCCAGACACAATTACTTAACACTGGAAACAAATATCAAGTCACACTGAGGTTCGCATTGCTTATTAGCTTGAAGATCACTGAAAGGGAATTCAATGTTTTTGTATATATTAGAAGAATACATAATTGTTTTGTTTTGTTCAAGGACACTGTGAACTGATGTATAATCGTAGTCCATTAAAAATAGGGCAGGGTTGCTTATTTGCTCTGTCATTCGACAGTGTACTGTCAGAATAAGCTACTGAGATAGTACAAGTAAAGACAAATGCAGACTGAAAATAAATACATAGAGGAAGGAAAATACCTGTGATGTGAGTCTACTAACTCTATTTTTGTTTCATACTGCAATAAGACTTGCAAATTAATATTCCCAAAATTAAGACAGAATCTGTAGATTTAACCTTTAAATTAAGATTGACAGTGAAAGTTAATGCTTCTCCCCTATTCCTGTGGGAGTAATGACTTTCGCCTCATAGTTAAGTTAGATTGCTCAGGGGAGTTAGTTTTCAGAAACTAGTCCAATGTGTAGCATTAATCAATTATTGCACAGATTGCAAATCGGGTGCATTCCTCAGAAACGATGCACTTGATTCCATGTTTATTGGATTATCATTAAAATTAGGAAGCGGTGAATACAAAATTACGTGACTTCTATGAGTGCACATCAATCAAAAAAAAATCACCATATACTTAAGTGAAACCCAGTGAGATATGTAGTCAGCAAACCTCACTCCTTATTGATCTAGTAGATTCCCCCTTTATTGAAGATAGTTATATATGGTTATAAGAATTATAGCATTACTGCAGCCAAGTATCTCTATCAATTGAATGTATTCCTTGAAACAAAACAGAGGACTCTTAATGCACTGTACTTAATGTACTTGATGGAGATAGAGAGCCTGTCTGAGATACCAAAGTGCTGGGTTATGGATGGTAGTTTTGATGGACTTTGGATTAAGGTCTCTTTGGGGAGCTTCTGCTGTTGCTTGCTTGTTGATGTGGTGGTGGGGGGGGGGGGGTCAGTGATTCTGTTGGCATGAATTGGGGGGAGGGGTTGATGTTTTTGCTGCCATTTGTGCGAAGGGAGGGGGAGAAAGCACTTTGCTGTTTCTGTTATTCATTCTATGGGGTTTCTTGTTTCATGGATGTCTGTGAAGAGTACGAATTTCAGGTTGTATACTGTATATATTATCTGATATTAGATGAACCTTTGAATTGATTGTGTTCCTCATTTATTAACCTTTACTAGTCTACCTACAAAAAACTAGAATCATAGACACACCCTCACTGCTTTTCCGTTAACTGAAAAAGACAGTACTTAAATTCATCATTTATTTAATGCAACTGAAAAGGTACTTACAGAAGAAAATAGGAATTTCAAGTCAATCTGTAGGGAAATCAACGCAGCATCACTTAATAGATATCAAACGAAATTTGTGAGGTTGCCCTACTAGATGGCAGCAGTCCCTAACATTTTCTATGGTATATTGGATTACAAGATATTTCTGACTTAATTTTTAACAACTAGGTGTATTGTAAAGAAAATGTGTGGCAAACATTGGGAAGAATGCAAATTCTGATAATATTTAACCGTTAATATGTCACGATGAAATAACTGAAGTTTGACTCAGGGCTTTGGCTAATGCAGTTGGGTAAAAATTGAAATTGGTCAATTGCTTCCCAATTGCAGTGATGATGAAATTTACTGGCTAATTTTCAATTATACTATTTGCTATTTTTTAAGTTCTCCAATTAAAACATTGACAAATACTATAAGGACTCTATGGATAAATTTTGATTTCCGCTTTATTTCACAATAGTCAAGTTTACAGATGTTATAGAGTTTCTATTAGTACATTTGGCTCCGAAGGCATCCTAAGCTCTGGTTGAATACTATTAAGGACAAAAAGTTCCTTTTTAGGTCATTTTGCTTTAATCTTTTGACTATAAATTATGAAAACTGCAAAGAACATCAGTAAAGTTTGGCAGCTGGTTTAGTTTGACTTTATCATTATTCTGAGTGAGCTTTATTCATAATAAGAATTTTGACTACTTGAACATTTTTTGATTGACTTTCTCTTTCCATTTGATTGAAGGGAACTATGGTAATTATTTTTTTAGCCCATGGCGTGACTTTTGAGATTGAGAAGATTAAATAGACTACATTATGTATTAATAATGAGAAATATTAATGCAAAAAAATATCCAAATCATCTCCTTTTGACCTTAACACTTTAAGTGTTAGTTATAGCAAAACCTGGAATGATGGAGTGGGGAGGGTGGTTCTACACTATTGAAATTACAGTCTTCCAATACTAAAAGTTAATTTAGCTACAGCTGTCTTTCTAAAATAGACTTTAAAGCTTCCAATATATTGTAGATGGATACTTGTACTATCCTTGTCATTGCTAATGTAAATGTGCTCTCCTATTTCCACCATTACTATATGGTTAAAATAAGTTTTTCATTAGTTGTGACGTGCTTTGGGATTATGTTAGAGTGTTTTTTTTAATTCTGAAATGATTGTACTAATTTCAGAAAGCATTTTTAACTAACTTTGAAAAAACAAGAAGTTTGCATATGCGCTGCTAAATCCACACTTTGGACAGTGTAATTAACAGGAAGTTATATTTACAGAGAAGAAAGCAATAATATAATTACCGAAACCATTTGGGTCTGAAACTAAAGTGCCACAGTGGAAAAACTTCAATTATGAGTAGGAAGATTATGGAATGGATTTGTTTCCACAAATCTCATTTGTGGGACTCAGCACTTAACACTTGAATTCAAAGCTGCAGAGTGTATTGTGATGATAGAAGGGTTGCCTTTCAGTGGAGATATTAAAATAAGCTAACATATTAAGTAAAAATAAAATCTCTAGAAAAGGGGTCAAATGCTTAGTTCAATCTACCAAAACAGATTACTAGCAATGATCACAATGATGTTTTAGCTAACTGGCTGATATGGTGGGGGGGGGGGGGGGGGGGGGGGGGAGGGGGAGACTTCTGCGCTGGATCAAAATAAGCTGAAGAGAGTTGTAAAATTAGTCAGCTTCAACATGGACACTAGCCTCCATAGTAATCAGGACATATTCAAGGAGTGATGCCTCAAAAAGGCAACATCTATCGTTAAAGGATCCAGGCTGCACCACCCAGGACATGCCCTCTTCTCATTGTTACTATCAGGGAGAAGGTACGGAAGCCTGAAGGCACACACTCAATGATCCAGGAATAGCTTCTTCTGTCTGATTTCTGAATGGACAGTGAACCCAAAAACACTGCCTCACTACACTTTTATTTCTTTTTTTGTATTAATTTAACTTAACTATTTAATATATATACTTACTGCAATTCACATTTTTCCTCTCTGTTATCATGTATTGCATTGTACTGCTGCCGCAGAGTTAACAAATTTCACAACATATCCCGGTGAAGTTTAACCTGATTCTGAGATTGTTGCATGCATATTGTCACTTACAATGACAATACGTGAAAACAAACATTGGCTATAAATCATTTTTGGATGACATAATGCCTTTTACGAGGCTGTATAAATCCATGCTTGACCTTTTCTTTCCATCTATGTTGCTAACACGCCTATATTCTAGGGGATCAGCAGCTGCTGTGATCATACGAGGAGGTAGGACGGGCACGACTGGTAGTTAGACAGAGGGCAAACGTTTGGCCTTTTCTTGGGAGAATTCAAAAAGCTACCAGCAGTAGAACAGAGGATAACTGCAGAGAGCAAAGGGATTTGAAGAGGCAAAGGGAAGGTGTATAAAATAGAATGAGTTATGCCAAGTGTGTGGGGGGAGGGGAATGAGAGGGAGGGTGATGACTGAAGGTGAGTAGGTGAAGTGGAGATGGGTGTATTTTCAGAGAACCTCTATATGTATATGTTAATAGAACCAAAGGCCCTCCTTGCCACTGTATCAAGTTCTTACTGTCTTGTCTTTGTGGTAACTGATGGCTTCCTTTCCTCACACTTCTAAAGTGGAAACAAGTCACTCCAAAACCCAATATGACTCCAAGGAAACAGCACATGAAGGATGTAAAAAATGTACTAAATAATACCCTTTGCTTTGCTAATAAGTTTATTCACTCAAACTATCAACGTGTGAAACTAGAAGCATGATTACAAGTGAATAATTGACCTACAGTAATCAATTAGTGAAACTTGAGAATAGAGTAATTTATTTATTTAGAGATACAGTACTGTACAACAATCTTAGGCACATATATATAGCTAGGGTGCCTAAAACGTTTGCATTATACTGTATTTGTCATGGAGAACGAGTTTGTAAATCCGGTGGGAGCAAAGGATGTTGGGAATGGCAAGGGTGGAGTGCCATGGGAGGGGTGTGGGACAGGTGACAGAGAAGGATTTCCAGGGGCTGAGACACCAGGCATAGTAATTTGATTTCTAACAATTGGTTTATGAAACTTAAAGAATGTCTCTTTGGTGCTTCCACTCCCTTCCCTCTCCTTTCCCCTTTTCCCAATCATGATTCCCCTGTCCCTGCCCCTTTCACACTCTCAGTCCTCAATAGAGATCCATATCAGAATCAGGTTTATCATCACTCACGTATGTCATGACATTTGTCTTTTTTGTGTGGCAGCAGTACAGTGCAATACAGACCTGTGCCCAAACAGCCGTGCTGCCTAGCTCCCCACCTACTTAACCTTAGCCTAATCAGAGTGCAATTCACAATGATCAATCAACCTACTAATCAATATGCCTTTGGACTGTGGGAGGAAACCGGATCATCTGGAAGTAACCAATGCACCCATGGGAATAAACAGGAATTTCGAACTCTGCTGGCCCACGCTTCAATAGTATCACACTAACTACCACACCATTCCATGCTGTGGCCAAAATATCAGGTGAACTCATGTTTAATCTCATGTTTAAGCCTTTAATCTTTAGGAGCCCGAGCCCAAGTGCTTATTTGCAGTCTATAGCAAATTTGTACTGACTGATCAATCCAAACTTTCTCAATGGCACGGAATTTTTCTTCTGATTCATAAAATATCAACATAGCCTCACTGTTACAATACCCTAATGAAACAGGATGTGATGAAGATCATCAACCTGAAATGATAACTTGATTCAAACTAATGTGCTGATTTCTTCAGAATTTTCTGGTTTTACTTTCACTGTACAAAGTTACAAAGGGGATAGTTAGAGTTTATGTAAGGGAAGTAAATAATTCTTAATTGAATCTGACATTTTGGCTTTTCAGTTTGACCCAGACAGCTGATGTTTCATTTCCTAAAAGGTGTCCAGAAATACATTGTATCTGATGTTTTCGATAGAAATACTTCCAAAACGTGGGGTGTTGGGGTGGAGATAAGTCTTTGTCAAAGGAGGTGTATGGTGCTCTATCCCTCCATTAGCCTGCAGATCACCCGTGGGCAAGGTTTAGCTCCTGCTTAGCCCTACCCCCCTCCCCAAATCAGGGCCACGTGAAGCCATGGGAGCAGGTGGTGGACGGTCGTATGAGCAGCTGGCGCATATCAGAAGTCCTGGTTATGCGATCACTGATGCCAGGCAGACAATCTCTAAAGAATATTGATCATGGTTGGGGTCACCCGTCTTGTAAAGATACTGCCCAGAAGAAGGCAATGGCAAACCACTTCTGTAGAAATTTTTGCCAAGAACAGTCATGGTCATGGAAAGACCATGATTACCCACGTCATACGACACGGCACATAATGAATGAATGAAAGAACCCCCCCCCCCACCAAAAGAAAGGATTTGGAATGCAATATTATCCCAGAGTACTCTATAAGATGGGAAGTCTTTAGATAATTCATTGCTGCAGCGTCTATCTGTATTAATACCACAGTGATTCTAATTCCTCTGACTGCATCTTAGAACCTATTATTTTCAAACAGTTAAACTATTATTGTACTTACACTGATTTTCCTGGGGCTGAAGTGAAGCTTATTAAAAAAGAATAATAACTATAATGGATTTATGTTTAACTCTGCAAACCCGTCTTCATGGCCACTGCAGTTAATATTTTATTAGGTATTTAGAGAGCAGTGGGGATTTGGTGAGCTATTCTTTATCCTTTAGCTCTCTGGCTTGAAAAATACATTCCACCCTCATAGAATTCAAATAATTTTAAGTACATTGTTTGAAATGAGAGAAAAATATAAATTATATAACAGTTGTTTTTCTCGCTTTATCTATTATAAATGTAGTTTTGCAAATTCCAATTAACCTTTCAAAGTTTGTTAAGGACCTTGGCAAGTTAGTAAGCAGCCTTGTATTTGTTTATGTCAACCATAATAAAAACAGGAGATACTGAAACACTGAGCAGATAATGAGCAGCTTACAGGAAAGATTTACAAAGGTGTTGCTGGGTCTGGAGGACCTGAGTTATAAGGAAAGATTGAGTAGGTTAGGACTGTATTCTTTAGAGTGTAGAAGATTGAGAGAAGATTTGATAGATGGATACAAAATTGTGAGGGGTATAGATAAGGAAAATGCAAGAAGGCTTTTTCCACTGCGATTGGGTGTGTCATGGGTTAAGGGTGAAAGGTGAGAGGTTTAAGGGAAACATGAGAGTAAACTTCTTCATTCAGAGGGTCATGAGAGTGTAGAACGAGCTGCTAGCACAAGTGGTCCATTCAAGCTCGATTTCAACATTTAAGAAAAGTTTGGACAAGTACATGGCTAGTAGGGGTATGGAGGGTTATGGTCCCAGTGCAGATCGATGGGAATAGGCAGTCTAAATAGTTTCAGCATGGACCAGATGGGCCGAAGAGCCTGTTTCTGTGCTGTACTTCTCTGTGACTCTCTGATTCTATCAGGCAGAATCTGTGGTTAGTAATTCAGATCAGAATCTGATGAAGGGTGCCTGACCAGGAGCATTACCTGTTTCTCTCCACACATATACTGCCTGTATTGCTCAAAGTTTCTAATTTTATTAGATTCCATCATCTGAATTCTTCTTGGATTTTCATTTTGCCTCTATAGTATTATAGTGAAAATATGTTTGTTTTTGCATACAGTACGTTCATTTAGTCAGCTCTGGCAGACTGGGCGGATAAGCTCTGCAGAGAAATCTGACAGCCAGGCTACAATGCTGCATGGAGAGCGAAGGGCATGCCCATGTACATGAAATGTTGTGGTCAACCACTGGGACAGCTTGCGACACTCACTCGTACCACCGGACTTGGACTTCTGAGGTCAGGAGCGTGGGACCACCCCAGTGCAATGGCTTTTCCACCTTAAAGACTCTCCACAAGGTTTCCTGTCATTGTCAGATATGACGGACAACCACCACCCACCGATATAAAGAAATATAATCTTTGCAGAGAAGCAGGAATACAGTTTGATTAGTAAATAAAAAAGCTTAGCTAATATCTTAAAGGTTTAAATATGAAGTATGACAATGGGATTTTAATAAGATTTGATTCAATTTCCATGCTGGGAAAAAAAGCCTTTATTCATATTTGTAGTCTCTAATACTCAGTCGATTAGGCCTATCTAATCAAGACAGTAAGATAGTAAGAAATTATAACGTGGGCTCTCCTCTGAAACCTCTCAGCTGAATGCTACCATTTTAGTGTGCAGGAATGTGGGTCACCCTCCAAGACGCAGCCAGCAGGGTAAAGTTGTGAGGAGCAAATTTGTTTGTAAATGAGTGCAGTACTCCTATTCCCCTTAATCCAACAAGAAAAATTTGGATTACACTATGAGCTTTAAAATAAAGTCATTGATCTCTTTCTCCCTCCAGTGATGCAGCCTGACTTACTTTTAACTTCCAACACTTGTTTATTTCACATTTCAGCAACTGCAATATTTTGATTTTGAGCTCTTGGTCCAACAGGAAACAAACTTTATCTTCTCGTTAAGGCTTCTTGGTAAAAAATTTAAGTTGAATTCAGGTGATAGTTCTGTTGCAAGTCTACATGATTAAGGAGGATCTTGCTGCCAGAGGTAATGAGCTCCGCAGGAAAGCGGAGGGAGTTGGGCTCTGAGGTTTTTAGAGAAACCTGATTTGGTTAAATGCTGTTCAACGAGGATCGTTAATCATTTAGAGCTCCTTCTGTTTCTCAAGCGACTTTCCCTTTGTAATGCAGTCTCCTGGTGCTTTTTGTTTAAACTGGTTAAATTTATTTTAATAGGCTCAGGAATGTTGGTTACATTTAAATAGACACCCAATTAGCGCTAATCATAGGGTTCTAGTTTCGAGAATGTTACATCTCGTGGTGAGCCTCCAATGTTCCATGTGAATTCTTATGAATAAACTCTGGAAGGTGTCTCTACATTGGAGTCTGTCTTTCCTCTGCATTTGGGTTCCAGTATTACCAGCACACACCAGATGTCTTCCTTCACTAAATAAATCGGTTATTATTACTTTAAGACAACTGAAATTTGTTGAACCAATATTTAAAACAATGATTTATAGACACTGGATTAAAGAAGATGAGTACCCAGCCAATGATTGAAGATCAGTACCCAGCCACACCAGAATAATTAAGCATCTGGGGTTATTTGAACAGTCAATACACCTGCTGAATTTCTGCCAGGCCATAGAGTTAAAATTGTCCTCATGAAACGATGAATATGGAACCTTTGCAATTCATTCATTTTTGAGATATTGTTGTATGTCACTCTGCTCCTTTGGCAGACAGGTTCATTATGCACCATGTAGTTATCAATGCAGCCTTAAGTTATAATGCAAAGTTATTGTACAAATTCATTTCTGATGCTTTCTAAAATCTGCTTTTATTAACAGAAGAGCAATTTAAAGCCCAATGACAATGGAAGAATAATGTGTAGCAGTGTGAACCTGATCTGAGATTTTTTAACTTCAACCTGCTGAACTAACTAGAGGAGTACTTCGAGGGAAAATCTTTACATGTCCATGTTGAGCAATCTATTTTACTTCGGAGACTGATCTCTTCAGCAAACATAACTATACAGCAGTTTTTCAGAGAAAAATTACATCTCTTGAAATAGTCAAGAGTTCATCCATTGGAATGAATGATCGATATATATTGTCCATTCCAAGGCACTCATAACTCACAGTAGATGAGCTCATAAATCATGGATTTTCACTCTACCAATCAGCTCTAAATTCATGAAATTTGATATTAATATGTATCTCCCTATCACGGACTCTTTGCAACCTGTAACACAGCTAATTTTATGCTGATTGACTAACCTGTCTGGTGTGAAGACAAGCATTTTAGGAAAACTGTAGCAATGATTTTTTTCTATATGTATTATGTATTACATTGTATTGCTGCTGCAAAGTTAACAAATTTCACAACATATGCCAATGATATTAAACCTGAATCTGATTCTGAAAACAGAGAAGGGTAGATCTGCTTTCTTCCATCAATACTATTGCAGGGACTTGATGCCAGCGCTGGTATCAGTCACGGTGGTAGGGGTATTTGCTGCCCATCTCATGATGATCACAAACTGTTTCCTTGGAATCCTCAAGAACTCAGAGAGGAAAGCCATTCTTTAATTAGCCTCACATCTCCTCTGTTGGGAAACTTGCATACTGATCCCACACAAGTTGAAAACAATCTTCACTTGAATGCAAAACAATTAAATAGTAGAAAAAAATAAATATATATATGTCTGAGTGTCTGTGAATATCAATGACATTCAATTATCCCACTCATCTTTAAAGTATCATCTGTCTGGGTATTTCTCTGGACCAACAAAAGCACTGTGCTGCATGAGCCATGCTAAATTGCTTGGAGTTCAGTTCCCAGTGGAAGAGGAATTAGTTACATAGAAACAAGGCAGACTGTGATTCTAGGACACCAAAATTTCTGCTCTATTATACATGGAGTAAACTCCAATGGCCAAATGGCTTAATTTTGCTCCTATATTTTATGGTCGTAAATTTATTTTTGCATTAATTTCTATTCAAATCAAAATCTATATAATCTTCTCAATCAAATATTCTAAGATGCATGTCGATAGTGCAGTTGCGTTACCACTTTTTGGGTGTCTTCTTTAGTTGATAAAAGATAAAAAGAAGGGCATTTGTTGGTATATCAGTTACAAATTTCAAATATTAGACAAGGTGTGAAGAGTGAAACTGATTCCCCATCTATTCATCAATCTACTTCCTGGCCAATTTCTTACTCACTGGAATACCTGACAACATTCTATTATTCTAACAGGGAAAAAATATAATAGCTCAGAACATGTGTTATAATGAAGTTGAAATTTCTCAGTTCTCAGATCACTGGTGTATTCAAGTGTGGAAACCCTGAATCTGTTGAAAATGGTTCCACAGGCTGCAGTCATAGCTATGAACTTTATATGCACTTTCCTCTCAATAAAAGCATTGAAAATTGTGCACTGCATTGAAAAAGGTGAGAAGTTAAACATCATATTGAGTGATATGCTGAACAACTCTCTGGCTCTGAAAAATTTATGTCTTCTATAATACTAATTTGTATAATTATTTTTATATTATTTGGATTAGAAAATGATAAAGTATTTATTTTGTTATTATTTTTCAGCTTGTCCATAATATGTGTGTATTTAACAATATTTATTTTGCTTTCTGCGGAGTGCTTGTGAATCAAAGCTTTTTACCTTCTATTTTGCTATATGTTGGAATTCATCAAATTGGTTGCTTAGTCAAGACAGCAATGGTACTGGATGCCACACATTTCTTACAGAAATTACTTGACAGCATTTCATGTTGAGAAAGGGGAATCCTATCCATCCGAACCTAACGACTGATCTGTGGATTTTTTTTCTTTACTGAGATCAACAGTAGAAACCATTTGGAGACAAAAACCGATGGATAAAAGTGACAAATCTATGATAATGAATCTATGACTGATGTGACAAGGTATTTTATATAGAGATAAAAGTTGGTCCTCATTGCAGAGATGGGTATATCAAATTCTCAGAAAATAACTGGACAAGTAATGGTTTCTCTCTTGGTAGTAATGTTTGATGACGTTCTTGGTTGAAAGCTCAGATTTAACCAAAATGTAATCAATTATTATATACTGATATTAGAATTGGCTGAGATCAAGTTATACTTTTCTATTATCCATATCTCTTAGCTTAAGGTGCAGTATATTCATTTACCGGTATATGCATACCCACTCACAAACCATACTGGGGAAATTTTAAAAAAAAATTACTGAAAACACATGCCAATCATCCAAGAACACTTAAGAAACAAAAAAAATTACAAAAGTGTAAAGGTGATCTGTGAAAACCATTCCTTTAAACATTAATTAAAATATTGTCTAAAGTAGTAGAAAGCAGATTAAGGTCAAAAGTTCCATAACATAGATTTCAGTAAAAATCCAAATACACATGTTTGTCGCACTGTTCTTGTCATGAAATTTATTTCATTCATCTGTTTGTACAAAATTGCTATTTTGTGTTTCACCTGTTAGTGCAGTGGAGTTCAAGGAGCTTCTTTTCAGTAGCCTATTGATAATGTCCATCCATGTCTTCTTATACTGATGTCGCAGCAAAGAGTACACAAAGGGGTCTGAGACTGCTTTGCTGTAAGCCAGACATTTGGAAAGAACTCCCCAGTAAGGATTGATTGGTATTGTCTCAGATAACTCCACCAGCCTGTCAAAAAACAAAATGTTACAAGGAATCTTCTACTGCAAAATTAAGAGATTACACTCTACTGAAATCTGTAAACAGCTTTCTTCCAATCATATTTTTTTACTTCAATACAAGCTCTTAAAAAAAGCAGAGGTTCCGTTACCTTCATATAGTTTTGAAAGATAATTCCAGTCACTCTGTCTTACACATCTTATTGGAAGAGTCACATTTGTTAGTTTTGCTTTCAATGAACTAAACTACAAAATTCATTGCAAATCTAACTATTCATTAATCAGGAGGTGAGGGAAGAAGATGAAATTCACCATCAAGAGGTTATTGCCTCTTACTATTTCAGAGTGTTGGTAGTGTTGGTGACAGTTCACACAGAGTATTATCACAGGTTTCCCTCAGTGTCCCATTATTAATTTTTTCTTAACTGCCCGTAACGCCGCTAACGTATAGAGCAGCACTGGAGGTCCCTCAACTCTGTCTGTTCGTAGTGATGTATACAGATAGAGAAGGATGCTTCATTGCTTTTTCTGTAACAATTTTTTTAGCCCTGAGTTGAATCCCCAAACTCAGAGGACTTGTAGACCACTCTTAGTTTGGCTTCTACCCTTTGACCTGTTTGGCATGGGTGACAAAAGCCAAGGCACAAGGCCCAGACTCTCGCCAGCATAGCTCTCTGGACTACTAAAGGACATAAGCCTCCAAACTCTATGGTGAGGTTGTGGTCCTTTTGGAGGTTCATTATTAATGGTTAACTCAATAAGGAATTGCAGCCATTTATATAATTTTTGCCATTTCCGTTCTCTTGAACTTGTGGATTAATGTTAGGAGACACACACAAAATTTGGAGGCACCTATCAGAAGGTATGTGGTAGGGCTCTCCTTGTGTTTCTGTAGCCTGCTTTTTCATAGTTTACTGTATATCATTAGGGTGGTGGGGTGGAGATTTGTCTCTACCAAAGGAGTTGTAAGGCATTCCTTCCTTCAACTAGCCTGCAGATCACCCTTGGGCAAGGTGTACCACATGCTTAACCCCAGATCACGATCACATGAAGCCAGGGAAGCATGAACAGCTGATGCATATCACAAGTCTTACTTATGTGACCAGTGACACCATGAAGACAATCTCTTAAAGTGTATCGATAATGGCTGGGGTCACTTGTCTTATAAAGACGCTGCCCAGAAGAAGGCAATGACAAACCACTTCTGTAGAAAAATTTGCCAAAAACAATCATGGTCATTGAAAGACCATGATCACTCATGTCATACGGCATGGCACATAATAATGATGATGATGATGACTGTACATTATATCAATGTCTGAGTGAGGCACTTTAAGTGCATGTAAATATCTTTCCATCCTTCCTCCCTCCAAACTTCAGATCACCTGAATGGTCAATGTTAGAGAGTCTCCCAAAGACTCATCCCTGTATATAGATCTTCCATGAGCTCATATTGTCTTACCTCAGCAACTTCCTCCAACCCTCTGCTCTCTTTCACTCATCACAACATTGTTCTATCCCATCTCTCTGAACGTCCTTTTGGGGAACCTTTTTCCTCCCTTAGGCCTAATACATTCATTGTTGGGTTACAATCCATATAGCTCTCAACTTCTTTAGCTCAATGCACATTTTCCTCATGTTGAAGCAAGTTTTCCAAATTAAAAGAGCTGTATGAAAGTAAAATGATCTTGTCATTGGTATGGAGTACTTTGCCACCATCATAATATTAGGGACCATAACACAAAAAATAGGATTTTTTAAAAGATAAATAGAAATTTAGTAGTGTGTTGACAATAATGGCCATGCACTAATTAACTTTTGGACTGGTATTCCTTAATTAAGGCCAATGGGGCTATCAACCATCAAGTGGTATATTATCTCCAACACTGTAAATCCACAAATTAAACATTGCATATAGAACATAGATTATAGAACATTACAGAACAGTACAGGCTCATGACCTTTCAACCTACTCTAAGACCAATCTAACTCTTCCTTCCTACATCACCCTCCATTTTTCTATAATCCATGTGCCCAAGATTTTCTGAAATGTCCCTAATGTATCTGCCTCTACCACCATCCCTGGCAAGATGCTCCACACATCCACCACTCTGTGTAAAAAAATGTACCTTTGACTCCCTATACTTTCCTTCAATTATGTCCCCCTGTATTAGCCATTTCCACCCTGGGAAAAAGTCTCTGGCTACCCACTTATGCCCCTTATTATCTAGTACACCTCTATCAACCTCTTTCACCCCAAAGAGAAAAGCCTTAGCCCCCTCAACCTGTCCTCACATATCTAATTGAAGTGCACACATCCATATAAATTTAAATAACCTACAAGGCAAGAATGATAATTTGAACAACTGAGCAATTTTATGAAAAATTGGAAATGTGAAGAGAAAATAGCTTTCATGCTTGAATATTGTTTGAGAAGCCTGATACATCAGATTGTTTAGAGGCTGCGATTAAAGTGCAGCAGCCTAAATCTGATTAGCAGATTTGGATCTAAATTAAGTTCATATTTTATCCAAAGTCTAAGAGCTGATGAAAGAAATTACCTTTCAGAATTGGAGATAATGTATCACTTGACAAGCTCCTGAAGAAGCTATATTTAAATATGTGCCATGAACCTTCATCTCTCCACCAGTAAGAAGTAAAAAAGAGCAAAAAGTAAGACCCTCGTCATTTCAGCAAATGCAATTGTACATCATGTTTTAATTTAAAGGGTTGACTCCTTTCTTAAAGCTCAGATAGATGCCTTGGATTTGGAGAGTACCTACAAAAGCTCAGTAAAAGACTACACCTGCTATTGTGATAAGTCAAAGGTAAAGTTGAATTTATTGTCATGTCAACAAATTCGGTGATGGGGTGGAGATACATCTCTACCAAAGGAAGTGAAAGGCACTCCTTACCTCTGCTAGCCTGTAGCTCACACTTTAGCAAGGTGCGGCACCTGCTTAGCCCCCACCCCCTACCCCAACGATCAGGGTCACATGAAGCCATGCAGCAGGTGATGGATGGTTGAATGAGCAGCTGGTGCATATCACAAGTCCTAATAATGCGAGCACTGACGCTAGGCAGACGACCTCTGAAGTGTATTGATAATGGCTGGGGTCACCCATCTTGTAAAGACACTGCCCAGAAGATGGCAATGGTAAACCACTTCTGTAGAAATTTTTGCCAAGGACAATCATGGTCATGGGACCATGATCACCCATGTCATACAACACGACGCATAATGAATGATGATGTCAATAATTACATGAGTGCTCGGGTACAATGCAGAACTTCCTTGCAGCTGCATCACAGGCATACAATGTCATATAAATTGTGTATAAATTATATACAGTTTCAACAAGAAACATGCTTTGCAGTAAGTGAATATTTTGCCTTGTGATGCACACTAAGGAAGTAAGCCAAGGGTCTAAAGTGCTGACTCCTAATCCCTGTGGGGCAGGCAAACTGAGGTAAGTTATTAAACTGCTTTGGGGTGAATGACAAACTCCAGAAAATCTGCAGATGCTAGAAATCTGAGCATCACACACAAAAAAAGCTGGAGAAACTCTGCAGGCCAGTCAGCATCTATGGAAAAGTGTAAGCCGTTGAAGTTTAGGTCCGAGACTCTTCATCAGGACTGGGAAAAAAAGATGAGAAGTCAGAGCAAGAGGGTAGGGAGAGAAGAGGTAGAAGTACAAGGTGGTAGGTAATAGATGAAACTGGAAGGGGGAGGGGTGAAGTAAAGAGCTGGGATGTTGATTAGTGGAAGAAATTACAGGCTGGAGAAGGGGAAATCTGATAGGAATGGGTAGAAGATCGTGAAAGACAGGGAAGGGGGAAAATCACAGAGGGAGGTGAAAGGCAGGTAAGGAGATAAGGTGAGAGAGGGAAGTGGGAATGAGGGAACGGTGAAGACAGGGAGGGGCAATTGCCAGAAGTTTGAGAAATCGATGTTCACACCATCAGGTTGGAGGCTGCCCAGACTGATTATAAGGTGTTGCTCCTCCAGCCTGAGTGTGGTCTCATCGTGGTGGCGATATGATGAATGGTCACATGCCATGCTTTGCCTTAGGGGGGTTGGTATTGGCCTAGATCAAGAGTTTGGTAGATGGTTTGTTCTACAATTGAGGAACCTGAAGTATAAGCAGGTAAGTCAATTTCATTCACGGGGCATAACATCCATGAATCAGGTCTTCAATGTCAGCGGAGGTTTACTCAGAACGACTGTAAGGGTCCTATTTAAGAAGTGTGAATGGATTTTCAATTACATTGTTATGAAGGGAAAGAGTCATTCAATTGACTCTCCTGGCTCTGGATAATCAGTCAGGAAGACAGAAAATGTGGATCAATTTGTGATTGGAAAATTGTGACTACATTTAATAGAACTGCATTGGGTCAACATTCAAAGGGGAAAGTCTTCCATTGATCTTCATTTTCCTGCTGCTCGGTGTAGGATGTATACCAAAGGAGCTGAGAAAACGTGGAACAGATTTTGCAGTAAGGTTTTTAGCTTGTAGCAGACCATGAGATCCATTTTGCCAAGAGCTGTCATTCCTCCAGACGGCACCAGTTTGTGGGAGCATTGTTTCCCTCTGTCAGCATACTGCTTCCATTTTGTGCATCCTACACATGTGTGTACATGAATTGGCACTGTGGACCCTAGGTGTATCATCAGTGGATATGCACTTCAGTTCAGTGGCCACCCCAGCGGTTTGCCGAACAAACTCAAATGCACCGGCAAAATCGAGATACGATTTTGTTATCCCCAAAAATTTTCTCCTATTTCCCGAGAAACAGCAGCAAGTTCAGGATCCAGACTTCCAGTGTTCTCTGTCTTGTCTTCAAACATGAGTTCAGAATTAGAATCAGAATCAGGTTTAATATGTCGTGAAAAGTGTTAGCTTTGCAGCAGCAGTACATTGCAATACATGATAATAGAGAGAAAAAAACCAGTGAATTACAATAAGAATATACAGTATAATTAAATAAGTAGAGCAAAAAAATAGGAAATTAAAAGTAGTGAGGTAGTGTTCGTGGGTTCAACGTCCATTCAGAAATCAGATGGCAGAAAGGAAGAAGCTGTTCCTGAAACGTTGAGTGTTGTGGTTTCATGATTCAGTATCTCTTTCCTGATGGTAGCATTGGGAACAAGGCATGTCCTGAGTGGTGAGGGTCCTGAATGATGGACACCACCTTTCCGAGGCAGAAGTTCATGAGAATACCTGACAACAAAGTACAAAAGCTACAGCAATTCCCCAGACAGGGAATCCACTTGTATGACCAGTGGCAGCCAACCTGAAAAGGATCCTTTTATTTCCACTCGCTGCCTCCTACCAATCAGTCAATGCTCTAACCATATTAGTAACTTTCCTGTAATACGATGGGCTCTTAACTTGGTAAGCAGCCTCATGTGTGGCACCTTGTTAAAAGCCTTCTGAAAGTCCAAATATACAACATTTACTACATCCCCTTTATCTATCCTACCTGTAATCTCCTCAAAGAATTCCAACAGGTTTGTCAGGCAGGATTTTCCCTGAAGGAAACCATACTAACTTTGTACTATCTTGTCTGATGTCACCAAGTACTCCATCACCTCATCCTTAACAATTGATTCTAACATCTTCCCAACCACTGAAGTCAGGTTAACTGGTCTATAGTTTCCTTTCTGCTTCTTTCCTCCTTTCTTAAAGAGTGGATCGACATTTGCTATTTTCCAGTCCTCTGGCATCATGCCAGAGTCCAATGATTTTTGAAACATCAATAATCTCTTCCTTCATCAGTCTCAACAATTGCAGCAATGGATGTAGATTTCAAGCATACTCCTGTTTCTGATATATACCATCAATATTGGCCTTTCTCCAATTTAGAACCTCAACCAGTGGACCAGACCTATCTTTTTGCATTTAATTTTGAAGCTATGGCATTGTGATCGCTGGATGCAAAGTGTTTCCCTACACAAACATCTGTCACATGCCCTATTTTATTCCCTATTACACACTCTTGTTGGAACTTCTACATACTAATTAAGGAAACTTTCCTGAACATATTTGACAAACTCTTTCTCATCTTGGCTTTTTACAGTATGGGAGTCACAGTCAATATGTGGAAAGTTCAAACTAACTATAACAGCCTTATATTTCTTGCAAAAGTCTACGATCTACAAATTTGTTCCTCTAAATTCCTTGGACTGTTGGGTGGTTTATAATATAGCCCCATTAATGTCATCATTCCTTTCTTATTCCTCATTTTCACCCACAACACACCACCAGACGAGTTCTCCAGTCTGTCCTGACTGAGATGCTATGATATTTTTCTGACTAGTAATACCACCCCTCCTCCTTTGCTCCCTCCTGCTCTGTCACATCTGAAACAACAGAATCCCAGAATATTGAGTTGCCAGTCCTTCCCTTCCTACAACCAAGTCTCACTAATGGCTACAATGTCATAATTCCAAGTGTTGATCCACGCCATGAGCTCATCTGACGTTCCTACTAGACTTCTTGCATTGAAATATACACAGGTCAGGACATTGGTCGCACCTTACTCAACCTTTTGATTCCTTTGTGTTGATGTATTTCATGTGAAATGCACTGACACAAGTTCTATCACATTTTACCATGAATTCTATTCTCAATTTGCAAGTTCCTCAAAAATAATTTTTTTAAAAAAACAAGGCACATACTATAGCTGCAGGAAATCGAGTAAGAAATCTAATTTGCCAACTGGCTGCAATAGGGGTGAAAATTTAGTCATCTGTAACCAAAAAGGACGGAAGGCAACCTTCTAATTAGTCCTGCGGTAGTTTCTGCACGGATGCTAACAACTAATACTTATTATTATGCATTACCTTTTTTAACGTCCTCGAGAGAAAAATAGAATATAAAAGCTAGGATGAAATGCTGAGGCTATTTAAGGCACGGGTCAGACCGCATTGGAGTATCGTGAGCAATTTTTGTCCCCATATCTAAGATAGGATATGCTGGCACTGGGAAGAGTACAGAGGAAGCTTATGAGAATGAAAGGGTTAATATGCGAGGAGCATTTGATGACCTTGGGCCTAAATTTTCTTTAGAAGAATAATGGTGTGAGGGAAGAATCTCATTGAAACCTACCAAATATTGAAAGGTCTAGACAAAGTGGAAATGGAGAGGATATTTCCTATATTAGATATTATATTTCCTATATTATATTAGACTAGAGGACACAACCTTAAAGTAGAAAAATGTTCTTTAGAACAAAGATGAGGAGGAATTTCTCTAGCTAGAGGGTGGTGATTCTGTGGAATTCATTGCCACAGATGGCTGTGAAGATCAAGTCATTGAGTATATTTAAAGTGGAGGTGTATTGGTTCTTGATTAATATAGACATTAAAGGCTATGGGGAGAAGCCAGGAGAATGAGGTTCAGAGAGAATATAAATCAGCCATTAATGAATGGGTTGAATGGCCTAATGGCTAATGGTCTTATGGTCAAAATAAAACACTGGCCTGTTCAAATGCCCCAGAATGTGGGTATTGCACTTCCCACAATGGAGGTTCATGGATTCTTCTTTTTGTGATTTGGATTCAGGGTTCTGGAGAGGCAACAGACTGATGTTTCTAAGCTCAACATATTAAATTACTAATGGCTCCATTGGGAAAGCCTCGATGTTTATTTTCTGCTTGGTTAAGTCTAAACAGAAAGCAATTGAAGTCAAGAGCAGGCCATTTATAGTAAATTTTATGCTTTCCCTATATAAAACACAGAACACAAGAAAATACAAACAGGAGAACCCATCTTGTCCTTAAAGCCTGGCCTGCTATTTAGCAAATCATAACTGACCTAACTTCTAGACCCAGTAATATAGTCTTGGCTTCTAGTCTCTCCCATGAGGGAAAACAGTTTTCCAACATTTACCCTTAAGAATTTTATCCATTAACATCACCAATGAGTCCAGACCTAGCATGTCCAAACTGTTCCCATAAGCCATTCATTCCATACCTAGCACCGTCCAACTTAACGTGCTCTGGATCCATAACATATACAAACATAACAATCATAGAAATGTACAGCACAGGAACTGGTTCTTTCGTTCACCTCAACCATGCCTACATTTTGCCCATCTTCACTAACCCCATTTGCATGTTATAGATCTGTGTCTTTTAATGACCTGCTGAATTCCTCCAGCAATTTGTGTGTGTTGATTCTATCTATGACTGGCCGACCTAGTGCCTGGATGTTCAGACTCCCAGTCTATTCTGTGGTTGGCCAGCAGGGGCAGACATAGTTTTTTTCCAGAACTGATTGGATTCTCTTATTGATCATTGAATGCACACGTTCCCAATTAACACCTGTGTACTTAAACCTTGCTTCCTGTACAGTATTTTCCTCAGTCTTAAAGTGTGATCTTGTAAGTAGCAAGAGCTTCTATTTTTTTAAAATAAAAATGACTTTTACTGATGTCTGCTTGCTGCCTGCCATTTCCGGATCTTATTTGTGCATCAAGATCTTGGATTACTGACTTTGTGTTTTGATTACTGCATTGTTGAATTGGAATGGTTTTCCCATCCTGGCTAGAAGAAAGTAAAGTTGGCTTTTGAATCTGCATTTCAACTCCTGTCTGCATCGTGGTGTCTGCGGCTGGGTTTACTCACAATCTCTAGTGACCTGAGTTTGATTCCTGATTGGGCCATTTCCCTTGCACCTTTCTAAATGTCTCTTAAATGTAGTGTTTGTATCTGATCCCATCGCCTCCTCATGCAGCAACTTCCAGATATCACCTACTATCTGTGTTGAAAACTTTCCCATAAATTGCCTTTACAATACCTTCATTTCACCTTGAGTATCTACTCCCTTGTTTTTGATATCCCTAGCACAGGCAAAAGGATTTTTACTGTCTACTATCAATGGCTCTATGAACTTCTATCAGGTCATCCCTCAGCCTCTTTCACGAGAGAAAACCAGCCCAGTTTATCCCCATAAAATGCAGTTATCCAATGCAGAACAATGTCCTGATGAATATCCTCTGTATTTTCTTAGGCACATTCCACATTCTTTCTTTGGTGTGATAACCAAAACTGCACCTGATAATAAAATTCAAATAGCTGGAGTAAAAAATCCTTATTTCTATACTTCAAACCACTTGAAAAGAAATTCCAGCATTGAATTTACCTTCCTATTTATGTGCTGCACTTGAATGTCAACTGTCTTGTTTCACATGTAAGGATCTCCAAAATGTTTGGTGCTGTTGGGTTTTTTTTTGCTGCCCTTTATTTAAATAATGCTTTAACTTAAATTATTCTGAGCTCTGATGAAGGGTCTTGACTCAAAATGGACTGTGTATTTTGTGTTGCTCAAGATTTCCAGCAATTGTAGAATCTCTTGTATTTTAAGTCATTCTTCTTTCCAAAGTTGCATAACTTCATATAAAAGCATTATCAAGGATGCATCTCACCCTAACCATGGACTATTTACTCTCCTCCCATCCGGTAGGTGCTACAGGAGCCTCCACTCCCGCACCAGCAGGCACAGGAAGAGCATCTTCCCTGAGGCTGTGACCCTGCTGAACCTCACATCACAGCGCTAAGCAGTATTGCACCCATATTGAACTGTCTCAATACTTTTACATTTGTGTGCTGTAGCACTTTTTATTCGCAGTTATTTTGTAAATAACACTATTCTTAGCATTTCTGGTTAGATGCTAACTGCATTTCATTGGCTTTGTATCTGTACTCGGCACAATGACAATAAAGTTTAATCTAATCTAATAATACTCCATCTGCCAACTTTTTGCCCATTAATTTAACCTAGTAATATCTCTCTGTAAGATGGACTTTCTGTTAGATGTTAGGCTGACTGGCTTGTAGTTACTGCTTTTGGCCTCCCTTTCCTTTTGAATTAGGCTATCACATTGGCACTTTTCCAGAGCTTTGGCACCACTATATTATTGAAGGGCATTTTGAAGGTTACAAAAAAATCCACGTCTCTCTTAGATGCAAACTCTCGGGTCCAGGGACTTAATGGCCTTTTGTTTTTAAAGTTAGACTAATGCTAGTTATGGTGATGATGCTTAATTCCACCCATATATTAGGAAGGGGAGGAGGGAAGAGAAGAGAGCGGTAGTGATAGAGGATTCTATAGTCAGGGGGGCAGATAGGCGATTTTGTGGGGCAGATCGGGAGTCTCGGATGGTATGTTGCCTCCCTGGTGCCGGGGTCCGGGACATCGCAGATCGGGTGCAGGTTATTCTCGAGAGGGAGGGCAAGAACCCAGATGTTGTGGTCCATGTAGGGACCAATGACGTGGGTAGGATGAGTGAGGGGGTCCTGCGTAGTGAGTTCAGGGAGTTGGGTGCGAAGCTGAAGGGCAGGACCTCCAGGGTAACAGTCTCAGGATTGCTACCTGTGCCACGTGCGAGTGAGGCAAGGAACAGAAGGATTATAAAGATTAATACATGGCTGAGAGGATGGTGCAGGAGGGAGGGCTTCAGGTTTTTAGATAATTGGGCTTTGTTCCAGGGAAGGTGGGATCTGTTCCGACGGGACGGTTTACACCTGAACTGGAGTGGTACTAACATTCTTGCAGGAAAGTTTGCTAGTGCTGCTTGGGGGGAGTGGGTTTTAAACTAAATTTGCAGGGGGTGGGGATCCAGAATGTGAGAGAGGATAGCGAGATGAAGAATAAAGGACAGGTGGGGACTACACAGTTCCGGAATATTAAGTGTGTAGTAGAGGAAGGTGGGGCGGAACAAGTGATGAGGACTCATGTAAAGAGGGATGGTCTGATGGAACATGGAGTTAAATGTGCAGAAAGAATAAGTAAATTTAGGAAGGACAACAAAATTCAAGGGCGTAGAGCCCGATGGGAGTTCGGGGAGCTGGGTTAAGCACATTAGGCAGCAATTTAAACAGAGAGAGGAGAAATGGGCTAAAATTTCTATATCTGAATGCATGGTGTCAGAAATAAGGCAGATGAGCTTGAAGCTCAGGCGCGAATGGGTAACTATGATGTTGTTGGGATAACGGAGACATGGCTGCAGGGAGATCAGACCTGGGAAATGAATGTACAAGGGTATACGTGCTATCGTAAGGACAGAAATGTGGGCAGAGGGTGTGGGGTGGCCCTGTTGGTGAGGAATGAGATTCAGTCCTTTGCAAGGGGGGGACATAGGATCAGGAGAAGTAGAGTCTGTGTGGATAGAATTGAGGAACAGTAAGGGCAAAAAGACCCTAATGGGTGTTGTCTACAGGCCCCCAAACAGTAGCATGGATATTGGGTGCAAGTTGAATAGGAAGTTAACATTGGCATGTGGCAAAGGTAATGTCGCAGTAGTTATGGGGGATTTCAACATGCAGGTGAACTGGGAGAATCAGGTTGGTGCTGGACCCCAGGATCGGGAGTTTGTAGAGTGCCTACGGGATGCATTCTTGGAACAGCTTGTACGAGAGCCGACCAGGGACAAGACTATTCTGGATTTAGTGTTATGTAAAGAACAGGATTTGATAAGCGATCTTGAAGTAAAGGAGCCATTAGGAGGTAGTGACCATAATATGATAAGTTTTTATCTGCAATTTGAGAAGGATAAGGGCAGATCGGAGGTGTCAGTGTTGCAGTTGAACAAAGGAGACTATGGAGCCATGAGGCAGGAGCTGGCCAAAGTTAAATGGATGGATATCCTATCAGAAAAGACAGTGGAACAGCAATGGCAGGTATTCTTGGGAATAATGCACAAGGTGCAAAATCAGTTCATCCCCCGGAGAAGGAAGCATTCAAAGGAGAGAAAGGGGCCACAGTGGTTGACAAAGGAAGTCAGAGATTGCATAGCATTAAAAAAAAAAGTATGACAGAGCTAAGGTGAGTGGGAAGACAGATGATTGGGAAATTTTTAAGGAACAACAGAACTTAACTAAAAAGGCAATACGGAGAGAAAAAATGAGGTACGAACGCAAGCTAGCCAGGAATATAAAGGAGGCTAGCAAAAGCTTTTTTAGGAATGTGAAGAGAAAGAAGATAGTTAAGAACAATGTTGGGCCCTTGAAGAATGAATTGGGTGAAATTGTTATGGGGAACAAAGAAATGGCAGAAGAATTTAATAAGTACTTTAGATCTGTCTTCATTAGGGAAGACACAAGCAATCTCCCAGATGTATGGATGGGCCAAGGACATAGGGTAACAGAGGAAATGAAACAGATTGACATTAGGAAGGAAATGGTGATGAGAAGACTGATGGGACTGAAGGCTAACAAATCCACAGGTCCAGATGGTCTGCACCCTAGGGTACTAAAGGAGGTGGCTCTGGAAATTGCGGATGCATTGGTAATCATTTTCCAATGTTCCTTAGATTCAGGATCAGTTCCTGAGGATTGGAGAATGGTTAATGTTATCCCACTTTTTAAGAAAGGAGGGAGGGAGAAAACAGAGAACTATCGTCCTGTCAGCCTAACATCAGTAGTGGGGAAGATGCTAGAGTCCATTATTAAAGATGAAATAGTGGCATATCTAGATAGCAGTGATAGGATTGGGCTGAGCCAGCATGGATTTACCAAGGGCAAATCATGCTTGACTAATCTATTGGAGTTTTTCGAGGATGTAACCAGGAAGTTAGACAAGGGAGATCCAGTGGATGTAGTGTACCTCGATTTTCAGAAGGCATTTGATAAGGTCCCACATAGGAGATTGTTGTGTAAAATCAGAGCTCATGGCATTGGGGGGAAGATATTGACATGGATAGAAAACTGGTTGGCAAATAAAAAGCAAAGGGTAGCAGTTAATGAGTGTTTCTCGGAATGGCAGGTGGTGACTAGTGGGGTGCCACAGGGCTCGGTATTGGGACCACAGCTGTTTACGATTTACATCAATGATTTAGATGAAGGCATTGAGAATAACAATCAGTTTGCTGATGATACTAAGCTGGGTAGCAGTGTGACATATGATGAGGATGTTAGGAGAATTCAGGGTGACTTGGATAGGCTGGGTGAGTGGGCAGATACTTGGCAGATGAAGTTTAATGTGAATAAGAGTGAGGTTATCCACTTTGGGAGTAAGAACAGGAAGGCAGATTATTAACTGAACGGTGTAGAGTTAGGTAAGGGAGAAATACAAAGAGATCTAGGAGTCCTTGTTCATCAGTCACTGAAGGTGAATGAGCAAATACAGCAGGCAGTGAAGAAGGCTAATGGAATGTTGGCCTTTATTACAAAGGGAATTGAGTACAAGAGCAAGGAAATCCTTTTGCATTTGTACAGGGCCCTGGTGAGACCACACCTGGAGTATTGTGTAGAGTTTTGGTCTCCAGGGTTAAGGAAGGACATCCTGGCTGTAGAGGAAGTGCAGCGTAGATTCACAAGGTTAATTCCTGGGATGTCCGGACTGTCTTACGCAGAGAGGTTAGAGAGACTGGGCTTGTACACACTGGAATTAAGGAGATTGAGAGGGGATCTGATTGCAACATATAAGATTATTAAGGGATTGGACAAGATAGAGGCAGGAAATATGTTCCAGATGCTGGGCGATTCCAGTACCAGAGGGCATGGTTTAAGAATAAGGGGTAGGTCATTTAGGACAGAGTTAAGGAAAAACTTCTTCTCCCAGAGAGTTGTGGGGGTGTGGAATGTACTGTCTCAGAAGGCAGTGGAGGCCAATTCTCTGGATGCTTTCAAGAAGGAGCTAGATAGGTATCTTATGGATAGGGGAATCAAGGGATATGGGGACAAGGCAGGAACCGGGTATTGATAGTAGATGATCAGCCATGATCTCAAAATGGCGGTGCAGGCTCAAAGGGCCGAATGGTCTACTTCTGCACTTATTGTCTATTGTCTATATTAGTAAGGTCTTCTATTATAGAGAATTCACTGTCTATGTCCATTACTATTTTGCTGGCCTTCCTATTTAAGGGCCTTTTATTCTCTTTGATCTGCCTCATTCTTTGTATCATCTTGAAGTTCTTATCAGTTGTTGCATTTCTTGCTAGATTACCCTCGTAATTTTATTTAGTTTTACTGGCACAAGATTCTGAATATATCCTAAATTTTACCATGTTACACATTTTCTCCTTTAATAACTTTCTTGGCTAGACTCTGGAGAATCTTTACTTCTCTTTGGCATATATTTTTGCTGGGAGTTATGAATTGTCTCGATGTCTACTTGCCACTGTTTGTCTATCTAACTGCCAGATAATTAATGAGCCCACTTCACTTTTGCCAACTTCCTCCACATTCCTGTGTAATTTAAAATTTAATTTAAAATTAACTCAGTTGTTTCAGACTCAAGTTTCTCACTTTTAAGTTGAATGCTAAGTTTTATCAAGCTCTGTTTACTCTGAGACTGTTTTTTAAATCTAGTTTATCAAATATTACCACATCCAACTTGCATACTGCTCCTTGTTTGTTTCCACAGTGTAATACTCTAGAAAATGATCCTAAATGCATTCTGTGAATTCATTCTCTAAGCCACTATTTTCAATTTACTCATCCATGGGGCACTACAGCACAGAAACAGGCCCTTTGTCCCATTTAGTCCATTCTGCCTAGTCCCATCGACCAACACTTGGAACATTGGCCCTCCATATCACTCCTGTCCATGTACTTATCGAAACTTTTCTTAAAGTTTGGATTCAAGCCCACATCCATCACTTCCTCTGGCAGCTCATTCCATACTCACACCACCCTCTGAGTGGAAAAAGCGCCTTCTCAAATTCCCCCTTAAATATTTCACCTTTCATCCTTAACCTATGACCTCTACTTCTAGTCTCACCCAACCTCAGTAGAAAAGGCCTGCTTTGATATCTATACCCCTCGTAATTCAAGTAAGTCAATTTATACCGGGACTAACATCACTCATGTTTAAAATGCTACTCTTTCTACACACTTCTATTATCCCTTGATGTATACTTTTTACTGGATAATTATCTAGACAATCTATGACATCTATTTTAGTGTATTTACCAAGCTGGTAGTAACATTTTTCACATATTTTATCAAGTTAATTACTGTGTATTGAATAACTTTAAAATGTTTTAGATAGAGACTCAAAAATGACTTGATCTTCACTTTCAGAAAAATAGAACAATTTTGTGAATTTTCATCCCGAGGAACCCAAACTCCAACTGGGAATAATGATCTGGGTGGAGGGTGTTCTAATTTATTCCCATATCCCAAACATGTGCTGGTAAGTTATAAACACAAGAGATTCTACAGATGCTGGAAATCCACACAAAATGCTGGAAAAACTCAGTAGGTCAGGCAGAACTTATGGGGAGGAATAAACAGTCGACATTTTGGGGCCAGATGTCCTGATGAGGTAACAGCAAAAGGCTCAACTTTGTGGACCTGTATTGTGCTGAAGGTTTTCTATGTTTTTATGAATCAGAAGAGGAATTGCTGGTGATGGGTGAGAAAATAAGTTGCCAAGATGTTTTTTTAATTTAATTTTTTCATTTTATGTTTGCTGCCTTCAAAATATAGTTTCTGTTTGGAGAACAAGTTAAAGAAAAACTGTCTCAACTGAAATTGTAAATAAGCATGATTTCATAAGGAGATATATTAATCCATGGATAAAATGATTCTTTTCTAACCAGCTTTGCCATATATTAACAATATGGTTGTTATATGTGATATGATTCTAAGGCATTGTTACAAAAGGAGAGTCACTGTAGTAACAGCAGTCTGAATATTTCTATCATGTCTGCTTTTCAGCTCAGAAAACTTTATATAATTAAGACAGCTCAAGAGATGCTGGAAATCCAAAGCAACATGCACAAAATGCTGAAGGAACTCAGCAGATCAGGCAACATCTATGGAAATGAATAAACAGTTGATGCTTTGGACAGAGACCTTCCATCAGGACCAATCATGCAAAATTATGATAAAATTTCTTCATAAATTCTCCAATTCTAAGTTGTTGACAATTTTTGCTATATTATCTAAAACTTCTCAACATATTTTTAGTGCATGGAAGGTTTCATGGATATAACTTTGTCATTCTACATGTCACCAGAAGATTTCTCATAAGCCCATGTTCAAAATCTGAATTGCTACTTACAAGTAATTGTATTTTCCTCCTGGAGGCTGACTTTACCTGATTAATGTGTCCAACATCATTTGGTAGATACTTTCAATAGGTGAAAGCAGCCAATCGTGAGAAAAAGAAGTGGTAAAGGGGTGTTGTATTATTTATGCAGTCTGGTGTGAGACTGTAGGATTCGAAAACTGACACGATGTGAGCAGAATACCTTTCTTTAATAATTCAGTTATCTAGTCTCCTGGAGATGGAGGACACAGAGAAGACACTCCAGTTTGATCATGTTGAGCCTCCTGTTGATCATGGTGATTTTTCTTTCATTTCCATATCTCCATGCACCAGTGAGGAATCATGGAACCACAAATATTTCTGATATAAAAGGAGGGGGGATCATTCTGTGGTTACAAAATTATGGACAGCATAATTATGGATTAACTAAAATGACAAACCAATCTTCAGGAAATAAAACCTGTATTCAAAAAGCATAAAACCATAAGATATAGGAGTAGATTTAGGTCATTTGGCCCATCAAGTCTGTTCTACCATTTCATCATGTCTGATCTATTTTTGTCTCAGCCTAAATCTCCTGCCTTCTCCCCGATCCCTTCATGCCTTGACAATCAAGAATATGTCAACCTCTACCTTAAATATATGTAAAGACTTGGCCTCCACAGTTGCCTGTAGCAATAAATTTCACAGATTCACCTCTCTAGCTAAAGTAATTTCTATCCATCTCCATTCTAAAAGGACGCCCCTCAATTCTGCGGCTGCGTCTTAGATGCTCCCACCATAGGAAACATCATTTCCACATCCACTCTATCAAGGCCTTTCAACATTCGATAGGTTTCAATGTGGTCACCCTCATTCTTCTGAATGCTAGTGAATACAGACCCAGAGCCATCAAATGCTCTTCATATGACAAGCCATTCAATCCTGGAATCATTTTCGTGAATCTCCTTTGAACCCTTTCCACTTTCAGCACACATCTTTCCTAAGATAAATGGCCCAAAACTGCTCACAATACTCCGTGAGGCTTCACTGGTGCCTTGTAAAGTCTCAACATTACATCCTTGCTTTTATATTCTAGTCCTCTTGAAATGAAGGCTAACATTGTATTTGCCTTGCTCATCACAGACTCAAACTGCAAATTAACCTTTAGAGAATCCTACAAAAGGACTCCCAAATTCCTTTGCACCTTTGATTTTTGCATTTTCTTTCC
This sequence comes from Hemitrygon akajei, assembly GCF_048418815.1. Lineage (NCBI taxonomy): Eukaryota > Metazoa > Chordata > Chondrichthyes > Myliobatiformes > Dasyatidae > Hemitrygon > Hemitrygon akajei. Next base: position 52,303,522 of record NC_133146.1, read on the forward strand.
ATTTAGAAAATAGTCAACTCTTTCATACCTTCTACCAAAGTGCATGACAATATACTTCCCAACACTGTATCTGATCTGCCAACTCATTACCCATTCTCCTAATTCGTCAAAGTTCTTCTGTAGCATCTCTACTTCCTCAAAACTACCTGCCCCTTCATCTATCTTCATATTGTCTGCAAACCTTGCAACAAAGCCATCAATTCTGCCATCCAAATCATTGACATATGATGTAAAAATAATTAGTCCCAACTCAGACCTCTAATCACCGGCAGCCAGCCAGAAAAGGTTCCCTTTATTCACAACCTTTGCCTCCTGCCAACCATCCAACAATTTTATCCATGCTACAATCTTTCCTGTAATACCATGGGCTCGTAACTTGTTAAGCAGCCTCATATGTGGAACCTTTTCAAAGCCCTTCTGAAAATCTAAGTACACAACATCAACCAATTCTCCTTTGTCTATCCTGCTTGTTATTTCTTCAAAGAATTCCAACTGATTTGTCAGGCAAGATTTTCCCTTAAGGAAACCATGCTGACTATGGCCTATTTTATGATGTGCATTTAAGTACCTTGAGACCTCATCCTTAACAATCGACTCCAACATCTTCCCAACCACTGAGGTCAGACTAACTGGCCTATAATCTCCTTTCTTCTGCCTTTCTCCTTTCTTGAAGAATGGAGTGACATTTGCAGTTTTCCAGTCTTCCAGAACCTTGTGATTCTTGAAAGATCATTACTAGAGTGCCTCCACAATCTCTTCAGCCACATCTTGCAGAGCCCTGGTGTCCAGGTGACTTTCAGTTTCCCAAGAGCCTTCACATACTAGTAATGACAAATTCACATAGTTATGCCTCCTGACACTTTGGAATTCTCCATACTGCTAGTGTCTTCCACAGTGAAGACTGATACAAAATACTTATTTAGTTCATCTGCCATTTTGTTGTCCCCCAGTACTATCTCTCCACATTGTTTTCCAGTTAATCTATATTCACTCCTGCCTCTGTTTTACACTTTATATATCTGAAGAAACTTTTGGTATCCTCTTTAATATTATTGACTATCATGTGGGTGTGGGATATGGGGAGAGACAAAAGAAGAATTTTTCTGCTATAAACATATTGGGTTGTTAAAGGTGTATCCCTGCCACTTACGAACAGTCCTGGCAACACCAGCCCGTTGCTTCACATCTGACTGTTTCTAATGGAAGCAGACCTCCAAATGACAAGGAATGAGAATGCTAGTGCAGGAGACACAGAATATGTCTCACCAAGTCAGGAATAAAGTGTTAAAGTAATGGGAGGAGACCCTAAGTAAGGGACATTTTTGCTGCCCTACTTAAATAGAACCTCCTTAATGTCTGGCCTTCCTGGGACAGAATTCTGTCTAGGGCCCAAGAGGAGGGTATGTTTGGGATCATTCTGGGGTTATTCAATTATGGATGGAGTAATTATTGATTCGCTAAAATGAAACTATTCTTCAAGAAATAAACCCTTTTCATAACTTCCAGCTGATACTTTGCGGCTTTGGAACATTCTGATTCTGGTCCTTTGAAACTACAAAGGGGAAGGCAATAGAAAAATATTCCTGCTATTAGCCAGTTTGTTGAAAGTGTATCCCTGCCGATTAATACACAGCTCTGAACAGATCTGTTTTGTCACTTAACTTTCTGGTTAGCCATATCTCTCAATAGTGTAACAAAAGGGGAATATTTTTGGTTTCTGGCTTTTGGAATCATACTGAATATTCAGAAGGTTCTGCTGCTTGAGATGTGCTACCATTGGCAAGGATAACTTGATTCACCACAATTCTGAACAGATCCTAGAACATACAGTCTCACTGTATAAGGCTCTACATACAATTCATGTTCTCCATATTAATATTTCTTTATTTGCACAATTTGTCTTTTGCACATTGGTGTTTGTCAGTCTTAGTTTATGTATAGTTTTTCATAAGTTCAATCATAATTGATTTTCCTGTAAATGCCTGCAAAAAATGAACCTCAAAGTAATGTATGGTGTCATAAACATACTTTGATAATAAATTTACTTTGACTTTGACTTGAGTAAGTGGCTTTGGCAGTTGTACTACTGTTGTTCCTCTCAATGCCTATCAGAAGAAATTGTCAATTCTAGGGAAAAATATGGAAGCAATTTTCTCCATAATTAAATCATCATCCATTCCATTCACTCCTTAAGCACAGGGTGCTGCCACATCAGCAGCGGACCATGTAGTTCATCACACTGTGGCCATTATGTTGACAGCACTTCAACAACAGCACAAAGCAGATTGGCTTCTGCAGAATATAACCAGTGTATTCACATTATGTGGGAAGTAGATGGGCTCTGAGGAGAATTCCAAATGTTGGTAGGGCTTATTTGTTTGTTTATAAAGGAGAAGGCTATATATGAGCAAGTAGGAAGAAAAAGGGAATGTGTTTGGAATGTATGATGTACCAGCAAACACCAGAAGGAAGTAATGCAGTAAGATAAATGCCAAACTGACTGAAAGAAAATTAAAATTATCAGGAAGCCGAGAGCTGCAGTTGAGAAGGTAGCCTGCAATGAAAATCTGAACAATGGTCATATAGGTTGATGTGGGACAATTAGAGTTGGGAAGTCAAGTGAGTTCTATGCCTGCATACTGAGTCTCACAAACACGGATTCTGGAATCTGGAGCAAGTGGAGGAGTGCAGCAGGTCGAGCTGCTTACATAGAGGGAAATAGACACGTGACGTTTTGGGTTGAGGCCCTCCATCTGGACTGATTGGGTGGAGATAGCCAGGATAAAAAGGAGAGGGAACAAGACCTGGCAAGCAACAGGATCTTGGTGAAGATGGGGTGACAGGAAGGCCAAGAGTGAAAGTAGCAACAGAGGCTGGGAGATGACAGGTCGAAGCAACAAAGTGCTTTACAAAACAGAGTAACTGTTTCAGTGAGGTGTGCTTATGAAATATATAGAAAGAATATCAGGAAGTCAACCATAATATTTTATCTGAAACATAATATAATCCTATTATTATTATGTTGCTATATTCTCACAACTGATGGTCTCACTTTAAGGACTCTATCTTGTTATCTTATTTCATGCTTTCATTATTTATTGCTGCTTATTTAGATTTGCATTTGCACAGTTTGTTCATTGATCCTGCTCTATAAATTTGCCAAGTATGCCCGCAGAATAAAGAATCTCAGGTGACATGTATGTAGTCTGATAATAAATTTTACTTTGAACTTTGTTAAGTATAATTTCAAATAATGAAAACTTGTGAAACTAACAAATTGTACTCAGTAATATAACAACAAAGTTCTCAACAAGGCCTGAAAACTCACTGATATTGGCCTCGACAAGAATTGACTGAGTACTGATCAAGCTTTATCAAGTATAAATCATATATTCATTTAGCCTAAAAGAGCAGCAGTTCCTGACAGAGTATTTGATTACTCACACTATGCAGGTATAAGAAAATTGGCTACCAGTAACATTCACCTCCATACCTTTGAAGGAATTAAAAGTGTTGAAGTGAGTTGAACTAACAACTGATATTTACAAGCTCATCATTTGTGGCCAAGGATTAACTGATCCCCTTATAAGTTTGCACAATGATCTCACCAGTGCAGTGACAAAACAACTGATGAGAGCTGCCATCTGTTAATGCCACGAAACAACCATTGAAACAACGAACAGTAAAACAAAGTATCTTCATGATCCATAGTTGGCCTCATCTCACCCCAGAGTCAATCAATCCACATCTCAGCTGATTAAAAAAGTAATGTAGTCACAAAAGCAATATCAGACCATCAAGTTTATGCAACGCAAGCCTTTTGTTGTTGCAGCTCATGGGCACATTATCATTTAGCTAGGTAGTCAGCTAAAACATCTGATCATAACAGATGGGGGATTCGCCTGTAGGGAAACCAGTGATGCTGAACCTAAGAGCAGGTTTAAAATGTAAAACACTGGGCAGAAAATACTGCCAGGCAGGGGGCTCCCCAGACCCCTCGGTTAACAATGGGGGGGCGGGGTCCAAGGCACAAATAAAGTTTGCGAGCCCATTCTGTAAAGCATCCTTCAAGCAGCCAGGATTTCAGTGCTTGGCAATTATCTTGCTTTTCAAATGGAAGTTTTATTGAAAACTTTCTGCAAAAACTTTTTTCTGTTGCCCACCAACATTTAATCAACAGCTACAGAAAGCAGAGATCACAATCCACTTTGTCTCACCAGCAACTTCACAACATTCAAAAAGTTGTTTGAGAGCTACTGTTGATTCACACTACTGATGTTCCATCATTGTCCTCAGCAAATATTGAAACATGCTGCCACGTACTTTATATCTGTTGACTATACATTGATAATGCAGATTCTTCACTGCCAGGCAATATTGCTCCACGCTGCTAGGGAATATGGATCAACAGCTATATGCAAACTAGAAAATCAAAGTCACTTGCCTATAAAAATAAAATACTTTAAAAACTTGCACATTTTTTTGCACAAGAGGCAGTCACCCAGTAATATACTCTAAAACAGGAGTTCTCAACCTAGGGTCCATGGACCCGCTGGTTAATGGTAGGGGTCCATGCCATAAAAAAGGTTGAGGACTCCTGGCCTAAAAATATTACATTATTTTCTGCTACAATTTTCTGTTTTCATAATGTTGGAAAGTATTAGTATAACATTTAAATCTCAAAAACAAGACAAAATCTGTAGATGTTGGAAATCCAAGCAACACACACAAAATGGAGGAACTCAGCAGGCCAGGCAGAACCTATGGAAAAAAAGTACAGTTGACATTTTGAGCCGAGACCCTTTGGCAGGGCTGGAGGGGAAAAAAAGATGAGTAGATTTAAAAAGGGGGGAGGGGGAGTGAAAGGTAATAGGTGAAACTGGGAGGGGGAGGGATGAAGTAAAGAGCTGGGAAGTTGATTGGTGAAAGAGATACAGGACTGGAGAAGGGGGAGGCTGATAGTGGAGGACAGAAAGCCATGGAAGAAAGAAAATTGAGGAGAGCACCAGAGGTAAGTGATGGGCAGACAAGTAGATAAGGTGAGAGAGAGAAACAGGGATAGGGACTGGCGAAGGAGAGGGCGGGTGGGGGGGAACAATTATCAGAAGTTTGAGAAATCGATGTTCAGACAGAATATAACGTGTTGCTCTTCCAACCTGAGTGTGGCCTCATCACGACAGTAGAGGAGGCAGCCATGGATAGACATATCAGAGTGGAAATGGGAAAGTGGAATTAAAAATAGGTGGCCACTGGGAGATCCCGCTTCTTCTGGCAGATGCTCAGTGAAACGGTCTCCCAATCTATGTCGTGTCTCACCGATGTACAGAAGACCACACAGGAAGCAGCATTTAAATATCAAAAGATTTAAGTTCATTTCCTTAACAATAAAAACTTGAACTATGCAACTCCACTTATCGCGTCTTACAAATATTGATATCTTTATAATATTCTACAATATCAGGTGACTATTAATGTGCTTCATCATTATTAAAGTATAAGATCACATTTATATATCACACCTTGTAATTACATAAGGTGCAAAGCACAGTATAAAGGTACCGATGAAAGTACTGATCTTCTTTGTTGCTCGTTGTCTTCGTCGCTTCTGCTCTTCCAGGCAGCGTTGCCTTACACTGCAAAGAAATATAGATAAACAACTATACACAAACTATAAAGTCAACATCACTTGCCTGTAAGAGTCAAGTACTTTAAAAATTAGCATTCTTTTTCTGAAAGGCAGTCACCCAGTAATGCACTCTGAAAATATTGCAGTATTTTCTATGGTAATATCAGTATTCATAATGTTGGAAGGTATTAATATAGTTATATAACAGTTATTCTTGCATGAAATGTCAATTTATAAAAAATAGAACAAATCTTTTCAAAATTTCTTTTCTAGTGACCTCAACAGCTGTTAGGTTGGTATATTATTCAAACAGCAATCATTGTCCTGCATTCACAGGAAAGAGAGTTAGAAATGAATTTGCTTGGCACTTATTTATCAAAGGTTGTCTCTGCCAATATCGGCAAACTCAATAAAATAATTCTTGACCCATTCACCTTTATAAGCCGCCACGCCATCCCTAACCTCTCTCTTCCCTTTAATATTCTTGAATGCATTATAGCTGTTCAAATTTGTACCCATCTTATTGGAATTCATTATTTCGATCCCTTCAGTCAGAATTCAACAATTGAATCCATATCACATTGAATCAGATTTATTATCACTGACATATGTTGTGACATTTGTTGTTTTGCAGCAGGAGTATAGTGCAATGCATAAAATATACTATTAAAATATAATAAGAAATATATAAAACATAGAAATAGGGCAAAAAGAGAGCAAAAACATGAGTTAGTGTTAATGGGTTCATTGTCCATTCAGAAATCCAATGGTAGAAGAAAAGAAGCTGTTCCTAAAACTAATCTGTTTCATTGCCACAATATGAATATATTTTTGTTAAAGTCACTAATGATTTCCTATGTGATCATAACAAAGGCAATTTATGCTTCCTTGTCCTGTTCAACTTGTCTGTAACCTGACCATCTCCTCTTCCTCTGAAATCTCTCTACCATCTGGCAGAGGGATGGGGTCATATTCTCTTCAGTCCTAACTTACTTACCTTGGAAATCACCAGTAATGGCATATATTCATATTACAGTGGCACTATCTGACCACCTCCTATTTCTCATTATCCAAAGTGTAGTTTCAGTTTTCACATGTACAGAGATGGCATCCATCCAAATATCTTGACACTTCCAGTATTTCCAAATTGTCATGCTGTTTGTGTTACATTCAGTTGTATATGAACAGAAATTTCCTCAAACCAATTCATAAACTCCAAATACCTTCTTCCCCCTACCAATTGTCTGAAATTGAATCAGTCTGTCGACAAACATGATGTTACTTTGGCCTTAATGTCAGTTTTTACCCAAGTTCTCTAAGATCTCTTATTTCTGCCTCTGTAATATCATCCTGTCCAAAAGCCACGACCATGCATTAGTTACCTCTCAATATGACCAGCCTGCCATGGTACTGACCGGTTTTCCTTGGTCAACTATTCATGATCTTCAGGTCATCCTAAACTATGTAGTTCCTTAATCTGGACCATTTCCCATGTACCTGTGACTCCTACCTTTGCTGGCTTTATATTAATTTTTTGATGTTATCTTTGTTCTCAAGTCTCTCCGAAGACTCATACCTTCTCTTTTCTGTAACATTCTTTGCCTCTACAACTTTCCAAGTTTGTCTGCACTCTGAATTCTTGGCCACTCTTGAACTTAACATTTTGATTACTGACAGCCAAAGGCCGACATCTGGCATTTCATCTCCCAGCCTCTCTACATACGTAATTTTTTTCACCAATTAAGATGGTCCTTGTAACCTTCCTGGTTAACCAAACTTTTACTCATTTGCCTAACATCTTACATGGTCCAGTGTAGATTTTCTTTGATCTGTAATGCTCTGCAAAACGCCCAGGGATGCTTTTGCAATATTAAGAGCATAATATATATAGAACATTTTGTTGTTATCAATAGATCATAGCCAAGGTGGATAGACCTTCAATTGTAATGCAAATCAAACAATGTCTAATATATTATTAGGAGTCCTAAGAAATTGATCTATCTCCAATTTAATATCATATGGAAATTCTAATACTTGTATGACAAAGATTATGTATATGGTTTATGTGATAGCGCTCACTAAAAATAGAGTGCACAAAATTTTGTTCTTAGCTACTTTATATCTGAATTATGTGATCTAGTAAATGAGAGACAAAAGATTCAGCTGTTGTCTATATGGCTTCAAAGAAAAAAATAATTTCTGTTATGTATTTCATTCTAATCAGTGGTGAAAAGGACAGTGTGATTCTGCCTGTATATAATTTAATTGTCCAAGTCAAAGGAAAATAACTTTCTCTATAGGGCAGATTTGTTTCATTTTCAGTTTTTGCTGTTACATGATTATGTGCAGATACAATTGCCAATATATTTTTCATGTTTCATTCTGGGAGAATTCTTGATCAGTGACATACAGTAGATTAACTGGACAGCCAGACTTTTCCCAATGTGAAATGCTGAACACGCTGAGGGGGTAGATCTTTAAGGTGAATGGAGGAAAGTTTCAGGAGGATGTCAGAGATAAGTGTTTTTTTTTTAAATAGTGCGTGGAAAGCTCTGCCAGGGCTGGTGGTAGAAGCAGATACATATTACGAGCATTTAAAAAACTCTTAGAGAGCTGAACTATGTCAGATCAATTGCGAGAATGTGGCACTTGCCACTGATTGATCATGCAGTGAATCGACTGGGCTTCCCGCATGCAGGGGGTTCTCTCTTTTGCCATGGGCTTTCAAGTGTGCATGTTTTTGGCTCGGTGAGCCTGTACAGTGGCTAACGTGACTCAGTAAAAACATTTAATTCCGTTGCTTCATTGTCATTCTTGCTCCGTGCATACAGTATGTAATAATAAGCTCATGGATGAAAGATAAATGGTGGGCTATGTGGGAGGGAAAAGTTAGATTGATCCTAGAGGAGGTTAAAAGGGCAGCACAAGACAAAAGACCAAAGGGCTTTAATTGTACCATAACGTTCAGTGTTCCACCATTTCTTTAACCTAAAACCATTACAACAATTACTGTGATACAAGTTGGACCAAATGTGGCTTAGAGCAAATACTAGCAATAGTCTATGTTCCATACTATGAAGAGAATATAACTAGTCATAGACTATAGCTTAATCCACAGTAATTATTCCTAAAGTAAAGCATTCTACCAGCCTTATGTCAATTGTGTTAATAAATTATTTCAAATATGAACACTACCAAACTTTTCTGCAACAGAAGTTCTCTAGACTCCCCCACTGTCTCTGATACATCACGATGTTTATCTGATGTCCTGAATTGGAGCAGAAGGAATTTCAATCATTCAAACAATGAGAGGTCCTTGTCCCTGGCCATCAGATTGACTTAAGGACTTCACAATCTTGACATCGTTTGTAACACTGAAGTAAGACTCAACTCAATAACTTCTCCTTCATGAATTTTATTTTCTCTCAGATGTACCTACATATCATCATCCATTTCTGCCCCTTCTTGGCTTAGGCCATTCTGTAAAGGAAGTTGGGTGCTTGTTGGACATCCCAGTACTTATTGCTCTGAGCAGGTAGTGGTGAGCCTCCTTTATGAACAACAGCAATCCGTATAGGGAATTCATCTGTATAGGGTGAATTTCTCTTGTCCAAAGTGATGAAGGTCATAATGCAAATTGAGGAAGTGTTAATTGGATGACGCTATTCCTATCAATTTCCTCGTCACTTTGATAATAAACACTGGCCCTCCACCGGATATTAATGGTCACTGTTTTATTGATTGTAATGCTATTCATTATAAGAGGTGTAGACTGCATTTTGTTGAATGCAGCCATTGTCTGAAACTGGTGAAGCGCAAATGGCACTTGCCACTTTAAAGCCATATCCATACTACATGCAAGGAAAAGTGCATCATTATCCAAAGAGCTGCAATTGTAATGTGTGTAATTATCAGCAGCATTCCACATCTGACGTCATGAATTATGAAAATTAATTGAGAAGCAGCTGACGGTTGCACCTACGCACATTCTAGGTTGTGCTACCTGCACTCTACTTCGACTAAAGCTAGTTCACCCATGCCACTTGTTCTCCTGAGTCACATGGCTTTTTGATCCAGTGTTGTTTCAACATTAGCGTTCTGTTCCTTGCTCTCTGTTCCCTCCAAAACATTGCTCCTCCATATCCTCCACCTCTATTACCCTGTGGGACATCTGTTCTGTTCCACTCTTGAGCTTTGTCATTCCTAACTTTAATTACTTCATCGCTAGGTCTCTCCCTGCATCTACTCAGGCCATCTCCCCTCCCTAACTCTTCTTGCACCCCTACCTCTTCCTCCTCTTTTTAAATGCTCCCAGATGGCTCAGACTTAAATTTTACTTGTTAACTGTCCTGTGAAGCATCTTGAGATATGCCTTAACCTTGGATAAATGGTTGTATACACTGTTATTATAACTTTGAGCCATTATATCTAATTTAACTGGCTGAATTTCTGATGTCATTCAATGACTGTAGATTTGCTTCTCAAAGGTAATTACATTTAATAAGAATTCAGGTGGAGGTAGCATATATCATGGTTATGTTGAAGCACTGTCTGGGAGACAAGGAGGCATTTCATTGGCCAGTGAATGGTGAATCTGCAGAATTCTTTGCCACAGGTGGCTGTGGAGGCCAAGACACTGGGTATATTTAAGGCAGAGATTGATAAATTCTTGATTTGCCAGGGCATAAAGGGTTAAAAAGGATTGTGGGCCGAAGGGCCTGTACTGTGCTGTGCTATTCTATGTTCTATGTTATAGAAAGAGAGCAGGAGATTGGGGCTAAAAGGGAAATGGATCAGCCAAGATAAAATAGCGGAGCAGACTTGAAGACCCAAATGGCCTAATTCTGCTCCTATATCTTATGGTCCTATGGTCTCTTATTTAACATTTAGATATAAAAAATGATTACATGGCACTGCATCCACAGGAAAGTGACCAACTATGGATGTTCATCAATATTGGTACCCTAGTTAATCTGTTCAAATCTGAACAGAGGAAAATTTAAGATTGTGGACAGTGCTGAAGTTTGTTGGTTGTTCAACAATGAGAAACCTTTTCATATTGGATGTGCAGGAGTACATCCTGCAGTTTAAGAGACAAAGTGATAGGAAAGCTGGGCTCTATCAGAAAAAAATAATATAAATAAAAATATAACTTTCCACTGCTCAGAGTTTACTGTGGAGAAAAGTTAGATAAAACTGGTCCTAATGATCACTATAATTTAAGAATATTTTAAAACTAAAACACTTTTGCTTAGAGACGCAGACATATTTTTCTTGCTGGCTCTTCCTAATATGGACATTTTCCACGGCAAGAAATATATTTCCTTCAGAACTAATCCTTTATGTATAAAATGGTTTTGTCCTTGAAACTCGATCTTACAAACCAAGAAACCGAAAATTAAGAGAATGTACTAAGAGATTTTAAAGGCCATTCCAAAAATTCTAGGAATTACCGGCAGATGAAAGATGCAAAAACACATACTCAAAAAGTACCGCACTCTGTCAGAATGATACTTAGATTATTATACAGCAAAAGGCTGACTGAAGATTCCTTAGCATTAAGAGCACTCCGTGGGAAACCACATGGTCAAGATTCCAAATCAAGAATTCCCACTGGAATAAAAAGGGATTGTTCAAAACTCTTCGTGTACTGGAGACACTAGTTACTGGGGAAAGTGTTAGTGAAATGTATTCGCTTTGTTTCGGTATATCCCTGTGGAATTTCAGCAAAGGCATCAACTGAGATCTTATTCGAGTAAGTCGCCTTACCGAGCAGCGGTATTCCATACAGCGGCATACGGGGATCAGGGTTTAGAATTGCTAAAGCACCGCATGATCATCGATTTCTTTCAGCGACATTACTTGATACATTCTGAAATATGATCAGCTTTCCCTTCCACTTCCCAGTAAAAATACTCATGGATGGAGTAATTCATGTGGGAAGAAGCCGTCCTATCGGCGTATTAGAGATTAGGACTTTAAATATTGGTCTGTCGTAATTTTATATTGCATGAGCACCAGGTACCTTTGCACACTTAGGCTTCTGGGAGTCATTCAGTTTTTCCTTTCGTCAGGATGCGACGTGCAGACCGTTAAATTGTACCTTGTTCACAATCTGATAATGTCAGAAGTGCGGGGGTTACATGATTACGTCAACTGACACAGAAACATCCCATACAATTAACACGGTAGACTTGGGAGAAATTTTTAACATCTCTTCAAGTTCCTCTGACGTGTCTTTCCCTGTGAACCATCAGCTACCGACTTCCGTATTACCGAAAAAAAAACAGCAGAGTAAAGTACTCTCTGTTAGATTTAGGGGTAACCCGAACTTTTCAGAATATGGGTACCCTTAAATATAACACTTATCTGGCTCTCAGTTATGCGCCGGAGACCGGGTAGCAAACGCACCTACTTATAAATGTGGGAAAGAATCCTACACGATTTTATGAGATCTAGTGAATAACCATTTATACATTTATCAAAATATACATTCAGAACAACAGCACAAAAACACTGGCGGGACTGCCTCGCGCACTAGGTCGCTTACCTTGGATGGATGTCCACCAGTAACACTAGTGTCTGCATGGTGATTACATCTATCCTCTTGCAGTGAAATCGCGCCACTTTCAGCACTTTCAGATAGGTGAAACACAGCACCACTAGCGAAAGCAGGAAACTGAGGGTGTGAAAAACTACCGTAAAAACCACAAACTGGATCCGGTCGTCAGTTCGGGTTTGGCTGAGGGTGCAGGAGGCGTAGAGGTGGTTGTATCCGACCCAGGAGAGGCAGACTGCCACCACGGGAAAGCAGAGGGAATGGAACCACGTGTAACTCAGCATGATGGCAGCGTCCTTGTAGCGCATTTTGGAATTGTAACTTAGAGGGAAAACGACAGCAATCCATCTGTCAGTACTTAGAGCAGCCATGCTCAACATGGAATTGGTGACCAAGAAGGTCTCCAGGAAGCCTACGATTCGGCACACGGTATCGACTCCGGGTTGCTCTTTGCTGATAATCCCCACCAAAGTCAACGGCATGTTCAGCACTGTCATCAACAAGTTGCTAAGGGTCAGATTGATGATAAACATCCCAGGAACCTGTTTCCGGATCTCTGCGCTGCAGAGGAAGCAGATCAGCACCAGGACGTTGGAAAGCAACGACACGATCATCAGAACTACTACAAAGAAAGATAAGATGACTTCCACTGTGCCCATGGTGTTACGCGCTCAGTGTCTCCCGCAGCCAGTTCTGTTGCTCCCAAATCTCAGAAAATACATTTTTGTGCCGATTTGTCCTCGCTTCCCGCCCGCGTCAGCCCAGTCACATTTGGCAGCCGAGCTGCAGTTTGAACAGCGGCGATGGCTGTAACACGTCGCCAGCTCGGTTTAATGTATGGAGCACCAGCGAAGTGCCTTAAAGTGAAGCTCTGGACTGATCAGCCGGGCTCACCCGCTGTCTGCTAGTCCTTTCGACGAGTTCACGGGTTCCTTTCAGAGCCCAATCAGAAGTGATCAGAGCTTATTGGCGAGGAGCTGTCCCGTCAGCTCGTTATTATTGACATCCTCACTTGAACCTCCGCGCTGCCTTGAGTGCGGGGTAGATTTATTGGGTCTGCCCGTCACATGAACATCTGAGTCACTGAGAAACTGTGATCGAAAGTGCCCACTAACTAGATGCCATCCCTCATACCAATCGTGATATTTACCGTAGCGATGGGCACAGTGAGTAGATTTTCGTATTCCTAATACTATTCATTAAAATAACTTACCTTCATCTGCTTAATTAAGAGATTCTGCTATTAAATACTAGAGTCTATCATTATGTTACAAAGCACTAAGTGATGAAGATACTACATTTAATCCATATATTGTTTTCCTTTGACGATCACATTCACAATCAGAAAACTGAAGGGAATGGAAGGAGGCGAAGCATTCAGATCAGCCGTGGTTCCCTCACTGCGCCCGGCACCAACTCAGTAAAGAGCTTTAACCAGCCGATGCAGTCCACACATTGCGTACGAATTGCCTCTAATTGGTGTAACATATATGTCACGTATGGCCAGGACATACATAAACCTTGCATCCATAAAACGTAGTCACTGCAGAAAATACTGGCGAGTTACAGCATCGTTTTAACAATCACTGTAAGAACATTTCTTCCACTATATTGCAAATATTTTCAGCTACCAAGTACAGTTCAATGCTAGATAATTATCCGGCGCTTTGTCTAATAAAAAAAAACGTTTCTCACAACATACCAGAAGAAGCAAAGGATGCAGGGGGAAGACTACAGTTGCTTTCAGGGTGGATCAGATTGAATTCAATCCCTAAAATTGCCCAGAACAAAATTACATTCTTAGGCGGGAATACATTTTTGGGTTGGGGATGAAGACATCTCCAAGAAGTCCAGGAGCCCAGGAAACAAAGAGATGAAGACTTTTGAGGAAACCGAGACTTTCAGAGTTTCTGGAATCAAAGGAGGAGCTCTATAATCCTGTCCTACTCTCATAGAATCAAAGGTAGGGACAGCATAAAAGGGGGTCATTCCCAGCCAAGATCTACCTGAGGAAATGCAAAGCCCAGTAGATGACAACACATCAAATGCACACCCACGTACAGTTTAAACGTGCTAATGTTTTCTTTCTCAACCACCCTACCAGGCAATGAATTCCAGACCTCCAGACAGTCACTTGGCTTGGTTCTTCTCCACTCAAGTGCCCTCTAGTTCTTTTATTCTTCAATTAACCTATTCTCATTGGTTTACTGACCATTTCTCCAAGTCATATCTCAAATTATTTTTCCCTAAACCCCCTCTGTTCCTACTCTACTCATTATTTTCATATATATAAAAGAAAAACCTTATCAGTCCTTAGAGCATCCCTGTAGAGTTCCACCTTACTCTAGTATTCTTAATTGCAAGAATCAATGTTCAATGTAAGTTTATTGTCAAAGTATGTATATGTTACTATATACTACTGTGAGATTTATTTTCTTCTGGGCATTCACATTAGATCAATGAATCAATGAAAAGCTACACACAAAGACTATCAAACCCCTATGTGAAAAAGAAGGAAAACTGTGAAAATACAATGATAATAATAATAATAATAATAATAATAATAATAATAATAATAATAATAATAATAATAATAATAATAATAATAATAATAATAACAGTAATAATAATCCTAGAAACTAAGGACTTCCTTGTGGCAGTTCAGGGCCAGGTGTTTAACATAAAAATTATCAAACATACATAATAACAGACCAACAAATTCAAGACAATAAATGCAGAAAATGCCAAGAGAAATTAGAAACAATCCAGCACATTACAGCATCCTGCAGCAGTTTAATTCAATCTGATTACTTATGCAGGTGCAATCTAGTGGAAAGCATCATTCACCAAAATCTTGCTTAAAAATACAAACCACACCTTATTATAAACGCAAGCTTGATCCAGTTTTAGAGTCAGAGTTCCACAAATTATATTACAACCAATCCATTATTACAGAGAGGATAATCTATAATAACCGCCCAGATATAATAGTACAAGATAAACAAGCAATAATAGCTTACTTAATAGATATAGCCATTCCAAATGCACATAACATACAAAAATCAATATGAACAGGGTACACATTGTCCCAATAGTAATATATACAACTGGTATCATCCTAAAGTCACTGCACAATAGCATTAAACAATTAGGCATACACAGCAATCTTTATGAAAATCTTCAGAAAACTGCAATACTAGACACCACTAGAATAGTCTGAAAGTTCCTAGCAATTGAGAAATTAGTGTTCCAAGCTATGCCTGTACTTCAGGTATTACTAGCTTGAGCTGAGAAAAATAAAAATATAATTAGAAGGAGAAGAATAATCAATCAATTAATTAATTACAAGTATAAATACTGAGAACATGGTTTGTAGAGTCCTTGAAAGTGAATCCATTGGCTGTGCAATCAGTTTAGTGTTGAGGTGTGTGAAACTATCCACCCTGGTTCCAAAACCTGATGGTTGAAGTGTAATAACAGTTCCTGAACCTGGAGCTGTAGAACCTAAGGATCCCGTACCTCTTTCCCAATGGCAGCAGTGAGAGGAGAGCATGCGCTGGATGATGAGGGTTCTTGATGATGGATGCTCCTTGTTGTGACAGTATTCCTTGTAGATGTACTCAGTGGCAGGGACTGTGCAGGACATGGCGGCTGCTCTCGACCAAATTTTGCAGTAGTTCTTTTCCTTTGATCAAAGATATCAAGGTAGGTGCAGCACAGATTCTTTCAGCCTTATTGTAGCTCAAACAGGAAGTCTTCCCTGCCACAGGACATTACATCACTAACATAATGGACATTATCTACTTCAATAGCAACTCACTTTGGGGGGTGGGGGAGAGAAAAGGGTCTTGTTTTGTTTCTTGATATGCTCTATTTTGTTGTGTTCTGTGTTATTCTGCTGAGCAGGTGGCAATGCTATGTTGGCACCAGAATGTGTGGTGACACATGTGGGCTGCCCTCTTGTGTGTTGGTTGTTAATGCAAATGACGCACTTCACCATACGTTTCGATATATATATGATAAATAAATACAAATCCGAATGTTAGGGATCATCCCGGTACATTGGATGACATGACATTTCTGTAATAATCTAGCAGCAGTGGAGTAAAATGATTAGGAAAAATTAGTCCAATCTAGTCTACATATGCATTTAATAATCTGATGAGGTGCAACAATCATTTAATGACCTCTTCAGAATTTAAAATTTATTTCTACAAGAGTTTAGTTTCATTTCTTGAGATTTCCATTTTTGATGAGAAAAAGATCACTGATTTGACTCTCCTCTCATCTTTGTTTTTGCTTTCTTTCTACTCAGTCTTTAATTTCCTCTCAAGTCACTTTGTTTTGTGAGTTGACTTTGAACTCTAGAAATTAGTTTTTACCCTCTTTTAGTGTGCTAAATATATGGCTGCTGCCCAGGCTGACACGCTAAGTTCATGAAACTAGGAGGTAAATCTGTTAAAAAGCAGTACTATGGCACCTAGCCGTCCGTGCCTGAAGTGGTACCTGTGTGGTTTCCACTGTGGGCTGCATCAAGTACTTGTAACTATTGTTTCATTGCTGGATAGATTACTGAGAACCAAGTGAAAGATGAAGAATTTGTGCACCGCCAGGTACAGAACAGTGGCAGAAAAGTCTAGCATGAAGATAAAGGAAAACATGAATTTGAGTTTCCACCCACACAATGGCTTGGCCCAGTCGACTCCATACTGTGAGGTGTGGGCTGATCAATCTATTAGTAATTGCAGCATGCAAGTCAAAAGTGAATTGAACAAAAAGGCTAAGATCATTACTGAATCATTTTCCATAATACTGGCTATTGAAAACTGAAGCCAGCAAATACTGTGTCCAGAACTTCAGTGCCGTTGTGTAGACCCTTTCATTGCCATTTCATTTCTAACCACTGAGCAGCACTCCCAGTTTTCCACACTCAGGGAAGTTCTAAGATAACCTTCAAATGTTCTCATTTTCCTTGGCATTGGAGGGAACAAATGTTGTATTATTTATGATAACCTGGCATGACCAATCCAGAGAAATGCCAGCCATGTAAACGTGAATTGCACAACTGTTACTCAAGGCCAATTCTATGATGCCTGTAATTTCAGTCTGAAGTAATCCTTCTTGTGATTTACCCCAGGTGAAGCCAATCTTTGCAACATTTGTAAAAATTCAAAGCTTGAGTACATAAAACATTTAAAATTTATTAGGCAAGGAAGTACAAGGCTGCTTTTATCCCACTCTCATGAGTCCCATTGCTTATAGAGCTTAATATATTTTTGGAGGGTTGATTGACAGGAACATAGAGTGAAAAGGAACATACATAGGAGGCCTTTGGGAAAATACAGCAATAGTAAATAGCCAGAGCAATTTGCCCTAACAATATATAATCTAGTCCAAAATAGGAGTTTGATTACTGTATACGAATTCATCAGTGGTATACATGAGAGAACGTTCATTAGCTTACCAAGAAAGTAAAGACAATCTAAACTCTTGAAGGGGTTTGTTTTAAATAATAGGGAAGAGTGATTGCCTCAGGCAAGTAGGTCAGCAAATGGAACTGATGGATTTAAAATAGCAGTGGAATGAACTAGAGGGGAAATGAGCAGAACTATTTTCACTACAATCAACCTTCCTGAAAAGTCGGTGGATTCACATCCAAACGAGCTTCCAAAAGAATGCATTTGAAGAAGATATAATCAAAGATTTAGCAGGGGAGAAGGCTGATGTGTCAGAATAAGTTCAAAAGCTTTTTTCCAAACTGACAGCATAAATGAAATAGGCAATTTTTTTCCCAGCCTGTACTTCATTATTTGAATTAAGGGTAACATTTTCCCATCTTTGCAGAGCAACATAGAACATTACTGAACAGGTACAGACCCCTCAGCCCACCTAGACTGCCTTACCAATCTCATGAATCTTAACTGCCACACATTTCAATTCCATTCAATTTTAATTGTCATTCAACTATACATGAACACAGCCAAACGAGGGAGCGTTACTCCGGGGCCAAGGTGCAAAATGCAGTACCAACAGTTACACACAGCCCAAAGCACACATAGCTGACATAAGATAGGAAGATACAGTCACTGAATAAAAGACTAAAAGAGTCAAAACTCAAGCCATCCAACACCATTGAGATCTGTAGCTGACCACAGTACAGCTTGTCTTCTGTCAAACAAACACTGGGCGAGGCTGGTGAGCACTGATTCCAAGCTGGACATGGTCTGTATCCCTCTGTTCCCTGTCTATTCACGTGCCTGTCTAAATGTCTCCTTAACATCATTTTCATACCTGCTTCTACCACCTCAACTGGCGACACATTCAAGGCAGCTAGTACTCTGCATGAAAAACACTTGCCTAACAAAATCTAAGCTTTATTCATTCACTTTAAACCTCTACCCTCTAGTATATCACAAACAAGAAAAAATCTGCAGATGCTGGAAATCCGAGCAACACACACAAAGTGCTGGCGGAACTCAGCAGGCCAGGCAGCATCTGTGGAAAAACGTACAGTTGACATTTCGGCCCAAAATGTCTACTGTACTTTTTCTCATAGATGCTGCCTGGCCTGCTGAGTCCTTCTAGTATATGACATTTATACCCTTGGAAAATGATGATGATTATCTTCTCTGTCTATGCTGCACAGAATTTTACATCAAGAATACTGCAGTCTCTGACATTCCTGAGAAAACAATCCAATATTGCAACATGCAGGTGAAACTCTACTTTTTGATCCTCTCTAGAGCATCCATATCCTTCCTATAATGTGGAGCCCTGAACTGCGTACAATGCTCCAAACATGAGCTAACCACATATAGTTATCAATTCATGCATTTCAGAAAGTTCCCTTGAGTTTAAAAGCATTGGACAGGATATAAACCACAGAACTATCAACTTTTATTCAATGCAGACTTTACACAACAAATAACACAAGAGAGTCTGCGGATGCTATAAATCTTGATCAACACACACAAAAATGCCAGAGGAACTCAACCAGTCAGGTAGCATATATGGAGGGGAAAAATCAGTTGACAGTTAGGCTGAAACCTTTCGTCAAGGCTAGGAAGGGAGGGGGAAGAAGCAAAGAAGGTGGGGGCAGTGGGAAAAGGGATGGGAAGGAATACAAACTGGCAGGTGATATGAGAGACCAGGTGAAGGGGAAGGTGTGTTGGTGGGTGGGGGGGAGACGTGATGAAGTCAGAAGCTGGGAGGAGATAAGTGGAAGAAATAAAGGGCTGAAGAATGAGGAATCGGACAGGAGAGGACAGAGGACAATGGAAGAAAGGGAACTAGAAGGAGATGATGTGCAGGAGAGGAGAAAAGAAAGGGTGAGGGGGGAAGCAAAATGAGGAATCAGAAAAGAGAGAAGGAGAATTTTTGGTTTTTTTTGTATGTTGTAATAAAGAAGGGAGGAAGGAACAGGATGTATTCATGGAATAGCTTAAAATATATTATAAACAACTAATTCCTATTGAAGAAAATTAATAGATTGCCATAAACTTAAAATTTGAAATAATAGAAAATACTGTTCTGATGTAAGGTCTGCACCATTAACTCTGTTTCTCTTTCTGCAGATGCTGCCTTCCCTGCTGAGTGTTTTCAGCATTTTCTGAATTCATGTCCAAGATTATTTGAAGATGAGTGGACAAGTTGTGGAGGTTGCAATTACAACACATGCATTTAATTACAGTCTTAGTTTTAAACAGAGATACAGAATACAAGATAGAACTCTTCTAGACAGGCTGCACTGTAACACTGTGCCCATTTCTGTGCACCATACCATAACTACAATGGAGTGAACAGAGGAGATTTATCAGAGTCTACAGTGAAGAGTGACACCAAAAGATATGGAGATGGAAGAGAAGTCCTCAGAGCAGAGGTGGCTAAGGACAGACTTAATGGAGCTGTTTATTTTTTTTAATATAGAATTGTTTACTAAGACTGGAACATCAGTAAGCACCAAACACAAATTTAAGATGATAGGGAAAGGATGTAATTTTATTTGGCAGATCAGAAATCAGATTAAAAAGAAACTTTTAACAAGGAATTTGATATTTTCATATAAAAAGAAAGCTGTGTAAGAATGGGATAAAGAAAGTCATTGGGACAAATTGGTCTTTCAAGGTCATGATGGGACAAACGTCCTTTTTCTGGGATCTGGGATCCTGTGATGTGTGATGGAATAGTTTTAACTGCGCTATGGAAAATGAACAGCATTACATAGTTCTGATTATGATTGAAAATACTGTACCCAATTGGCTTCTCTTTATAATAAAATTGCATGTATTTACTCATTTAAAAATAAATAAGTCTATTAAATGTTATTACTAATATTTCAAATTATATTTTTTTTATGGACTGTTGATTTTTGTCACCAATATTTTCTGTTGCTCCTGCAGATACTTTTTAGCTTGTAATATTAGAAAAGAACTTAAAGTTGAAATTTCTTGGTAGAATAGCATTATTCTCTGTATCAAGAGTTGTAACAAAGCAATGTTTTAGTGCTTGCATCTGTTGGGCTGAAATAAAAATCTAAGGGGGCTAGTTATCCAATAATTAACAACAAAAAATCCCGGAAATTAATTAAACATGCAAATTATATTCTGATGAAATATGTTCAATCTGAAACATTAACTCAGTTTCTCTTTCCACACAGACTGCCTGACATGCTGAGTGTTTACAGAAGTTTCTGTATTTCATAGTGTTGTATTTTTGAGTCACTATATGCATTCAATACCTTTAGTCTAGTGCTATCATGGTCACGTTATTTCTGATTATTTTCCTATTGGATTTCCTGTAAATACGTGTGTGTGTGTGTGTGTGTGTGTGTGTGTGTGTGTGTGTGTGTGTGTGTGTGTGTGTGTGTGTGTGTGTGTGTGTGTGTGTGTGTGTGTGTGTGTGTGTGTGTGTGTGTGTGTGTGTGTGTGTGTGTGTGTGTGCCAGACTTCCCCTGTAATAAACACAAATGCTTAAATATCTAACACAGTTTGAGCAATTGCAGGGTCCAGAATATAATGCACAATGTACTAAGCTGTGATTTCTGCATCAGTGCTGCTCAATTATGGATGCTCAGGACTTCGGTGCCTATTAGTGAGTTGTATTAAGGTGAAAAATCACTGACAGCACATAGTGCATCTCCAGCCGTTCCCACTAGTGTGACACAGACTTATCAGTGAAAACCATTCAGACACATCTATTTTTATAATTTTTAAGGACACAACAGCTCCTGAGAAGAAGTGCTTAGAACAATATCTCTAAGATTGGGTCAGTTGTGTAAAAGGTTCTGGTTAGATTTATCAGAGTCTACAGGGAAGAGTGACACCAAAAGATATGGAGATGGAAGAGAAGTCCTCAGAGCAGAGATGGCTAAGGACAGACTTAATGGAGTCATAGAAAAGTACAGCACACAAATAGGCCCTTCGGCCCATTTAGTCCATGCCAAAACAAAACAATTTAAATTGCCTACTCTCGTCGACCTGCATCGTCCTCCACCCATGTACCTATTCTAAACTTCTCTTAAATGTTCAAATCAAGCTTGCATGAACCACTGGCAGCTCGTTCCCCACTTTTTACTCTTAACCCATGACCTCTAGTTGTAGTCTCACCCAAGGTCAACGCAAAAAACCTGCTTGTACTTACCCTATCTGTACTCTTCATAATTTTGTATACCTCTATCAAATCTCTCTCAAACTTCTACGTTCCAAGGAATGAAGTCCTAATCTGTTCAATCTTTCCTTATAACTCAGGTCCTCCAGTCCCAGCAACATCATTGTAAATTTTCTCTGTGTTCTTTCAAACTTATTTACATCTTTTCCCCAGGTACATGACCAAAACTGAGCACTAATACTCCAAATATATTTGGCTAGAATTTGAGCATCTTTTTAATATGAGAAAAATATTAAACAGTACTAGCTTATCCTTGTGAGATACTAAAGCAGTAAAACCTAAGGATGCAGAAATATTATTCAGTGAAATACAAACATTTCTTCTGGGGTTTTCATTTTCTATTCAGCAATTATACAAAAAAAAATAGATTGTAAAGAAACTTACCAACGCCCATATATGAAGATTGCCATGAAGGGGCAAAAAGAGATGAAGTTATTTAATTCATTGTTGCTCCCATCTTTGTTGTATGTCAATTGGGTGCTGTGTTAGCATCCTTAACAGCAGTGGCTCTATTTCAAGATTAATTTGCATGAACCAATTTGAGACATTTCACAAAGGCTGTGGTAAGATGCTATATAAATCTATGTCTTTATTTTTGGTAGTGTGAATATTTATACTGAAGACAGCCAGAAATCATCTGTTGGAAGAAATATTGACATTAAAATTATAATTATGTAATTCATGCTATTAAATGCACAAAGATTGCAACTGATTAATTGCTTTTAAGCACAAATACAGCAGATGCCATTTTCCATTATGAAGATGCAGTGTCCAGTTCA
The DNA here is from genome assembly GCF_048418815.1 of Hemitrygon akajei. Classification (NCBI taxonomy): domain Eukaryota; kingdom Metazoa; phylum Chordata; class Chondrichthyes; order Myliobatiformes; family Dasyatidae; genus Hemitrygon; species Hemitrygon akajei. The sequence continues at coordinate 52,326,152 of NC_133146.1, forward strand.
GAATCAATATTTTAAGATTTAGTTGCACTGTGCCAAGAAAGGAAATAAAACTTTCACTGCTAATCTTTCCATTTGATTGAATTGATTTTTAGTGTTGAACCTCCTGAAAACAACAGCCCAGCCATTGTTAGAATATGCATATTAATATTTTATGCACACTACATGTGATGTGATGTTATTCATTTTTAATTGTGCTTAAAATTATCTGAATTATGGACACAGAATTGCAAGGAAGAATAAAAACAAGCACCAATTGAAGTCCAAGAAAAGTTGTCTTCAATCCTCAGCAGCTAAGGCAGCATTTGTGGAGAAGGATAAGTTAATGTTGTTTGACTGATTGATAATTTCCAGCACTTTCTTTAATCATTTCAGATTTCAACCATCCGCATAGTACTTTCTCATTCATTCCTGAAATGGGGTCATTACCATAAAACCAGTATTAAGTGGCGAGCCCTAAATGCCTTTGGAAAGATAACGATAAATCACATGTTTCAACCACTGCAGTTCTTGTGTTAAGGGGATTCCCTTGGCACCAAATATATAAAATATAGGTGGACTGTTACAGAATTTTGATGAAAAGATGATGGAAAAACAATGGTGTATTTCCAAATAAGGATTGTCTGTAACTTGCAGGAAGTAGCATTTAATCCAGGGATTCCTGACTGTTTTTGTGCCATGGACCCCTACCATTAACCCGAAGGGTCCATGTCCCAAAGATTGGGACCCCTGATTTAATCGATCTTCCATCCTTGCTCTAATGGGTAGTTGAGTTTAAGTGGTTGGGAGATACTGTGGAAGAATTATTGGTGAATTGCTAATGTACGTTTTGTAAATGGAATACATTGCTGATCCACTGGTAGAGGGAATGATTGCCCCACTCCTTGCTCATCTCTGGTGTTAGTTGGTCTGCACTCATTCTGGCATTTGAATATTACTTGCTGAAAGCAAAATTAGAAAATGCTGGAAACACATTTCAAGTTGACCTAAAGTATTAATTCTTCTCATTTCCACAGATATCTGCCAACCTACTTGGTGTCTCCAGCATCTTCTGTTTTCATTTCTTATTTTCAGCATCTAGAGTTCTTTGATTTTAATTATTCCTTGAAACTTCTGATGTTGATAGTGACAGAGCTTGGTGACTTTGCCTATAAGTTTCATTACAGTATCTTCAGCAGAATTTATTTAAGTGGGTAATGAAGGTAAACTTCTGGTCAACGGTGTAATGGTGATCGCCAGGGTGTTGATGGTGGAGGGAGGGAGGAATTCAATGTTTGAAATGCCCTTGAGTATAACGACAAAGACTTTTGCTAAGAGGTGATGTCCATTACTTGCCACATATAGTGCAGATGTTACATCAGCTCATATATGAATTTCATCCAAGCAAACATGAACTGATTCATTACCTATGGACACTCGAATAGAACATAACATTTTACAATCATCAGCAGACAACCACATTTCTGATTATATGCTGGTGGGGGAAGGCCATTGTTGAGGCTACAGAACTCTACTCTGCGCAAGTCCTTTAGCAGTGTCTTGGATATAAACTAAATAAGTGCTTTACAAAGTTTAATGTAAGCTTAATCTCCATGATTGGTGACCAATCTACAGAGAATGTTTCCAAGTGATCCTTACTGAAAAAGAATATTTTACAGATCTATTATTTCCTTTATCATGATTAAGAACCAATAAAAAAGGTCTTTTATCTCTTTGTTAGAGACTTGTTTGTTCATGTCTCACACAGGAACTGAGCACATAACCAAGCCCAATATTTTGATGCTGTGGAAATGCTACTTCCACAAATTTGTTGTCTTTCTGGATGAGATATAAAATGGGCCCAACAATGAGCAGCGTAGCTCACAGCTCTGAGATCAAATGCTTGTCTCTTAGAGGCCATGCTGATTTGCTGGTATGGGAATCAGCAAGCTGAACATACATCTAGCTGTACTAAGCATAAACCAAGCTATTCTGTCAGTTTGAAACTGACAGCTCGGAAATAACAGCTGTGCAATGTTGAAGTCATCACTATAGAGTAGACTTCCCAACCTGGGGGTCCATGGAACCCTTACTTAATGGTATTGGTCCATGCAGTAAAGATTTACTAAGATTATTAATTTCTGATACAATTGAAACTGCAACATCGGCTGAGATAGACTCTCACCTAGCCATTTATTTGACTGTACAATTACTGGGATCCAGCTCATTTTATACAATGTGGGGTCAGCTTGAAATGTAACCTTGAGATAAGAATATATTTTCTCTTCAATGAAAGTTAGATAAAGAAATTAGTTTAAGGGAAAACTTTAACTTCCTTGTGGAAATCACCTGAGCGAAAGATTTAAATAGAGTGTCTACCATTCTCGGTGAAATTTGGACCTAGAAAGCAATCTGCTTTATGCTTCAAGTGTTCGGGTAATGTGGGTCAACCTAAAGCAGACTGCATAAAAAGAGAAAATAATTAGATGTTCGATTCCCTTTGTAATACCATCCTAAAACTGATGTTGGTTTCAGCAGTGACCTCTATTGATGTGTTATAATATAACTCAGCATTTGAAATGTTACAAGCCAGCTCATAAAGAAACATTCTTTCTGCTATATATAGGAAACACAAGGATTGAAGAAACAGGGCCTGAGATAGGCTAACCATCCCCTTGAGCCCAATCTAATCTTGGCCTCAACAGCACTATCCTGCTCTTTCCCCATATCTCTTGTCTCCCTTGTAATTCAAATATCTGTCAATTATCACCTTCAATATATTCAATGATTTCATTGAATTCTTAGATAGAGATTTCCAAAGATTTATGGCTCCCTGACAAATGAAATTCCTCCTCATCATTTTAAGCGTACGACTCCTCATTCTGAAACTATGCCCAGAAACCCCACTGGGGGAAAACGTCATCTTGGCAGTCGCCTTATCAAAGCCCATCAGAATGTTATATGTATCAATAAGATTGCATCTTATTCTTCTATATTCCAATGAGTAAAAACCCAAACATCAAACTTTAGATATTGCTTCCTTCATCCTCAGAAATCAATTTATCAGCCCTATTCTGCCAAGCCTCTAGTGCAGACTCATCCTTCTTTACATTTGGAAACCAAAATTGTACACAATGTCCCACATACAGTCCCATCAGTGCCCTGTAAACTTGCACCAACGTTCTTTAACTTTCATATTCCATGCCACTTGGGGTGAAGATACATCTCTACCAAAGGAGATGTAAGCGGCTTTATCCGTCCACTAGCCTACAGGTCAACCTTGGGTAAGGTGTAGGCCCTGATCAGGTGGTAGATGCTTGTATGAGCAGCTGGTGCACATCACAAGTCCTGATCATGTGACCACTGACGCCAGGCAAACTCTGAAGAGTATTGATAATGGCTGAGGTCACCCGTCTTGAAAAAATACTGCCTAGAAGAAGACACTTCTGTAGAAAAATCTGCCAAAAACAACCATGGTCATGGAAAGACCATGACTGTCTGTGTCATATGACATGGAACATAACAAAATTAATGAGCAACTCATAATAAAGGCATTAAACATCCCACCAATGGTTCAAAATATTGTTTGTATTTGCACGCAAAATGTACTGGTAACTTCAGATCTCTTTGTACTGCAACATTTCATACTCATTTTATTTAATAATAACTTGTTTCTTTTCATCCTGCCTTCTAAAACACATAACCTAACATTTTCTCACATTATATTCAATCTGCCAACTCCCTGCCTTTTTACTCCACCTATCCATAACCCTTTATATGGCTTTTGCAGCTTCCTTAGGTCTCACAAACCCACCGATGTTTACCTTCATCAGCAAATTTGGCTACAGTCTACTCCGTCTCATCATCCAAGTCATTAATATAGAGTAGAAACAATTGAAATCAGAATGCTGATATCTTTGGCATTCTATTAACTGCTGATTGCCAGTCTGAAAATAACCTACTTATCCGTCGTCTCTGACAGAAGAGACTCAGCAGAGGCTGGAAAACTGAGGCAACAGATACACATGGTGTGCCTGGAACTCAGCAAGTCAGGTTTCATCGATAGAGGGAAGCAAACAGTCAATATTTCAGGCTGAGTCCCTTTGCCAGAACTGGAAGGGAAGGAGGCAGAAGCCAGAGTTGTTCCAGCATTTTGTCTGTCTCATCCTTACTCCTGGTTCAATCCTCCGTCTATGCCAGTAAATTACTCCAATCTATTGTGCATTGCAGGAGAATGTTTCCAGCAAATTGCTGCATGCTACAATGCTGCAGGGAGATGAGAGAGTCCTTCTAAAGGTCAGGTATGCCTGAGGACAGGGGTTCCTAACCTGGGGTCCACAGACCCTGTGCCTAATGGTATTGGTACCATTAAAAACCTGCTCCAGCTGAACAGTGCTTCATGCGTGGGGGCCATGAAATCCTTCGAGGGCCACAGCAAACACCTCCACTCCAGTTTCTGGGAAGGTCTCTGTACTGACTTGAGTGCACTCAGTTTGCCTGTATTTACTCCAGCTGGTCCTGCGCTCTGAACAGAAAGTAGGAATCTCCACTCTTTGAGTTCGGAGTTTGGCTGACCCTTCCTAATGAAGCGCTGAGCGGTAAACTGTGGGTTGTGGCAGAGTTCAATGATTGGAGCCTAGAATGATCCTGAGGATAGGAGAAGCAGTCATGCCCCACATGTGAGATATCGAGGATCAAAGGACATTGCAGATACCAGTGAGTATAAAGAATGCAATTTAAATTCTCTTTCAATCACATTATTTGGAGAAATACAACTGTAAATCATGACTAATATTACTGTGGAGAGAGTTCCGTCTGGTTGCATCACTGTCTGGTACAGAGACATCAATGGACAGGATCATTAAAAAAAGCTGCAGTAGGTTGTAAACTCAGCCAGCTCCATCATGGGCACCAACCTCCCTACCATCGAGGACATCTTCAAAGAACAATGCCTCAAGAAGGTGGCATCCATCATTATGGACACTTGCCATCCAGAACATGCCCTCTTCTCATTACTACATCAGGAAGGATGTACAGGAGCCTGAAGGCACACACTCAATAATTTAGGAACAACTTCTTCTCCTCCTCTACTTGATTTCTGAATGGTCCGTGAACCTATGAAGACTGCCCACCATCTTGCTCTCCTTTTGCAGTACTGCTTTATTTTTTATACTTTTTATTGTAACATAGTATTTTTATGTATTACACTATACTGCTGCCACACAAAACAATTCATTTCACAACATATATCAGTAAAAATCAACCTATTCCGATTCTAATTCTGTCAGCCTTCAGAGCAGTGAGGTTAAGATTTCACTGCAGGTGGAATTCTCGGTGATTTTTATCCCCTGAAAGAAGCTGAAGCAGGAGTAATATCCCACTGGGAAATAGGGAGATGAAATTATGAATGCTGAAGCACCCAAGTATTTGTGCTAACTTGCTCTTCTTTGCCTTGACATAATTTCCAATGGCAGAACACCATTTTCCTGTTGGTTTATTTGAATAGATGTCTAGGGTTTGGCATTAGTTCAGCATATTTTGCAGGGAACTGGAACTTCGTCTCTGAATTGATAACTTATGACATCCTGAGTACAACAGTGCTGTGCTCTCTGGTACACTTCCTTCATGGAAAGGTTGGCATTTAAGCAATTATGGCCCTTAATGCCTGTAACCAAACATGATACTCAATTAAAGCAATTAAGGATTGTTTATTCTGGCATCTTCCCCCTTCTTTTCCAGTACTGAAGAAGGGTCTTGATGTGAAATGATAATTGTTTATTCATCTCCATAGACACTGCCTGACTTACTGAGTTCCTCCAGCATTTTGTGTGTGTTGCTAAAGATTGTTGAGTTACAATAATAAAATAACATCCAATAGACCAGAACCTCTGCCAGTCGGGCATACCAAATTCGTATGCATGCCAGATTATTGGAGTTTTACTGTTACACTATCACATGGCTGACTCTTGTAGATTCTATCATTTCAAGCAACTTTATTAACCGACAGAAAGTGAACATTTTCAGACGATCAGGCACTTTCCGTGGAGAGGTTAATGGTTAATATTTCTGAATAATGACTCTTCAACAAACTTGTGAAGGTCAGAAGAGGGAATGAGGAGGGAGAGAACAAATGGGATAACAGTGTTAGGGTGGAAATCAAAGCTGTTCATATGACACATTCCTTTCAAATCCATCTAAATCTAAATTATAATATTTTAAAATCATGCTTATCAAGCCATGATAGACTTATTTCCATTTAATTGGAACCACTCAGCCATTTCTTAGTCATTGATTTGAACAATGCTCTTATTGAGGTTAGTTAAGCTGCCTTGACAGCTTTCTCCTCAACATGCTGTGGTTAGCTTATTCAATTAGGTAGTAACATTTCCCATCTGCTTAATTAATGAAGAAAGCCACAACAAAGAACCGTGTAGCATTCATTATGTGAACTCCTTTTCTATGTCCCAGGTTGTGGTAACCTCTGGCACTAATTCTCAGAAGATGTACAATCAATAGGCGCATTTCTTCTTTCTCAGTTTACTAGACATCTCACAAACAGTGGGCATGCCAGAGCCGGCTGTGCCAATGTGCAAGTGTGCCAGTATATTGATCCATGGACTGAAGATACCAAATCAAAATTTAACAGTTACTCACAACATGGATTTTTATCAACTGAAGTTAGCTCTGAAGCTACCCACCGTGAAACATAAAGGCACCTTCACCTCAAAGTCATTAGGACCTATTTATAGGTGGCCCCTGTGCCTGTGGTTATGGAAGATGATGTCCACATTATGCACAGATGCTTGTGGGATCACGTCATTTTCGTGGGAGCATGACCATAGTGAAGGTCCGGCAGAAATGGGTGAATACTGATTGATCGTTCTTCTCCAGCAAAAGCAAAGAGCTGATTATTGACTGCAGGAGGAGGAAACCAGAGGTCCGTGAGCCGGTCCTCATCAAGGGATCAGAGGCAGAGAGGGCCAGTAACTTTAAATTCCTCAGTGTTATCATTTCAGTGGCAGACATCCCACCTCTCCCGGAAGTTCCAGGAGTCTCCCGCTTATCGATAGCAGCTCCCTGACACCTGCAAATTATATACAATATCCCGGAAAGAGAAAGAGAAAGGGGGGGGGGGGGTGGGAGGAGAGAGAGAGAGAGAGAGAGAATATAAATTAATGAATTCTGATTGGTCTCTCTTTGTGCTAAGCAGACCTATCAGTTTTCTCTGTGGGCGGGCTTTACAGTCGACCTCTCTCTCTCTCTTTGTCCATCAGTTCAGTTTGGTGTCCTGCTGTACCATGGCAGTGTTCCAAAAAAAGAAAATATAAAATGTACTTCACCCCAGACTACACTGCCTAATAGGGGTCAAAATAATGACAGTGTTGCTCACTGCACTGTTTGCAACAGTGACTTTTCTATCGCCCGTAGTGGGTTAAATGACTGTAACAGACATGTTGATGTGAGTTTAACAGGTGTCATTCGTTCATTAGACTTCCGGCAAAATGCTCAAATCTGCCTAGCAAGCAAAATCACAGTACAAGGAAAGTTTGCAAAAGAAATAGAAAAGCTATTTGCATTAGCATTTAGCTATTAGCATTGAGACTGCCAACAAAGTACTCAACAAAAAATATATATGTATCTGTGTGTGCGTTTGTGTAAATAGTTTCAATATGTGATCAAATAAATTGTTGTTTTCTTTCATGATCAAATGTCCTGTATACATACACCCTTGGAGGTCTCCCGGGAAGGGGGATATGGGGTTGAGGGGCGGGGATGGTGATGCTATCTCCCTGAAATGAGATTTTGCAGGGTGGGATGTCTGCAGTGGCTCTGTTCTGAGCCCATCATGTAAGTACCATTACAAAGAAGGCATGGCAGAGCCTGTACTCTTTTCTAAGTTTGCGTAGACTTGGCATGTCATCTAGAACTTCGATAAACTTCCATAGATGAACAGTGGAGAATATCCTGACTGGTTGCATTACGGCCTGTTATGGAAACACCAATGCCCCAGAATGGAAAAACCTGCAGAAAGTTGTGGATACGGACCAGTCCATCACAAGAAAAGTCCTCCCCACCATTGACCCCATCTATAAGGCGTGCTGCCACAAGAAAACAACATCCATCATCAAGGACCCCCTCCATCCAGGCCATGTACTCTTCTTGCTGCTGCCATCAGGAAGGGGTACTGGACCCTTAGGTCCGACACCACCAGGCTCAGGAACAGTTATGACCCTTCAACCATCAACCTCCTGAGCCAGCGGGGATAACTTCACTCACCTCAACACTGAACTGATTTCACAAACCTATGTACTCACTTTCAAGGACTCTGCAACTCATGCGCTGAGTATCATGTATTTACTTGTTTTTGCATTTGCACAGCTCATCTTCTTTTGCACATTGCTTGTTTGTCAGTCTTTGCTTTTCATTGATTTTATTGTATTTCCTTGTTCTGCTGTGAACATCTGCAAGAAAATGAGTCTCAATACATGTACTTTGAACTTCTAAAGAACTCTGTCATAAGGAAGCAGAGATCCCCTCCACCCAGACCGTGACTTTTTCTTGCTGCTGTCACCAGGTGAAGCCTCAGGACTCACACCACCAAGTTCAAGAACAGTTTCTACTCCTCAACCATCAGGCTCTTGAACCATAGGGGATAACTACACTCACTTGCCCCATCATTGAAATGTTTCCACAACCAATGATCTGACTTTCAGGACTCTTTATCTAATTATCTCATGTTCTCATTATTTAATGATATTTATTTATATTTGCATTTACACAGTTTGTCGTCTTCTGCACTCTAGTTAATCTTTCATTGTTCCTGTTGTAGTTACTATTCTATAGATCTGTTGTGTATGCCCACAGGAAAGTGAATTTCACGGATGTATATGGGGACATATATTTATTTGATAATAAAGTTTACTGTGATCTTTGAACTTTGTTTGGAAACTGAGAAATTATTTTAGAATTGGCATGGGATCCAAGGGGCAATTGCTTTGTGGATCCAGAACTGGCTTGCTCGCAGAAGGCAACGAGTGGTTGTAGACGGGTCATATTCTGCATGGACGTCACCAGTGGTGTGCCTCAGGTATCTGTTCTGGGACCCCTTCTCTTCGTGATTTTTATAAATGACCTGGATGAAGTGGAGGGATGGTAGTAAAATTGCTGATGACACAAAGGTTGGAGGTGTTATGGATAGTGTGGAGGGCTGTCAGAGGTTACAGCGGGACATTGATAGGATGCAAAAATGGGCTGAGAAGTGGCAGATGGAGTTCAAACCAATAAGTGTGAGGTGGTTCATTTTGGTAGGTCAAATATGATGACAGAATATAGTATTAATAGTAGGACTCTTGGTAGTGTTCAGGATCAGAGGGATCTTGGGGTCTGAGTCCATAGGACACTCAAGGCTACTGCGAAGGTTGACTCTATGGTTAAGAAAGTATACAGTGCATTGGCCTTCATCAATTGTGGGTCTGAGTTCAGGAGCTGAGAGGTAATGTTGCAGCTATATAGGACCCTGGTCAGACTCCACTTGGAGTACTGTGCTCAGTTCTAGTCACCTCACTACAGGAGGGATGGGGAAATCATTGAAAGGGTGCAGAGCAGATCTACAGACATTGATCATGTGGTTAGTCAGAAGTTTTTTCCCAGCATTGAAATGGCTAGCACAAGAGGGCACAGTTTTAAGGTGCTTTGAAGTAGGCACAGAGGAGATATCAGGAGTAAATTTTTTACACAGAGAGTGGTGAGTGCGTGGAATGGGCTGCCGGCGACAGTGGTGGGGGCGGATACGATAGGGTCTTTTAAGAGACTCCTGGACAGGTGCACGGAGCTTAGAAAAATAAAGGGCTATGGGTAACCCTAGGTAATCTCTAAGGTAAGGACATGTTCGTCACAGCTTTGTGGTCTGAAGGGCCCGTATTGTGCTGTAGGTTTTCCTTGTTTCTATATATAAAAAAGGATAGGAACATTCCCGCTGCATTTCCTTTTGCTCTATGTTTCTAATTGATTACACACTCAGCCTGGTGCCCCTATGCAGTGACACTCTGCTGCTTGTATTAAGGCTGATAGAAGCCTGCTGAACTCTTATAGAGGCGACTCTAGGTAATTATGTAAATAACTCTGGTCTTAATGGGCCCAGCTACAGAATGGACATTCTAAACTTTATCAACAACAGTCTGTCTGACAGGCATCAGCGACTGTATTGGTAGAGTGTACTGGCCGAGGAGGGCCAGCCAGTGCTGTCTGCCTGAGAGAGTACAGCAAGTTCATGCTCTTTGAAGTACTGCTACTCACCAAGGCCAGTACTCCAGTGACCTTGGGAATCAGCTGGTAGACAAATGCATAGAACACTATTACACTTTCCAAACTTTATTCAATAAAATCTATGACCGTGACAGGCACAGACTGGGTTTGCAACCGCAGTCTGAACTCCAGCACTTGGTTAATGGGAGGCTGCAGTGGAAGTAGCAATATTAGCATCAGTACAATACAGTATGACCAGGTCTCAAATGGAGCTGGTTGACATTTCCTCTCTAGAGCTCTGTATGAAGTCAAGGGTCCGTTTGGTGCCATCCACGTTCCTTGGCATCAAGTTTATGGGAAACCTATCAGACTGCATTAGCCATTCCCTCCTGGAAATCAACATCTGAGTCCTTTACAAACCTCGTGTGCGTTGTCAGTCTCCTATGTTTAGGCATCTTGGTGGTTCACCAAATCCAGGTCCCATCTCTGTGTTGTCCTTAACATCATACATGATTTCAATATCAGAGTTGGTGGCTGTTATGCTTTGTAACTTCAAAACATTAAACTAATTTGAAGAAACTCACGGGAGTCCGGAAATATGGGGATAGTTCAAGTTGACTTTAAGCGAAGTGTGTATGTATCACGTGGTAGCGTGATGGTGAATGTAATTCACTTATTTTTATATGTAACCCATAATTAATTATTTAAGTGAGCAAGAATGCTTAATCTTACTATATGTATATATATACACACACACATACAAGATTACTCAGATATAACTGAAGAATTAAATACCCGACATTCCTCCCTGCTATAAACTTCAACTCAATAGAGAATGCATCTCAAATATACACACAGTATATTATATAATACAACTACTATATACAGACATCTACAGCATAGAAAATTTTAAACTGTCCCATTCAGGCTTTAAATTTTAATCGCTGTGGAAGCTTTCTTCCTCTTATGGGATAACATCTTCCCTGACCAGAGGGATCACTCAGCTTGGTGGGTGAGGCTTGCGGCTGTGAAAAAATCTCACCTCCCCCGTGGTCTCTTTGTCATCAGTATTTTTTACCTATCCTTACATGGCTTATTTAAGGTGCTTAAGGTAACTTAAGTTAGATAATGAAAAAGGCACAAGAATAAGGATGTGATATAGGTAGAAGAAGAACAACGAGGAGCCTGTACCTTGAAGAATCTGTGTGAGTTGGGATGAGACATAGCATGAAGAATGCTGCTATATTTCACCAATTCAATCCTTCTGCATTCCTGCCACTGGTTACGGTTTCCCCTGTCAGGTAACTTCAGTTGATAATTCAAAACCACCAACACTGATTTGCGGTTTCACTTTAAGAGGCTGGTCTGAAGTGATGAGGTTGTTATGCAAAGGTTTTTAGCATGCTTTTGTGTTTAAGTTTTGGAGTTCAATAAAATGTGTTACAGGTTTCATTAAACATAAAATACCTCAATTTGTTTTGTTCGCAGAAACCCACATAGGTGACCCTGATGCTCTAGGATGATTCCAGAGTTACTGAAAGTGTCTACCAATGCAGTCGCTTTAAAACTGCAGGAGTTTTGGGAGCAAAATGCCGCTGCTTGGTTTGTACAAGTTGAGGCCAAATTTGCTCTGCGAGAAATCACTGCCGATGACACCAAGTTCTACAATGTAGCAGCGTCACTCAGAAACTCCATGGCTGCCACAGCAGTGAGCCTGCCTGAAGACAATAAATACCGAACATTGAAAACTCACCTTTTACAGACATTTGGACTATCAGACTCTGAGTGCACCAAACAGTTTCTCTCCGTGCACAGTCTCAGCGATGCTAGGCCTTCAGACTTAATGGACTACATACTGTCTCCCCTGGAAAATCATCTTCTTTGCTTTATTTTTAAAGATGTCTTCATGCAGCAAATGCCTGATCCAGTTCGCATAGCCCTCACTAATGCACCCATGCACCCATAGGGAGCTTGCTAAAATGGCTGACAGTCTAGACTCATCGAGACAGTGGAGCATCATTCCTCCTCTCTTCTCGACCTCAATAAGCCCGGTCACATAAGGATGCCTGCAGCTGCGAAAGAGATGACACAGGGTCAATGCTTTCTCATGCTCGCTTTGGTACAAACGCTAGGAAGTGCTGATCGCCTTGCGGCTTCGACATCCCCAGCATATCGGAACATCAGAGATCTACGTACGCCATGGGTTCCAGCTGCCAGGATTGTCTACTGTTCATTATGGACACTCTTTCAGTGCGATGTTTCCTGTGTGACACGGGTGCTCAACCGAGTGTGCTGCCAGCATTGCCTATTGATGAGAGGGCAAAGAGCGATGAAACCTCACTGGAGGCCGTCAATGGCAGAAAGGCCCAGGCCTATGGGACACAATGGGTGGTGTTCTGCTTCAGTGGGCAACGTTACACATCGGACTTCATCCTGGCTAAAGTGACTAGACCTCTGCTCAGTGCAGATTTTCTATGTGTCCAAGACTATTAATTGATCTTAAGAACTGCCAGCTTGAGGATGTCATGGTCTTTGAGTCCTTACCCTGCTCCCCTGGTAAGTTCCCCACAATGATTCTATCAAGAGCATACACCACAACATGTGAGTTTACTCACCTGCTGGGCGAATTCCCAAACTTCACCAAGCCCACATTCTCCACTCCAGTCACAGAACATGGGGCTGAGCATCACATTCCCACAAATGGCCTGCCAGTCCATGCCCAAGTGCGTAGTTTGGACCCAGAAAAGCTGGCAACTGCAAAGGCTGAGTTTGCCAACATGGAAAGTCTGGGCATTATTGCACGCTGGTCAGGTATCGCCTGGGCTTTGCCTCTCCATATGGTCCTAAAGTCCGATAGTCGTTGCCGCCCATGTAGTGATTACTGATGCCTTAATGATGCCACCAACCCCAGTCGTTCACCATGGATACACAACATATCAATGGGAAAAATAATGCTGTGGCTGATAGTCTCTCATGGCCAGCTGTTGAGCCGTACACATAGGGTTGACTATGCTGGCATGGAGGCTGGAGATGTAACGTTTTCAATACGGCCTTTCGAATCCAGGCCAGAAGACTTCATGGAAACTGACTGCACTAAAGTTTGTTCAGCACAGCCTCAGAAAGGACGTATGCGATTGGACTGCAGATTGTGTGGAGTGCTGGCGGGCAAAAATTACCCATCATGTTCACGTACCATTGCATCTTTTGAGGTCCCTGAGTGATGGCTTGACGGTATTTGGTCCTCTTCCCCATCCCCCATGGTTTCACGCACCTTCATACCATGGTGGACAGTACCACAGGAGGCCAGGGGTTGTCCCTGTGGCATTGACAATGGCCGCAGAAGTGGCTCTGAGATTCATCAGCACCTGGGTTGCACGATTTGGCATCCCGTCTGATATTTCCTCCGGCCGTGGTCCCCAATTCACTTCAACCTCTGAGCTGCAATGGTACACAACCTCAGCATGTCACCTGCAGTCCAATGGCCTAAGCAGGCAGTTTCACAGCTCCTTAAAGGCTGCTCTGAGGGCTTCCCTGATGGACGAGTGTTGGCACGATCACTTCCCGGGGCCCAGAACAGCTCCAAAAGAGGACCTGCAGACGTCCGTAGCAGAGTTGGTAAATGGGCAGCCGTTATACGTGCCAGGGGGGTTTCATTCTTGACTCCACGACTGCCTGGCCGGCCTCCCAACAGTGGTCCACCCTCCTCAGTAAATTCAATTCCTTTTCACCAATTCCCTCCTCCCAATAAGCACCAACATTGAGTTGGCATTTCCCTTTGTGAGGCTGCTCTGACATGATGAGGTTGATATGCAAAGATTTTTAACACACATTTGTGTTTAGGTTTTTGAGTTCAATAAAATGTGTTACAGGTTTCATTAAACATAAACATCTCACTTCATTCTATTTGTGGATACCTACACCACTGCCCCCATAATGACCAACACAGCCTTCACAATGGGATTAGGATATTCAGACATGGATGTATCCCTCTGATTAAACCCTGCTTGCAGATGTTTTCCACTTTGTTTTGCTCATGGGAAAGAAGATGGTCAGAGACAGAGAAGCAGCTTCAGCGGCAGGTTGCTATCGATGCAATGCTCCGCAGACAGGATGAAGAGATCAATACTCCCCAATGCCATTCGGCTTTACAATTCAACCGCCAGGGGTAAGATATGTTAAAGTGACGGGGTTAGGACTGAGCTTAAGTTACCATTCAATGTATTTTAGTAAACCATTTAAGAATTTTTTTAAAAGCTATTTATTAATGCTTTTTGAGAGGGTGATTTTAGATGCATATCATATTTATACTGAGTTAAGTATTGTATGTAATTAGTTTTGCTACAATAAGTGTATGGGACATTGGAAAAAATGTTGAATTTCCCCATGGGGATGAATAAAGTATCTATCTATCTATCTATGCAGTCGGCTTCAGTGATACAGATGCCGTCAAAGTGCCCTGGCAAAGACATCTGAGAGGCTTTCTACAGTGCTAAAAGTACGCACGTGCGCTGGATCTCTAAATGCTTCTCAGTGGATATTATTAAGATGTGCTGCTAATGATTCAGGTGTTAGGGTACAGCTTTTCAAACAGCCTCCGCCAACTTTGCACGTGTTAGGTCACTGGACTTACTGAACGGTGCATGCAGTTTCTCCTGACATCATTATCCAGCCCATCTGCTTTCATTACCTTATGCAGAAGCTTCTTAGCTCCTATTGAATATAGGGAATTTTCTCCTAAATTTTGAACTGATTTCCCCCCCATATTTCATTATTTCATAATGTTTTTTTTCCAGTTTAGTTTCAATCTTTACCTGATAATTCAGGGTGAGAATTAGAACCAGGTTTAATATCACCAGCATGCATCATGAAATTTATTGTCTTTGGGCAGCAGAACTGCTTTGTTGTACATAATAATAGAAAAAAACATGAAGTGCAGTAAGCATATCTATATGAAATAGTTAAATAAGTAGCGCAAAAATAAAAAAAAAAAGTTCATGGGTTCACTGTCCTTTCAGAAGTTAGATGGCATGGGGGAAGAAGCTGTTCCTGAATCATTGAATGTGTGCCAGCACACTTGCATACCTCCTCTCTGATGGTTGCAATGATCCGGGTGATGGGGGTCCTTAACGATGGAAGCCATCTTTTTGAGGCATTGCTCCTTGAAGAT
Organism: Hemitrygon akajei; assembly: GCF_048418815.1. Taxonomy (NCBI): domain Eukaryota; kingdom Metazoa; phylum Chordata; class Chondrichthyes; order Myliobatiformes; family Dasyatidae; genus Hemitrygon; species Hemitrygon akajei. The sequence goes on from NC_133146.1 coordinate 52,341,540, forward strand.
GTCCTGGACACTATGAAGGCTAGTGCCCATGATGGAGCTGACTCAGTTTACAACTCTCTGCAACTTTTTTCCATCCTGTGCAGAACCTCACCCACCCCCCAACACCACCATATCTAACAACCAGTTAGAATGTTCTCTGTGGTACATTTGCTAACATTTGTGAGCCTCCTACTATAGCTATAAGTCACCCCCTTACAGGGGCATCAGCTCGCTCAGCCAATACAACTGCAGTTGCACAGGGTTTTGTGTTGAGGAACACAAAGCAATTTTAAACCTTCATGTTTGATCACAGATAACTGATATTTACATGACAGGTCAGTAGTGCATTGATTCAAAAACAGGCTGCCAACTGTCTCATGGTATTGCCTTGTGTCACAGAGAATTGATACGGAAGTAAATCCTTCCTAATGTTGGTGAAAGTAGAAGAATCAAAATGAAGGTGATGGACACATGAGAGAGAATAGGTTATAATGAAATAAGTGGGAGAATGGAATTGCTGAGATTGATCTGGGTGCTGGCATAGATTATGTTTCAAATGACCTCATTCTACATTGTGGGAAAACACTCAATGGCCATTTCATTAGGTAGAGGAGTGACCTCTGCTGTTGTAGCCCATCCACTTCAAGGTTCAACATGTTGTGCATTCAGAGATGCTCCTCTACACACCACTGTGTGGTTGTTTGAGTTACTGTCGCCTTCCTGTCAGATTGAACCAGTCTGGCCATTCTCCTCTGACCTCTCTCATTAACAAGACATTTTCAACCACAGAACCGCTGCTTGCTGGATTTTTTTGTTTTGTTTTGTTTTTTGCACCATTCTCTATAAACTCTAAAGATTGCTGTGCATAAAAAAATCCCAGGAGCTTAGCATCTTCTGAGATATCAAACTAACCTGCCTGGCACTAATAATCATTCCAGAGTTAAATTCAGTTGAATCCACATTCTGATGTTTGGTCTGAACAACAACTGAACCTCTTGACCATGCCTGCATGTTTTTATGCATTGAGTTGCTGCCTCATGATTGGCTTATTGGATATTTACATTAAAGAGCAGGTGTACTTAATAAACTGGGTCACTGAAAGTAATTCTCAAACCATAGATGACCATTATATCCTTCTGGTTAAAGTTCCTTCTGGTTATCTACAATGAAAAGTCTTCTAACTGCTGTGTTGCTATCTTGTTAGAATAGACAATAGATAATAGACAATAGACAATAGGTGCAGAAGTAGACCATTCTGCCTTAGAAGCCTGCACTGCCATTTTGAGATCATGGCTGATCAATTACTATCAATACCCGGTTCCTGCCTTGTCCCCATATCCCTTGATTCCCCTATCCATAAGATACCTATCTAGCTCCTGCTTGAAAGCATCCAGAGAATTGGCCTCCACTACCTTCCGAGGCAGTGCATTCCAGACCCCCACAACTCTCTGGGAGAAGAAGTTTTTCCTTAACTCTGCAAAAGTTCTCTCCAAAATGCAAAAGGATTTCCTTGCTCTTGTACTCAATTCCCTTTGTAATAAAGGCCAACATTCCATTAGCCTTCTTCACTGCCTGCTGCACTTACTCATTCACCTTCAGTGACTGATGAACAAGGACTCCGAGATCACTTTGTATTTCTCCCTTACCGAACTCCACACCATTCAGATAATAATCTGCCTTCCTGTTCTTACTCCCAAAGTGGATAACCTCACACTTATTCACATTAAACGCCATCTGCCAAGTATCTGCCCACTCACCCAGCCTATCCAAGTCACCCTGAATTCTCCTAACATCCTCATCACATGTCACACTGCCACCCAGCTTAGTATCATCAGCAAATTTGCTGATGTTATTTTTTATGCCTTCATCCAAATCGTTAATGTAAATGGTAAACAGCTGTGGTCCCAATACCGAGCCCTGTGGCACCCCACTAGTCACCACCTGCCATTCCGAGAAACACCCATTAACCGCTACCCTTTGCTTTCTATCTGCCAACCAGTTTTCTATCCATGTCAATGCCTTCCCCCCAATGCCATGAGCTCTGATTTTACCCACCAATCTCCTATGTGGGACCTTATCAAATGCCTTCTGAAAATCGAGCTACACTACATCCACTGGATCTCCCCCATCTAACTTCCTGGTTACATCCTCGAAAAACTCTAACAGATTAGTCAAGCGTGATTTACCCTTGGTAAATCCATGCTGGCTCGGCCCAATCCTATCACTGCTATCTAAATATGCCACTATTTCATCCTTAATAATGGACTCTAGCATCTTTCCCACCACCGATGTCAGGCTGACAGGTCGATAGTTCTCTGTTTTCTCCCTCCCTCCTTTTTTAAAAAGTGGGATAACATTAGCCATTCACCAATCCTCAGGAACTGATCCTGAATCTAAGGAACATTGGAAAATGATTACCAATGCATCCGCAATTTCCAGGGCCACCTCCTTTAGTACCCTAGGGTGCAAACCATCTGGACCTGGGGATTTGTCAGCCTTCAGTCCCATCAGTTTTCTCATCATCGTTTCCTTCCGAATGTCAATCTGTTTCATTTCCTCTGTTACCCTATGTCCTTGGCCCATCCATACATCTGGGAGATTGCTTGTGTCTTCCTTAGTGAAAACAGATCTAAAGTACTCATTAAATTCTTCTGCCATTTCTCTGTTTCCCATAATAATTTCACCCAATTCATTCTTCAAGGGCCCAACATTGTTCTTAACTATCTTCTTTCTGTTCACATACCTAAAAAAGCTTTTGCTATCTTCCTTTATATTCCTGGCTAGCTTGCGTTCGTACCTCATTTTTTCTCCCCGTATTGTCTTTTTAGTTAAGTTCTGTTGTTCCTTAAAAACTTCCCAATCATCTGTCCTCCCACTCACCTTAGGTCTGTCATATTTCCTTTTTTTTAATGCTATGCAATCTCTGACTTCCTTTGTCAACCACTGTGGCCCCTTTCCCCCCTTTGAATCCTTCCTTCTCTGGGGGATGAACTGATTTTGCACCTTGTGCAATTCCACTGTGCCGAGACCCTCGGACCTACCTGGAGAATACCTGAGGAGGAAGGTAAAGCTGCGCAAGCGCGGGTGATGTCAGCAACGAGCGCGGGCTTTAAAAAGCGACCCACTTTCAGTAGCGGGTAGCGTCGGTGTGGGCAGCGGAGTGCGCAGGAGCAGAGTGCTGGGCTTTGGCTCAGCGGGCTTCGGCACAAGAGGACTTCGGCAAGAAGCCTGCTTTTCATTTATTCTGACTAATCTGGGATCAGGTAATGGTTAGAGTTAGAGCAGTGGTGTGCTCCATATGCAATATGTGGGAGGTCAGGGTCAACACAGTTGTTCCTGATGACCACACCTGCAATAGGTGCATCCAGCTGCAGCTCCTATCAGACCGAGTTAGGGAATTGGAGCAGGAGCTGGATGAACTACGGATCATTTGGGAGGCAGAGGCAGAGATAGATAAGAGTTATCGGGAGGCAGTCACACCAAAAAGACAGGAGGAAGGCAAATGGGTGACAGTCAAGAGAGGCAGGGGGAGCAGACAGAGAGAGCAGAGCACCCCTGTGGCTGTTCCCATCAAAAATAAGTACCGGTATACCGTTTTGGATACCATTGGTGGGGATGACCTACCAGGAACAAGCTGCAGTGGTCCTGTCTCTGGCACTGAGGTTGGACCCTTGACTAGGAAGGGGAGGAGGGAAGAGAAGAGAGCGGTATTGATATGGGGATTCTATAGTCAGGGGGGCGGATAGGAGATTTTGTGGGGAAGATTGGGAGTCTCGGATGGTATGTTGCTTCCCTGGTGCCGGGGTCCGAGACATCTCAGATCGGGTGCAGGTTATTCTCGAGAGGGAGGGCAAGAATCCAGATGTTGTGGTCCATGTAGGGACCAATGACGTGGGTAGGATGAGTGAGGGGGTCCTGCATAGGGAGTTCAGGGAGTTAGGTGCGAAGCTGAAGAGCAGGACCTCCAGGGTAACAATCTCAGGAATGCTACCTGTGCCACGTGCGAGTGAGGCAAGGAACAGAAGGATTATAAAGATTAATACGTGGCTGAGAGGATGGTGCAGGAGGGAGGGCTTCAGGTTTGTAGATAATTGGGCTTTGTTCCAGGGAAGGTGGGATCTGTTCCGAAGGGACGGTTTACACCTGAACTGGAGTGGTACTAACATTCTTGCAGGGAAGTTTGCTAATGCTTCTTGGGGGGTTTAAACTAAATTTGCAGGGGGCGGGGATCCAGAATGTGAGGGAGGATAGCGAGAGGAAGAATAAAGGACAGATGGGGACTACACGGTTCCGGAATATTAAGTGTGTAGTAGAGGAAGGTGGGGCGGAACAAGTGATAAGGAGGACACATGTAAAGAGGGATGGTCTGACAGAACATGGAGTTAAATGTGCAGAAAGAATAAGTAAATTTAGGAAGGACAACAAAATTCTAGGGGCGTATAGCCCGATGGGAGTTCGGGGAGCTGGGCTAAGCACAATAGGCAGCGATTCAAACAGAGAGAGGAGAAATTCTATATCTGAATGCACGAAGTGTCAGAAATAAGGCGGATGAGCTTGAAGCTCAGGTGCGAATGGGTAACTATGATGTTGTTGGGATAACGGAGACATGGCTGCAGGGAGATCAGACCTGGGGAATGAATGTATAAGGGTATACGTGCTATCGTAGGGACAGAAATGTGGGCAGAGGGTGTGGGGTGGCCCTGTTGGTGAGGAATGAGATTCAGTCCTTTGCAAGGGGGTACATAGGGTCAGGAGAAGTAGAGTCTGTGTGGATAGAACTGAGGAACAGTAAGGGCAAAAGGACCCAAATGGGTGTTGTCTACAGGCCACCAAACAGTAGCATGGATATTGGGTGCAAGTTGAATAGGGAGTTAACATTGGCATGTGGCAAAGGTAATGTCGCAGTAGTTATGGGGGATTTCAACATTCAGGTGAACTGGGAGAATCAGGTTGGTGCTGAACCACAGGATAGGGAGTTTGTAGAGTGCCTACGGGATGCATTCTTGGAACAGCTTGTACGAGAGCCGACCAGGGACAAGACTATTCTGGATTAAGTGTTATGTAATGAACAGGATTTGATAAGCGATCTTGCAGTAAAGGAGCCATTAGGAGGTAGTGATCACAATATGATAAGCTTTTATCTGCAATTTAAGAAGGATAAGGGCAGCTCAGAGGTGTCAGTGTTGCAGATGAACAGGGGAAACTATGGAGCCATGAGGGAGGAGCTGGCCAAAGTTGACTGGATGGATAGCCTAGCAGAAAAGACAGTGGAATCTTGGATCTAACAGTGCATGCAAATTTGGTCTAATTTGTCACACCTGGATCCAAATGACATTTAAAGACTTGGTCTTTCAATTTCTATAAAATCTTGGTGCAGGGTTTAAGCTGCCAAAACATTTTATACAGAAACCATAGACTAATGTGTTGTAATGAATTTAAAATGGCAGCTGACCACCATGTAGCTGGCAGCAATTGATCAACTCAACAAAGTCACAGCTGGGTGGCTGTTGGGATGGCAGCCAGGGTATACTGCTTGAACTAACCAACTGATGAGCAAATTGCATGGAGAATTTAATAAATACCCATGTGGTCTCTAACATTATAGTCAACCTCCTCCAGAAGGACAAATATAAAACAGGCAAAAGATAAGGTCTGCAGAAGCCTATATGGACAGCAGAAATAACATTTAGATAATTCAATAAATTTATTTTTCAAAAGGAAACATAAAACTCTGCTTGAAAGATTAGAAGAATGGCATTAAATATCAGGGTGTAAATCTTGATCTAAAAATGTCAGCAACTATCACCCACACAATTATTATTCATTCTTCAAACAAAACAGTAAGTACTGACATTGCCGATTTAGCAGTAGCTGATGTAAGAGCTATTTGGATTCATGCTTCAGCTACTAGACATATAGATGCAGACTAATGATTATGCCCAAAGCCAATTACTGATCAGATTCCTTTCTTGTCTAGGGACACAACATACAGATCTTCAAAGCCTATTGTTCACCTTTGCACCTCCAGACAATGATTATCTCCAGGTGCCAATCTATAAATGTTGCCATACCTTTGCAAGCCAAGCCTTCATCTCTACATTAGAAGTGCCACGAATTAAGTCACAGTCTTGTACAAGGGAGGCACCTGAGAACTGGGTTATCTGTGCAGGTCCACGAAGTTCAAGTTTATTATCTGGTTGTACATATATATAAAACCAGAAGAAACAATGTTCAGTACAGCCATTCCAATGCACTCAGGAGACATTGGTTTCCAAAATCTCTTGTCTTTAGGATAATCTATTGTGGTGTCAAATCTGTAAACAATGATGAGGGTCTCAGCCTGAAATGTCACCTGTTTGTTTTTCTCCATAGAAGCTACCTGACTGATGAGTTCTTCCAACATTTTGTGTGTGTTGCTCCGTGAACTTTGTGATGGGATGATGAAGATGAAATAATGTCCTTTAATTTAATAGTTAAATACTGGTGGCATAGCAAAGCTTTGTCACAGTTCCATGGGCCTGGGTTTGATCCTGACCTCGGGTACAGTCTTTGTAGGGTTTGCATATTCTCTCTGAGACCTGGTTGCTCCAGCTTACATCCACATCCCAAAGGTAGGTTAACTGGCTACGGTGAGATTGTCCTTAGTATGCAGATGTGTGGTAAAAACTTAGGAGAGAAGGCAGAATACAAATGGATGCGTGTGAATGGGTGTAGCAGCAAAACTAAACCCAAAAGCAAAACAAAACAATTCCTACTATCTGTGACCACTATGGAGTCGTTATAATTGTGTGATGTGCCCAGGCTCCTATGATTTCTCCAAAAGATGAATCCTTTATTTGATCCTGTATCAGCAATTTGCAAACATTCAAGCTTAAAGCGATTAAACTTAAGCATACCCAAGTGTAAACTAAGAACTATTCAGCGTAATCTCAGCGGTCAGCAAAAGATATGATCTCCACTGATCCCAAGCTACAAACTGCCACGAAATAAGCAAGAATTCATAACTTACTCCCCCTCGCTTTTACCATACCCCCGCTGATGAGACTAGTTACCATAATAAACATAATAAATGCGTAACACAGAACAGAAAGCAGATGGAGAATTGACACCTACAGGTAGCATGAACCTGATAGCTGCAAAGCTTCCCTCCTTGATGTATGACTCCGAGTGTATGGCTATAATATAACAGGAATTCCCATTGACAAATTCCATCATTTAGAAAGGTGCACAAACTTAGAAGAACAGAGGTTCAGAAATAATCAGTCTGGAAGAATATAAATACTGTTCTCCTGAAGATAAGGACCCACTTTAAGACCCTACAAAACATGGAAAGCATCTTTTTCCTGTGAAGGCGGGTGTTACTAATGAAATTTACCATACCTAATAACCAGAGGTCATCTGAGGAAAGGCGTGTTCAAGGATTATGACTGCATACCTGGCAGAAAACTCATGTTCTACCAGGCAACAGTGATTCCTTCATTCCTGGGTATTTATGAGACATGGACAATTTATAGCAGGTGCCTCATATGGCCATTCAAGTTATCAGATCCTTGCTGGCTCTCAAGGCTATTCCATTTCCCTGACACACATTCCCTCTCAAATGTCCACCCTGTTTAGCTGCCACCTACTTACACTAGGGGCAATTTACAGGAGCCAAGGACCAGTGTGTCCTTTAGGTGTGGCAGAAGTGCAAGATGTGTCGGAGGTCACACCTAATCCTGTCTGTGACAGAGGGCACTCAGTTAGCATACTCCTTACTCACACACAAACATTGCCTTGTCACTGTGCTGTCGTTGTGCTGAGTGTGCGCACTTTAATGTCTTCCCTGGTACGTTCCCATAATGGGTCATAAGCCGAGCTGAAGCTGAACTGAATACTGTATTTAAGGTAGACACTCCTGTTTATTTTGTAATATGATTGTAACTTCTTGTGGGGTGCATCAGATTCTAATTCATGTGTAGTTTTAAATTAACTTTGCTGGTAATTTGCCGATCCCCCTCAGCAGGGGTAGAGAGATCAGGGCTGCCACAAGTTCACACTGGATAAAAATGAGTACAGAGCTATTATTGTGTTTTCTGGTAGATATCATTTTGCAAATGTTGACATTTTTCTTTTCTCTATTTTTGCAAGTTTGTTTTTTGATGCACCTAATAAACATCCTTGCACTAATGTGCTAAGCAACTCCTGTCATTTTCCCTTTAGTCATACCCCACATATCGCTGGAGTTCTGAGTCAATAGCCATACCTGCTGCACCACTACCTCAAAGCACTGGAAAGATACCAACAGTATCCCAGCAGGAAAATAAAACAAACATCAACTTCCTCTCAGAGACCAGCCTGAAGGCACAAATTAGACTCTGCCAACTCCAGTGGTTATTATTCACTTGTCTGACACTAGGCTTACAAAAGAAGCAGATTATTCTATGTTTTTTCACAGTAAGCAATTACTAGGAGACAACGGAAAGGTACCATGGATTTTCAAAGCCTCCTTGAGAAGATGTATAGGACTCCCTAACCAATAACCAATTAAAATGAAGAATAAACATTAGGTTGCTGGTGGAGAACCTTTGATCTTTCTGTGCAGAGATAGTGGAACCACTGCAAAACAGCAATTGTGACTCAATTATTTAGGAAGGCTGAAAGACAAAAGGTGGAACCAAGATCAATTAATATCACTGACCAATGACGAGAGACTTGCTGTTTTGCAGTTTAACATCTATCATTGGTAAAATAGATAGATAGATAGATAGATAGATAGATAGATAGATAGATAGATAGATAGATAGATAGATAGATAGATACTTTATTCATCCCCATGGGGAAATTCAACTTTTTTTCAATGTCCCATACACTTGTTGTAGCAAAACTAATTACATACAATTCTTAACTCAGTAAAAAATATGATATGCATCTAAATCACTATCTCAAAAAGCATTAATAATAGCTTTTAAAAAGTTCTTAAGTCCTGGCGGTAGAATTGTAAAGCCTAATGGCATTGGGGAGTATTGACCTCTTCATCCTGTCTGAGGAGCATTGCATCGATAGTAACCTGTCGCTGAAACTGCTTCTCTGTCTCTGGATGGTTTTTATGTAGAGGATGTTCAGAGTTATCCACAATTGACCGTAGCCTACTCAGCGCCCTTCGCTCAGCTACCGATGTTAAACTCTCCAGTACTTTGCCCACGACAGAGCCCGCCTTCCTTACCAGCTTATTAAGATGTGAGGCGTCCCTCTTCTTAATGCTTCCTCCCCAACACGCCACCACAAAGAAGAGGGCGCTCTCCACAACTGACCTATAGAACATCTTCAGCATCTCACTACAGACATTGAATGACACCAACCTTCTTAGGAAGTACAGTCGACTCTGTGCCTTCCTGCACAAGGCATCTGTGTTGGCAGTCCAGTCTAGCTTCTCGTCTAACTGTACTCCCAGATACTTGTAGGTCTTAACCTGCTCCACACATTCTCCATTAATGATCACTGGCTCCATATGAGGCCTAGATCTCCTAAAGTCCACCACCATCTCCTTGGTCTTGGTGATATTGAGACGCAGGTAGTTTGAGTTGCACCATATCACAAAGTCCTGTATCAGTTTCCTATACTCCTCCTCCTGTCCATTCCTGACACACCCCACTATGGCCGTGTCATCAGCGAACTTCTGCACATGGCAGGACTCCGAGTTATATTGGAAGTCTGATGTGTACAGGGTGAACAGGACCGGAGAGAGTACGGTTCCCTGCGGCGCCCCTGTGCTGCTGACCACCGTGTCTGACCTACAGTCTCCCAACCGCACATACTGAGGTCTATCTGTCAAGTAGTCCACTATCCAATCCACCATGTGAGAGTCTACTCCCATCTCCGTTAGTTTGTGCTTTAAGAAAATGACAGGATACAACCAATAACCAGTTAGGAAAACTTAATTATTCCAACCATCAACATAGCTTTTCCCTCTGCCATATGATTCCTAAATGGACATTGAATCCATGAACATTACCTCACTTTTTTTAAAAAACATTTATTACTTCTGTTTTTACACTATTTTTAATCTATTGAATATACATATCATATTATTGAATAAAACATATACATATAAATGAGTTATTTATTTATATTTTTCTTTCTATATTATCATGTATTGCATTGTACTGCTGCTGCTAAGTTAATAAATTTCACGACACATGCCAATGATAATAAACTTGATTCTGATTATGAAAGGTAAATCGTGTTTGATAAATTTGCTTGAGTTCTTTGAGGTTAGAGTCATAGAAAACTACAGCACTTCAACTGGGTGGCGCTTCAACCCATCCAGTCCTTGATAAACTGCTTCATCGCATCAATCTGCTCCTGGACCATAGCCTTCCATACCCCTCCCATCCATCTACCTATCCAAACTTCTCTTAAGTGTTGAATTCAAAATTGCACCCACCACTTGTGCCGGCAGCTCATTCCACACTGTAACAAGGATCTTTGATTAAAGGGAATCTGGGGACATAAAGCATTTTGATTTCCAAAGGACATGCAAATGCATAAGAGGTTGTTACATTAATTAAGACCTCAGGTAACCAGGAGAGCTGAGTTTGCATAGATTAAAATTTGGCCAATTACATGGAAAAAATTCTGTGGAATTCCTTGCCACAAGTCGCTGTGGAGGCCAAGTCTGTATGTATATTTAAGGCAGAGTTAGATAGATACTTGACTTTTCAGGGCATGAAGGGATACAAGGAGAAGGCAGGAGATTGGGGCTGAGACGAAAAATGGATCAGCATGATGAAATGGTTGGACAGACTCAATGGACCAAATGGCCTAATTCTGCTCTTATCTCTTATGGTCTTAAAACAAAGCTGGAAAAAATGGGCCTTCTTCAGGCTGAAATGTAGTAATTAGTGGAGTATCCCAGTGATCACTCCTTGGTCCTCAATTAATTACAATCTTGATAGAGGATGAGGGAATGGTCAAATGTAAGGTGTCCAAGTTTGCTAATGAGACAAAATTAGTTAGAAAGGTAGGTTGTGCTGAGGACAATGTGACTCTATAATAGGCAGGTTGTGTGACTCAGCAAATGGAGCTTAATGTGGAAAGTTGTGCAATAATAAACTTTAGTAAAAGTAATCTTACTAAAATGCAGATAATTGTCTGAATGGAGCGGGATGCATGTGAACGAAATTCAGAGGGATTTGGTTGTTCTTGTTACCTGGTAGGTCCAATAACTATTTAACAAGGCAAATGTCATTTTGGACTTTATTGCGAAGGGTTGGAATTTAAAAATATAAGTTTTTTATATTGGCATTGGTGAGGCCATGCTTGGAACGCTAAGAGCGGTGTTGGTCTGTGTCGATAAAAGAATAGCAGCGTTGGAAGAAGTCTAAAGGAATTCACCTGGCTGATACTGGGAAGAGAGGGTTGCCCATCAAGAGAGGCTAAACATTTGTGTTTGTATTCTTTAGAGAGGTGACCTAAATAAAACACAAAAGCCTAAGAAGGCATGAAAATGGAGATGTTGAGATAGTTTTATTGGTGGAAGAATTCTGAACAAGGGAGCATAGTTATAAGATTAATGTCCAGTCTTTTAAAACAGACTAGTATATCTCTGAAATTTTCCTGTGCAGAGAGTTGTGGAGGTTAGCTCATTAGTAGTTAAGTTCAAGGATTAAATATCCTTGAAAAGTCAGAGCCTGGGCCTTAACGCAGCAGAGGCCACAGTAGATCAGCCATGGTCATCTTAAGTTTAAAGTAAATTTATTATCAAAGAGAATAATGCATATGTTACCATATACTACCTAAAGATTCATTTTCTTGTAGGTGTTTACAGAAAAAATAAGAAATATAATGGAATTTATGAAAACTACACATAAACAAAGACTAACAAATAACCAATGTGTAAAAGAAGACAAACTGTGCAAGTTTGAAAAAATACTGAGAATGTGACTGGTCGTTGAAAGTGAGTCTGTAGGTTGTAAAATCAGTTCAGAGTTGTGATGAATGAAGTTACCCACACTGATTTAGGAGCCTGATACGTGCAGGGTAATAATTGTTCTTGAACCTGGTGGTGGGACCTAAGGCTTCTGTAGCTCCTGCCCAATGGTAGAAACAAGAAGAGGGCGTGGTTGGACACGCACGCAGGGGCAGGTGACCCATCTTTGCTTCTTGTTTTCTCTGCTTTTGTGTTGGCAGCTTATTGAAGCCCAGTGAAAATGATAGACAAAGCTTACCACACTCCAAACTAACCCTGTTACCTCCTCACTTCCAGCACCTTGTGGCAGGGTCCACGGATCCTCTCTGGCCACCTCAGAGCTGACAGGTATGGAATCAAGTCATCCCTAATCCCAAGAGGTTGCTTAAGAAGTGCAGGCACTACCGTACAAATATGTCAAACGATTTATCAATATGAACTATATGTTTCAGAAAGATATTGATCTTTAGCGATTGATTCACAGGATGGTGGTGTCAGGGCCAGCATTTGTTACCCATCTCTGTTCCTGAGGGGTTAATAGCTTGATGGATAAATGTATTACCTGTTGACACATGGTTTATAAAGACAAAATGTGAAGTATTCAAAAACTGAATATTTTTACATCAGCAATATATTATGACATAATTAAATAATTGCATTAAATTACTTTTGTACAATTGAAATTTGTAACTTGTAAATGTGTAACTTGGAAGATTAGCAAAATATTCAAAATTAGGAAATAAAAAGATCAGTGCTGATTTGAAGGAGAGTTTGGGGTAGAGAGGATTGGTGGAGGGTTGGGGCAGTGAAGGGAAGAAGTCATCTAACTTTAATATTACACCAGGCAGAATGGTTCAAGAAAGTGATCTGCAGATATTCAAAGCTGTTAACATGTAATGGCACACAGGGGAGACTGTTCAGCAAGATGAAATTATATATTGCCGAGGTGGTTCAAATGTCAAGCAAACATGGAAAGAAAATTAAAAGCAGACTTAGATCAGTAAATATAGATCCTTAAATATAGAAGCTACTAACAGGAAGGAATAAAACTGCAATATTTAAAACATGTACTGAATGCAGGCAAAGCACTTGAAAGCTGAAATACATTTTGTAATACTTCTGTCCGAGCTTTATGAAATCTAGTTAAAAAGCCAGGAGTTGTGAGAATACGTTGCCAATAATTGAAATTTATCTAGAAAGTGTACTCCAGCTTTATTGACAAGGAAGCACCTATCTCTCTTCAAGGGTTGCAAGACAACTGTCTATTATAGATAAAAATATTATTTAAGTTTTTATCATAAAGTGTTTTATGTCATTTTCTGTTCTGGGTAGTTCAGAAATATAATCAGTACTTCCTTTTATAAATGATGTTACATTAATAGACTCATTAGAGGACCCAAAAGAAGATTTTTAATTTATCATTCTTAGCACATACTCCGAGTCAATGCAAAACGTCATTGCTGAGATTAGCTTAAATTAAAGAAGTTCATGATTATGAGCTGAGTTGTGCTGGAGTGGATGCAGAAGGGATTCACCAGGACATAGTCAGGGATAAAGTTTGTTGCTGATTAACTTCTTCACATGCTGCGATTGTGACGCCCATCTCCCCTTCCCCCTTCCCCCACCACCACTCGGCAATCCCCTCTCCCTCAGATCCCATTGTCAGCTTCTGGGCCCTCAGAGGCTCTATCTTCCTCTCACCCCAAACCTTCCCTCTCCACCGACACCACCAGCCTCCCTCACCCCTCTGATCCCATCTCTCATCTGTGCTGGGTCTTTACCATTCCCTCCGACCTTCAACTCTCTGAGGCATAGCGCTCTATCCTCAGTAAGGGCCTCACCTTCGTCCCCCTTTACCCACACCTCAGCGAGTTCCGCGTACGCCATGACGCTGAACCCTTCTTCCGCCAGCTCCGTCTCCGAGCTTACTTCTTTGGCAAGGACTCTCCTACCCCCAACGATGACCCCTTCTCCCGTCTTCAACCCTCTTCCCATTCATGGACACCCCGCTCTGGTCTTCTGCCTGCTCTTGATCTCTTTATTGCTAATTGCCAACGGGACATCAACCATTTTGACTTCACCACACCCTGTTCCAATTCCAACCTCACTCCTTCCGAACGCTCTGCTCTCTGCTCCCTCTGCACCAATCCCAACCTCACTATAAAACCCGCTGATAAGGGAGGATTTGTTGTAGTCTGGCGTACTGACCTCTACCTGGCTGAGGCATAGCGACAACTCTCCGATACCTCCTCTTATTTACTCCTTGATCATGACCCCACTAAGGAGCACCAGGCCATGTCTCCTATACCATCACCAACCTTATCAACTCTGGGGATCTCCCATCCACTGCCACCAACCTCATAGTTCCCACACCCCACACTTCCCGTTTCTACCTCCTACCCAAGATCCACAAACCTGCCCGTCCAGGTAGACCTATTGTCTCAGCTTGCTCCTGCCCCACTGAACTCATTTCTGCATACCTCAACACTGTTTTATCCCCCCTTGTTCAATCCCTTCCCACCTATGTTTGTGACACTTCTCATGCTTTGAATTTTTTAATGATTTTAAGTTCCCTGGCCCCCACTGCATTATTTTCACCATGGACGTCCAGTCTCTATATACCTCCATCCCCCACCAGGAAGGTCTCAAAGCTCTCTGCTTCTTTTTGGATTCCAGACCTAACCAATTCCCCTCTGCCACCACTCTCCTCCGTCTAGCTGAATTAGTCCTTACTCTCAATAATTTCTCCTTTGGCCCCTCCCACTTCCTCCAAACCGAGGGTGTAGCCATGGGCACCCACATGGGTCCCAGTCATGCCTGCCTTTTTGTTGGCTTTGCGGAACAGTCCTTGTTCCAAGCCTATACGGGTATCAGTCCCCCTCTTTTCCTTCGCTACATTAATGACTGCATTGGCGCTGCCTCCTGCACGCATGCTGAGCTCGTTGACTTCATTAACTTTGCCTCCAACTTTCACCCTGCCCTCAAATTTCCCTGGTCCATTTCTGACACCTTCCTCCTCTTTCTTGATCTTTCTGTCTCCATCTCTGGAGATGGCTTATCTACTGATATCTACTATAAGCCCACAGACTCTCACAACTAACTGGACTATTCCTGTTCCCACCCTGTCTCTTGCAAAAATGCTATTCCCTTCTCACAATTCCTCCATCTCCACCGCATCTGCTCTCAGGATGAGGCTTTTCATTCCAGGATGAAGGAGATGTCTTCCTTTTTTAAACAAAGTGGCTTCCCTTCTTCCACCATCAACTCTGCTCTCAAAAGCATCTCTCCCATTTCCCGCACATCTACCCTCACCTCATCGACCCGCCACCCCACTCGGGATAGGGTTCCCCTTGTCCTTACCTACCACCCCACCAGCCTTCAGGTCCAATGTATAATTCTCAGTAACTTCCGCCACCTCCAACGGGATCCCACTACCAAGCACATCTTTCCCTCTCCCCCTTTCTGTTTCCGCATAGATCGCTCCCTACGTGACTCCCTTGTCCATTCATTCCCCCCCCCCATCCCCTCCCACCGATCTCCCTCCTGGCACTTATCCTTGTAAACGAAACAAGTGCTACACCTGCCCTTACACTTCCTCCTTCACCACCATTCAGGGCCCCAGACAGTCCTTCCAGGTGAGGCGACACTTCACCTGTGAGTCGGCTGGTGTGGTATACTGCGTCCGGTGCTCCCGGTGTGGCCTTTTATATATTGGTGAGACCTGACGCAGACTGGGAGACCGTTTCGCGGAACACCTACACTCTGTCCACCAGAGAAAGCAGGATCTTCCAGTGGCCACATATTTTAATTCCACGTCCCATTCCCATTCTGATATGTCTATCCATGGCCTCCTCTACTGTCAAAATGAATCCAAACTCAGGTTAGAGGAACAACACCTTATATACCGGCTGGGTAGCCTCCAACCTGATGGCATGAACACTGACTTCTCTAACTTCCGTTAATGCCCCTCCTCCCCTCCTTACCCCATCCCTGATATATTTAGCTTTTTCCCCCTTCCTTTTTTTTTCTCTTTCTGCTCATCACTCTGCCTGTTCTCCATCTCCCTCTGGTGCTCCCCTCCCCCTTTCTTTCTCCCTAGGCCTCCGGCCCATGATCCTTTCCTTTCTCCAGCTCTGTATCCCTTTTGCCAATCACCTTTCCGGCTCTCAGCTTCACCCCACACCCTCCGGTCTTCTCCTATCATTTTGCATTTCCCCCTCCCCCTCCTACTTTCAAATCTCTTACTATCTTTCCTTTCAGTTAGTCCTGACGAAGGGTCTCGGCCCAAAACGTCGACAGTGCTTCTCCCTATAGATGCTGCCTGGCCTGCTGCGTCCCACCAGCAATTTGCGTGTGTTATCTGAAAACTTGCACTTGTTTCTCATTCACACTTTATCTACTTGTGCACAAAGAGAACAGCATGGACCCAGTCACTACACTGTTCTGAAGTCTGAACAGAGGAATGCCATTCTTATACAGAATTGACTAACAGTTATGGATATTGACCATTTGCTAAACTGTGTATGTTCAAATTCCTTATTTCAAGATCAATCGTCATTCACAATACAATGGTTAGAAGTCAACAGAAACCACAAGCAAACAACTGATTATACTTTGAAGTTAGTAAAGTAATATTTCGTAAAGTACTAGTTACTGAAGTATTAGTACCTAGTAAAGTAACAGTGACAAATAGATAGTAAAGTAATGGTATGTGTGCTCCTTGCATCCTTTCACCACATCCATTTCTTATCTCTGTATATCAAATGGCTCCAATCTCCTGCTGTGTAAAGGGCAGCTACACCCTTCAAAGAACTTTCTTGCCTGGGAATTATTTTAACTTTGCCCTGTTGCAACTTCCATGGAGGCATTTTAGTTATATGGAGAGACGAGAGACTCCAGAGCAGAGAAAGTGAAGAAGGGGTATGATTGAAGTAGATATGAGGGATGTAGATAGGGAGTCTTTTGCCCTTATCAGAGTGGATAAAACTGGAGAACGTTCTTCTAGGGCAAGTGTAAAACATTCAGAAGGGTCCAGAGAGAACTGTTTTTACCCAGAGAGTGCTGAACATCTGGAATGCACGTCCTGAGAGAGTGATGGAAACGGAGTCACTGACAACCTTTATCAGGTCTCTAGACAATGTTTGAATTGCCCAGGCATTGACGTCTGTGGGGTAGGTGCTTGTGGTGAACTACATATACCTGTCTGGACACGCCCCCCCTGCTGACTGCTCCTGTGGCTCCTCCCACGGACCCCTGTATAAAGGCGATTGAGGCCTGAGCCCTGCCCTCAGTCTCCAGGATGTAGTATGGTGGTCAACTACTGCTTGTTCTTTCTTCTAGTCAATAAAAGCCGATATCTCGCCTCCCGTCTCAGAGAGTTATTGATGGTGCATCAGTGCTGTAAAATGGGAGTAATACAGATGGCTGCCCAACTGGTCAGTGTGCACATGATGGGCCGAATAGCCTGTTTCCATGTTATATGATCTACCACTGGCATATCAGTGCTTCTTTGTGAGAGTACGGAAATGTAGTACTGCTGTAGGATTAAGCCAACAAGGCATCTGCCAATAATCATGCTCTGATATTGGCAGTCCATACACTGTACTGGTGACCTCAGTGTAAAGTCAGACAAGGCAACGTGGACTGCCATGGGCAGCTCGCTTTTTAGATTGGGATATTTGCCATCTGAGCAGGTTAACCCAACACTGGTAAGTGCAGTCCCATTGTGATAAATGGTAAGAAAAAGGTTAGTAGACATATTTACTTGATATAATTCTATTAGTTTAAATGTATTTCATAGGCTTTTAAGTTTGTGGGGATTTTCAGTGTTTTAATTATTTTATATTAATATTTTAATGTTAAGTATTTTAACAGTGTGGATGTTTTCAACATTTATTTATTTCATTGCAAATTATTATTCTTTTAAAAAATTCATTGTTTGAGCTATGGCACCCAGCAATTCCCCCAATTTAATCCTAGCCTAATCATGGGCCAATTTACAATGACAATTAACCTGCTAACCAGTACGTCTTTGGACAATGGGAGGAAACCCATGTGGTCACAGGGAGAACGTATTAACTCCTCACAGGCAGCAGCGGGAATTGAACCCCGGTCACCTGTAATGTAAAGCATTGTACTAACCGCTATGCTACCGTGCCGCCCCAGTTTACACCCGGGGCAAGGCCTCAATAGCACTCAAAGCACTTTTGTGAATGCAGCCAGCTAAGTGGATGGGGAGAGCTCTTACACTTCACAGTGCTGTTTTGGGCAATGGCAATGAGCTGGGAACTAGCCTCCCTGTGCAACACTTCATGCAGGATAACACCGGAAGAAACAGTTTCATCTAGGAACAGGTGCTTGCCAATCTCTGGCATGGGTGAAGATCTGCCCTGGTAATGTGCATACTTCTAATTGTAGCTCAGCTTTCTGGGCTCTTTTAAACATACAGTATTTTCAGATATCACATCCCAGAGCCTTATAAAACCTCACATTTTCTGTGCAATGCAATCAGACACTTCAGTACACTTGAGCCCTGCACCCTGATTAAAAATCAGCTTTGAAAATTGTAGTAAATTGCTGGCAGCTGTTTGTCTAAGGTGTCTATTTCCCTGTAGATTGAACTGAGCTTTAAAGGCCATATTTTTTTCGCAATCTGACAAGCCAATTCCTCCATCTTTTACTCGAGTTTGAGTAATCTCAGTCAAGTGGAGATTCTAGGTTTCTGAAATAGTTGAGATGTACATTGTTAATCTCATTTGCCGACATGCTTTGTTTGCAGGGAACTGTACTTGCAGTCTCTGGGAGATGATTCATGTTTCATGAATTGTGAACTGACAAGATGGAAACAGAATGCTTTGTGCAGTCTTTGCATTCAGGTGCAATCTATCTGATTGTTTCAACATTTTCACATAGGCGTTAGCTGTCAAAGTCTGATGGAATACAAATAGGATGGGAATTTTTTTAAAAATCAGGATAAAACCAAGATAAAAGAGAAAAGAGCAACTATATGCAAACAGAATAAAACTTCTTGGTAATTACAAATTGGAATTGATGATGCGTTATATTTTACATGCATTTCCAGGTGTTATAAAATGGTGAATGTTATGCACTAAATATTTTTGGATACCCCTTATTATTAAACTCTATTCGTTTTTAACCAATCAGAATATTAAGTGCTAAAACTTGTTTTGTTTGCAATTGTTTTTAATCTCTGTAGTACAACTCTAAAATGTCAAATCATACAGCTAATATCTGTTCAGTCTTTGATACTTCATGCTCATTTTACCATTTATAATTACACCAAAAAATAATGCAATAATTAATCATCTAATATCCTCGGCTCCCAACATTAAAACATATTAAATTAAAAAGATGTAATATTAAAAATGATTCACTCAGTCCTGCTGAGGAAGTTTGCTATGAATAATTTTAAATTGCAACCTTTATCCAAAAAATCATTATTGAAATTTGAAACAGATAAGCAAAGTAGAAAAGCCAGAAGCACAAATTGACTTTGAATAGAATATTTCAGATGGATACCCGCAAAGTTCCAAAGTTCATCATTAGCTAAACTGCCAAGTTTGGGCAATTATTTAATTATGCAAAGTTGTTGGTTGCACAGTTGTGGCAGGTCTGCTAAATAAATTAAATCATTCTGGTGGAAAACTAAATGAGAAAAATGATTAACTATTGCATAAAAACATGAGCGTTCATTATATGGTTAGTAAGTAATCAAATAAAATACCGATTAAATTATTTCTGAATCCAGATGTAATATCGAGTAACTGTTATTAAATTGATCATAGTGTCTTCAGGTAGGTTTAAAACAAATGAGTAATTTGTTCAGTTAATTAAAACCAGGAAAATGACAGACATAGGTTGAAGATAATTGTGACTTGGGTCAGATGGTCACTCATTGAACCTTGATATGTAAAATATACGCTTCAATAAACTTGAGTCAAATGCTGATAGCAGCATCTACAGGTATGTGTTACAGATAGCCAGAGCTGCACATTGCACCATGGAAGACAATTTCATGGTAGGAGAGAATATATTTTCGGTTTCAATTGTGTTATGGCACACCTGTTGCCCACGGTTCTGTGGATGCACTCTTGCCTCGGAGATGAAAATCCAGCCCTTGTCAGCAGCACTAAATACACTATCTGGTTGGATTAGTGCATTGTATTCTGTTTCTGAAATTCATTCCACTGAGGATAGTGAAAAAACATCTGGCTGCTCTCATTGATTGGCTTCCAGATAAAAATCTGTGGAACGTAGCACAAAATCAGTCTGCTGTGCAAGAGAATTTCATGATGACAATTTCCTTTCAGAATAGATGTCACTTTAAGCCTCATCTACGTGTTCCTGAAGATATGTAAAGAATTTGGTTTCTTCACCAATATTTTTCTTTCAAACAAGAAAACCAAAATAGATTTCTAATCACTAATTGAATTGCTATTTATGGAAGCTCCCTGTGTGAAAACTGGCTGCTGCCCTTCATATATTGCAATGATAATGATGGTCGGTTCATCGCTTGCAATGGTCAGGAGGGAACTCGGTCGCTGTAGGACCTTTCTTCCCAACTGCGTTGCGTAGGTTTATAGTGATCATCAGTGCACGCAGACCGATTCAACTCTTTAGGCCGGGGACATTCCAAAATGGCACGGCAAGCTGCGATTGCCGCAGCGACCACATAGGTTGAGTATCGCAGTTTTCTTTCTCCCAGACAGACTGCCTGGCAAGGCTATCGAGTCCCATCTACCTGGGTTTGGAATTGGGTTTGTCCTTCTCCCGAACTGGCTGCCAACCTTGGCTGATGAGCCCAGCCTGCCCGCCCAGTTATACCACTGGACACTCGGTCGCACCATGACATAGTTCACCCACGTCACCCACAGAGTTACCATATCACAATTGTAACTCTACTACGGCAATACTTCATGAGCTGTAAAGCAGTTTGGGGCAAGTGCAATGATAGCATTCATTTCAAGAGGAGCAGAATATAAAAACAAGTATATAAAGCTGAGGCTTTATAAGGCAGTGGTCAGACTGCACTTGGGCGTATTATGAGCAGTTTTGGGCCCCTTAGCTAAGAAAGTTGGGTGGCAGGGTGCAGATATGTCTGTACCAAATGAGCTGGGTGGCACTCCTTCCCTCCACTAGCCTGCATGCCACCCTTAGGTAAGGTGTAGCGCCTGCTTAGCCCCTCCGATCAGGGTTATGTAAAGCCTTGGGAGTAGGTGTTGGATGGCCGTATGAGCAGCTGGTGCATATAATAAGTCCTGCTTAGGCAACCACTGATGTCATGCAGACAATCTCTGAAGGATATTGATAATGACTGGTGTCACCTGTCTTGTAAAGACACTGGACAGAAGAAAGCTGACCACTTCTGTAGAAAAATTGCCAAGAACAATCATGATCATGAGACCATGACTGCTTACGTCATACAACACGGCACATAATGATGACAATGATATCTAAGAAAGGACGTACTAGCATTGGAGAGGGTCCAGAGGAGGTTCACAAAAATTATCCTAGGAATGAAAGGGTTAATGTTTGATGGCTCTGGGCCTGAACTCACTAGAATTTAGAAGAATGAGGGGGGATCTCATTGAAACCTATCAAATATTGAAAGGTCTAGATGGAGTGGACATGAACTGGATGTTTCCTGTAGTAGAGGAGTCTAGGACCAGAGGGCACAACCTCAGAATGGAGGCACATCCATTTAGAATACAGAAGAAAAGGAATTTCTTTAGCAAGAGGGTGGTGAATCCATGGAATTCATTACCACAGGCAACATGGCCTAATTTTGTTCCAATGTCTTATGGTCTATGTTCCTAGACCACAAGACCATAAAACCTAGGAGCAGAATTAGGCCATTTGGCCTATTGAGCCTGCTCCACCATTTCATCATGGCTGACCCCATTCTCCTGCTTTGCCCCATAATCTTTGACCCCCTGATTAAATGAGAACCTGTCAACCTCTGTCTTAAGTATACCCAAGGACTTGGCATGCACAGCCATTTGTGGCAAAGCATTTCACAGATTCACTACCCTCTGGTTAAAGAATTCCTCTTCATCTCTGTTCTAAATAGTCGTCCCTCAATTCAGAGGCTGTGCCCTCAGGTTTTAGACTACCCCAATGTAGGAAACATCATCTTCACATTACTCTATCCAGACCTTTCAATTTCAATGAGATCCTCCCTCATTCTTCAAAACTTCAGCAAGTACTGTCCCAGAGCCATCGAATGCTACTAATACATTAACCTTTATATTCGTAGGATCATCTTGTGAAACTCCTATGGAGTGTCTCCAATGCCAGCACATTGTTTCTTAGGTAAGGGGACAAAACTGCTCACAATACTCCAAATGCAGTCTGACCAATGTCTTATAAAACCTCAGCATTACATCCTTTCCTTTGTATTCTAATCCTGTCCTCTAGAAATGAGTGCTAACATTACATTTGCCTTCCTTACCATTGACTCAACCTGTAAGCTAACCTTTAGGGAATCCCAAGATCCTCTGCACCTCTCCCCATTTACAAGATAGTCCACCTGTTGGCCAGAGAAACTATAGTCTAATCAAGGACAGGGGAAGCAGACAAACCAGTTCTTTTTGTGTCCCCTCATTTTGTGGACTCTGAACAGTTTCTTGCTCTTGGAAAATCTATTCAGAGCAACTGAATGTGGATACAGGAAGCTTCAAGTAATGATCTGCTAAACCCGAGACCATTCTCAAACAAGTAGCCATTTGTTATGTAAAGGGAATGGACTCTGAACTGATTCTTGGCTCTGGGACAATCGAATCAGAGCAATAAACCTGAGAGCATTCTCAGAGCAGTAGCTACTTGTTA
The DNA here is from genome assembly GCF_048418815.1 of Hemitrygon akajei. Classification (NCBI taxonomy): domain Eukaryota; kingdom Metazoa; phylum Chordata; class Chondrichthyes; order Myliobatiformes; family Dasyatidae; genus Hemitrygon; species Hemitrygon akajei. The sequence goes on from NC_133146.1 coordinate 52,364,317, forward strand.
TGTAAAATGTCAGACCTGCCAAAGAAGAAATCAGTAATCTCGTTGTCTGTGTTGCCTCGTTTAACTGGTTTGGGCCATTCAAAGTGTAAAAGCACAAGTATGCAAGGCTGGGGTGGATAGAACCAAGAAACAATGTTGTCTGTAGCCCTGTACAATGACCAGTAAGAAGGTGACCCAGGTAGGTCAGGTGACCTTGAGCCAATGGGATGGAGATCCAACAGTTCAATTGAAGAGGAGCAGTATAAGACTCAGGAGCTCCAAATACACAGGGGTGATAACTCTCCAGCAACCAGAGACCAAACATTGCAAATAAGGAGGACCCCATAGACGTGTGGAGATTGGGACCACGAGGAATGCCTGGCTAGCATAGACTCTTTTTCTGGGTAAGTCCTTTTCTCTTCATTGACTGCTCATGGAAGGTCAGGAGAGTAGGGTGCACACAGGTAGATACTGTGTGAACCCATGGGCTTTTAGATGAAATAATAGAAATTACTTGTCAGTAAATACAGATTCTCTGTACCTCACTGATCATTACTACAAGGGGCGATTCTTGTAACACACTATTATTTCTTCTGTCAAAGTGCATGATCATGCAATTCCTGCATTATATTCCATCTATCACTTCTTTGCAGATTCTTCCAATCTTTCCAAGTCCTTCTGCAGATTCTCTGCTTCCTCAACACTACTTGCTCCTCCACCTATCTTCATATTGCCCATAAACCAGGCAACTAAGCTATTAAGTCCTTCATCCAAATCATTGGCATAGAAAGTAAAAAGAAGTGGTCCCAACACCAATCTGAGTGGAACGCCACTATTCACCAGCGGCCAACCAGAACAGGCTCCCTTTATTCCCTCTCTTTGACTCCTGCCAGTCAGCTAATCTTCTATCCATAAGACCATAAGTCAAAGGAGCAGAAGTCGGCCATTCAGCCCATCGAGTCTGCTCTGCCATTTATATCCATGCTAGTAACTTTCACAAAATACCACAGCTCTTAGTTTAAGCAGCTTCATGTGCAGCAACTTGTCAAAAGCCCTCCGGAAATCCAAATAAACATCCATTGACTCCTTTGTCTGTCCTGCCTGTTATTTCCTTAAAGAATTCCAACAGATTTGTCAACCAAGATTTCCCCTTAAGTAAATCATGCTGACTTTGACCTATTTAATCATATGCCTCCAAGTACCCTGAAACCTCATCCTTAAAAATAGACTTCAACGTCTTTCCAATCACTGAAGTCGGGCTAGCTTGCCTATAATTTCCTTTCTTCTGCCTCTCTTCTTAAAGAGTGGAGTGACATTTTCCAGTCCTCTGGAACCAGTCCATAATCTAGTAATTCTTGAAAGATCATTACTAATGCCTCCACATTCTCTCCAGCTACCTCTTTCAGAACCCTGGGGTGTTGTCCATCTGGTTCAGATGGCTTTACCTACTTCTGGACTTCTGAGATCCCCAAGTATCTTCTCCTTAGTAATAGCAATGACACTCACTTCTTCCCCCGACACTCTCACATTTCTGGCATTCTGCTTGTGTCTTCCACGGTGAAGACAGATGCAAAATACTTATTATTTTCCTTGCCATTTCTTTGTTCCCCTTTTCTACCTCTCCAGTATCATTTTCCAGTTGTCCGATTTCCACGCTCGTCTCTCTCTTTACTCCTAATATATCAGAAAAAAAACCTTTGTATTCTCTGCTATATTATTGGCTAGCTTACCTTCATATTTCATCTTTTCTCTCTTGATGGCTTATTAGTTCTGTTGGTTTATAAAAGCTACCCAAACCTCAATCTTCCCATTGGTATTTGTTATATTATATGCCTGTGGCGACCCAATTACTAGCATACTCGAACCGGCTGACAATTAGCCAGCGTGCAGGCACAAAGGAAGAAAGCCTGAGGGGGTTTCAGTACGTGCCTCTCGAGGTATCCGGTGGGGGAGAGAGGCTTTAAAGCAAGGCTGTGAAGTTGGAATAAACTTATTCTTTGGCTGCAGTTTACTGACTCCGTGTCGTTATTTTAGCGCTGCGTGTAGCACACCGCTACAATTGGTGACCCCGACGGTCCAAACGTTTTTGGACCGGAGATGACCGACGCCGCATCTGTTAATGCGGTTTCCTTGAAGCTGCCAAGCTTCTGGACGCTACAACCTCACCTATGATTCCAGCAAGCAGAAGCCCAATTCCACGTTCGGTAGATAACCTCAGAGGACACCCGTTACTACTACGTGGTGAGCTCCCTCGACCAGGACACAGCGGCCCAGGTCGCAGAGTTCATACAGTCTCCCCCAGCGGACGACAAGTACACGGAATTCAAAGCCCTGCTCCTAAGGACTTTCGGGCTCTCCCACCGCGAGCGAGCTGCCTGTTTACTGCACCTGGATGGCTTGGGAGATAGACCTCCATCAGCTTTAATGAATGAGATGTTGTCTCTGGCCAACGGACACACACCCTGCCTCATGTTTGAGCAAGCATTCCTGGAGCAGCTACCCGAGGACATACGCCTGCTGCTGTCCGACGCGGATTTCAGCGACCCCCGGAAGGTGGCAGCCCAGGCAGACTTGCTGTGAAAAGCCAAGAAGGTGAGTGGGGCGTCCGTCACACAGATCACCCGGCCACGCTCCCAGCAGCAAACCAGTCCAGGCCCGGCCGCAGAGCCCGCTAAACCCAGAGGCCGGGGTGTGGAGCCCCACGAGCAATGGTGTTTCTACCACCAGCGGTGGGGTGCAGAAGCCCGCCGTTGTCGCCCGCCCTGCCAGTTCCCGGGAAACGCCAGGGCCAGCCGTCGCTGATGGCTACGGCGGCTGGCCATCGGGATAGCCTCCTGTATGTGTGGGACAGCAGGTTGGGACGCCGGTTTTTGGTCAACACCGGTGCCGAGATCAGCGTCTTACCTCCGACGAGTTACGACACCCACAGCAGGGCGCCGGGTCCCCCCCTGCGGGCCGCGAACGGCAGCACTATAAGGACCTATGGCACCCGTCCGGTGCAGCTACGGTTCGGCTCCAGCCAGTTCACGTGGGACTTCACACTGGCCACCGTAGCCCAACCGCTTCTGGGTGCGGATTTCTTGCGGGCTCACAGCCTACTGGTCAACCTGCCCAGGAAGAGACTGGTTCACGCCGAGACCTTTCAGACGTTCTCCCTGGGTGCAGCCCAGTTGCCAGCCCCTCACCTCGGCTCCATCACGCTGTCCGACAATGATTTCACCAGGGTCCTGGCGGATTTCCCATCGGTTCTGGCACCGCAGTTCGCAGCAGCCATGCCCCGACACGGCGTACAGCACCACATCCCGACCCAGGGACCACCCCTCCACGCCAGTCCTCCGTGGCTTCCCCCGGACAAGCTCCGACTGGCAAAGGAGGAGTTCAAGAGGATGGAGGAATTGGGGATCATACGGCAGTCCGACAGCCCATGGGCCTCCCCCCTGCACATGGTGCCCAAAGCGACAGGGGGCTGGAGACCATGCGGCGACTACCACAGGCTGAACGAGGCTACAACACCGGACTGCTACCCTGTGCCGCACATTCAGGACTTTGCAGCAAACCTGCACGGCGCACGGATCTTCTCCAAGGTAGACCTCATCCGCGGATACCATCAAATCCCGATGCATCCGGACGACGTCCCCAAAACGGCTCTCATCACCCCGTTCGGCCTTTTTGAGTTCCTCCGCATGTCGTTCGGCCTGAAGAATGCCGCACAGACATTCCAGCGGTTGATGGATGCGGTGGGACGCAACCTGGACTTCGCATTCATCTATTTGGACGACATCCTCATAGCCAGCAGCAGCCGTCAGGAGCATCTGTCCCACCTCCGACAACTCTATGCCCGGCTGAGTGACTACGGTCTAACAATCAACCTGGCCAAATGCCAGTTCGGGCTCGACACCATTGACTTCCTGGGCCACAGGATTACCACAGACGGGGCAACCCCTCTGCCCGCTAAGGTAGATGCGGTCCGCCATTTCCCCCGACCCACTACGATCAAAGGCCTTCAGGAATTCGTAGGTATGGTTAATTTCTACCACCGCTTCCTCCCTTCAGCTGCCTGGATCATGCGCCCCCTGTTCACCTTGCTGTCCGGTCCGGGCAAGGACATTACCTGGGACGAGGAGTCCGCCGCCGCTTTCATTCAAACGAAGGATGCCTTGGCGAATGCCACGATGCTAGTGCACCCCAGAATGGACATCCCTACCGCCCTCACAGTGGACGCATCTAATATGGCAGTCGGTGGGGTACTGGAGCAGCTCATCGCGGGCCGCTGGCAACCCCTGGCGTTTTTCAGCAAACACCTGCGGCCACCCGAGCTCAAATACAGTGCTTTCGACCGGGAGCTGTTGGCGCTATACCTGGCAATCCGGCATTTCAGGTACTTCTTAGAAGGTAGGCCCTTCACCGCGTTCACGGACCACAAACCACTTACCTTTACGTTCACGAAGGTGTCCGATCCCTGGTCGTCCCGCCAGCAGCGCCATCTGTCCTACATCTCTGAATACATGACGGACGTCCGGCACGTCTCGGGTAAGGACAATGTCGTGGCGGATGCGCACTCTCGCCCTAACATTCACGCCCTTTCCCAAGGGGTAGACTTTGAGGCGCTGGCAGAGGCACAGCAGGCAGACGAGGAGATCCTGAGTTACAGGACCGCAGTCTCCGGTTTGCAGCTCCAGGACCTCCCCGTAGGCCCAGGTGAGAGGACCCTACTCTGTGACGTCGCCACCGGCCAGCCCCGTCCCGTCGTCCCGGCACCTTGGCGACGACGTGTTTTCGACTCCATTCATAACTTGGCGCACCCCTCCATCTGCACTACCGTCCGGATGGTCTCCAGCAGGTTCGTTTGGCACGGACTCTGCAAGCAGGTCCGTGAATGGGCCAGAACGTGCATGCGCTGCCAGACGGCCAAGGTGCAGCGACACACCAAGGCCCCGCCGCAGCAGTTCCACCCCACCCACTGGTGTTTCGACCACATTCATGTGGATATCGTGGGCCCCCTGCCAGTGTCGTGTGGAGTGCGGCACCTCCTGACTATCGTGGACCGGTTCACAAGATGGCCAGAGGCGATCCTGCTCACTGACACCACCTCTGAATCTTGCGCCCGGGCACTGATCACCACCTGGGTGTCCCGCTTTGGTGTACCAGCCCACATTACCTCCGACAGAGGCGCCCAGTTCACCTCCAGCCTGTGGTCAGCGATGGCCAGCCTGTTGGGGACTCAGCTGCACCACACCACTGCCTACTACCCACAGTCGAACGGACTGGTGGAACGCTTCCACCATCACCTGAAGTCGGCTCTCATGGCCCGCCTGCGAGGAGCTAACTGGGCGGACGAGCTTCCCTGGGTCCTACTCGGCATCCGCACGGCGCCCAAAGATGATCTGCACGCTTCGTCGGCCGAGTTGGTGTACGGCGCACCCCTGGTCGTCCCCGGGGAGTTCATACCGACCCCGAGGGGGGCAAGAGGAAGAACCCGCAGCAGTCCTGGGCAGACTATGCGAGAGGCTCGGCAACCTGGCCCCCATACCCACTTCGCAGCATGGGCATCACCCGACCTGCAGAACTGTAAGTTTGTGTTTGTACGACGGGGTGGGCATCGGCCACCGCTGCAATGGCCCTACGAGGGGCCGTTTACGGTGATCAGAAACGACAGGTCCACGTTCGTGCTGGACGTTGGGGGGAGAGAGGAGGTTTTCACGGTGGACCGACTCAAACCGGCCCATGTGGACTTGGTGCAACCGGTTGAGTTTCCGGCACCGCGGCGCAGAGGCCGACCTCCCAAACAGGGTCCGGCCCAGACTGTGGACATTGGGGGGTGTATCGTCGGTTCTGGGGGGGGGGGTTATGTGGCGACCCAATTACTAGCACACTCGAACCGGCTGACAATTAGCCAGCGTGCAGGCACAAAGGAAGAAAGCCTGAGGGGGTTTCAGTACGTGCCTCTCGAGGCATCTGGTGGGGGAGAGAGGCTTTAAAGCAAGGCTGTGAAGTTGGAATAAACTTTATCTTTGACTGCAGTTTACCGACTCCGTGTCGTTATTTTAGCGCTGTGTGTAGCACACCGCTACATGCCCTCTCTTTTGCTTCTATGCAGTTTTTGATTTCCCTTGTCAGTCCGGGTGCCTCATTTCCCTTTAGAATACTTCATCTTTCGGATGTATCTCTTCTGCGCCTTCTGAATTTCCCCCAGAGAAAAACACAGCCATTACTGTTCTGCTGTCATCTCTGCTAGGTCTCCTTCCAATCAACTTTGGTCAGCTCCTCTCTATGTCTCTGTAATTCCCTTTACTCCACTGTAATATTGTTATATCAGACTTTAGCTTCTCTCTCTCAGATTGCAGAGTGAAGTCAATTGTATCATCATCACTGTCTCCTAAGGGTTCCTTTACCTTAAGCTCCCTAATCAAATCTGCTTCATTACACAATGCCCAATTTAGAATAGCTCATTTCCTAATGGGCTCAACCACAAGCTGTTATAAAAAATCATCTTGTAGGTATCATACAAAGAAGTTCCTCTCTCTGGGTCCAGCACCAACTGGATTTTCCCAATCTACCTGCATATTGAAGTCCCTCATCACTATCACAACATTGCCCTTTTAACATGTCTTTTCTATCTCAAATTGTAATTTGTATCCCACATACAGACTATTATTTGGGGACCTGTATGTAACTCCCATCGGGGTCTTTTTACCCTTGCAGTTTCCCAACTCTGTCCATAGGGATTTTACATTTTCTGATCCTATGTCATCTCTTTGTAAGGATTTGATTTCACTTTTTACCAACAGAGCCACCCCGCCCCCTTTGCCTACTTGCCTGTCTTTTCAATACAATGCATAACCTTGGTTGTTAGACTCCTAACTATGATCATTTCTCAGCTATGCCTCAGAGATTTCCACAACATTGTGCCTGCTAGTCTCGAAATGCACAACAGGGTCATCTACCTTATTCAGTATACTGTCTGCGTTCTAATATAACACCTTCAATCCTGTATTCATCCTTTTTGACTTGGGCGCCCTGTTACATTTTATCTCATCCCACTGACTGCAATTTTGTCTTATCATCTGCCTGTTTTCCCTCACAATCTCACTACACATTGCATTCACAGGGCCTATTCCCAGCCTTATAACTCCGGTTCCTATCACTCTGCCAAATTAGTTTAAACCCTCTCTAACCTGCCTGCAAGGATAATGGCCCCCTTGGGTTCACGTGTAACCTGTCCCTTTTGTACAGGTCATACTTCTTCCAAAAGAGATCCCAATGATCCAGAAATCTGAAATCCCGCCCCTTGCACTGATTCTTTAGCCACACATTCTCTGCCAAATCATTCTATTGTGACACTCACTGGCATGTGGCACAAGCAGCAATCCAAAGGTTACTACTCGGGAGGTCCTGCTTTTCAGCTTTCCGCCTAGCTATATTCTCTCTTCAGGACCTCCTCCCTGGTCCCATGACTTACAGATGTACGCCTCCCCCTTTAGAATGCCACGGACCCGATCAGAGATATTTCTGACCCTAGCACCTGGGAGACAACATACAATCCACAAGTCTCTATCACTTCCACAGAATCTGCTTTCTGCTCCTCTAATTATGGAATCCCCGACTACACTCCTCTTCTCCCCTACCCCTTCCCTTCTAAGCCACAGAGCTAGACATTGCCAGAGGCCTAGTCACTGCATGTTCCCCCTGGTAGGTCAACAACCCTCCCCCCCCACCCCCAACAGTATCCAAAGTGGTATCCTTATTATTGAGGGAAATGGTCACGGGGGTATTCTGCACTGGCTTCCTATTCCTTTTCCCTCTCCTGACAATCACTCAGTAACCTTCGGAGTGACTACCTTCCTATAGCTCCTATACATCACCTCCTCATTCTCCCATATGAGCCGAAGGACATCCGGCTGCATCTCCGGTTCCTTAACATGGTTTCTATTGGATGCGGTCTTTCATTAATTTAATGATATTTCTTAGATTTACTGGTTCCTCAAGGTTGTTATAGCTGGGAGTGGGAATGGGGACAATCTCCCACTAGCTAGTAAATGATCCCAATGGTGTGCCATTCAAATAGCCTCTGACAACCAAGTCCAGCTGCTGGCCTTCACTCAGCCTGGCAGAATGGTTTCTACAGACAGGAAAAAGGTGCAAAGGTGGGCTACCAATGCCTTAAAACCAGTCATTTCGGGCAGATGGGGCTCATCATCCGTGGTTGGCAGCTGCTCTAGGAGAAGGAAAATTCTGATCTCAGACCTCCACTGCATTGCAGCTATACCCACTCATGGGGAAGTCTTCGGGAGTAAACCCTGAGGGAAAAATCCGGAACTAAAGTCCCTATGGCTGTCCTATGTTGAGTTCAACTCTGACTGACAACCCCAGTGTTACTGCTGGTGCCAAACTGTATTGGTCTCTGCCGTTCCTTTGGGTTCATCAGATACGTGGAGAGGAGGAGCCTGCTACATGGGTAACAGCTTGCTCTCCATATTGTACCGCCCTAGCTGCATATCTAGACAGCCAGGATTTAACATCCATGGTCAACCCTGACTGACAGAGGCCTCGATCAGTTAACCAGAGGAACCCAGTAACTATTTACTAACAAACGTGCTTATATTGCTTTAACATTTCTATCTCTTCTCTATTATCACAAGCTGGGAATGCACATTGTAAATGTAAACATTCCAAACTGTGAGATTTACTCTTTTGATGTTACAAGTAAAACATAATGCAAAGACATGAAACATCCTCCAGTTGTGAAAGTGGTCATTATATCTGAGACTGAGCAGGATCTGTCAGCAGGCAGGAAGAAAGAAGAGACTGACAGGCAGATGTGGCGGCCTGACAGTGGGATTAATGACAGCTGGGATTTCATCTTCCTGCATACCTTCACTTACAAGATGCACAGACTTTGCTTCATTATCTCTTCTACCCATAGGTTCCAACAATGTCCAAACCTCCCAGACCTTGACCTCTCAAAGCTCCACCAGCTTCTATAGCTTTCAGATTCCAGGACTTCCACATCACTATCAGCACCATCCTCTACACTCCCTAGGCTGCATTCAGTGTTCCGTCCTCCAAGGAGGACCCCAATCATTTCCCATCATCTCCTTCTTCATTTTTTCTGCTATCTTCAGATCCCAAAATCTATCCCAGATTTTCTGGAGTCAATTTTTTAGGCCCATCCTAGTATTCTCCCCCCCCCCCCACCCCAATCAATTGTAAATAACTCAATTTTATGACTGCAATGACAAATCTATGTTGTAATGGCTCTCACTTACCATGAGCAATGGCACAGAGCTTCAATGACAGTAATACATGATAATTGTTCTGTGTACTTCAGTAGAAATTACTAAGAGTGTGGATTATTTTAGCAACAATATGTGGACAAATCAAAGATTAAAACCAATTTGCAAAGGAGGCCATTCAAACATTTCTTTCACTTGCCATTTAATTCTCTTCCAGCTGCTCTTTATTTTAATTCTAACAACTAGTTGTATGCATAGCCTCATTCAGCATGAAAACAGGACATTCAGCCCATTGAATCTACACCAGCCATTAAGCTCCCATTTACACAAATCCCATTTTATACTCCCCTCATTCCCAGTGACTCAGGTTCTACCACTCACCCACACATTTGATCCAACTTGTACTGATTAATTAACTCGCCAACGGGCTCGTCTTTAGGATGTGGGAGGAAGCCTCTGCACTCACAGGGAGAACGTGCAAACTCCACACCGACAGCTCTAGAATTCAGGATTGAACCCAGATCACTGGAGACTCCCCTTAACGACCTCCTCAGAAACAAAGTTTTACTGAGTGTAAGTGATTCAAAGATTCAAAGAACATTTATCAAAGTATGTGTACAGTATACAACTCTGTGACTTGTCCTCCCGCAGGCAACCACAAAGGAAAGAAAAACCATGGAATCTGTTCAAGAAAAGATCAAACACTCAATGCGCGCAAGAATAGAACAAATTATGCAAATGGTACATCAAACTAAATAGCTTCAAGGCTTAAAATGCATCTGTCTTATTTAGGTTTAGAAGGTGCTTCTCTCATGTTTCTAACATATTTTAAATCCTCTACCTTCTGAACCCTCATCCCTGAACTCTGTCTCATTTCTCTGCCAAACACTTGAACATATGCTGGCAGGAAAAATACACACGTCAATTATTTCTTAATTGGTTCCTGCCTACTGTGATGGAGTAGCACAATATTTTTTTTACAAAAAAAAAGTGAAAAAACTTAAATGTAAAAGCAATTAATTATTGTATCCTGCAAATGTTACGCAAGAAAACCCACATTGCACCCACAAATAGAGCTTACTTCTTAATAGCTATCACCCACTCTTCACACCACTGCAGTGCTAAAAAACATACTCAACATCTCAACTGTTATATCTCAGATAATGCTAATCTTTGGAATATTAACCCTAGATAAGAACCACCACCCTGGACTAGGGTGAGTGCAAGTGACAAAAGCTTTTACTGCTTTTAGTTCCCTGGGTTAGGAAAAGGAAAATCAATCAGGAAGAATTAACCTTAACGCTATCTAGAAGCTGACAGAGAAAGCCAAGACAGAGCCTGAACATCATTGAGCCTTTGCTGTAAGACAGAGTAGATTAGGTTCTTGGTCAAGGAAAAAATGAAATGATATTCAATAAATCTGAAAATGAAGGGATGTGGCAAGGAAATGAGAAAAGTACATGAGGATACTACAAAAAATAAGCAGAACTATTTGTACCTTTATCTTTTATCATCATACAACTTGTTTTCTCACAGAATTAAATTTCCATCCCTCCATCTTTCTGACTTCATGAGCTATAAATGTCTGAACTGTATTAATGTTCATTTAGATGGAGGCAATCTACTCTTAAAAGTTGACCATTCCAGGGCTGAAGTAATATTAAACTTTTATCTTTAATTGAATGTCCTTGATAGAGTAGATGTGGAGAGGATGTTTCCCATGGTGGGGGAGTCTAGGACCAAAGGGCACAGCCTCAGGATGTCCCTTTAGAGCAGAGATGAAGAAGAATTTCTTTAACCAGAGGGTGGTGAATCTTTAGAATTCATTGCCACATTCAGCTGTGGAGGCCAAGTTATTGGGTATATCTAAAGCGGTGTTTGAAAGGTTCTTTATTAGTCAGGGCATCAAAGGTTACCCAAAGGACACATGGGAATGGGGTCGAGAGGGAGAATAAATCAGGCACAATTGAATGGCAGGGCAGACACGATGTTCATAATGGGTTAAATCTTCTCCTATAATTTATGATCTTCATTTTCACTGCCCATGTGTGCCAAAGTTTGACAAAAAAAACTGTCTTCATTGTTAACTGATAGTATTTAGTGTAAATTAGAGGCAGAGAATTTAGTGAATTTAGGAATACTCATTAAACAGGATAAAATAAGATTAGCTTTATTTGTCACATGTACATCGAAGCATTGAAACACAGTAAAATACATCGTTTGAGCCAACGACCAACGCTATCCAAAAATGAGCAGGAGAGGACAGCCCTCAAGTGTTGGCATGCTTCCATGCCAATGTAGTATTTCCACAACTTACAAACCCTTTCTAACTTGTACTTTTTTTTTGGAATATGGGAGGAAACTGGAACACCCAGAGGAAACCCATACAATTTCAGGGAGAATATTCAAATGCCTTACAGCCATCAGATCATAAGACCTAAAGACATAGGAACAGAATCAGGCCATTCAGCCCATTGGGTTTTCTCCACCATTCCACCATGGCTGATTTATTAACCCTCTTGGCCCCATTCTCCTGCCTTCTCCCCATAACTTTTGACATCCTGATTAATCAATAATCTAACAACACCTGCCTTAAATATATCCAATGATTTGGCCTGCACAGCTGTCTGTGGCAATGAATTCCACAGATTCACCTTCTTTGATTTCTCCTCATCTATGTTCTAAACAGATGTTCCTCTATTCTGAGTCTGTGTCCTCCGGTCCAAGACTCCCCCACTATAGGGAACTATAAGGAGCATCCTTTTCACATCCACTCTATCTAGCCCTTTCTATGCTGAATAGGTTTAAATGAGATTCCACCCCTCCCCCTATTTCTTTTAAGCTTCAGTACAGGCCCAGAGTCATCAAACAAACACATTCATTCTTGTGAACCTCCTTTGGATTCTCTCCAATGTGAGCACTTATTTTCATACATAAGGGGACCAAAACTGCTCAGAATACCCCAAGTGTGGTCTTACTAACGCCTTATAAACCATCGGTGGGAATTGAACCCCAACTGTCGGTGCTGTAAAGTGTTCCAATCGCCACTATGTTACTGTGCCATCCTCAAACATGCATCCATGGTAATAGTTCAAAATCAATACAAACATCTGGAAAATTATTGGATCTGTAAACTATCCATGCAAATAATATTGCTTTCTAACTAGACCAGACATTTCAAATATTTATCTCTCAAATTCCTGTTTTCTATCAACCTGCTGTTCGAACATTAGTGAGTTATCATCGGAGAGTGTACATACATTCCATCTGCTCGGCTTAATTTGAGCTCGGGTAATTTAAATTCTCTGGTAATTTAAATTTTCTGAGCATTAATTACTTCCACTTTATTTGTGTTGTTGAATTCAAACAAATGTATCATTAGTTATGTAATAAAAAGTAATTTTACAAGCAATTGCACATCAATTCATTATAATTTGTTCTTTTTGACAATGAATATTCCTTAATGTATGAAGAATGGACTGAGAAATACCATTGACTCTTCGGATCTTTGACTTAGGAATCTATTTTTTATTACCTGAAATAGCATGCCAATGTCAAATCTAAAGGAGTAGACTGTACCAAATATACCTCAAAGTACACTTTGTTCAGGCCTTTGAGTTTACAACACTTAGCACAGTATTTTTAAGAAGTTATCATTTTGAAAACATCTAAGAATTACACCATGAACTTTCAACACTGATGTGCTTTAGTAAAATTAGCAGTCAATGCAAAGATAAGCAATGTAAGCTATTGGTGTATTTCCCTACATACGCATGGGGCATTTTATATATAAATTGACATAGATATATATATCTCTGTTATCCGTGTCTGTGTGTATGTGTGTGTGTATATATATATATGTATATATAAATTAAGACAGATATTGCAGGAATTGCAGGATAAATCAAGTACAAAATGCAAAAATGTCAATTAGTTTCTGCCAAGATGAGGCCACCCCAGGTTGAAGGGCAACACCTTATATTCTGTCTGGGTAGCCTCCAACCTAATGGCATAAGTATCGATTTCTCCTTCTGGTTAAAAAAAGATTCCCTTCCCCCTCCCCTCTTCCTTTATTCCTCACTGTAGCCTCTTACTTTTTCTCACTTAGCTATCACCTCCCCCTGGGTCCCCTCCCTTTTCTCCTATGGTCTACTCTCCTCTCTTATCAGATTCCTTCTTCCATAGCCCTTTATCATTCCCACCCACTTGGCTTCACCTAGCACCTTCTAGCTATCCAACTTCCCCTCCCTCCACATTTTTTATTCTGGCAGTTTCCTCCTCAAACCTGAAGAAAGATGTTGGCCCAAAGCGTTGACTATTTATTTATTTCCATAGATGCTGCCTGACCTGCTGAGTTCCTCCAGTGCTTTGTGTGTGATGCTTTGGATTTCCAGCATCTGTACACACACACACACACACACACACACACACACACACACACACACACACACACACACACACACACACACACACACACACACACACAATTGCAGAAAATAGATCATTTTAAATTAGCTTGCTTTCTTACTGCATGAACAGAAGCAAAGAAAAATTAGCTGTATGAATAATAACCATTGGTTATACCCATTTTATGCCTTTGCCCAAATTTTAAATAACATTGTGTTCCAGGAGAGTGAGCTGATTATTAATTACACTATTACAATCTAGGAGTGGGTGTTCAGCAATAAAATGTGCTCTTGAAAGGGTAACCCATGGAAATCAAACATTTTCCTTCACATCCCTTCAGCATCTAAAGCCACTCCCAGTTGAGTTAGATATAGAGACCATTCGAACACCGTTAGGTAGAACTAGGTCCATAACCTGGAACACAATTTCCACCATAAAATGTAAACAAATTGTTTGTTAGACACCAAAAGATTTTTTCTTGGCACCATGTACATTTGGATTAATTATTCTTATGGATGAATAGGCATTGAATAATTCTCAGCAATTATGCAAGGAAAAAGACTCCATTCTAAGCAACACCAAAATGCTGGAGGAATTCAACAGGCCAGGCTACCTTCTACACTCTACATTTTACATTGTATCTTCAGTTCACTGCAGCCTGCAGTACTGATCAAAATAGACTTCAATTTATCTGTGGAGAAGCTAAGGACATGCAGACTCTTTGAAAAGGTCTAGAAACGTGCAACTGGCCAAGTAGCATCTGTGAAAAAAGGTATAGCATTTACATTTCTCCAAGCTTATTTGTCAGAGTTTAGACAGAAAACATTAACTCTGTCTCTATTTCCACGGATGCTATCTGATCTACTGAATGTTTCCAGCATTTTGTGCTTTTATTTCATCTTTCCAACATCTGCGTTTTTTTAAGGCTTTTTGAGTGTTCTGTGGCAAGTGTAGATATGTGGTTTTCTCCTGGTGCTCAGCACAGCTTAACAACCCAATTGCCGATAAAGTCATTCCAAAACTAGGATTGCACTAATGCTATGAAGACTCTCAATATGCTTACAGTATCTTTGAATAACACGGATCTCTGGTTAAGGAGGTTGCCAAGCAACTTCACTGCCATTCCCTGAAAACATCCTTTCATTTTGCTTTGCATTCTAAGACGGGATAAATCAATTTGATCCTGTTCATTATGTACATATTATTGCCATGCACCAGCAGTTTAAGGGTGTTCAAAGAAAAATGTACCAAGAGTATTTTTAAATATTCTGCTGTCAGCACCTATTCTAGGTCACGCTGATGAATATAAATTTGCCATGTTAGTGCACAGTACAACCAATATCCATTTATGTGGGTGTGCAGATATCACATAACTAATGCTTTTCAACAGTATATTTTGGAAACCAGAAATCAAAACTATAATAATAAAGAAATTATTTGAATCACTTTCTATCAAGATAAAAATAAAGTCAGATGTGAGTTATTAATACACATCTGTGATGCATAAAGATAACTGCCCCATCATCCTTCTCCACAAACCCTCTGTTAATCTAACTCTATTCTCATTAGCATCTGAAGTCACTCAGCCTTTACTCTGTGACCTGGTAAAGAGACTTCAGAATTGTTTCTCAATCTCAGATTTTGGTCATACTCTTAAACATTTTGGTCTTTTGTTTAGACAACCAATTGTTCAGTTATGCAGCAGGGAAGTGATTCTAGATTTTATTATGTTAATGTACCACATAAATATTCTTCTTCTATTCTCCACTCTGGCCTCTTAATTCTTTTCACCTGCCTATCACCTCTCTCTGGGTCAGCTCTTCCTTCCTTTTCTCCTGTGGTCTGCTCTCCTCTCGTATCGGATTCCTTCCTCTCCAGCCCTTTACCTTTTCCACTCCCTTGGCTTCATCTATCATCTTCTAGCTATCCTCCTTCTCTTCCTCCCACCTTTTTATTCTACCATCTTTTCCCTTCCAATCTGGGTAATTTTGTCTACATAGTGTTTGACTAAGCATGTGTTGTTATTTAAATTATTCATTACGGGTTATATGTATAAAATATGAATTGTTTACATCATCATGCTATCACATGATACATGTGTACCTTGCTTAAGTAAACACAAATAAAGACTCACATCTCTCAGCCCTCCTGTTCTCCTTTGAATTAGTTTAATGTTTTGAAGCATAATACTGGTGCCAGGGTATTTTAAAATGTAGAGGCAGGTTTGATATTGTCATTTAAAGTAAAATTGGATAGGTTTATGGACAGGAAAGGAATGGAGGGATATGGGCTGAGTGTAGGTTGGTGGGACTAGGTGAGAGTAAGTGCTCGGCACGGACTAGGAGGGCCGAGATGGCCTGTTTCCGTGCTGTAATTGTTATATGGTTATGGTTATTCGAGATGGCTATCAACCTGTTGAAGAGTAGGGAGACTTTCGAGTTGTTAAAACACGCAGTGAGGAGCGATCCAGTTAAAAAAAACACAGTGCAACATGTGCAGAGACAGGTGAGGTTAAAAAAAGGCAGAAAATGGAAGAATTCACAAGTTCATTATCAGTGAGTTCCTGATGACAATACTCATGAAAAAAATTAGAAATAGCTACATTACAAAGATAGACACGTTCGATTGCGGAACAGGTAAGTAGCTCATGTATACCTAGCAGATTGAACAGTATTTTAATGCAAATAGAACCACCAATGAAAAACAAGTAATAATTTTGCTGAGCGCATTGGGTTTAAAGGCATACAGTTTGCTTCAAAGTTTAACTGCCCCAACCAAACCAGCAGAAATGAGCTTTGCTGATATTGGAAAGTGATGCAGGAACATTAATAACTGAAACCATTGTTGATTGCAGAACACTTTGGGTTTCATAAGTGGAATCAAAAGGAAGGGGAGTCCATTTCAGCATACGTGGCTGAATTGAAGAAGTTGTTTGAGCATTGCTAGCCTGGATGACATCATTGTAACCAGCAAGGATGACAAGGAACATCTCCAAAACCTGAAGACAGTGTTAAACAGATTAGAAAATTATGGGC
Organism: Hemitrygon akajei; assembly: GCF_048418815.1. NCBI lineage: Eukaryota > Metazoa > Chordata > Chondrichthyes > Myliobatiformes > Dasyatidae > Hemitrygon > Hemitrygon akajei. Next base: position 52,380,971 of record NC_133146.1, read on the forward strand.
TCAGAACACAACGCGACAAGTGGGAGTTCCTTAAACCAAGCATCTCTAAGTTACTGTGGTTGCACTACAGACACACAGGATTACAGAAGAGTGCTGAGAAAATTCAGATAGTGGTGGATGCCCCAAGGCCAAAGGATGTGTCACAGATATGGTCATTTTTAGGATTTGTCAATTACTATAATAGGTTCCTGCCCCAACCTGTGTTCTATCCCTTGAACTCATTACTGCAGATTAGGAAGAAATAGTAATGGACAAAGCTGTGCGAGGTGGCTTTCAAGAAGGTAAAGAAAATAGTGATGTCAGACACTGTACTCACACATTATGATGCGCACCATCCAGTAAAGCTTGCCTGCGATGCCTCGCCTTCCGGATTAGGTGCAGTCATGTCACATGTTATGAGTGATGGAAATGAATGCCCCACAGCCTAGGCATCACGTTCCCTTACCGCTGCAGAGAAAAAAACTGCACACAGATTGACAGAGAGTCTGGATTGGAGTGTAAAATGTTTTAGCGAGTACTTGTAGCGGAGAGAGTTTACCCTCGTAACTGGTTATCAATCACTAGTGTCCATTTTCAATCCAAACAAGTATGTTCCTCTAACGGCAGCAGCATGACTGTAGAGATGGGCTCTCTTTCTTGGAGGACAAAAATACAAGATTGAATTCAAGAGGAGGGCTGATGGATTGCTCCATTTATCCTTGGACAAGGAAACGCTGGAAAAATATCCTCTTGATGTAGTCTGCCTGATGCAAATGGCAGAGATGATCCAAAGGGAAACCAGAGAAGACCCCACAGTGTCTCAGGTCTACATTGCAATCCAAAATGGCTTGAATATGCAGAAGATATTCCATTTCCCCCATTTTTACCAATGCTGCAATAAACTTGCCCCTGATGGAGGTTTGAGTGTTGTTGTACCATCCAAGCTGAGAGCTAATAAAGTATTGGAGGAGCTACATGCTGGTCACTTAGGCACGGTCAAAATGAAAGCATCGGCTTGAAGCTTTGTCAAGTGGCCTGGAATAGATCGGCAGATTGAGCAGCTTCGCCATGCACTGTTCAGGATGCCAACACATCCAGAAGATGCCAGGAGCAATGCCTCTCCATCCCTGGCAGAGGATTGTCCTGTTAGAGGATTCTTGTTGATTTTGCCAGACCATTCATGGCCACATATTTCCTGGTAGTAATGCATGCAGTTACAAAGTGGCCAGAAGTGTTCCCATCACCTCCACTGTAGCCTCATACATTGTTGAGAAGCCTCTTTGCAAGGACTGTCTAGTTCTTGAACATTTAGTCAGAGACAATGGATTACAGCTTGTTGTGGAACAGTTTCAGTCGTTACTGAAAATGAATGGAGTAAGGCACATTGCACCTGTATTGTACCACCCAGCTACAAATAGCTTGGGAGAAGGTTTGTCCAATGTCTAAAGAACGCATGGTGAGCAATGTCAGCAGAACACTAACACTGAATCAAAAGCTCGCCAATTTCCACCTTGCATATCGCAATGCAGCACATTCTATAACCAGCAACTCACCAGCTGTGCTGTTACTGGGTCGCACCTTGTAATCCCACCTGGATCTCCTCAAATCCAGTCTCAGCAGGGGGATGCAGGACAAACAGCTAAGACAAATTGAGGGCTCCTCAAACAAGGTGGTTGATGTTTCACTCCTGGACAAGCAGTCCTGGTGATGGACTACAGAGGTGATCAAAAGTGGACATTTGGAAAGATTAAAGACATAACTGGACCTACGTAGTGGAGATTGTGTCTGATGTCATCTGCAGGCGACACGTCAGTCCCATACTTTGATAATGAATGTTCTTTGAACTTTGACCATTGAACCTGCTGAATTCCTCTAGCATTTTGTGTGTGTTGCTTTGGATTTCCAACATTTGCAGAACTTCCCCTATTAAAAATTAATGTTGTTGCTAACTAAAGTAAATATAATTGAGAATTACATTTACAGTAAATGTCACAATGATTTAGTGAATGATTTTTGCAAGCAACTTTGGTATGGTGAAATCCGTTGGTTAGTATTAATGTTTCCAAACAGTAGGTAGTGAGGACCCTCCTCATGTGAGCTGTCAAATGTGGAAGTCCTGGATTTACTGACAAAATTCATTTTGTCATTGGACTTCATTCGGAGCCCAGCAGTGGAGCAGTCTTATTGGAATTCCTCAGCATCACTTTAGTGAAAATGCTCTCAAATCCTGTGCTACATTAGAGCTGGTACACAGTCTGAGATCCCACAGATTGCAATGGACTTTTATGGCAAATAGATGGGAAGGAAAGGAAAAAGCACGTTTGCTTTTTTTAAAAACTATTTGCTTTAATGTAATATGCAATTATTATAAGTAATTTGATAAATGTATTTCTACAGTTAGAGTTATAGTCGTGGGCTCTAAAAAAAATTGTAATTTATGTTAAGTGTCTTTTTATTAAAACAAACAAAAGCAAGAAAAGACCTTCAACCTGTTCAGCTACTCATTAAGAACATTAAGAATCTGATTAAGCTCATTTCAATATTTTGATTGCTTGTTCCCCAGAACCTCAATCCCTTCAGTTTATTTGCTTAAGCCTTGAGTATACTCCATGATACAAGAACAGCTAATTGGCCTGTTGTTTACTGCTTCTGTCTCCCTTGGCCATAAGCATTACAGTGGCTGTTTTCTCAATCTATTGTCACTCTCCAGAGTGTAGGGAACATCGGCAAATCTCATGAAGTGCGTTCATTATCTCTGCATCCATTTCATGATAAATTTACTTTGAACTTTGAAGTCAACTTGATGTTATATATATATACACACATACACACATAGGTATATATACTGTTGTTACGAACCCCATAACTGGGTCACTTACCAGCAAAGATAGAGAGGTCCGTTGAAGTCTGATGGTACTATCTTTAACAGTATTTGTTGGTAAAAATACACAAAAATAATATCAATGCAAACATACAGATAATATACGTTGTCAATACTAACTCTAAAAGTGCGGGTATAATAATAATCAATAAGAAATAAGCTCTATCGTTGTCTAGGGGGTAATGTATTGTCCGATGGAAATATAAAAGTCACTCAGTTCATTCAGTTCATACAGGCTTCAGCCTTTTGGGGACCGCTGGGTTTTCAATTGTTGGAGAGAGAGAGAGATTTTGAGAATAGAAACTTGCCAGCTTTCCTTTATCCGCTCTTGATCCGTATTCGTCCTTTAGCAAGGCCGTTCCGTGAAGGACTTGTCATCCGGGCAAGGATGGACACACACACAAGCCTCCACCGGTCTCATACATTTCTCCTGGTGTGTCTAAAGGGGTTGTTCCCCAGACCTTCTTTTATCCTTACTCACGGGGTCTCAGATGTCAGTCAGGTTGGGATGATGCAATCCCTCAACCAGCCCACTCTGGTCACCCCCTGAGGGCTTCAATGAATAGTACAGTACTCAATACACAATTCCGTCTCCAAGAGACAATAGCTGTTATCAATGGTTCCGCCTTGCTGAGGCCAGGACACATTCCAAACCTGTGTATTCTGGACGTCTCTCTCTCATTTCCTGGGTCCCAGACCCGAATTAATAGCGATCTTGCGATTCTCAAAAAGGAGGGGGCTACTTTATACCCTTCGGCCCCTCAGAGTTGTGGCACATTCGTAACACTGTATATATTCATCATTGTCATTATGTGTCATGTTATATGATGTAGGCGATCATGGTCCTAAGATCATAATTGGTCTTGGCAATTTTTTTTCTACAGGAGTGGTTTACCATTGCCTTCTTCTGGGCAGTGTCATTATAAGACTGGTGGGTGACCCCTGCCATTATCAATACTCGTCGGAGATTGTCTGCCTGGTGTCAGTGATCACATAACCAGGACTTGTGATCTGCACCAGCTGCTCATACGACCATCCACCACCTGCTCCCATGGCTTCATGTGACCCTGATCAAGGCGGGGGGGGGGGGGGGGGTGGTTGCTAAGGAGATGCTACACGTTGCCCATGGGTGACCTGCAGTCTCGTGGAAGGAAGCTGCACTTACACCTCCTTTGGTAGAGATGTATTTGCACCACGAACTATATATATTATACAAAAGAGTAAGAATAACATTAACCCAAAATAGATCTTTAAATCTTTGTCACTTATGAGGAAATTCCCTCCTTACTTTGTGCACTTCAATGGTGAGTGGACTTCAACAAATGATATCTATGGTTTTAGAATATCTTGTGTTTGTGTTTGTGTTTGTGTTTGTGAAATGTAACTCCAACATTCAAGGACAGAGGAAATAGAAACCCTATGAAACAATGTCTAGTTACCCTAACAATGCTCATTGGGAAAACACTATGATCTATTCTTAAGATGTATTAGTTGGACGTGACCATGCCAGTTTCCTCCGGGTTCTGTGATTTCCTCCCACGCTCCAAAGACATTCGAGCTAGGTTTAGTAAGTAGTGGGCATTCTCTGTTGGAATCATGACGAAAATTGCGGGCTGCTCCCAGCACATCTTGATTTTTGTTGATGCATTTCACTACGTTTCAACGTTTTGAATAGATAAAGCTAAACATCATTTTTTCTTTATTTTAAAGAGTGTCTTATGGCTAAGCAGTGCCAATGTGGTTATATGAAGGCATAATCCTCTCTGATATATTTATTGATGTTCTTCAAGATTGTAACCAAGGGAGCAAATAAAGGGGAACCATTGTATATAGTGTGATTGGAAAAGACTTTGCATAAATGGCATGAATGCAGAGAAGTGGGAAAGTATGGTCTTATGAAAAAAGGATTAATGAACCACCAAGAGAAAACAGATATTTGAGTTATTGGGTGATTTTCATGTTGGCAAATTGCAATAAGTCAAGCATTACAGAAATGAGTACTATAATCTCCCTTATTTACAATCCTTATGATTTACTTAATGGAGGGACTAAGTTAATTGGCCAAAATAGGCTAAGGAGCCAAGCATTGATAGGGAAGCAAGTTTAAGGAGAAAGAGAGAGTATAAACTGATAGCAAATCTCACAAATAGATAGCAAGTTGGCAAAAAAGGAAACATACCATGGGGATATATACTTTGGTAGAGAAAATCACAAAGCCAATAGAAACAAAATGCTCCTATGCTGATGGATCTGTGTGTTCACATATTTGAAACACAGTATGATAGTGTAAAGATACAACAAGTTATCTAGAGGGCAAATTTGAAGTGGTCTTTATTGAAGGAGGGTTGGAGTACAGAGATGTCTTTGTACAACTGTACAGGTTATTTGAGTCCCACCAGAAATGTTGCATTCAGTTTTGCATTCCTTAATTGAGGAAAGATACAGTACATTTACATTAGAGTTCAAAGGAGATTCACCAAATTCCTGGAATGCAAGAGATGTCTTAAGAGGAATGACTGAGCAAAGAAGAATGGAACATGAAATTTTGAAGAAGCTTTACAAGATAGCTATCACTGACTAACTAGATCAAGGGTCCATGGACACCTCGGTTAATGGTAGGGGTCCATGAGATAAAAAAGGTTGAGAAGCCCTGAACTAGAGATTTTTTCGTAAATGACACAAAACACATTGTCTTTTGATGTGGATTATCTTTACTTATGATCAAAAGACTACAGTAATCCTAAAGTGTGCCATGAACCCTTGTGACCAGTGAAGGAGGGTAGCGGCAGCTCTCGATGCACATGAACTCATATATTTGAGTTCATCACAATACTTTAATGACTCCTTTTATCATTAAGCTTTTAAGGAGTTTTTTGTGGTGCTCATTCTGTGTATACAGTTTCCTTATGCTTCTTGTTCTTAAGTGATCAGTTTTACATTTCAACTTCCATGGGTTTCTTGTGTTTTATGTTCTATTTAAGGTTATTCTCGACCAGCGCTCATCACTGAGTCTTGGATTCGAGTTCTGTGTGCTCAGGTCCCTAGTAAGTAAGCACTTAGTTTGATTATTCCCTGTATTATTCTCTGAATAAACCTTCATCATTAATTTCTAATATTGATTCCTGTGTTTACTTCATACCTGGGTCCACTTGTCTAAAGAGAGTAACTTTCCACTGCCCCTACAAGCCTCAGGTTCAACCATGCAAGTTGAACTCAACTCTGCTGGATATCAATCTGCTGATGATCCAAATGAAGTACAAATTCTGGTGACTCATCAGGTAAGCTTGTCCCCTTTGATATTTTGTACAGTTCTCCCCCTGCTGCTTTGAGCTCAGCTCCATAATTCAGCTCTCTACCTGGACCCATCTGATATATCTGTAAGCTGGATTACACAGTTTTTAATGTTACAAACACAGGCAGTGCTGCAGATGTTGGAATCTTGACCAACATACACAAAATGGTGGAGGAACTCCTCAAGTCAGGCAGCATCTATGGAGTGGAATAAACAGTTGAGGTTTCAGGCCGAGATCTTTATCAAGACTGGAAAGGAAGGGGGCAGAAGCCAGAGTAAGAGGGTGGGCGGAGGGGAAGGGTACAAGCTGGCAGGTGATAGGTGGAACCAGGTGAGGGGTAGGTGGATGGGTGGGGCATGAAAGATAAGCAAGCTGGGACATGATAGGTAGATTAGTTAAAGGCCTTAAGCACCAGAAAACTAATAGGAGAGGCCAGTGACCATGGAATAAAAGAAATGAAGAGGAGAACCAGACAGAAGTGATGGGTGGGTGAGGAGAAGAAAAGGGTTGAGAGGGTAACCAGAATGGAGAATGGAAAAATAAGTGGGGGGAGGGAGAGTAATTACCTGAAGTTAGAGAAATTGATGTTCATGCCACACATAGAAACATAGAAATCTACAGCACATTACAGGCCCTTCAGCTCACAGTGTTGTGCAGACCACGTAAACTACTTTAGAAGCTGCCTAGAATTTCCCTACTGCATAGCCCTCCATTTTTCTAAGCTCCATGTACCTATCTAAAAGGGTCTTAAAAGACTCAATTGTATCCACCTCCACCACCGTTGCTGGCAGTGCATTCCATACACCCAGCACTCTTGGTGTGAAAAACTTACCTCTGAAACCCCGCTTGTACCTACTTCCAATTATGACCCCTCGTGTTGGCCATTTCAGCCCTGGGAAAATGCCTCTGGTTAGTCTCATGATCGATGCCTCTCATCATCTTATACACCTCTACAGGTGATTGTTACACTCTATCATGAATGTTTCAAATGCATAACTTTGAAATACTTTCCAAGTGAATAAACTTAATTTTAGTAGGTACGATGGGTTGCCTTACTTCAATAAGATTTCAGGAAGTTCACGTTTAATTAAAATTCAACCAAACATGAATACTCATAAATATAGCCAAACAAAGCAGTATTACTCCCGAGCCAAGGTGCAAAGGTACCAAAAGTCACACACAGCAGAGATAAGACATCAGTAAAATATAGTCACACACAAAAAGGAAGGAGATAATGCAAAGGAGTTGTATGTTCTTAATATATACTCTATGTTAAGATGGGAAATAAACTTTAAAATCTCCCTGCTCCTGCTCTTCTGCTGCAGAGCTAAACAACTCCCCCCCTCCATATTGACATAAAATACCTTGTGCAAACAGACAACTCCATTTTTAAAAGCTTCTTATCATATTATTGTAAACACAATGGCTTTGTGGACAATCAAAAGCAACATGAGGTCGGCTGCATGCCTCTTCGTCATTGGGCACTGTCATAAAGATTCATAGCTTGTGTTTTTACACAGCAAGGTTCTCTCAAAGCATTAGTGATTCTTCAGTTTGATCAATATCTGGAATTGCGGAGAACCAATAATCTCTTATTGTACAGCCACCCAAACCTATTAACTAGATTCAGTACACTACACTTCTTGCAGATACTGGTACAGTAGGTTGCTTAATTCTGTTTATGATTTGAACAACAGCACACTTCCCACTTTCTTCACCTGTGGTTTCAGTTTATAATGCCTGAAATTTTACAAGTAGCAAGTTTACCCTATTGTTACTTGCAGATATCTACTGCTTTGCTTTAAGTAAATCAGAGCTTTCATCTTCCCAATAGTAGAGGAATGTGTGATGGAGAATTAGTCATGGGGTGGAATGGATCATTGGAGCGTTGCAAAAGGCAAACGTTTCCATTGAAGGAATCTGGTGAATATCTGATCCATGCAGGAACCACTCAAATATTTGAAATGTAAAAAAAGTCTCGTTTATGTGTCACAGCGTGCTCCCTGAGGACCGGGCTGGACACAGGTGTGCAGGATCGGCAGGCTCCCAGTCACAGAAAGCGCCAATGAAACCCAAAACCAGGAGCAGAGGGTGACAGGCTCACAACTCAACCCAGGAGTGGAAGAATGGCAGAATCCCCCAGGAGAGAGGGGTACAATAGGGTAGACTCAGGAACACCAACAGAGCCTCAGGAGAAGCAACAATTCATTCTCTCTGACACTATGACCCCAATAAGGCATTGAATGAGAGCCCTCTTGAAATAATCATAGAATGTGAGAAACATGTACCAGCCATGATTAGCTTGACAGGATTAAACTGAAAATCCAAGGGCATAACAACTCTAGTTAAGATTTTGATCAGTGAATACAGGTGCTCAAAAACCCAAGAAGCTCAACGCTCTATGGCAAGCCTGAGCGCTCATAGAATATGGACAGATTTTCAATAAAGTTAGCATAAGGTGTTAGTGAAACCTAATTTGGAGTATTGTGTGCAATTTTGGTCACCTACCTGCAGGAAAGATGTGAATAAGGTTGAAAGAATACAGAGAAAATTTACATGGATGTTGCCGGGTCTGGAAGACCTGAGTTACAAGGAAAGATTGAATAGGTTAAGACTTTATTCCTGAGAACAGAGAAGATTGAGGGGAAACTTGATAGAGGTATACAAAATTACGAAGGGTAGAGATAGGGTAAATGCAAACAGGTTTTTTCAGCTTTAACTTATAACCTCTGGGACTACAATCAGAGGTTGTGGATGAAATTTGAAAAGTTTAAGGGGAACAAGAGGAGAAGCTTCTTCACTGGGAGGGTCGTAAGAGTGTGGAATGAGCTGCCAGCACATAGTGGTGCATGCAAGCTGGATTTCAATGATAAAGTGACGTTTAGATAGGTACACAGATGTAGAGGTATGGAGGGCTAAGCTCCATACCTAAGGTGCAGGTTGATGGAAGTAGGCAGTTTAAATGGTTTGACATGGACTGGATGGGCTGAAGGACCTGTTTCTGTGCTGTACTTTTCCATGACTCTATGTTGTCCTGTGAAAATATAAAGTGAATAATTTGAAATAAATTATAAAGCATCCTGAAACTTGAAACTGGGTACACATTCTAAACCTTCTCTCAAAACCTTGTATGTTGCAATGAAGACTAGCACTAACTACAGTGATTGCAGGTTATGTTTAATCTTCCATCAAGATTAATCCCTCTTCCCCTTCCCAGACTTCAACCCAATGAATCAATGCTGCACTCAAGCACACCAATTATGTTTTCTCATAGGTATGGAGAACAAAGACGTAAACCACACTTTTAACTGAGGTACAATTCAGAATATTTCCTTTGTTGTTAATTCGTGTGTGTTTTTGTTCATTCGTGAGTGTTTTTGATTTGACTCTCCATAATCTAGAATGAACCAGAGTTTTTAACTTTGTGTTTAGGGATCAGGATAAGTTTTCTAGAGGTGATTATTCTCTTGCGATCCCAGTTTTACATCAATGTCATCGCGCTCCATCCCAAGGAATAAAACCTTTTAGATTACATGTAAAGCCCACACTGTTTGTTAAATTAACATTCATACCAAGCTTCTCTATCTGGCTTATCATTGAGATGCTAATCTCTTATTGGTTTAGTGCTTCTGTTAAAATAACAGTGTGATATATAAAAATGATGAAGTTTTATTCAATAATATCAAAATGGTATTTTCTGAGTTTATAGTCCTGACTGTGGTACCATTTGTGACAGTCCCCAGGAGGGAATTGCAGGAGGCTGTGAAGATTTATTACTAAGAGATGTTTGGTAGTATTTTTTTAACGGCATAATGAACTAAAATTCATCTTTCTTCTGAGAGTTCCTCTCACTAAATGTCAGTCACAAGGATTAATGGTTTGATAAAACAATCTATTTTAAGTCTGTTTCAACTGATCCCTTATTCACAACCATATCATATGCTTGATGAAAACTCATATCAATGCATACTGCCAATCTAATTATTCAATTCCTACTAAGCAAGCTTATTACAGGAGAAGGCACTGTTCTGAAAAAAAGAGGATATATTCATCAGGTGAATACTCTGCATATCTACTTACTAGCAATTTATTTTTTAATGTCAGAGTGTAAAACAATAAAGACTGTTCTACAGAAGATTTCAAAGATGCTCTACATATCTGATAAGCCTCTTTTAAAGCCATGTTGAGAATACACTTGAGGTCATATGCAACACTGTTGACAAACATATGGTAATGAATAAACAGTCGATGTTTCAGGCCGAGACCCTTCTTCAGGACTGGAAAGGTGCCAGGATAAAAGGTGGGTGGAAGGAGGATAGCAGGAAGGTGATAGGTGAAACCAGGTGTATGGGAAAGGTAAAGGGCTGGAGAGGAAGTAATTTGATAAGAGATGAGATTGACCATAGGAGAAAGGGATGGAGGAGAGGACACAGGGAGAGGTGATAGGCAGGTGTGAAGAGGTAAGAGGGGTATAGAAGATCATTTATGTAGTAGCTTAATATAATATAATATAATATAGAATCACTTAACAATAGCCTAACAAATATTTTTATTCCAGATTCCAAAAAAATGCAAACCTCGGTATTCATGCTGTTATTTTTGAGTCACTGGTAAAGGGGTCCCTCCAAGAAGATCACAACCTTGTCATGGTTTGGAGGCTTGTGTGCCTCATTGACCTGGAGAGCTACATTGGATGGAGTTTGGGCTTGATGATTTGGCTCTTGGTAGGGTCACTCATGCCAAACAGTTCAAAGGCAGAGACCAGACTAACAGTGGTCCACCTGTCCTCCAGATTCAGGGGATCAGCTCACGGCCAACAGCTTTGAATGGTTAAATAAAAACTGCTATGGAAACAGCAATGATTGAAAAGCTACAGAACCTAAGCCCTACCTCCCTCTGCAACTGGATCCTCAATTTCCTAACCAGAAGACCACAATCTGTACAGGTTATAAATAACATCTCCACCTCGCAGACAACTAACACAGCTGTGCTTAGCCCACTGCTCTACTGTGTCTGCACCGAAGACTGTGTGGTTAGGCATAGCTCAAACAGCACCTATTAATCTGCTGATGATACAACCATTGCTGGTAGAATTTCAGATGGTGACAAAAGGATGTACAGGAGTGAGATATACCAGGTAACAGGAAGTTTGAGGATTGGGAAGCTATTAAAAACCACAGAAAGCAGCTAAAACTGGAATGAGAGAAAAGATGAAATATGAAGGTAAGCTAGCCAATAATACAAAAGAGGATACTAAAAGTTTTTTCAGATATATAAAGAATAAAAGAGATGAGAACAGATATCAGACTGCTGGAAAATATCACTAGAGAAGTAGTTATGTTAGACAGAGAAATGGCAGCCGAACTTAATACTGTAAGTATTTTGCGTCAGCCTTCACTGTGGAAGACACTGCATTATGCCAGAAATTCAAGTGTTGGGGGTACAAGTGAGGGTAATTGCTATTACTAAGGTGAAGGCGCTTGGGAATCTGAAAGGTCTGAAGTTAGATAAGTCATCTGGACCAGAGGGACTACACCCCAGGGTTCTGAAAGTAGCAGAAGAGATTGTGGAGTAATGATTTCTAAATGGACAATGAGGTCATGAACACTACCTCAGTCATTTTCTTCCTCTCTTTTTGCACTACTTATTTAATTTTTATGCACAGGTACAATATACACACTTACTGTTGTTTATAGTTTTTATTGTAGATTTCAAAGTATTGGTGCCACTAATCGACACATTTGATAACATATTGCCAGAGATAGCAAAGTTGATTCTGCTTCTTTCAAGAATCACTAGATTCTGGAATGTTCCAAAGGAATGGAAAATTACAAATATCACCGAACTCTTTAAAAACAGAGGGAAGCAAATTTTCCTCAAGGGAAAATCTTGCCTGACAGATCTGCTGGATGCTTTTTAAGGAAGTAACAAGCAGGATAGACAAAGGAAAGTCAGTGGATGTTGTTTGGTTGGATTTTCAGAAGGCCTTTCACATGAGGCTGCTGAACTAGATAAGAACACATGGTATTACAGGAAAGGTACTAGCATAGGAAAGAAGATTGGTTGATTGGCAAGAGACAAAACATGGGAATAAAAGGAGGCCTTTTCTGCTTGGCTGCTGGAGACAAACGGTGCCCACAAGGGTGGGTGTTAGGACCCTCCACTTTTCACATTACATGTCAATAATTTGGCTGATGGAGTTATTGACTTTGTGGCCAGATTTGAGGGCAATATGAAGATAGGTGTTGGGGTAGGTATGTTGAGGAAGTGGAGTCTTCAGAAGGACTTAGACTGATTAGGAGAAAGTGCAAAGAAGTGGAAGATAGAATATAGTGTAGGGTAGTGCATGGTCATGCACATTGGTAGAAGGAATAAAGGTGTAGACTATTTTCTAAACAAGGAAAAAAAGTCAAAAATCAGAGATGCAAATGGACTTATGAGTCTGTGTGTAGAATTTCCTAAAGGTTAACTTGCAGTTTGAGTCAGTGGTAAGGAAGGAAAATGCAATGATTGCACTCATTTTGAAAGGACCTGAATATAAAAGTACTGATATATTGCTGTGTCTTCATAAGGCATTGACCAGACTGCACTTGGAGTATGTTTTGAATCACCTGTCTAAGAAAATATGGACTTACCTTGGAAAGAGTCCGGAAGAGGTCCATGAGGATGATTCCAGGAATGTAGGGTTAACATACGAGGAGCATTTGATGGTTTTGTGCCTGTACGTGCCAGAGTTTAGAAGAATGAGAGGGGATCTCATTGAAACTTACTGTATATGTGTGGAATTCTCCAGCACACTTTCAATCTGAGTCTCAGCCTGCAAAGAGACCTGACAGTGTGGAAAACATCACGTGCGGTCCCAGTACCCAAGAAGGGCCAACTGAAAGTCTTGAAGGACTACCGTCCAATGGCCCTGACCTCACACATCATGAAGATGCTGGAGAGGCTAGTCCTGGCTCACTTCTGTCCCCAGTCAGATCAGCTCCCAATTTCCTGCAGTTTGACTACTAGGAACACATTGAAGTTGACGATGCTGTCATCTAACTGCTTAACAGAGACTACTCCCATTTGGTAAGCAGGGTAGTACTGTGAGGATCATGTTTTTTGATTTCACAAGTGTCTTCAATACCATACAACCCTCAATGCTGGGAGAAAAGCTTCGTTCAATGCATATTGGCATTTCCATTGTATCCTGGATAATGGACTACCTAACTGGCAGACCAAAGTATCTGCGGCTTCAGAGCTGTGTGTTAGACATGGCTATAAGCAGCACTGGGGTCCCACAGAGGCCTGTATTGGCTCCCTTCCTGTTTACCCTGTATACCTTGGATTTTAGATACAAAACGGAGTCATGTCATCTTCAGGAATTATCTGATGTCTCAGCAATAGCTGAATATATAAAGGGAGGACAGGAGAATGAATACAAACCCCTGGTGGAGGAATTAATCAAATGGTGCAAGCTGAATCATCTGTAGATCAACATTAGTAAGACAAAAGAAATGGTGATGGACTTTTAGGAAGACTGAGCCTGCATTGTTCCCTGTTACTATTGATAGTGAGGACATTGATGTGATGAGGACCTACAAGTACCTGGGGGTCCACCTGGATGACAGAGTTGAGTGGAGCACAACACAGAGAAGGGCTGTACTTCCTGAGGAGACTGAAGTTCTTTGCAGTATGCAGGCCTCTCCTTCATATGTTCTACCAGTCTGTTGTCACCGTTGCAATCTTCCATGCGATGGGTGTGCTGGGGCAATGGCATCAACATGGGTAATGCCAACAGGCTCAATAAACTGATTAGAATGGCTAGCTCTGTTAACTGGACACACTGAAGGCTATGGTAGACCAATGGACCATACAGAAAATCCTGGTAATTATGGGCAATGTTTCTCACCCTCTGTATGAACAGTGGAGCATTTTTAGTACTAGACTAAGACAACTGCACTGCTCCAAACAGCGCTATATGAGGTCATTCCTACCCTCGGCCATTAGGCTCTATAATGAGTCAACCTATCACCAGGGAAGTGATGTCCCCCTCCTGTTAGACTGGTTGTGGTAACTTTTTTTATTCTTTCTACTTCTCTTCTAATATTTATATCTGTCCACTTGTAATGCTACCTTGACACTAATTTCCTTTGGGATCAATAAAGTACCTACCTATCTTGAAAGGCCTAGATAGAGTGGATTTGGGAGGATGTTTCCTGTAGTGGAGGAGTCTAGAACCAGAGGGCACAGGCACATTATAAAGGGACATCTCTTTAGAACATAGATGAGGAGGAATTTCTTTAGCCAGAGTGTGGTGAATCTTTGGAACTCATTGCCACATAATGCTGTGGAAGGTCAAGTCACTGGGTATATTTAAAGCAGAGATTGATAAGTTCTTGATTAGTAAGAGAGTCTAAGGTTTTGGAGAAAAGGCAGGAGAATGTGGTGAGAAGGATGATAAATCAGCCATGATGGAATAGCACAGCAGACTCAATGGGCCAAATGGCCTAATTCTGCTCCTAATGGTCTTATAAAAGGCGAAGGGACCAGTTTTAGCTTTCTTTGTGAGGTGGAAATGAGGAAATAATAAAATTAACATCAATGAGGTGGATCTGGAGGTTTTATTAGGTGGATCCTTCCAATAAATCAGGGGTTCCCAACCTGGGGTCTGTGAACCCTTTGGTTAATGGTAGGGATCCATGGCAAAAAAAAGGGTTGGGAACACCTGCACTAAATAATTCAGAAGCCTGGTCAATCCAGCAGGACAAGGTTGTTATACTGCGCATAATAATATGCCACATCCAGTTAAAAGGTCCAAACCATGACTTAAACATATCCACACATCTTAGTAGAATACTCCAAAAGATATATCAGCATTTGTATAAAGAGCTGTCTCCTCATCTTTATCCTAAAAGGATGGCCTGCTAACCTGAGCCTTAAATCTGTGCACCCCCTCCTCACCCTCAACCTTGTCTGAAAGACTTCTGTGTATCAATGATGGTTGCCTCTTATTATTTTATTTAGTGAGTGCAGTTTATGTTTAAATCTTCTTTCAGGCTTAATATCTCTTGCCATCCCAACTCAGTGTATTAGCACTAAAACTCGACAAAGCCAATCATATTTTTCTTTACTTACAGAGAACAAAAGTGTGCTCATTTTACCAAATGAAGTGACATCAAAGCCAGAGCTTAATATCAAATTACTTCCTTACTTATGTGCATAAGCAAGAATTCCTTGAGGGAAATCAAATAATGCATCAGGATTGAAAACGGCTGTAGAGAATTATAGACTCACCCAGCTCCATCATGGACACTATTCTCGCCATCATCAAGAATGTCTTCAAAGACGATGCCTCAAGAACGCAACATTCACCATGAAGGACCCTCTCTATCTGGAACATGTCCTCTTATTACTATTGTTGGGAAAGAGGAACAGGAGCCCGATGACCCTCACAATTCCCTCTCACCACCAGGTTTCAGAATGGTTCATGAAATCTCTCTCCATCCATCTATCATAACATCATTTTTTTTGAGTCTTGTACTGTGCTGCTGCCATAAAACACTAAACTTCATGGCATTGATGATAATGGACCTGGCTCACATTCTGGAGCACTGTCTCTGCCGTTTCCACTGCAGCTCACTACTGGTCATTCAGGTAGCTCCCTGGGTGAGAAACCGATGATTTCCTGTCCTTGCAGAACTGTTGACAAGTGTTAAGATGTCTGTTTTGACAGCCACAGCTTACTGAGAGGAGTAAAATTCAGAACTGTAATGATGGATCAGTGGAATTACAAGGTGGACTATCGGAACCATTAACTTACAGCACTTGTTGCTCAGGCTCTTGGACTAAAAATGTGTTTTCTTGCATGTCTATGTTCTTTTTCTCTTTCTCGCTATTTTGAACACGTGCATATTTTTGCACCTTGGCTTCAGAGGAAAGCTGTCTTGTTTGGCTGTATCTATGTATGTAATAATGAAGCTCAAGTGTTGTGAGGATTCTTGTTGGAATGTCCTTGAGAGTGCACTGAAAAAGACATCCTGCAGTGAGTTTCAAACTTTATGCAAACTTCTGTCAGTTCGATAGGTGAATCTTTGATGAATGATAGCTCATTGCTGCGAGTATTTAGAAGGACTGACGTATTAGAATTGAGGTAATACATTATAGTTAGCACTGCTTTGAGACAAATGGCATGCAATTCTTAAAAGGACAAATGTTGACAGAGAGTAAAGGAGAATCAAATACCACTGAGGAGTTGCTGTGCAAGGCACAGACAATTTTAAGAGCTGCATAACTTAGTTATTTGTCTATGATCTTTTTTTTATGCAATGGACCAATACCATTAAGACTAGTTAAAGAAAGGTAGATTTGAGGACACAGGTAGGCTGCAGAAGGACTTAGATTCAAAGAAAGGCAAGAAAGTGGCAAATGAAATACAATGTTAAAATGCATGGTCATGCACTTTGATAGTAGAAGTAAATGTGCAGACTATTTTCTAACTGGGAAGAAAATCCAAAAATCTGAGATGCACACAGACTTGGAAGTCTTTGTGCAGAACACCCTGAAGGTTAACTTGCTGGTCGAGTCGGTGGTGAGGAAAGCAAATGCAATGTTAGCATTCATTTCAAGAGGTCAGATTATAAAAGCAAGGATGTGATGCTGAGGCTTTATAAGGTGAGGCCTTGCCAGTGCCTTGAGTATTGTGAACAGTTTTGGACTTCTCATCTAAGAGAAGATGTGCTGGCATTGGAGAGGGTTCAGAGGAGGTTCACAAGGATGATTCCAGGAATGAAAGGGTCATCATACGAGGAATGTTTGATAGCTCTGAGTCTGTACTCACTGGAATTTAGAAGGATGAGAAGGGGGGAATCTCAATGAAACTTTTTGAAAGTTGAAAGGCCTAGACAGAGTAGATGTGGAAAGGATGTTTCCCGTGGTGAGTGAATCTAGGACAAGAGGGCACAGCCTCAGGCTAGAGGAGCATCCTTTTAAAACAGAAGTGGAGAAATTTCCTTAGCCAGAGGGTAGTGAATTTGTAGAATTTGTTACCACAGGCAGCTGTGGTGGCCAGGTCATTGGATGTATTTAAGGCAGAGCTTGGCAGGTTCTTGATTGGATATGCCATCAAAGGTTATATGGAGAAGAGCAGTTGTGGGGCTAAGGAAGGAACAAAGGATCAATCGTGATTGAATGGCGGAGCAGACTCAATGCACCAAATGACCTAATTCTGCTCCTCTATCTTTGATCTTATTAAGCAAGGGGACCATGACTCCAGATTAGGGAGCCCTGGTCTAGCAGCTAATCTCTGATCTGGTCTCTTATCTGGGGGAAACCAGGCTTCTCTTAGGCTGTCCTCTGGCACACAGGTGTTCACTGCTGGACAGTGGTTGAGGGTTTAACAGGGCTGGACAGCGAGGGAATTCACCTTGGTGCACGAAAGGCTGAATGGACCAGAAGTGGGAATGCCTGGAAAATAGCCTCGGCGCCCTTGTTGGGAGTATAATTAGATTACTTAGTGTGCAAATCAAGAATTTATTGGAACTGAGACTCTTACGGGATCCTTCACTTGTTATAAAAAGAGGTAAGTGGGATGAGAGACTCGAATAGCAGAAGGAACTGGGGGAAAACAATTCCACCGGCCGACACATCATAGCAAATTGAATGAGCTTGGATGTTCTCCATCTGCAAATGGAAGAAGGATCCCTAGAGAGTGGAGGAAAAATAACGGAGAAAGCAAAATATCTGATTGTGGCCTTTCCCCCCCCCCCCCCCCCAATTAGCTATTTTTAAATGGTTTTCAAATTTTGTAGCCAAAAATACTTTGTGACAGATTTATTTTAAAAGGTACCTGCAGTCTTATCCATAGTTACAATCATATGATGGGTTAAAATGCTGGCGGATACATTGTTTGGATTTAGTGATCCTGCTGGCTGATCGGAAAGGTGAGATATCACAGTTATAAATAGTCCCCTTGCATGTTAGTGCAAAAATAGTGCATCACTAACTTAATTAACACTCCAAGATATTATTGCAAATAAAAATCTTAGCTCATAAGCAGAGCTGAAAACTGTATACTATAAATGGATAACCTTTTAAAATAATATGTATTTTTGGTAATTTGATGATCAGTTTCTGTACAGCATTCCATCATATCCAGCAGATCAGCTGATTAAGAAAATTTCTAATTACTGTCAAACCTAAAACAACCTAGGCTGACTGGGTGGAGCTTCATCTCTACCAAAGGAAGTGTAAGGCACTCCTTCTGACATCTTGGCTTTGCAGTTTGACCCAAACAGCTGATGTTTCATTTCCTGAAAGGTGGCTAGAAATAAGTTGTTTCTGATGTTTTTAGTTGAAATGCTCCCACATACTTGGAGTGGTGGGGTGGAGATATGTCTCTACTAGAGGAGGTTTGAGGCACTACTTTCCTCCGCTAGCCTGGAGGCCACTCTTGGGCAAGGTGTAGCACCTGATTAGCCCCTCTATCAGGGTCATGTGAAGCCATAGGATCAGGTAGTGGATGGTCGTAAGAGCAGCTGGTGCATATTATAAGACCTGGTTACACAACCATTGACGCCAGGCAGACTGATGCACCATCAATAACTCACTCTGAGACGTAAGAGCGAGATATCGGCTTTTATTGACTGGAAGAATGAACAACACTACATCCTGGAGAATGAGGCCGGGCTCAGGCCTCAATCGCCTTTATACAGGGGTCTGTGGGAGGAGCCACAGGAGCAGTCCAGACAGGTATATGTAGTTCACCACACAGACAATGTCTGAAGTGTATTGATAATGACTGGGGTCATCTGTCTTATAACAACACTGCCCAGACGAAGGCAGTGGCAAGCCACTCCTGTAGAAAAATTCCACAAGAACAATCAATATCATGGAAAGACCATGATCGTCTAGGCCATACGACATGGCACATAACGTACGAATGAAAACAACTCAATAAGCTCCTTTGGATGAGTAGCAATACTTCCAAAATGTGAATTTTAGTTGTTCAGTTTCTAATAGTACTTCAACATCACAAAATGGAAGGAGTTCTGTAAACTCCTTTCCAACTGGGAAAAATTATTCATATGTTGCTAGGGAACAATATTCATTTGTTTTAACTTGTTACTTACTGAAGATAGAGTGAAAATTGGCATTCATTTTTCTGTATAATTAAATGCAAAAGACTTGAAACTGGCAAAATAATTTTAATGTCATTTGGCTTATATTTCCTTATCAGTACAACTTACAATATATACATTCTTTTGTAATTGGAATATTTGCATACTCTATTAAAACAAGAGCCTCTAGAAATTAAGCATATTACATTGCAAAAAGTAGAAAACACTATGGAACAAATTATTTGTGATTATAAATAAAATACATTTGTATTAATATCCCAAAAAGAGTTAGTGAAAGATCTTCCTCCATAATATTTATTAAGTTTGTTTTAAAATAATTCTAATGGAATGTGCATATAATTTAGCATGGTCCCAGTACAAAGAATCAGTTGTGATACAATTATTTAAATACTAACTGTCTACAGATGTATTCTTTCTGAATTACTTTGCCCCCAAACATAGTACTGGATAGTAGCCAGCGGCATATTTCAACCTGCTGTGCTTGTTAAGGAACAGCACAATCTGTTGTGGTGGATGTGACTTTCCAGCACTTGCATGTGGGTGGCACTAGTAATAGTTTACTGTTAAAAAATACATCATGTAGGATAACGTCACAATTCCAAGCGACTAGTTGGCAGGTGTGTGTCATAAGATAAGACACAAATCAGTTCTGGTCAACAATTCACTGAAAACATTTCCAGTCTTTTTGATTCATAATTTATTCCATAGAATTATCCTAGTCATGTTTCAAGAGTTTAGATGAAAGATCAAGCATTTTAAACTGCTAATTACATGCTTAATGTTTAAAATAAATCTACTACTCATTAAATCTTTAAACAGCTGTTGCTTTTTCATGGTTATATATTCTTATCATGGGGATACAATAGACTCCTTCAAGAATGAATCCTTGGCCCAGAAGACCGAATTTACTGGTAAATTCAGGTCACTTGGAGACCTTAACAGCTGAAATTGAAATGTATGCCGAAATGTTAAACTTCTGACCTAATGAAACTAACACACGATTTCTTGGGTGGGGCAGCTATAGTGCTCCGGGGGGGGGGGGGGGGGGTGAAGAAGGGAGAGGCCAGTTTCTTCAAACTGATTTATTGCTCGGACAGATATAATAAAAGGAAACTAAATAACACCACATTTTTTTCCTATTTCGGCACCCAGAGATTGCCAGTTACATCAGAAAGAGCATGGGAGTAAGCCAATAGTTCTTGGAAACACAAAAAGTCATTTTGTAGATAGCCATTTTGACATTTTTATGCACAGGAATGTTAAAGTGAAAAAGGTTGCTTGCTATTCCAGGATATATTTGATGATTGTCTTCTTTATTTTATTGTGTCTTTTTGTGCCACAGCAGATCTAGAGTGACAATTATTTCATTCTCTTTTACATTTGTGTACTGTAAATGGCATTGAACAAATTTGAATTAGCCATCGCTGCTAAAAAATTGACCTGGGCAGAAAGAACATTGTGAGGTATTGGCTGGTTTAATTCCAAAACCCTTTCTTAAAATCAATATAACTATACATTAACTTAAATCAGGACAATAACATGCAATTATATTGAATGAGAAAGTTGCGTGCTTGTAGTATTAGTATTAGTAGTAGTGTGATCATTCGAGTTGAGCATGATATTCCAAGGGGTTTCACAAGAAGTAGACCAGGCCTGAAGAAAAACTTGAGGACCTGCCTGACACTGCCACCCAACAGCAACTTCAGGCCTAGATTCGAGAAAATATCCAGTACCATAGTCCTGAATGAGTGCAAGATCTCTGATGTCCTGGAGCTAATTATGCAATTGAGAAACAGCCCCCTAAACCTAATTGAATCATATTTTCCACCATAAGCTCATAGGATGGAATATTTTGTATTCTTATTCATCCTTATCTTCAAGTCATATTGGCATTGTTTTACATAAGGGAGCGTTTTATCTTCCATACCTGTGTAACCCTCAGGTTCTGTAAGTCCAGCGAAGACAATCTGTGGCCCTGCCAGACGGGTGAGATTGGGATGTGAGTCCACCCCGAAACCCCCAATTTGTGTGGATGCTGTGACTCGTTCCCCTGTTACAAATCAGTACCATGAAGCAACAGACAGTACACTGCATACAATTAAACCATTAGCTTTATCATTTTTAATTTGACTACAGGGTTAGTGAAGAAAAAGCAAAAAAAAAAGGAAAGGGCCGATTTTAATGAAACAGTCTAACGTGCGCGAGTTGGAGCTCATGGTTTCCCCTTCACCGATCCTCCTTTGATCTCCCGGCTTTTGTTGGGTCATTGCTCCACTCTGGCATCTTCTCCCTTCATCTCCCTCCGAGCAAAAGACCCAGACCACCCTGGTGTCAGACACACGGCACGAACACACCCTCCTGTCATTGGACGGCTCATATTCTGAAGCACCCGTTATCTCTAACCATAACCCAAACACTGCTTCTACAGAAAGACCACTACACTAGCAGGGAAACCTTTCCCAGGGTGTTACATTTGTGTCCACCATAAGGGAATCTTATCCCTAATGCAGAAAAGTAACACCCTGAATTGATTGGCATTGAATTCCATTCCTACATTGATATTATTTATTAAAAATAACCATTCACATCTTCATGTTCTTTATCAGTAATTTAGCACACTTAGAGGCATTTGCAAACACCGCTAGATTTATTGCAGCTAATTCTTGAGCACCAAGGCAAGTGATATGATTGGTTAACAGAAAGAAAGAAGCAACATTCAAGGTAAAGAGATAGATGTTCATGTCCTGCTGATTTACTGAGCATTCTGGGGGAAGACTGCTCCCATTGTCACTTCTTGGCTCAGCAGATTTAACTGCAAGCTGCAGAGTCTGTGAAAGACTAACAGAAGTAAGATGATATTGCACCACTTATTGTGATGGAGCAGTGAATGCAGTTGTAGGTACTGTAGAGATCTAGTATTTCAATGCATGATGGAAGAACCTCAAGACTCTGGTGGTAGTGAGGTCGACACTGAAACTCCCAGAGCATAGGTATGCGAGGACAATGGGGTCCCTGCATCTCAAGAGGAAGTCTGGTTAAACCTTCACTGCCCTTGCTACAGTACATGGCAAGTAGATGCTGTCTTTGGTAAGGAGGCCAGAACTACACACAGTTCTCCAGGTATAAGGGCCTTGTTCCTGAACTCAATCTCTCAGTGAAGATCAATACAGCTTTTCTTTATGAAACGCTTATACACCTTCATGTTTGCTTTCAGAGAAGTGTACAACAACCACCAGATTTTTCTTTTAGATTAACAATCCCAGTCTATAACCATTTGTCACAGTTGACTAGGTAACAACCTCTGTCTTAATTTCCCTCACACTGAGTAATGGTGAACCCAAATGCAGAGCAAAATCACACAAAATTAGAGGAAAAATATCTAGTAAGGCTTAACAAACTACGAACCCATGGTATGAGGGGAATGACTCTAGCATGGACAAAGCAGTGGCTGACTGGCAGGAGCCAAATAGTGGGAATAAAGGTTGGCTCCTGGTGACTAGTGGTGTTCTACTGAGGTCTGTGTTGGGACTGATTCGTTTACATTGTTCGTCAATGATTTGGATGATAGAATTGATGGCTTTGTTGCAAAGTTTGCAGATGATACAAAGACAGGTGGAGAGGCAGGTTGTTTTGAGGAAGTAAGGAGGTGACAGATGAGGAGAATGGACAAAGAAATGGCAGAGGGAATACAATCGGGAAGTGTAAGGTCATGCGCTTTGGTAGAAGAAATGAAAGGGTTTACAATTTTCTAATTTGAGAGAAAATCCAAAAATCTGAGGCTCAAAGGGATTTGGGAGTCCTCTTGCAGGATTCCCCAAAGGTTAAATTGCAGGTTGAGTCTGCAGTGAGAAGTCTAATGCGATGTTAGGTTCATTTCAAGAGGACTAGAATCTAAAACCAAGGATGTAATGTTGAAACTGTATAAAGCACTGGTGAGGCCTCACAGAGTATTGTGAGTAGTTTTGGGCCCCTCATTTTAGAAAGGATGTGCTGAAATTGGAGAGGATTGAAAGGAGATTCACAAATATGGTTCCAGGATAAAATGGCATGTCCTATGAATAGTCCTTATTGGCTCTGGGCCTGTATTCACTGGAATTTAGAAGAATGAGGGGTGACCCAGTTAAAATCTATCAAATCATGAAAGGCCTTGATAGAGTGGATGTGATATGGATATTTCCTATGTTGGGAAAATCTAAGACCAGAAGGCACATTCAAAATAGAGTGGCGTCCTTTTAGAATGGAGATGAGAGGGAATTTCTTAAGCCAGAGAGTAGTGAATCTGTGGCATTTTTGCCACAGAAAGCTGTGGAGGTCATGTCTTTTTTTTTTGTAATTTATTTCTTTTTATCGAAGTTCATCATCAAACAAACATTTCCATAAGATGTATTTCAGACATTGTACATATATATCATATAATCATATATATCACAAATCTCCACGTAGTATTTATCTGAGGTATACACTTATAGAAAAGAGTGGATAGAAGAAACAAGCAAAAGGAAAGAACTATGTATAAGTAGGGAGTGATTTTTTTTTACAACAGATTCATTGATTTGTGAGCATAAAATCAGGCCTATGAGCCATTATGTAGTTAAACCATTTTTCCCAGTATGAATCAAATTGTTCCAGCTTATGATTAACAGATGCTGTTATCTTCTCCATTTTGTAAATGTCCATTGTAATTTCCATCCATGTATTTAAAGTTGGGCTCTCCTGTGATAACCATTTCCTAGTAAGAGTCTTTTTGCCAGCCACTAACAGTATATTCATTAAATATTTATCTCCTTTCAAACATTCTTGAGGTATATATCCAAAATATATGGTCTTACTCTCTAAGGGTATTTCATATTTAAAGATGTCTTGTAGGGCATTGTGTATCCCCCTCCAATAGTTTTTGATAACAGGGCAGTCCCAAAAAATATGATAATGATTTGCATTTTGCCTTTATGTATATTTAAGGCAGAGTTTGATAGATTGTTGATTGGTCAGGGCATGAAGGGATATAGGGGAAAGGCAGGAGATTGGGGCTGAGAGGAAAAATGGATCAGCCATGAGGAAATGGCAGAGCAAACTCAGGGCAAATGGCCTAATTCTGCCCCTAAATCATATAGTCTTACATAGCAGGCAAGGTACAGGCAGAGGATCCAAAAACTCACAGGCAAAGTCAAAATCCAAAAAAACCATTAACTAGATTTTGAGAAACTTGAGATTCCTGCAAACAAAGGCTAGACTTCACTTACAAGAGATGATTCCAAGACTGAGCAAAGAGACAAGGGACAAGGAACTTGTACAAGACTACAAACAAGGCACAAGTGATATGTACTAATAATTAGCCTAAAAGGCAGGTGAGCAGGAAGGGGTTCACTTTGTCATCTCTGCTTCCCTCTGGTACCAGTTCAAAGTGTGATACTATCTAAATGAACCTCTATTTTGGACCAACATGAATAACTTCACATTTATCCATGTTATACTGCAACTGCCACATCTTTTCCCACTCATAATCACAACTAATATTTTGCCATTGGCAGACTGAGAAATATTGCACTCAGTTCTCCTTTGCAAATCACTGAAGTACATTGCAAATAGCAGTGCACTTAATTATGACACATGTTGCTATCATCCATGAGCAAGTAACCTGGAGCCAGATACATAGCCCAAGCCAGAAGGACACTCTGGGGAAACTGAAAGCTGAATCTCTAGTAATCAGGAATAAATGGTTTATTAATTTACTAATTCAGTATTATCTGAGAGAGTCAGTACTGTAGTGCACCATGGCAGACAATTGTTAAGATGTCCAGTTGGATACTGAGTTAGTGATACCCATCTCCCATAGCATCACAGAACACTTTCAACACTTAAGGTTCTCTGTCTCGTGCTTTGGTTTGCAAAAAGTAGCCAGCACTTGGAGTCCAGTGCATTTTCTCTGTGATGATGTGGGTGCTCTGGTTACCTCCCACATCCCAATGACATTCTACTTAGGTTAATTGGTCACTATAAATTACCCCATAGGGTAGGTTAGTGGCAAAAAAAAAGGGAGTTGAGGGAGAATAAGTTGTAGGGCACAGGGAAATATGGGAATGGGAATAATGGGATAGTTCCACGAGGAGCTGGCATAACCCAGTGGGTGATCACTATTCCTGTTCTGACATGACAGTCCATGGTGAGGTCACCCTCAGGACCTTATATTCCTGTGGTGAACTAGATATACCTGTCTGACTGCTCCTGTGGCTCCTCCCACAGACCCCTGTATAAAGGCGACTGTGGGCTGCTGCTCTCCCTCATTTTCCCCAGGATGTAGTGTTGTTTATTCTTCTAGTCAATAAAAGCCGATATCTCGCTTCCTAAGTCTCAGCATGAGTTATTGATGGTGCATCAATTCCATCTAGGTAGCCCCCAACCTGGTGCATGAATATCAATTTCTCCTTCTGGTAAAGCAAAAATTTCCCTCCCCCTCCCCTCATCTTCTATACCCAACTCAGACAAGTGAGAAAAGTTAAAAGGCCAATCACTTCCCCCCGGATTCCCTCCTCCTTTCCTTTCTCCTATGGTCCTATTCTCCACTCTCTTCTCCTATCAAGTTCCTTTTTTCCAGCCTTTTACCTTTCCCACCAACCTGGCTTCACCTCCCTAGCTAGCCTTCCTCACCTCCCCACAGCTTTTTATTCTGGTGTCTTCCTCCTTCCATTCCAGTCCTGAAGAAGGGTCTCAACTGAAGCATCAACTGTTTATACATTTCCTTCTAAATTGACTCTGCACTCTTTCAAACTTATTGACACTTTTCCCGGTAAGTAAGTGACCAAAACTGCACATGATAGCCTCACCAATGTCGTGTACATCTTCAACATAACATCCCAACTCCTGTACTCAATTCTTTGATTTATGAAGACCAAAGTGGCAAAAGCTTACTTTTTGACCCTATCTACCTGTGACTCCACTTTCAAGGAATTGTGGATCTGTATTCCCAGATCCCTCTGTTCCACTGCAATGTTTTCCCCATTTAACTGTCTGGCAAAATGCCTTCTCAACACAGTGATCCTATTGATCCCTTACCTGTGGCACTCTCGATAAAGATCTCACCCATCATAACTAGTAATCTATTCACAAGGTTCATTATAAACACAGAAAGGATTAAAGTTATTGAGTGCAGAATTTTTTTCAGATTTAATAGTAAATTTATCACAACAAGCAGATGTTTCCAGAGGATGTTGATACAGGAAATGAAAATGCCCCAAGCTTTCCATCTTATCTTGAGAGAATCCCACACATCACTCCAGAAAAAATGGTTTAAGTTTCACAAGGATCAACATCAAAGTCTCTCAGAGCAGAAGTGTTGTTAATATTGACTAAAATAGCAAGAGCACATGCACCAAAACTTTCAATACACAAACACAGCATGGTGGTGTAGTGGTTAGTGCAATGCTTTACAGTACCAGTGACCTGGGTTCAATTCCCACCGTTGCCTGTAAAGAACTTGTATGTTTCTTCCTGTGACTGCGTGAGTTTCTTTTTGGTGCTCCAGTTCCCTTCCACAGTCCAACGACCGACAGGTTGGTAGGTTAGTTGGTCATTGTAAACTGCTGTCTGATTAGGTTGGGTAAAATTGGAGGTTGCTAGGCAGCGTGGATCAAAAGGCCAGAAGGGCCTACTCCACACTGTAGCTCAATAAAAGAAAATTTTAAAAGTCAGAGGGGCAAGGTAAAGTCAGCAGGTGTCAGGGAATACCAAAATAGCAAAATAAGTATATACAAGCACCGCCAGTTGATAGAAGGAGACAATGAACTGAGATGAGATGGCAACTCACAAAGTGAGCAAATGGTATACGAGTCAATCAATGCGGTTGAGCATTGTCCAACCACTGAAGGACGGTTACAAACAGCTGCTTGCTGGACCTCTCATTCACAGGACACTCCTTTATCCAGGAGCTAAGAGGAGTAACACAGCAAAGCAGGGAAGAGCTAGAGTGAAAGCAGCTGGACCTAAATTGGGTAAATTGATAAGTTTCAGTCAGGAAATAGAAATTGTCCCAGTGGATTCAAGGGAATAGTTGTTTTAGTTGACAGTAAGTTATTATATTCTGACAGCAAGAAGAGCTTTTTGCATATATTGAGCCTGGGTACCTCAGATTATTCACACCAGTTCATCTGGGATGACAATCACACCCTATTCATACAACTTGTTCTCTCTGTAGTTGCTGCCTGACCTGATGCATACTTTAGCATACTCTGTTGTCATTCCTTCTAATTCTGTCATCTTCTTGTTTTTAACTGAATCAGTGCCATTTTCCTCAGGTATTCTTTATACTAGTCTAATTCTACATTCCTACTCCCCTTGGGAAGAAGTTTCACATGATCTTCCTATTCAATGTATTAACAACATCTTATATTTATGATACCATATTTTTATGAACTATTTATATTTTATTTTCTATCATTTAGAAAGAGATTTATTCAAGTGTAGGGGAGATAAACTAAGTGTTAGCCTATTCATACGTTAAAAATTCCTGTTGAGTGACATATACTTAAAGCCACAAAATTGAGTTATTTGTGAAAAGTTTGAATTGACCATGGACAATTATTCGAGTTTTTGATTATACACGTGCACATTATGAGCAGATTGCTCACTGTGCCAGAGGTGTATGGGTGTCCAGGGAGGGGTAGCACCTCTGGTGAAGGGGATTATCATGTCCATTCTGTGGCACCTTTCTCCCCTTTGGTTCCCACCACTGGCTCCAAGTAGCTGTTCGCTGGGGACCACACCCCCGTACACAGTTGGGCTAAACCAGGTGAGGGTAGCTGGCGGCCTCATACCCCGGTGAGTTAGGGACTTGCCTGTCCCAGATGCAAAGTCAGCTCTGGTGGACTGGGAGAACGATACCTACATTGAGATCTATCAGCCAGGAAGGTGGCTGTGCAACGCTCCATGGAGGATGAATAGCGTGACAAGGCATAGAAGACATCATGGTCTTCCACTGCAACCAAGGAAGACACTTGTTCATACCACTGGACTTGAACTTCTGAGGTCAAGAGAGAGGAATTTCCCCAGTGCAATGGCTTTTCCTCTTTAAAAATTCTTCTGCACAGGTTTCCTGTCATCATTGGACACAATGACCAACCACCACTCACTGTGTCAATGAACAGGCTGCCATGAATTAAATACAGTTGTCACAATTAGTAGGTTGCACGCTTTTCCTCTCTAAGATGTTCATTTGATAGAAGTGAAACTATTTTAAATAAATCATCATTATGTGCTGTGCTGCATGATGCGGCTGATGATGGTCTCTTGGCAAATTTTTCTACTGAAATGGTTTGCCATTGCCTTCTTCTGGGCAGTGTCTTTACAAGACGTGTGACCCCAGCCATTATCAATACCCTTCAGAGGTTGTCTGCCTGATGTCAGTTGCCGCATAACCAGGACTTGTGATGTGCACTAGCTGCTCATACCTGCCGTCATAGCTTCACGTGACCCTGATCGGGGGCTAAGAAGGTGCTAAACCTTGCCCAAGGATGACCTGCAGGCTAGTGGAGGGAAGGAGCACCTTACACTTGCTTTGCTAGAGATGCACCTCCACCTCACCACATGATTGATGTAATGGCAGTTCCAAAGCTCATGACCGTTAAGATGCTTCACTAACATGGCAGAAAACAAAGGGCAATCAAGTCTGTTAAAGCATTTCATTCTGAAATATCTAATTGATTTGTATTTTAAATCCTACACAAAGTCATGAAGGAACTCACTAGACAAATGATATTTTCTCCAGTAATCTGACAGTCTATGGTCTCCTGCTATCTTGATTAATCAAATGTATATTTTTAAAGTACATATAATCTCTCAAATAGGACAATCATTTTGTGAGGTAACTCAAGAACATACCAGGAGGAGACGTCAACCATCATCGTGTGTACAGTTTCAACTGTGCAAAAGGGACAGTGATGGATGAGTCATACTGCTTCATGGGTCCACAGAAGTTCCATCAATTAGTATCTTCAGAAGAGAACTATTTTAAAATGCTTATTGCTTTCTGGTTCTCTAGAGTTGAAGGGCATGATAGGTACAGAAAGCTATATTTCTGACACGCTGTATCTTTATAATTTAATTCAGTTACTCACACTAAAAGCCATGATTTCGGGAAATGCTGTTTTTATCAATAGCAGAGTGCTGCTGATGTACTTTGGAAAATCCTTACCATGGGTTACATAATTCATTGTACTAGGCAGGCTAAATCTGCAGAAAGCAGCGCAGTTCTGTCACAGTAGGTGCTACAGAATCTGCTTGTCACAATCTCTTAATGAGCTCCTTTTGGGCATTTTATTTCGACAGCTGCTGGGATTGTTCAGATGCGCTCTGCCAATTTGCCACTGTACAGTATCAAAATTAGCACAGAGAACCAACATGATCTGTCAGGATAGAAGCATATCTGTTGCCAGCCCCTTCCCTCTCATCCCATACCACACACTGTCAGATCAGACATCTGCATTCATGCACTCCCTTCTCATGCCTTTTGGCCTTGAAGCATTCTAATTTCCTACATAACGAATCAGTATGGTAAAAACAATCTCCCACTAATATGTTCGTAATGGCTATTTATTGTTGTTGTTGTAACCATTGAATATTTGTTTTCCATTATTCTTTCACAGGTTGTGGGTGTAACTGACATTTATTGTAGAGCCTTAGTTCCCTCCCCCCGAGCTGCTCAGCCACTTCAGAGGGCATTTCAAAGCCACCCACATTGTTTTGTACTTCATGACACAAGGAAGTCCGTTCATTTCCCTCCCAAAAGGACATGAATGGATTGAATGGGTTTCATGATATAGCTGACTTTCATTCAATAGATTATTTATTTAACCAGATTTCAATACCCCAGTCACTATGCTGGGATTCTAACGCAATTTTCAAATCACATGTTCAGGTCCCTGTAGATTCTTGCTCCAATAACTTGGCACTATATTTACAATGATTGTTGTATTGACCATAAGACTACAAGACATAGGAGCAGAATTAGGCCATTCAGCCCATTGACACTGCTCCGCCATTCCATCATGGCTGATTTATTTTCCCTCTCCACCCCATTCTCTTACCTTCTCCCCGTAACCTTTGATGCTCTTACTAATTAAGAACACATCAAT
Source organism: Hemitrygon akajei (assembly GCF_048418815.1). Taxonomy (NCBI): domain Eukaryota; kingdom Metazoa; phylum Chordata; class Chondrichthyes; order Myliobatiformes; family Dasyatidae; genus Hemitrygon; species Hemitrygon akajei. The sequence goes on from NC_133146.1 coordinate 52,411,368, forward strand.
CTCTGCCTTAGATATACCCAATGACTGGCCTCCATAGCTGCCTGTGGCAATGAATTCCACAGATTCACCACTCTTCGGCTAAAGAAACTCCGCCTCAACTCTGTTCTAAAGGGATATCCTTGAATTCTGTGGCTGTGCCCTCTGATCCTAGACTCACACCATAGGAAGATTCTCTATGTTCACTCTATCTAGGCTTTTCAATATTTGATAGGTTATAAAATAATTTAATGAGAGATAAACCAATACAACTTAAATTTAAATCATGAACTTCAGATTGTTGATAATATTTGTGAAGAAGCACATAACACAGCCATGTAACTTTCCACTGCCAACTCTTTTAGAGCCAAATTAAATCCATTTAAAACACATTAAGTCCGCGTGTGCTCTAAAATAATTCAGAAGATATGTGAACCTGGTATAATCAGCAATATTGTGAAAACCCATTCACGTTAGGTACAGGCCTGCTAAGATTGCAACAGTAATTTACAGTATACGTTCTATATATAAGAGCTTTACAGATGCTCTTATGCAACTTCATTTGTAAAAATCATACAAAGTTGTTATGTTGTTAACATGATATTTTGATCTGCTGTTACCTTAAAACCTAACTGCCCAAAAGCTTTCTTGCAGTCCATCAGCAGTGTGTTTGGCTTTGCAAGCTAAGTCTTGCTTCTTACATGCAAAGGCAATTCTGCTGAATGGAAGGAAAGAACGTATTAAGAATGACTCATGATTTTTCAGGCTGACTGCTCCAGTTAAGAAGAATCAGTTCTTATATAATACAGGATTAAAAGTCTTGATTTATAATCTATTATGTTAGAATTTATATCAATTTTAGTTTTAAAACATTAATTTGCTGACAATTCTATTTGTGATAAACAATATCAGTGCCAATGGCATTAACTCAGTTTTATATTTCTATTTAATAGAATGGCTGAAGAGATGTACTGAAACGTAGGCATCATATCTTTGATTTTGAATAAGTATTACAATAAGTTTGCAACAGATCAAGATAACATACTATTTGAAAAGTAATATTGATGAGCTGTTAAGAAATAACATTGGAAAGATTGCTTACACAGGAGAAAGATAATTATGGTCTTCAAAGGTTGATTAATTTGTCAGTAGATTCTCAAAACTATGTTATACTTTTGTATTTTATATATTGTTTTCTATAGCTATTTTTAATACTCTGGTATTTCTAATTGGGTGTCACATCTCTGGGCATGGATGGAAATTATTTTTATTTTCTTTAATGGACCCTCCTCTCATCTTGGTGATTGGGTTTTATTAGCATGACAGGAAGTATCTTAGGTGAACTTTAGACTTGTTGAAATGTGGACTGATGGTAACTACAAATTAGGCAGCTCCTATTTCAGGTACTTGTGACATTCCTAGATTATTTTAAAGTTTGACATACCTGAAATGTGCTGTCACAATGATTCAAAATCAGAAGTATTTCTGTATGATGGTAAATAGCACATTCGCCGTCAGCACAGGTGTTCCACAAGGGCACGTGCTCTATTCACGTTATACTGATGACTGTGAGACTAAATTCAGCTCCACCACTATAGTTAAGTTCGCTGACAGCACCACTGCCGTTGACTGAATCAAAAGTGGTGACAAATCAGCCTATTGGAGGGAGATTGAATATCTGGTTGAATGTAACAATAAAGCTCTCACTCAACATCAGCAAAACCAGTGAGCTGATTATTGGCTAAAGGAGGGAGAAACCAGAGGTCTGTGAGTCAGTCCGCTTTAGGGGCAATCGGAGATGTAAGCGTCAGTAACCTTGGCACCATCGTATTAGAGAGAACCTGTCCTGCGGCCAGCACGGCAGAATGCACAGTCATTAGAAGATTCGGCATGTCATCCAAAACTTTGGAAAAACTCCTGTAGATACACAGTGGAGAGTATCCTGACTATTTGTAAGACATCTGCAAGGAGCGCTGCCTCAGGAAATCAGCAATCATCATCAAGGACCCCCACCATCCTGGCCTTTCTCTCTTACTGCCGTTGCTATTGGGAAGTAGGTGGAGGAGCCTTATGACCCACACCACCAGGTTTAGGGACATTTATTATCCCTCAACCATCAGGCTCCTAAATCAGTGTGAATAATTTCATTTACCTCTACTCTGAACTGACCCCACACCCTACGGACTCACTTACAAGGACTCTCCAACTCATATTCCTGGTATCACTTGTTTGTTAGATATGTATCTAATTTATTTAGGTATTTATTTATTTTTACATTTGTAGTTCATCTTCTTTTGCATATTGGTTGTTTGTCAGTCTATGCGTAGTCTTTCATTCGTTCTTTTGTATTTCTTTATTCTGCTGTGAATGCCTGCAAGCAAATGAATCTCAAATAATATATGGTGACATATACATACTTTGATAATAAATTTACTTTGAACTTTGAAATTGGTCTAGTTGTTAGGGCTTATTCTGGAGCTATGGTATATAGCAAATAGTCATTTCAACAGCAGCCAGTCTTCAGACTTGAATATGGATTGTAAATAGAGTTTAAAATGATGCAGCCCAGAACAATGGTGTTCTTGGGTCAGTTGCAGACACTCCATATAACCCGAGATGCCTGTATATGCATGAATGTAGCCCGGAGTCAGTGGGGATTCATGTTTTGGGTATGAAGATCAAGGTGTTTGAAAATTATATGTAATCCAGAGGAAGCATTGTAGATACATTGTAACTACAGGATTGTCTTGCTGTTACCTTTGATCTTTAGCATATAAGAATGTCACACAATATTGGATCAGGGAGGCCTTTTCTTCCAAGAGTGTCTCCTGCATGGTTCCTTCATGTTTGTCTGAATAAAGACTTCTATATCCTCTGGCTTCAGTGTCTCTCTAGGACTTTTTCACAGTCACAACACTAGTCACGACAAAATATTTCCTACTTTACCTCAAACCAACATAGTCTTCCTTGCAGTATTTCCTGAAGATGCACTAATGTCATGGTGCATCCAATAATTGGAATTCGGTTTACAGCACAAAGGGGTCAGATATTTACGGTGTGTGTAAGTTACCTCACTTTACACCACACTATATTTAAATTATGTTGCACTAAATTTGTTACCAAAAGTAGATTATCTCACCTCCACACCAATCATTGTGAATTTCCTAGAAATATACTGGTTTTATTGTTGCATTCATATAGTTGGGAAAATAATCTTACCCACAGCCTTATCATTGAATATCAATGTGATCATTAAAGCTACTGAAGTTCAGCTTTCTAGTTTGGAACTGACCCAGAATTTCCTGTCAACTACTCTGTGATGAAATTCAGTTTAGCCAATTTCCTCACTATAAATGTGGCAATTGCAGTTTGCTCCTCAAAAAATTTCAGATGTTCATGGGATCATATAGCACAATTTGCTTTTATGTCTGTGCTACCAACTCATTAAGGCTTTCTTGGCACACCTCCCAAGCCTGTGGCATGTGATGCTGTGAAGGAATAGGACATCTAAGACTATGATATTTTGCTACATCCAGATGACAGGAAAGTATTTGTCCACGTATTCACTACTTGTACATTGGGCACTTCGATGTGGACCGGCTTTGTAGCCTACAGTCAACAAACAACAGCGCTAACTTGAACTGATCTGAGCTACACCGACATGCCTAGACTGCTTCAAGGACTTTGTGGTCTGAGGTTTAATATTCTGTGTGTTATTCACTCTTTTTTGTTGTTTGCGCAATTTTGTTCAATATTTTCCTTGAACATGTTCCATGTTGTTTCTTTGTTTCGTGGCTGTCTGTGGGAAGACAAATCTCAGGGTTGTATACTGCATACATGCTTTGATAATAAATGTACTTTGAATTTGAGGTAATAACTTCAAAAAAATAACACCAATGGAAGCAAGCAACTGGTTTCTGTGGTTATGATGGTCCTAAAGCACTCTTGATCTTCATACACAGTCCAGCAGCAAAGCAGGATGTGAACTGCACTGGCATCTGACCTGCAGCAGATTCAGTACTTCTGCATTACATCGTACCGGTATGTGAGTCATGTGTATGTTAGCACCTTGAAAGAACATCACAAGAAATTCACCAAAGGCAAGATTATTCTGCTCAAATGCTCTGTTTGTGACACATTACAGCTTACCAAAAGCAACACCTGGACAGAGTGTTACAGCGTCATGTTCTGGCCCTGAATACCACGAGTAACTCAAATCAAAGTGCACCAATCCAGACTACCATCTGGATGCAGAACTGGTCTATTCTGAATTAGTTATTCACTGCAGAAACCATCTGATTTTCTTTTCAATTTTGGAAAAATGATTTCCCAGAATCCTTTGATGGGTTTCCCCCAGGTATTAATCAATGAAAGATCATGTTTATCATTTGCTTCTGGTGGGTATTCACAGAGGAATCCCAACATTCATTGTCTTCAACCTAGCAATTATCTTGTCCGTCTGCATGTGCCAGTTATATCCACCTTTTGCTCTTGGAATATATTAAACAGCTTAAAATCTTCATTAAAATGTCATGTTTTCCCTGACAGCTTTGAGCAGCTTCAGATTATGGTGATTTTAAAGTTTGAAAATCTGTTGGTAACCATGGTAAAATTTGCAGTGTAAGTACTTATTACAAGCAAAACTCAAACGGCAGTTCATAAAGGTTGCTCACCATCCCAGCAATAAATCCAAGCTTTGGCAATGTCCCAAGAGTGACATTTTCAAATATTTACTAAATGTGATTATTTCTGTAGGTTTTGTTGCAGACTGGAATATTTTGATTAAAATAAACGTCTGTCTTCCTACTCTGTAAATTACTAATAGACTTACTTGAACTTAACATTAATTGATTTGTGATCACAATTAATTCATCATACTTCTACTGAGCATACACTTTGTGCAGTAATAGAAGACACTTAAGACTATAATAATTAGTGATAATCATTCTGACAGTTGCAAATAACTGCAATTACTTGTTGGCCATACATTTTAAGGGAAATACAAATAATTCAAAGGACATTTTTGGACCGATAAATTGACATTTCCAACTCCCAGTGTGAAATAATACACAATAAAACCATTGTCTGAATAATCTATGTATTTCCTTCCATTTGAACATTCATATCACACTGCACCTGCTTGTCTTAGCTAGGCCAGTCTGCAGCAACCTCTCTTTAGCCCGAACATGCTGTGTCAAAATCTGTCTAAAAAACAAATTGCATAATGCTTTTTTGGATATACAACTTAAAGTCAACCACTTCATGAATGACGCATGGTAATGGGCACTTCAGGTTTGTTTCATGACACTCACTGGGCACTTTGTGCCTTGAATCCCTCTCGTGATCCTGAAGGAACGTACAGTACGAATCAGCGGCACATTTTGCAATTTCCATGGTCCACATTGTGTCTGAAATCCTCACTGTATTGGTACAAAATAACCATAATCCCACAGAGGAGATCCAGAAGCCCACCACTCCCAGCCACCCACTAATCAGGTGGCTTCCTGGCACCAGATTTCCCCACTGTCCTGGGGCTGCCATTTCCCCACTTGGCACAAGGTGTCTGCTGATTCTAGATTAACAGCCTCAACCTCTCACTACCAAATACTCAATCCATGTCCGCTCAACCACAGGACAGATCAATCCCATGGCCACTTTCAGGAGAAGGTATCAGGGGCCGCAGTTTGATGCACCAAGTGAACAATCAAAATAATTAATATTATTTTATTACACCCCAATAGGGGCCAATCAAAATTTCCAAATGCAAGACTTCACTTTCTTCCATAGGAAAACTGGCTCCCCTCCATTCATTGCTTCCCACAGGCACTGACTGGGGTTAACAAGGCCCTAAGTGCTATGATACTTACTAACTCATTGAGATACGGTGCAGAATAGGCCCTTCTGGCCCACCGCCCAGCAATCCCCGATTTAATCCTTGCCTAATCACCGGAAAGTTCACAATGACCAATTAACCTACCAACTGGTAGGTCTCTGGACTGTGGGAGGAAACCCACGCAGTCACCACAGGGAGAACATACAGACTCCTTACAGGCAGGGGCGGGAATTGAACCAGGGTTGCCTGTACTCAAAATCTTTGTGCTGACTACTACGCGACCATACGGTCTTGTATTATTTCACTGATTTACAATAAACCATCGGGTGTTGTAAGCCTACGTAGCGAAAAAATTACCAAAATTCATAAGAAATGTGTGCACCGTAACTTACACTGCACTTCACTTTTCAGTCTGACTGAATCATTGTCAGTACAACATGGCACCAGTGAAATTCATTCAAAATTATACGCTCCACTGCAGTGCAGAATTCGTTTCAGTCTGAAAACCGTCTCTCACCAGGAAAAATCAGCTGAGACTTGTACTGCTGGGAAGTCCATAGACCCAGTAATAGTACATCCTTTTGGTGGTTAAACCCCGCCCTGACTTAGAAACATAGAAAATAGGTGCAGGAGTAGGCCATTCGGCCCTTCGAGCCTGCACCGCCATTCAGTATGATCATGGCTGATCATCCAACTCAGAACCCTGTACCTGCTTTCTCTCCATACCCCCTGATCCCTTTAGCCACAAGGGCCATATCTAACTTCCTCTTAAATATAGCCAATGAACCGGCCTCAATTGTTTCCTGTGGCAGAGAATTCCACAGATTCACCACTCTCTGTGTGAAGAAGACTTAATCTGAATCTGTTTCGTTGATCTTTTTAGTAAGAGTTAAATTGGCAATATTGCCAAATGAGAGTCCTGATGAAGGGTTTCGGCCTGAAATGTTGACTGTGTATTAGTCACCATAGATAGTGCCTGGCCTGCTCAGTTTCTCCAGCATTTTGTGTGTATTATTTTTATTTCCAGCATGTGCAGATTTCCTCTTGTTTGTGGAACGTTTTTAAACAGTGCCGTGAAAAAAACATTCACCCTCCCCACAACTATTTGCACATTTTGCTGTCTCAAGAGTGCTGCCCACTGCCACGCCCTAACTAACATAGCTTGAGCAACTTTGCAAGGAGGAATAGGCAAACCTTGATCCATCAGGTCATGCAAAGCTAATAGAGACTTATCCAAAAATACGACTGGTTGTAATAACTGAGTGAGGTGGTCAACTAAGTACTGAGCAAAGGGGTATGAAAACTTTTGAACTGCTGACATTTAGTTTTTGAAATTTTAGATTTTCATGCTTTACAATTTTCCCTGTTTTTGGGCTCTACTGTGAAAAAAAAATGAGCATGAGATTCACAAATAAAAATTCTCAGTTAAATTGATTAAAATCCCTGGATTTTTATACTCAATTATGTAATCAAAGAATTGGGGGCTGAATACTTTTACAAGGCCCTGTATATACCAATTTAATTTGTAAACCACAATGCACTGCTGCAGGTTATCGGTGCATTATTTAATTTTATATGAGATGTAGTTTCCTAGGAGAGGAGGAATACAAAGTATTTCCTGCCTGAAGGTATTTGGCAGTTGGATAGTTCATAGTTCAAGCGTTACTTCGGGACCAAGGAGCAAAACACAGTACCAACAGTCATTCACAACACAAGGCACACATAATATATGATATAACAAGTACATACAAGATATCAGTAAAATACAGACACACAAAAAATAGTCCAAGACTGAGTCCATGAATGTTGCAGAAATCTGCAATTGAACACAAAATGGCTTGTTTTCTGCCAAGCAAACACAAGGGGGAAGCACTGACTCCAGCTTGGATGCCACACCACACCGCCTCCACCTCTCTCCCGGGCAGCTTTAAAATGAGAAAGGTGTTGAGCTTCTGAAGCCATCTACTTCAAATTTTGTTTTCTACTGAGATCAGTAAAGAGAGTGCATCCAAAAGTGTGGGTGACTGCCATAGCAGAATCAGAATGATCACCAGCATGTGTCGTGAAATTTGTTAATTTAGCAGCAGTAGTGCAATGCGATACATAACAGAAAAAAATAATAATAAAATAATAATAATAAATAAATCATTTTCAGTATTTGTATATTGCATAGATTTAAAATAGTGCAAAAAAACAGAAATAAAATATATTAAAAAGGGAGGTAGTGTTCACGGGTTCAATGCCCATTTAGGAATCAGATGGCAGAGGGGAAGAAGCTGTTCCTGGATCGTTGAGAGTGTGACTTCAGGCTTCTGTACCTCCTATCTGATGGTAACAGTCAGAAAAGGGCATGCCCTGGGTGCTGGGGGTCCTTAATAATGGACACTGCCTTAAAGACGTCCTGGGTACCTTGTAAGGTTAGTACCCGCCCCCCACCCCCCATACCAGACAGTCATTCAGCCTGTTGGAATGCTCTCCACAATTACCTTATGTTTTATCAGAATAATTGGAGTCCAATTAACATAGATCTAATAACTCAATTAAATTAAATGCAGAAATATATTCTCCACTCTGTATGGTACACAAATACGAATATATAAAAATGTACCAATGATAATACAAGTAGTATTGGCAGCATTTACAAAGAAAGAAAGAGAGTTAATATTTTAAATCAATAGGATTGATGTAAAATAGGATTAGGATTAAATCATTAGGATTGATGGTGCCTGACTTACTGAGCATTTCAAGAGATTCTACATTTATTTTGGATTTTGAGCATCTGTAGATTTTTTTTTTACTTTTTGATTACAAATTAGAAATAGTAATGGTTACAATAAAGATGATCTAAACTTAAACTCGACTTGCCCTAGTGATCTGCCTTTTCTACAGTTCCCTTCCGAGTCCCAAAATTTGATCCTAACCGCTTTGTGCTTATATTACAAAAACACCCATCACCAATTATTGATGTCACCTCATAATTTTTGTAATATCTTAATCTCTCCTGTTTGTTTTAAATCTATATAGTTCTTGATTTGATTACTTTTCCCACCCAAGTCATTATATTCCATTCTCAGTTCAAAGAAATAATTTATTCTATGATATTTGACCATTAGTCAGCTCCATCATGGGTACTAGCCTTTGTGGTATCCAGGACACCCTCAAGGAGTGGTGCCTCAAAAAGGCGGTGTCAATCATTAAGGACCCCCTTACCACCCAGGACATGCCCTCTTCTCATCATTACCATCAGGAAGGAGGTACAGGAGCCTGAAGGCACACACTCAATGATTCAGGAACAATTTCTTCCCCTCTGTCATCCGATTTCTGAATGGACATTGAACCCATGATCTCTACCTCACTACTATTTTATTTCTGTTTTTGCACTACTTATTTAATTTAACTATTTAATATATACAGTATATGCTCACTGTAATACAGTCTTTTTCTCTATTATGTATTACTGCCACAAAGTTAACAAATTTCTATGATTCTGATTATCATACAAAGGTGTTTTGATGGCAATATTCCGGGTTTATCAACATTTTGAAAGGTTGGTGAATGAGATTTTCTTGAGTGATCACTCTGACGTTAACATTTTCACAGGATATGCAGACAGAACCAGACGCAGCATGACCATGTTGTGCTTAATTGCAAATTTTGTTAACAGGCTGAGTTTGATGGACAGGACAGACAGATATGAACAAAAGCATTGCCACTGTGTAGCCTGCTACTTAATCCACTCCCTTAGCATCAGTCAATTGTGTCTGTCACTCGTGCTTTTCTGTCATCTCACAACTTCTTTTAAAAGTTCATTTAAAAGACCTCTTAGCTCCAAACAGAATTCTGCAAAAGAAATCTTAGTCAATTTTTATGTGTAAATGCCACAAAATTGCATTTACAGTAGAGCCACCTGATCCCTTAGATGTGATTTATATGAAATTAAATATGTTTGTGCTGCAAACCTGACACCATCATCTGTCGCTCTCTGGATATTCAAAATGTTAAAATGAAATGAAATCAAAGGCTGAGTGCCATATATGTAGCTTACTCTGAGACTTTGCAATATTAACATGCTAAACTGATGGCTGAAGTTGTTTGAATATCAGTAGCGACCACATTTCAAACATATTTGAAAAGGTAATTGATTCCCATTCCAGCATGTCTGTCCAAAGCCTCCTTTTATGCCAAGATGAGGCCACCTTTAGGATGGAGGAACAACACCTTCTATTCTGTCTGGGTAGCCTCCAATCTGATGGCATGAATGTCGATTTATCCTTCCAGTACTTTTCCCTCCCCTTCCCTCTTCCATTCCTCACTCTGTCCTTTTACCTCTTCTCACCTGCCTATCACTTTCCCCACTGGGATCCCTCCTCCGTCCCTTTCTCCTGTGGACCACTCTCCTCTCCTAACAGATTCCTTCCTCTCCAGCCCTTTACCTCTTCCACCAACTTGGCTTCAACTACCACCTTCCAGCTAGCCTCCTTCTTCCCACCCACCTTTTTATTCTGGCATCATCCTCCTTCCACTTCAACCCTGAAGAAGGGTCGGGGCCTGAAACATCAACTATTCATTCATTCCTAAAGATACTGCTTTACCTGCTAAGTCCCTCCAGCATTTTGAGAGTGTTGCTTTCAAAAGTAGTTATTGGTCACATCATTTGGGACACGGACCCCAGATATCTGAGTTGAGCTCATCACAGAAATTCAGTGAATTTACATTCACCTATTATTTTTGGTCTTTTCCTCTCACCATTTTCTTCGATTCCTTTCTCTCTCTTGTAATTATGTAGCTGTCTTTCAATTTATCCATGGCATGCATCTTGTTCATTCACAATCTGATGAGTTTCATATACTATACTTATCCCATCCTGAGTTAGAAAGTTTCTCCTGAGTAACTTACTAAATTACTGACTAATTTATATTTATAGTCTGGGACATGGCTTCTGTGTGTATCATCATCTCGACATTGATTTGAATGATGAAATTAAGCACATTTATCATCTGTCTTTAACGTGCTTAATGATTATGGGAAAGTCCTTGTCATTGTCGCCAAGCTCCTCTATAACTGTGCACTTTCCTATTGTAACCGCTGAGCCAGAATTAGAAGCAGGTTCTGTACCTCTTTATGGTCCAACAAAGTAGCTAAAAGTAATAACAAATTTTATTAACTAACAGCAGTTTTGTTAGAAACACTGTACATAGAGAGGCAAATCAGATTTCCCACAAAATACAGCTCCTGGGTTACCATGAGACTGAGTAAAGTGCAATAAAGTTACTACACTGGTGTAATAAAACACATCAGTGCCTCAAGTTGACATGGAAATTTAAGACTAACCATGCGAATACCACAAAGTCAAGCTAAGCAAAAGGTGTTAAATAAAAGGCCAAAACAGTAACTCCCGCAAAGACCTACACTATCCTCCAACGTACAAGAGGAACTGCAAAAGTAACACACGTGGTCACACAAATAAATCATCCAAAAGGATCAGCAATGCTGCCACTCACCTCCCGTTATGGACTAGACAAAAGCACATGTGGGAGTACACTTCTAAGCCCACCTGGGGAGGAAGGTCCAACACTATTTTCCCTCCTGCTGGAAACAACAGGCACAATTCTCTGTTTCATCTCACTACCTCCCCCCATTATCTTAAAGACTATCATCAGATATACTCTTTCTAGAGGTAAAAGATCCTCAGACTATTCAATCTTTAGTGATAGTTTGAACATTGTAGAATGATAACATTTCTGGCAGATTTTCATCAGGTCTCTTCTGTTCTTTTTATTATGTGGAGTTATAAAGTCATAGACACTCCAGCAGAGAAATAGGCACTTCGGTCCATCTAGCCAAACTGCTATTCTGTCCAGTCCCGTCTGGACCATAGACCTCTGTATCCTTCCCATCCGTATACCTATCCAAACTTTTTTTAAATGTTGCAATCAATCCTGTATCCAGCATTTCCATAGTAAGCTCATTCCATACTCGCATCACCCTCTGAGTGAAGAAATTCCCCCTCAGATTCCCCCTAAATATTTCACTTTTCACCCTCAACCTATGCCCTCTAGTTCTAGTCTCACCCAACCTCAGGGGATAAAACTTGCTTGTATTTACTCTATCTAAACCATTGATAATTTTGTATACCTCTCAAATTCCCTCATTCTCCTACTCTCCAGAGAATAAAGTCGTAATTTTTCTCTGTAACTCAGGTCCTCAAGTCCTGGCAACATCCTTGTAAATTTCTTCTGTACTCTTCCAATATTATTGATATCCTTCCTGTAGGTAGGTGACTAGAACAGTACATAATACTCCAAATTAGGCCTCACCCACTGCTTAAACAACTTGAACAGAGCATCCCAACTCCTGTATTCAAAACTTTGATTCATGAAGGCCAATGTACCGAAAGTTCTAATATATGATCCTATCTACAGTACCTGTGATGCTCCTTCAAGGAATAATGGATTTGTATTCCAAGATCCTTTAGTTCTTCCACACTCCTCATTTACTGTTTAAGTCCTACCCTGGTTTGTTCTCCCAAAGTGCAATGCTGCATACTGGTTTGCATTAATTTCTATCTGCCATTTCTCAGACCATTTTCCCAGCTGGAAAATATTCTAGTTGTTGTAGAGGACAAACATTGAAGGACCCAGCACTGATCCCTGTGGCACACCTCTAGTAACAGGCCTCCATTCAGAGAGGCAACCAACTACTACCATTCTCTGGTTTCTCCCACAAAACCAATGTTGAAACCAATTCACAACCTCATCCTGAATGACAAGTGACTGAGCATTCTTGACCAGCCTTCCACATGGGTCTTAAGCTCTGACTAAACTCCATGTAGACAATACCCACTGCCTTTCCTTCATCAACGTTCCTGGTAACCTCCTCGAAAAACTCTATCAGATTGGTTAGCCATGACTTCCCAAGGGCAAAGCCATGCTGATTATCCATAATTAGGCCATGTCTATACTTTTATATCCAGTCTCATAAAATACATTCCAATAAAAATTAAAAATTTACATCTTTGTGAATTTTTTCTGTACATTCTCACTTAGGTGTGACTCACTCTGGAGAAAGATCACAAGCTGCTGTGGATTGAGGGAGGGACTGTAGGGAGAATGGACAATCTCTGGTCAGATAGTGTGGAAGGTCAGGCATGAACTCTGCCAGCAGTGTTACTGTACTTACCTAAGCCCATCACTCCTACTGGGACACAGGCCGCTGACAATAGCTCACCCAGGGCCAGTCTTTCAAGTTGTCCCCAAGTGTAGCACATCTTTGAAGACCCTTCCTCGCCCAGGGATGAGGTTTTTGGAGCGTCTGTTGGTGTTTCTGTAGCCCTAGGTTTTTATGGGATGGGGTGGCTAGCCCCATGCCCAACCCTCCTCCTTCACCCCCAGGCTTGGGGCCGTCTGTGGTGGAATTAATTTTGCTACAGTGCTGCCCTTAATATTGGTTGTCGAATGCAGCCAGTGATCTTGTTAACTCTCGTGTATGTACTTGAGAGCTGGCGAGGTGGATGAGAAGACTATGAAATCTGCATCATTGCATATTTCTCGTTGTGCTGGTCACTTTGCCAATCAAGTTTATATCGGCTCTTAGAGCAACATCGTCAACTCCATTCCTTCACTTATTTCCCTGTAACCATTCTCACATCCACTTATGGCAACTTCTGCCAGATGCTCCTGTCAACAACCCCCACCTGACCCACCACCAACCATACCCCCCCCAAACCCCAGCCATCACTAGGGTAATTTATAGTAGGGTATTAATTCACCAGTTCACTTTTGGATACGAGATTAAACTGGAGAATGTATAAATTCCTACCCCATGGATAATACCACAGGCCAGGATCAATCTCGGTTTGCTGGAGCATTGCAGAAGCAACACTAATTTCTATGGCATTATACTGACCCAAGCCAAACACAGCTCGGTTGTTATGGGAGGATACCATTCAGCCTTCTCTCAATGGTGATCATTGTTTATATCAGTTCTGACTTGGGTCTTTGACTTGAAACATTAATCCTGTTTCTTTTCCACAGATACTGCCTGCTTTGACAACTGCTTCCACCATTTTCTGTTCTCTCTCTCTCTCTCTCTCTCTCTCTCTCTCTCTCTCTCTCTCTCTCTCTATATATATATATATATATATATATATATATATATATATATAAACCGTCTGTATGTTTTTATCATCTGTTGTGTTCAAATCACCAGCATTCTCAATGTTTTATTTTTGTTTTGATGGCATATCATGTCCATTTTCATCGATATCATCCAGCATCTCTACCAATTGAATTTATTGTTCATAGAAAATGTGAATTACCATCAGCAAAAATTAGAGATAGTTGCAAATTCTCATTTCCAGGAAGGGCCCATTACACTGAGAAAATATCATTTCTTCTTCAAAGCTTGAAACACAATTTACTTTCTCAGGAAAGTAATATTTTATCCTTGCTGCTGTAAAAGGCATGTAAAGTAGTAAAATTTAAATCTCCATTGCTCAGTATTAACAGGGGATCAAAGAACATCATGAATCAATCTTAATATCATTTCTTATTCCAATCTTATTGTGCTCATAATCTGCTTAAGCCTCCTTTAGGCCCTAAATTTGCAAAGGAATGTGTAAGTGAATGCCCAGCTCAATGTGATGGGATTTACCATCAGGTTGTGTATTTTACTATGTTGAAATGAGTTTGTAGAATGGCTCCACAGTAGCATAGCAGTTAGCACAATGTTGTTACAGCTCAGGGCTTCGGAGTTTGGAGTTCAGTTCCAGGGCCCTCTGCAAGAAGTTTGTACGTTCTTCCCATGGGTGTATGGGTTTCTTCCTTGTGCTTCTGTTTCCTGCCACAGTGATGCACCATCAATAACTCTGAGACGTGGGTTAAGGTAGGCTTTTATTGGCTGGAAGAAAGCACAAGCAGCAAGTGACCACCACACAACATCCTGGAGACAGTTATAAATCGCCTTTATACAGGGGTCTGTGGGAGGAGCCACAGGAGCAGTCAGTGGGGGGGGGGGGGGGGGGGCATGTCCAGACAGGTATATGTAGTTCACCACACACAGTTCAAAGATGTACTGGTTAGTAGGTTAATTGATCATTGTAAACTTTCCTGGGATTAGTCTAGAGTTTAATAAGTGGGTTGCTGGGTGGTGTGGCTTGTTAGGCCGGAAGGGCCTATTCTGTGTGCTATCTCCAAATAAATAATTTAAAATGGGCAGTCTATTAAAGCAGCCTTTAGACTACCAGTGAGGTGGGTGGTGAGCTTATAGAAACACAGAAAACTTAGAAAACCCGCAGCACAATACAGCCCATTCAGCCCATAATGCTGTACAGAACATGTCCTTACTTAGAAATTACCTGAGGTTACCCATAGCCCTCTATTCGTCTAAAAGCTATTTCCTTTTACTTTTTGCATTATTAGCGTGCACAACGGAAAACTTTTATTTCAAAGTCTATGTGATGTTATTTTCCACGAAACTGAGTGGTTCACTCCACTGGTACCATTGTCTGGCTGAATGTTGTGTTCTAATGGTGCAGGCTGGTCCTTCCTCAGCAGCTTTCCCTGCTCCATTGCTGCGACCAGAACACTTGTTGGATGCATGTGAATGAAATTCCTGCACTTCAGGCAAAGCTGAAATGGTGGAGCTGAATTAGGCCATCTGGCCCATCGAGTCTGCTCCTCCATTCATACGGCTGATTCTTCTTTTTTCTCCTCCTCAACCCCAGTTCCCGGCCTTCTTCCCGTAATCTCTGATGCCATGTCCAATCAAGGACCTATCAATCTCTGCCTTAAATATATCCAACGACCTGGACTCCACAGCTGCATATGGCAACAAATTCCACAAATTTACCACCATTTACCTAAAGAAAATACTCTGCATCTCTGTTTTGAAAGGGCACCCCTCTATCCTGAGGGTGTGCCCTCTTGTCCTAGACTCTCC
Organism: Hemitrygon akajei; assembly: GCF_048418815.1. Taxonomy (NCBI): domain Eukaryota; kingdom Metazoa; phylum Chordata; class Chondrichthyes; order Myliobatiformes; family Dasyatidae; genus Hemitrygon; species Hemitrygon akajei. Next base: position 52,427,116 of record NC_133146.1, read on the forward strand.
CACCATGAGAAACATCCATTCCACATCTACTCTGTCTAGGCCTTTCAACATTTGAAAGGTTTCAATTAGATCCCCACTTATTCTTCTGAATTCCAGTGAATACAGACCCAGAGCCATTAAACGTTCCTTTTATGAAAAACCTTTCATTCCTGGAATCATCCTTGTGAACCTCCTCTGGACCCTCTCCAATGCCAGCACATCTTTTCTAAGATGAGGGGCCCAAAACTGTTCGAAATACTCAAGGTGAGGCCTCACCAGTGCCTTATAAAGCCTCAGCATCATATCCTTCCTCTTGTATTCTAGACATCTTGAAATTAATGCTAGCATGACGTTTGCCTCCACCGACTCACCACCGACTTGACCTGCAAGTTAATCTTTAGGGTGTTCTGCATAAGGACTCCCAAGTCCCTTTGCATCTCAGAGTTTTGGATTTTCTCCCTGTTTAGAAAATAGTCTGCATATTTATTTCTACTATCAAAGTGCATGACCATGCATTTTCATTATATTTCATTTGCCAATTTCTTGCCGATTTTCCCAAGTCCTCCTGCATCCTACCTGTTTCCTCAACACTACCTGCCCTCCACCAATCTTCATATCATCTGCAAACTTGGCAACAAAACCATCTATTCCACCATCCAAATCATTTATATACAGCATAAAAAGAAGTGGTCCCAACACCGTCCTACGGAACACCACTATTCACTGGCAGCCAACCAGAAAAGGATCCTTTTATTCCTACTCGCTGCCTCCTACCAATCAGCCAATGCTCTGCCAATGTTAGTAACTCTCCTGTAATGCCATGGGCTCTTAACTAGGAAAGCAGCCTCATGTGTGGCACCTTGTCAAAGGCCTTCTGGAAGTCCAAATGAACAACATCCACTGCATCCCCTTTATCTAATCTACTTGTAATCTCCTCAAAGAATTCCAACAGGTTCATCAGGCAAGATCTTCCCTGAAGGAAACCCTGCTGACTTTGTCCTATCTTGTCCTGTGTCACCAAGTACTCCATCACCTCATCCTTAACAATTGACTCTAATATCTTCCCAACCACTGCGGTCAGGCTAACTGGTCTATAATTTCTTTTCTGCTGCCTTCCTCCTTTCTTAAAGAGTGAGTATGATTTGGAATTTTCCAGTCCTCTGGCACCATGCCAGAGTCTAATGATTTTTGAAAGATCATTTCTAATGCTACCACAATCTCTAACACTACCTCTTTCAGGACCTGGACAGTTCATCTGGTCTGAGTGACTTAAGTACCTTTCGGTCTTTCAGCTTTTTGAGCACTTTCTCTCTTGTAATAGTAACTGCGCCCACTTCTCTTCCTTCACACACTACAACACCTGGCACACTGTTAGTGTCTTCCACAGTGAAGACTGATGCAAAATACTCATTTAGTTCATTTATCATCGCCTTGTCCCCCGTTGTTATTTCTCCTGCCTCATTTTCTAGCGGTCCTATATCCACTCTCATTTCTCTTTTATTTTTGACATACTTGAAAAAACCTTTACTATTCACTTTGATAATATTTGCTAGCTTGCTTTCATATTTCATCTTTTCCCTTCCCAATCCTCTATCTTCCCACTAAGTTTTGCTTTGTTGGATGACCTTTCTTTTGCTTTAACAATAGCTTTGACTTCCCTTGTCAGCCACAGTTGTACTATTTTACTATTTGAGTATTTTTCATTTTTGGAATACATATATCCTGCACCTTCCTCATTTTTTCCCAGAAATGCACACCATTGCTGCTCTGCTGACATCCCTGCCAGCAGCTCCTTCCAATTTACTTTGGCCTACTCCTCTCTCATACCACTGCAATTTCCTTTATTCCACTGAAATACTGCTACGTCAGACTTTACTTTCTTCTTATCAAATTTAAAGTTGTACACAATCAAACTGTGATCACTGGTTCCTAAGTGTTCTTTTACATTAAGCTCCCTAATCGCCTCTGGTTCATTACATAACATCCAATCCAGTACAATTGATCCCCTAGTAGGCTTAACAACAAACTGTTCTAAAAAGCCATCTCTTAGGCATTCAACAAACTCACTGACTTGAGATCCATTACCAACTTGATTTTCCCAATCGACCTGCATGTTAAAATCTCCCATGACTACCATAACATTGCCCTTTGGACATGCCTTTTCTTTCCTGTTGTAACCTGTGGTTCACCTCCCAGCCACTATTGGGTGGCCTGTATATAACTGCCATCAACGTCTTTTTATCCTTGCCATTTCTTAACTCAACCCACAAGGATTCACCATCCTTCCAATCCCATGGGAGCAAGGGAATCAGAAGATAAGAGACCAGAAGCTGGATGTGCAGTATACCAACCCAACCCCTTTTGCCTACTGCAAAATGAGTATAATGTTAGGGGTTGCCAATGATCCCAGATTCCAGTGGGAACCCGGAACTTAAATTGTCTACTCCCTTCTTATCATGCTTAATGTCTTTACCTTGCAACATCCCTATGATTAGGTTGGTATTTGTTCTTGTTCAACAGCCAACAGAGCCAGGACATCAGTACATCCAAGTACTCAGAAAGTGGTGGCAGTGCTCCATTGTGTCTTCCATTCCATTCAATACAATGGACTTGACCTTTGTTGATATTTGTTCCCTATTGCATGAGAACATAAGAAACAGGAGAAAGGGGGATAGGTCACTCATTAATACAAGAGGTTCTCCAGATCTTGAGCAACACACACACAAAATGCTGAAGGAACTCAACAAAGAATTCACAACTGAGTTCCACCAGCATTTTGAATAGGCCAGTCAGCCTCTTAAACCTGCTGTGATATTCAGTAAGATCAGATCTGTTCCATTCCGTGCCCCACACCACTCTCCTGCACTGTTTCCATATCTCTTGACTCCCCTTTAACTATGGTGAGGGAAGGATCCTGACTGATAATTCAATAAAGACAGCATTGCATTGTGCCCTGTAGGATTTTGTCTATATCATTTGCAAGAATTGGGAACAGATGAAGAATTCAACACACTTTAAGGAGCCTGGAATGGTAGAACTGTTTAATATTATAAGGCAGCAGGAAGATGGTCCAAGATTTAATGACAGAAGCTTTGCCTGACAACACTGCTCCATATTTACTGTTCACCCCTGCTGAGCCTTCTCACAACCTCACAGCTCTTTAACTACATCTTGCACAGATCCAAATACGACATGCAGTTGGTAGTTTAAGTTTGAAGTGAAGCACAAACACCAAAGCAGAACATTTGGGCCAAATTCTCTGTTCCTTAGCTCTGATATTTAATATAATTATACATAACTTCCAATGTAGTTACATGTATCTTCATGTGGTCACCAAGCTCATAATTTCTCAGAGGGTCACATATTAAACTATTGTAATGTACGCTCAGCAGACACTTTATTAGGTACCCTGTACACCTGCTTGTTAATGCAAATACTGCAGCCAATCAGCCAATTATCTGACACCAACTCAGTGCATAAAAACAGGCAGGCATGGTCAAGAGATTCAGTTGTAGTTCAGGCCAAACACCAAAATAGAGAAGAAATGTCATCTGAGTGACTTTGACTGTGGAATGATTGTTTGGTGCCAAATGGAGTGGCTTAAGTATCTTAGACACGGCTAATCTAGGATTTTCATGCACAACAGTCTCTAGAGTTTACAAAGAATGGTGCAAGAAACAAGAAAAATATTCTGTGAGTGGCAGTTCTGTAGACAAAAATGCCTTGCCTCTGTTCTAATGAGAGAAGTCAGAAGATAATGGCCAGACTGGTTTAAGCTGACTGGAAGGTGACATTAACTCAAATAACCACTCGTTACAGCAGTGGTATGCAGAACAGCACCTTTGTACGTACAACACGTCAAACATCTATAGATGTGCAGTGGAGAGTATATTGATCAGCTGCATCACAACCTGGTATGGAAACACCAATGGTCTTGAAAGGAAAATCCTACAAAAAATAGTAGATACAGCCCAGTACAGCACGGGTAAATCCCTCCCAACCATTGAACACATCTACATGAAACATTGTTGCTGGAAAGCAGCATCCATCACCAGGGACTCCCATTACCTGGAATATATTCTCTTTTCATTGCTGCTGTCAGGAAGAAGGTACAGGAGCCTCAAGACTCACACCACCAGGTTCAGGAACAGTTATTACCTTTCAACCATCAGGATCTTGAACCAAAGGGGATAACTTCACTCACCCTATCATTGAAATGTTCCCCCAACCTATGGAGTCATTTTCAAGGACTCTTCATCTCATGTTCTCAGTATTGATTGCTTGCTTGCTTATCTATCTATTTATTTATTTATTATTTTCTTTTTGTAATTGCAGTTTGTTGTCTTTAGCACATTGGTTGAACACCCAAGTTGGTGTGGTCTTGCATTCATTCTGTAATAATTATTCTGTTATGGATTTATTGAGTATGCCTGCAAGAAAATGAATCTCAGGGTTGTATATGGTGACATAAATGCACTTTGATAATAAATTTACTTTGACTTTGACCTTGAAGTGGATGGGCTACAGCAGCAGAAGACCATAGGAGTACACTCAATGGAGGTACCTGATGAAGTGGCCTCTGAGGGTAAATGTGGTCACTCAAGGATATCCAGGAGTTCCTTTATCCTAGGCACTTCCCATCCCTCAAACTATCATGGTCTCTCCCTCCCCATATCACCACTTGATATGCGGGCTGCACAATAGCTCTGGAAAAGTGGGGACAAACTCCCACTACCTGCTAAATGTTCCCAATGACGTGTGTCTCAAATAGCCTCTGACAACCAAGTCCAGCTCCCGGCCTCCACTAAGCCCAGAAGAACCTTTACTACTGACAGGAGAAGGGACAAAGGTGGTTTACTGGCTTCGGACAGACGTGGCTCATCAGCTGTGGTTGGCAGCTCTTCGAGGAGAAGCAATATTCCGATTTCAAATCTCCTCTGCCTTGTGGGTATATCCACATGGGGAAGGCTTCGGGAGTAAAGCCAGAGGAAAACTCCAGAGATGGAGTCCCTCAGGTTCAACGGTGTCTGGAAACCCCTGTAACATCGCTGGTGCCGATTGCATGGAGGGGGGCAGCTCACTGTATGGGCAAGAGCTTGCTCTTCATATTGTACTGCCCTGGCTTGCCTATCATATAGGTTGCTAGATCACAACGCCCATAGTCGACCCCGATAAATGGAGGGCCTCAAAATCCTGTGCTATTGCTACTTCTCCTGCTAGTTTTGAATAAGTTCACTGACCTTTAAAACATTAGGTTAGCAATCACACTTCAGCATATTCACAACTTAATTCTCCAAATTAGGTGAAGTTCTTATAAATCAGAGGAATCTAATTCAGGAAACCATGGTCTATCAAATGTGGAGCTCTGCTGAATTAAAATTCTCATTAATACTGAGCAAATCTTTATAGCTGAGTTATAATCATCTATATATGGGAAATTGTAGAGTTCAAGCTCATAAGCCTGATGAATTTTACTTTAGTTTTTGTACTAAGTGTACCATTGGCAAGGCTAACAGTACTGTTCAGTCCTATTAAAGGGTCTTGGCGGGAAATATTGACAGTTTGTTCACCTCCATAGGTGCTGCCTGATCTGCTGAGTTCCTCCAGCATTTTGTCTGTGTTCCTCTGGATTTCCAGAATCTTCAGAATCACTTGTGTTCATTAGTAGTTTTCCCTTCACTGCCCTTGGAGGTCCATCTTCTTGAATCACTGCAGTCCTTCTGGTGAAGCTGCTTCTACAAAACTCTTGGGTAGGGTGTTACAGGATTAAAATCCCACAATGATGTGTAACTTGGGCAAGAATCTGCCAGTGATGGTGTTCCCACATAAACTGACTGATAACACTAAATAAACCCTATTCCACAGTTGCAATCTGCATTTTATCAGTTTGTATAAGCAAAGGCTTGCTCTTACTCTTGTTCGTTGATCAGCACTTACTAGTGTCAATGATCTGAATAAAAATATTTGGTCATTTAAATATGATATGAAGTTTTGCACTGATGTTAAAGCTCTTGACTGAAATAAATTGTAGATGGGCCTGCACCCAGTAGATTAGAAGTAGTGTAATAAACAGTGTTAGAGTTAATGTCAAGCATACATTATGCAGAACTGGATTTTAAATTGAGGTCTGCTGAATGAAAAAGAGTCGCAGATATAATAGCATATGGGTTTCTAAGATTCATGGTGAGTGCCCGGAGGTTCAATCTAAATCAAATAGAGAATTAGGATGGAATATAACTGAGAGATAAAACAAATACAAATCATCGTGTGAATATAAAATATCTGCTGTTAGGTCCCATTAGTGGAATGTTCATCCTTAATGTTAAAGAGATGGAGAAACAAATCCTGGATGAAAATCAGAAGTGGCCCAATGAATTAACACCGACTTTAAAACCCCATAGCTGTTTTGATAGGCTTAGGGAAATTGATCTTTTTATGCCAGAAAAAGTGCAGACTTCAGGGCAGTTTGTGTCATTAACTATCAGAATAGCTTGCCATTTTCTGCATCGTGCACTACTATAAATGGTCAAATAGTCTGATTATTTTCCCTGAGGATGATGATATAGAATATAAAAGACAGATATACTGTTGGATGCTCAATCACAGTTATACTTTGGAATTTACCTTCGAAACCTCTGTAAGTTGGAGACAAAATTTTACTGGCATTAATATAAACAGGCATATTTTTATCAGTCTCTCTCTTTCTCTGGACATTATTTGGTTGCTGGTCAGTGAATAATATTAAAATATATTCTGTCTAATTTCACTGCAATTTAATGGACCAGTTAGTATTTTCTTTTCACTAACCTCGTTTTTATTTCATGATCCCATCTCCTTTCCTAGATTGTGACAAGGTGATCTAATTTTATTGGTCTGGAATTTGCAGTGAGAAATAATGGTGAGGTTACCATCACTCACAAAGGCAAAGGAAAACAAAGATACACATCAAATGGAGGCATACATTGCTAATTAAACAGGGGAATTTGAACTTTTCTATTAGTTGGTCCCTACTATCCAAAGTTCAAAGTAAAATTTATTATCAGAGTACATACATGTCACCACAAACACAACTCCTAGTTTCTTTTTCAGTGGGCATACTTGGCAAATCTATACGACAGTAAGTGCAAACTGTAAGCATCAGGAACTGTAACCCATAAACAAACTGGGCAAATGCAGATAATAAATAATGAGCATGAAATAACAAGATTAAAGAGACCTTAAATTAGTGTAGTAATCTCTTTTTGTTCAAGAGCCTGATGGTTGAGGGGTAGTAACTGTTCTTGAATCTGGTGGTGCGAGTCCTGAGGCCTAGTTACTGAGAGAAAAGAGCGTGGCCTGGGTGATGAGGATCTTTGATGATTGATGCTACTTTTCTACGGCAACATTTCATGTAGATGTACTCATTGGTTGGGAGGGCTTTACCCGTGATGTACAGGGCCAATTCCATTACCTTTAGTAGGATTTTCTGCTCAAAGGCATTGGTGTTCCCATACCAGGCCATACTGCAGCCAGTAAGCACACTTTCCACCGCATATCTATAGAAGTTTGCCAAGGTTTTTGATGACATACCAAATCTCCACAGACTCCTAAGGGAGTAGTGGTGCAGTCATGCTTTCTTATTAATTATACTTATTTGATGGGCCCTAGGACAGACTTTTGCAGCCTTCTCATGGGTAATCCATAAGAGCATGAGGCAGGAGTAGAATTAGACCTTTTGGGCTGGTGTGACACTGGAGGTGGTTGTTGTTCTCCCCGCCTGGTCTACTTTCTGGAGCTGGCCTTCTATCGTCTTCTATGCCCGTTTTGAAAGGGAGAATATAACTACAGCTGTGAAGATCCCTGCTGCACCCGATGACTCTGTGATCTGTCTCGGATGCCGATGTTAGGCTGTTTTTAAAGAGGGTGAATCCTTGCAAGGCGGAATGTCCCAATGGAGTACCTGGTACGGGTCTGAAAACTTGTGCCAACCAACTGGCAGGTATATTCAAGGACATTTTCAACCTCTCACTGCCATGGGCAGAAGTTCCCACTTACTTCAAAAATGCAACAATTAATACCAGTGCCTAAGAAGAATTATGTGAGCTGCCGTAATGACTATCGCCCGGTAGCATTCAAATCTACAGTGATGAAATGCTTTGAGAGGTTGGTCATGACTAGACTGAACTCCTGCCTCAGCAAGGACCTGGACCCATTGCAATTTGCCTAATGCCACAATAGGTCAACGGCAGATGCAATCTCAATGGCTCTCCACACAGATTTAGACCATTTGGACAACACAAGCACCTATGTCAGGATGCTGTTCATCGACTATAGCTCAGCATTTAACACCATCATTCCCACAATCCTGATTGAGAATTTGCAGAACCTGGGCCTCTGTACCTCCCTCTGCAATTGGATCCTGGACTTCTTAAGAGGAAGACCACAATCTGTGCAGATTGGTGATAATATCTCCTCCTTGCTGATGATCAACACTGGTGCACCTCAGGGGTGTGTGCTTAGCCCACTGCTCTACTCTCTGTATATCCACAACTGTGTGGCTAGGCATAGCTCAAATACCATCAACAAATTTGCTGAAGATACAACCATCATTGGTAGAGTCTCAGATGACCCCTGCCTTGCCACACTAGTAGCAGAGATTGCTCTGTGGCGGGGCTGGCGGGGCGCTGGTCGCACTTGTCTAACGGGCTCCTCCTCGTAGGTTTACTCCTCCACCTCAGTGACACAAGCACGGCTTGCAGCATTCAGGGTGATGCTGGATCGCCTTAGTGGGATAAAATTGCTTCTGCCCTCTCCGCCTCAGCCAGCGATGATGGTGATGTCAGACGAATATGCTGCTGAAGGCACTCTGGCATCAGCGCCTTTACAAAAGTGTGGAGGGCAAACTCTTCCTGAGCCATGGGAGGGAGCTGTGGTAGCCATACCGAGCATACTGGCCCAGATCTGCTGGGAACGTCCCAAAGCTCTCTCCCACATGGTGCCCGTTCTTCCCCTGTTGCATCTTCCAATGACCACTAACCAAAACGCTGTTCCTACGTCACTACGAGGGCCCAGTAGTCACGCTGCCCAGGGTTGCAGGGGTGGCATACTGCTTGGTTGATCGACTTATTTCCCGGATCTTAAGGCACTCCATCCAACATCATAGCTCTTCGATCATCATAACTTCAATCAGTTATATACAGACAGGAGAGGTGATTATTACACACCCCCATTACAGTCAGGATGACCCACAAATACACAGCGAATAACTGTATAATCCAACCTAAAATGTACCAATAAATGAATTTGAACATCCCACCATAATCCCACAAAAACATATTGAAACAAGAACAATAAATAGCACTGGCCACTAGGAGTTCCTGGGCGTGCTGTCGGCTACACCCCGCACCCCCCAGTGCACTACAAAATTATATTCAACCATCAGGCTCTTGAATCGAAGGAGTTAACTTCACTCACTCTATCACTGAACTGTTCCCACAACCTATCCACCTATGGACTCATCTTCAAGGACTCCTCATCTCATGATCTCAATATTTATTGCTTATTTATTCCTTTATTATTTCTTTTTCTTTTTTCCTTCCTTTAGTATTTACATAGTTAGTTGTCGTTTGCACATTGGTTGTTTCACCGTCCTGTTGGATGCAGTCTTTCAGCGATTATATTATGTTTCTTGTATTTACTGTGAATGCCCACAAGAAAATAAATCTCAGGGTTGTATTTGGTGACATGTACTGTATGTACTCTGATAATAAATTTACTTTGAACTATGAACTTTGGTAAATTAGAGCATATGTTAATGAAATTGAAGTAGGTAATGGATTAACAGGAAGGTAAAACCGTTATATATTTTCACACTGCCTTTCACTGAGTTGTTGGGTGTTAGTATCTAATTAACAGATTTAGCAACCTTTCTGCTATTTTCTCTGAAATGACCAAGCTAGATCTTCAGTAATGGGCACTTTCAGCTTTACATTAATGATAGTATTAAATAAACATAGCATTAACTCATGTGCTGGCATAAATTATTTTGCTCTTCCTTCAGGCTTCTGTGAAAACCAAAACCAAAGGAATTAGAAAGATAATGAACAAGTAGATCATCATCTGCAATGTTTTTTTAATTGTCAGGAAACCAAATGTACAATGATCCATAGTGCAAAAAAAAATTGCCAAGAGCAGAAACAGAATGAGAGGTAGGGTAATATTTCTACCTGAGTTAACTGTAGAAATATTCTGTATATATTCTATTGGTGAGAGTTCAGTCCATTGCCCAGGACTTGACAGATTGCAATTCTTAAAACAGTAGTGTTTTTCTTGATGCCCTCTTCTAAAGTGAAAGATCGTTTTTGAGGTAGAGAGAAAAAGATTCACAGGAAAATTCAGAATCTTTTTTAACATTTCCATGACATCTGTCTGACTGCGGGATCGTGGCTTCACAATTCAATTAGTTATTAATGATTCAATAAAGAGAACTTCATATTCATTTTGATCCTTTCAGTCAAGATTTTTATCTGAATTTATGTGTAAGGGACTTAGTTTTAATGCTCAGACAGAGAGAAAAAAAAATACTTTCTCTATTAAATCCTTCTGTAGTATTTCCTTACATTGATTATCTGATTCAGAAACTTTACCCACCACCTTAACCAATTTTTCTGGAGGAAATGAAGCAACATGAGCAGTGATTTGCACAAATGTTTGACTTTATAATCACATCAAATCATCATTAGAATCCTTCAAACACAATAAAGTGCCTTGTCATGTAAGAAGTATCTTTGAAATATCAAACACGAGGAAATCTGTAGATGCTGGAAATTCAAACAACAACACACACAAAATGCTGGTAGAACACAGCAGGCTAGGCAGCAACTATAGGGAGAAGCAATGTCAATGTTTTGGGCCGAGACCCTTCGTCAGGACTAACCAAAAGGAAAGATAGTAAGAGATTTGAAAGTAGAGGGGGGAGAGGGAAATGCTAAATGATAGGAGTAGACCGGAGGGGGTGGGATGAAGCTAAGAGCTGGAAGGTGATTGGCGAAAGTGATACAGAGCTGGGGAAGGGAAAGGATCATGGGATGGGAGGCCTCAGGAGAAAGAAAGGAGGGGGCGGAGCACCAGAGAGAAATGGAGAACAGGCAAACAACTAAATATGTCAGGGATGGGGTAAGAAGGGGAGGAAGTGCATTAACGGAAGTTAGAGAAGTCAATGTTCATGCCATCAGGTTGGAGGCTACCCAGCCGGTATATAAGGTGTTGTTCCTCCAACCTGAGTTTGGATTCATTTTGACAATAGAGGAGGCCATGGATAGACATAACAGAATGGGAATGGGACGTGGAATTAAAATGTGTGACCACTGGGAGATCCTGCTTTTTCTGGCGGACCGAGCGTAGGTGTTCCATGAAACGGTCTCCCAGTCTGCGTCGGGTCTCACCAATATATAAAAGGCCACACCGGGAGCACCGGACACAGTATACCACACCAGCCGACTCACAGGTGAAGTGTCGCCTCACCTGGAAGGACTGTCTGGTGCCCTGAATGGTGGTGAGGGAGGAAGTGTAAGGGCTGGTGTAGCACTTGTTCCGTTTACAAGGATAAGTGCCAGGAGGGAGATCGGTGGGAAGGGATGGGGGGGACAAGTGGACAAGGGAGTCGCGTAGGGAGTGATCCCTGCGAAAAGCAGAAAGGGGGGGAGGGAAAAATGTGTTTGTAGTGGGATCCCGTTGGAGGTGGTGGAAGTTACGGAGAATTATATGTTGGACCTGAAGGCTGGTGGGGTGGTAGGTAAGGACAAGGGGAACCCTAACCCGAGTGGGGTGGCGGGTGAATGGGGTGAGGGCAGATGTGCGGGAAATGGGAGAGATGCGTTTGAGAGCCGTCTCCATTTGCCTCCAACTTTCACCCTGCCCTCAAATTTACTTGGTCCATTTCCGACACCTCCCTCCCCTTTCTTGATCTTTCTGTCTACATCTCTGGAGACGGCCTATCTACTGATATCTAGTATAAACCTACAGACTCTCACAGCTACCTGGACTATTCCTCTTCCCACCCTGTCTCTTGCAAAAAGGCTATCCCCTTCTCACAATTCCTCCGTCTCCGCCGCATCTGCTCTCAGGATGAGGCTTTTCTTTCCAGGACGAAGGAGATGTCTTCCTTTTTTAAGCAAAGGGGCTTCCCTTCGTCCACCATCAACTCTGCTCTCAAACGCATCTCTCCCATTTCCCGCACATCTGCCCTCACCCCATCCACCCGCCACCCCACTCGGGATAGGGTTCACCTTGTCCTTACCTACCACCCCACCAGCCTCCAGGTCCAACATATAATTCTCTGTAACTTCCACCACCTCCAACGGGATCCCACTACCAAACACATTTTTCCCTCCACCCCCTTCTGCTTTTCGCAGGGATCACTCCCTACATGACTCCCTTGTCCACTTCTCCCCCCCATCCCTTCCCACCGAACTCCCTCCTGGCACTTATCCTTGTAAACGGAACAAGTGCTACACCTGCCCTCACCACCATTCAGGGCCCTAGACAGTCCTTCCAGGTGAGGCAACACTTCACCTGTGAGTCGGCTGGTGTGGTATACTGCGTCCGGTGATCTCGGTGTGGCCTTTTATATATTGGCGAGACCCGACGCAGACTGGGAGACCGTTTCATGGAACACCTACGCTCGGTCCACCAGAAAAAGCAGGATCTCCCAGTGGTCACACATTTTAATTCCACGTCCCATTCCCATTCTGTTATGTCTATCCATGGCCTCCACTATTGTCAAAATGAATCCAAACTCAGGTTGGAGGAACAACACCTTATATACCGGCTGGGTAGCCTCCAACCTGATGGCATGAACATTGACTTCTCTAACTTCCGTTAATGCACTTCCTCCCCTTCTTACCCCATCCCTGACATCTTTAGTTGTTTGCCTGTTCTCCATCTTCCTCTGGTTCTCTCCCCCCCCCCTTTTCTTTCTCCTGAGACCTCCCGTCCCATGATCCTTTCCCTTCTCCAGCTCTGTATCACTTTCGCCAATCACCTTTCCAGCTCTTAGCTTCATCCCACCCCCTCCGATCTACTCCTATCATTTAGCATTTCCCCCTCCCCCCTCTACTTTCAAATCTCTTACTATCTTTCCTTTTGGTTAGTCCTGATGAAGGGTCTCGGCCCGAAACGTCGACATTGCTTCTCCCTATAGATGCTGCCTAGCCTGCTGTGTTCTACCAGCATTTTGTGTGTGCTGTTCTTTGAAATATCTTTGTCTTCACATTGAAACAGAAAGATTTGGAAGACATCAAATGCTCTCTTCAGAGCAAGCCACACAAAATGCTGGAGAAACTCAACGGGTCAGGCAGCATCTAGGGGAATGAATCAATAGTCGATGTTTCTGGCTGAGAAGGTACAGCTGCTTTAGGCCTCACACCATCAGGTTACTGCCTCTCAACCATCAGGCTCTTGAACAAAAGGTGATAACTAAACACACTTAAGCACTCTTTTATCCTGTTATTTCTTGCTCTTCTTTATTGCTATTTATTTATTATCTGCATTTGCCCAGTTTGTTTACAGTTTAGAGATCCTGTTTATAGTTACTGTTCTGTGGATTTGCTATGTATGCCCACAGAAAAAAAAAAATTCAGGGTTGTGTGTGGTGACATATATGTACTCTGATAATAGATTGGAACTTCGAACTTTGAATGGAAAGGGGAAGATGCCAGAATAAAAATAGTGTTGAGGGAGGGGGTAGGGAGGAGGAGGATAAGCCAGAAGGTAATAAGTGAAGCTAGTAAAGGGGAAGGTAGGTGGGGGGAGGGGCAATACTGTAAAAATCTGGGAGGTGATAATTGGAAAAGGTAAAAGGCTGGAGAAGAAGAAATCTGATAGGAAAGGAGTGTGGACCATGGAAGAAAGGGAAAGAGAAGGAGGAGGGGATAGGCAAATAAGAAGAAAAGGGAAGAGGCCAGAGTGGGAAATAGAAAAAGAGGGAGTGTGGAGGTGAAAACTACCAGAAGCAGGAGAAACCAATGTTCATGCCATCAGGTTGGAGGTTACCTAGACAAAATATGAGGCATTGTTCCTCCAACCTGAGAGTGGCCTCATCCTGGTAGAAGAGGAAGCCATATTCTGACATATCAGAACGGGAATGGAGAAGGGAATTAAAATGGTTGGCCACCAGGAAATTCTGCTTTTTGTGGATGGAGTGGGGGTGCTTAATAAAGCGGTCTCCTGGATTACATCATGTCTCACCAACGTAGAGGGAGCCACATTGGGAGCAACAGCAAATGACCCCAACAGATTCACAGGTGAAGTGTGAAAGAGTGTTTAGGACCTTGAATGGAAGTATGGGTGGAAGTGAATGGGTTTTGCCTAGGCCAAATGTAAAAGGGTAGAAGTTGTTTAGTTTATTCGTGTGGCATCACTGGCATTGAATTGACTGACTTAATGGTTCATTTCAGAGGGTACTTTGAATGTAATCAATCTGAAGGCAATAAAATCACAGGTAGGCCAGACTGGGAAAGGAAGAATATGCAGTGAACCAAATGGATTTTATGATAAATTTGTGATTCATGACAAAAGCTATTTTAAATTATAGCATAATTGTAAGCTGAATTTTGAATTTCCAGCTGCTATGCTTGAATGTAAGCTTACTGTCACTAAATCAACATTCCCTGAGTCCAAGTTTAACCTGCCTTGTGTCATGGAGCAGAGCAGATAATTGAGGTGACAATTGTGGAGAACTTTGGGCCCTATGACCATAATTCTATTAATTTTGGAATTTTTGGAATTAATTCTGGAAAGGGACTGAATTGTTCCACAGATTCAAGTTCAAAATGCACTTGATAAATTTTGGACTTTCTGAGACAGGTAGCTCAATACCCCTTTGTGCAACTAGATCCTTAACCTCCTCACTTGCAAACCCCTGTCAGTTTAGATTGGCAACAAGATCTCCTCCATATTCTCTGTCAGCACAGGTGTATCATAGGGCTGTGTGCTTACCCCCCTGCTCAACTCACTTTACACTTACATGATATTTATGTGCAGCTAAGCACAGCTCCAATGTCATATTTAAGTTTGCTGATGACATCAGTGCCATTTGCCGAATCAAAGTTGGTGACGAACCAACATTTAGTAGGGAGAATGAAAATCTGGCTGTACAGTGCCATAACAACCACCTCCCATTCAATATCACCAAGATCAATAGGCTGATCATTGACTTCAGGAGGAGGAAGCCAAGGTTCCATGAGCTGGTCCTCTTTGGAGGATCAAAGGCGGAGAGAATGTCAGCAACTTTAAATTTCTGAGGAATTGTCCTGGGTCCAGCACATAAATGCCATTGCGAAGAAAGCGCGGCTACACTTCTACTTTCTTAGAAGTTTGGGAATATTTGGAATGTTATCTAAAAATTTCTATAGATGTGTGGTGGAGAGTATATGTGTGGTTGCTTCACAGCTTGGTACAGAAACAGCAATGCCCTCGAATGGAAAATCCTACAAAAAGTAGTGGATACAGCCTCAGCACCATTGAGCACACCTACATGGAGCACTGCTGCAGGAAAGCCAGGACACCCAGCACCCAGGCCATGCTCAACCCTCGCTCACCCCATCACTGAACTCTTCCCAAAACCTAAGTACTCACTTTCAAGGATTCTTCATCTCATGTTCTCGATAGTTGTTGCTTGTTTATTATTATTTTTACTTTTTCTCAGCTCAATTGCTAGGAAATTTCAAACTATTCTCATGGTGTTTGGAATGGCTATATCTATTAAGGAAGTTGTTCCTGCTTGTTTATCCTGTATTATTGTATCTGGATGGTTATTATGGATTGTCCTATCTTTAATAACGAATTGGTCATAATATAATTTGTGGTATTCTGACTCTAAAACCTGATCAGGTTTGTATTTATAGTAAGGTATGATTTCTCTTTTCAAGCAAGATTTTGATGACTGCTGTTTGCCACTTGATTACCCCTGTGTAGGTAATCAGATTGAGTTAAATTGCTGCAAAATCCTGTAATGTGTCAGATTGTTTCTGGTTTTCCTTGGCATTTTCTACATTTATCATCGTGACTTTGTTGATTTCTATTATGTATTTTTGATATTTTTTGTGTTAAGCACTTGGTCCTGTATTGCCACAAAGAACCCTTCTGTTTCTGGGAAGAGGTCTCCAATTCTGAGCCAGGCGTTCGATGTTCCTTGTTTAATATTTTTATTTATTTTTTCTCAGCTGAAGCTGGTACAACCTAGGGTACAGGCATAGCCAAGCACACTCATTTCTCAATTGCTAGGAACTTTTTTATGTTTATTATTTTATTACTAGTAGTCATGGTATTTATTTTTATTATACGTAATTTAATATTTATTTCTTTTTTTGCTTTTGTATTTACAAGGTTTATTGTTTCTGAAACATTGGTCGTTTGTCCTTCTACTTTAGTGCCATCTGTCATTAATTCAATTGTGTTTCTTGTACTTTACTGTGATTGCCTACAAAAAAAATGAATTTCAAGGTTGTATATGGTGACATATATGTACTTTGACAATAAATTTACTTTGAACTTTGAATGTTTGCTTCCAAAGTTGATTGGAGTGAGTTCTTTAGTGCAAAGTCTTGATACCCGCAGCACACCTCTGGTCACAGTTCTCAAATCTGAAAAATAAATCTCTACTACTACCTCCATTCTCTTACCACTTAACCAATTTTGTACACAGAAGTCTTGATCAAACTAGGTTCCAATATGTTCTAGCCTTCTGGACCAACTTATCATGCAGAACCTTATCAAAAGCCTTGCTAAAATCTATATAGACTACCATCCCTACCCTCATCAATTCTTCTAAAAAGTTCAAAGTTCAAGGAAAATTTATTATCATACATATATTATATCATTTCCAACCTATATCATTTTCTTGTGGGCATACTTAATAAATCCATAATAGAATAATAACCATAAAAAAAACAATAAAAGATTGCACAGAATTGGGCGTTCAACCAGTGTGCAAAAGACAACAGACATTGCAAGCATCAAAGGAAAGAAATAATAAATAAATAAATAAACAAACAAACAAACAAACAAACAAATAAATAAGCGAGCAAGAAATAAATATTGAGAACATGAGATGAAGAGTTCTTGAAAATAAGTTTATAGATTTATAGATTGCAGGAACATTTCAATAATGGGGCATGAAGTTAAGTGACATTATACCCTTTGGTTCAAGAGCCTGATGGTTGAGGGGTGATAGCTGTTCCTGAACCTGGTGGTGTGAATCCTGAAGCTCCTGTACCTTCTTCCTGATGGCAGCAGTGAGAAGAGAGCATGTCTTGGATGGTGGAGGTCTCTAATGATGGATGCTACTTTCCTGCCACAATGCTTCATGTAGATGTGTTGAATGGTGGGGAGGACTTTACTCAGATGGACTGGGCCATATCTACCACTTTTTGTAGGATTTTCCATTCAAAGGCATTTCAAGGACATTAGTGTTTCCATGTCAGGCTGTGATGCAGCCAGTCAATCTACTGTCCACTACACATTTATAGAAGTTTGTCAAAGATTTGGGTAACATGCTGAATCTTTGCAAACTCTTAAGGAAGTAGAGGCACTGCCATGCTTTCTTCATAATTGCACTGACGAGCTAGGCCCAGGACAAGTACTATGAAATAATAACACTATGGAATTTAAATTTGCTGACCCTTACCACCTCTGATCCTCCGATGAGCACTGGCTCATTGACCTGTGGTTTCCTTCTCCTGAAGACAATAATCAGCTTCTTGGTCTTGCTGACGTTGAGCAAGAGGGTGTTGTTATGGCACCACTCAGCCAGATTTTCAATCTTCCTGCTGTATGCTGATTCATTACCTTCTTTGATTCGGCCGAAGACAGTGGTGTTGTCACAGACTTGAATATGGCATTGGAGCTGTGCTTAGCCACACAGACATACAGACATAAGTGTAAAGTGAGTGGAACAGGAGGCTAAGCACACAGCCTTGGGGTCACCTGTGCTGGTGGAGTTTGTGGAGAAGATGTTGTTGCTAATCCAAAGTGACTGGGGTCTGCAAGTGAGGAAATCTTTGTCACATCTCCAAAAAAAAATCAAATTTCTGAGACGTGATTCACAAAGCCGTGCTATTTTTATTCTGTCTTACCTTTGCAAAAGCAAAGAAGTCCTGTCTCTCAGAATCCGTTTAAATGACTTTCCCACCATTGATGTTAGTCTCTGTAGTTCCCACCTTCGTGTTTGTGCCTCTGTTTAAGGAGGGATAAGATAGTGATGGAGTTCTGGAAAGAAGGACCATGGATAGTTATCAGATGGAATGCTGAGCATCCCCTCAGGTGAAACAACCTTTGACATAACAGTCACTTTGTGCCTGGATGCACACAGCAGAGAAATAGATAACACTCCCAGGCAAATTTTTACCGATAATACATTGAATACTGAATGAAAATGGGATATGTACACTTGCTTAACTATATTAATCTTGAATTTTGAAGGAAGTTTTTAAAAAAATTCTGAATGCAACAAAGCCATTAGACTTAATGCTAACCCATATTCAATAGCCCAATTTTTCCTGAGAAATTCTGTGTGTTTCTTGTGGAACTGCAAACATTTGCCTACATAATGTTGGTGAATGGGTGGAGATGTGTAAATGGGTTTGTTTTGCTATTGTTGCTTTTTTGTTTTTTGCGTTCTGTGTTGTTCTGCCAAGCATTGTGACCACAAGGCCATAAGAAATGGGAACAAAATTAAGCCATTTGGCCCATCGAGTCTGCTCCACCATTCAATCATGGCTGATCCTTTATTCTACCTCCTCAACTCCAGTTCCCAGTCTTTTCCCCATAACCTTTGATGCCATGTCCAATCAAGAGCCTATCAATCTCTGCCTTAAGTGCACCCAACGACCTGGCCTCCATAGCTGCATGTGGCAACAAATTCCACAAATTCACCCCCAGCAGATCCTCAGATATGTTGATTTTTAACATGAACGACTCATTTCACGATATGTTTCCTTGTACGTGTGATAACTAAATTTGAATCTGAGTCTGACGTTTGGGATAATGTTTGTGAAATGAAGAAATTTCCAAGTTGTCAAGCATTTTCCTGACTGCATTCTAATGTTCAAATCAACCTTCCCAAAAGAGTCTCTGAGGATCTGCTTCCTGACTCATCTGGGTTTCACATTCAACAGATACAGAGACTCCATTCATTTCAATGCAGAGAGAAAACTATGAGGCTAAGGGAATGTTAAGTATTAGTAACTGACTTCTTTTAATTTATAGGTATTTCTCTGAGTTACCAAAATGTGTATTTTGTGCTTTCCAGCGATTTTTATATGTCGAAAATGAATAATTTGAATTAAGTGAGTTTAGTGTTAATATTTTTGGAATGATTATTTGCATCATAGATATTTACAAACTTCCAAGGTACTTAGCAGTTCTAACAGTCAGTTACGTTCGGAGATCATAAGACCATAAGATAGGTTATTTCTGCCATCAAGTCTGTTCTGCCATTTCATCACGGCTGATCCATTTCTCTCTCAGCCCCAAATTCCTGCCTTCTCCCCATATCCCCGACTAATCAAGAATCTATCAATCTCTGCCTTAAATATATGTAAAGACTTGGCCTCCAAAGGCACTGGTGGCAACGAATTTCACAGGTCCACTGCAGTTTCTAGAGCATTTCTGTCGGGCATTCCTGTAGTGCTTCACCAACACTCTGACAACAATAAGCTGTAAAGGAGCAGTGAGTGCACCTTGTTTTTCTCTGTCAGTGATTTCTGAACCAAGATCAAATGCTTATGCTTGTAATAACTGAAACTGTCATTTAACATTGTGTACTTATGTATGTTTTAGAAATAATGATGGCTACTCTAGTGATAGTGTTAAAAATTTTAATATTGTTTCAACAGAAGTTCTATAGAGAGCTATTCTGTAAAATAAAATGTGGCTAGTATCACATTGATTAAGACTCTTGTAAAGTCAGAAAAAGCATTTCTCAAAGGGGCCTTTGACAACATAATGGAAATAGCCCTTGCTATTTCTGGCATTCTTCACAGGAAGCAGCACCTTATACATAATATATTCACTGAATAAGTGCAGGTTGTGGAGAGAAATACACACATAATGATTGTTCTTTGAGCTGTCTGGTTCTGGAAGTTAAAATGTTTCCTTTGTGAATGTAAAGCTTGAGTTTCTATTCACTTTAATGATTCAAGAGAAAAGAGACTCGT
Source organism: Hemitrygon akajei (assembly GCF_048418815.1). NCBI lineage: Eukaryota > Metazoa > Chordata > Chondrichthyes > Myliobatiformes > Dasyatidae > Hemitrygon > Hemitrygon akajei. Next base: position 52,447,290 of record NC_133146.1, read on the forward strand.
TCTTCCATTACTATCAGTGATGCCAGAGTGTGTGATTTTTCTGTCAGTGCCTCGGGAAAGGTGCAATTCGGCTTTAACTCTTTTGCTATGCAGTAGTATCTTGTCTAACCTCCTGTCAGTTCTGTTAGTACTGGGGATCACATTCTGTGACCTATTTTAAAGCACTTTGCAGATTCAGTAATTTGCTTGATTTGTGGTGTTTTGTCCTTTATCATCAACTTTTTATTTTCTATGTCTAGAAATCTTGCTTTTATTTCTTTGGATTAGTGAGGTGCAATTTTGTACTTTGTTACATGTTACCACTTATAACCTGTAAATCCTCAAATGTTTTGCTGGTTAAGTTAATATCAGCAATGAGGAGAATTTATTTTTATTTCTTTTTATAATTTTTGAGATATAGTGTGGAAAATAGGCCCTTCGAGACACACTGCCCAGCAATCCCCCGATTTGATCCTAGCCTAATCATGGGACAATTTAAAATGACCAATTAATCTAGCAACTGATACGTCTTAGGACTGTGGGAGGAAACCGGAGCACTTGGAGGAAACCCACATGGTCATGGGGAGAACATACAAACTCCTTACAGGCAGTGGCAGGAATTGAACCCGTGTCACTGGTACTGTAAAGCACTGTGCTAACCTTTACACTACTGTGCTGCCCAAAATTCTTCTGCTGTGAAATAGAAGTAGAGAATGCTGGAAATTAGAAGCAGGTCAGGCAGTCTATATGAAGAGAGGAACAGAGTGAATATTCTAGGTCAAAAACTTTTTTGTCAGAACTTAGAAAAGTTACAAGTAAGACATGTTTTGAATTGCAGAGAAGAGGGTACAAAATGTACTGATGAGGGTGTTGTGGTCCACCTGGTCTTTGTGGGGCTTTTGACGCGATCCCACGTGGGAAACTGGTCTTAAAAGTTAGAGCCTATGGGATCCAAGGAAAATTGGAGTATGGGATTAATGTAGATAGGTGTTTGATGATCGGCACAAACTCGATGCACAAAGTCTACCTGTTTCTGTGTTGTATGACTCAACAAAGTACATGTACTGTGTGTTACTATATACAACCCTGAGGTTTATTTTCCTGTGAGTATACTGAATACATCTATAGAATAATAATAATCTATAGAATCAATGAAAGACCACCCAACCTAGGTGTTCAACCAGAGTGCAGAACTCAACAAACTGTGTAAATACAAAAAAAATACTAAATAAATAAGCAATAAATATGGAGAACATGAGATGAAGAGTTCTTGAAAGTGAGGAAAATTGAAATAAATTCCTTTATTACTTCAGTAGTCTAGCAGTCTGTAGTCTAGTGTAGCTTTTTTCTGTGTTTTTTTTATGTAGTTGAGTCTAGTTTTTGTACTGAGTCATGTAACACCATGGTCCTGAAAAACGTTTTTACTATGTACTGCACCAGCAGTTATGGTTGAAATGACAATAAAAAGTGACTTGACTTGAAAAGTACTTCGTTAGCTGCAAAGTATTTCAGGACACATTGAGTTCAGTTACAGTGCTATTCGGTACCCAGGGAGTGGCGAATATCAGGACTGCACAGCTGGAGATGGTAGTGGAAGTAGAATCACTGGCAGCATTTAAGAAATGAGCACTTGCTATGTCCAGTCTAAGCCAAAGTTCTGTAAAATGAGAGTTATACAGAATGGTTGGTGTTGATGTGATTTATCAAACGCCTGTTTTCATCCTATATGATTCTAAATGTATTTTCATTTACAGGGCTTCGGTGTGCAGTATGTATAACTGATAAAAACAGACACATGAAGGTGTTGGCCACAATTTACAAAGACAATTTGGAATGCATATATCTCAGTTCATTTGTCTCCAGGTACTACATGGACTCCAGTGCCGCTACCCAGTCTTACCTGAGATTCTAAACAGAAGAGATTCTGCAGATGCCAAAAATCTTGAGCAACGTGTAGTAAATGCTGGAGGAACTCAGCAAGTCAGACAGTGTCTATGGAGAGGAAAAAACAGTCAATGACTCACCTTCTTATTCTGGCTTCTGTCCCTTTCCTTTCCAGTCGATGAATGGTCTCAGCCTGAAACTATTTACTCCCTTTCACAGATTCTGCCTGACCTGCTGAGTTCTTACAGCATCTTGGGTGTGTTGTTGAAATTCTGCAGTGCTACTCTGGGAATTACAATGAGGTCAAAACCCTTGTCTTCAATGGATTCCAGAATTTAGGATTAAGAGCCAATAAGAGCGGTGAAGCTAATTTTTAAAATCTGATTTATATTGTTACAAGTTTTATAAAGGTTTGTAATGCTCAAAATGCTAGAAAAGCCCTCAGACATCCCTCAGAACCACAGAGGCTGAAATGGGTGTGATTCAGGCAGGGGTTCATCATGAGAAATTTCATGTGGGCAACTGTGCCCATAAGAACTAACCCATCCATTGTTTTTAGGTATCACCTTAAGGTCTACTCAAAATCCAAAGTTGGAAGTAAATTTATTATCTAAGTACGAGTATGTCACCATATACAACCCCAAAATTCATTTTCTTGCAGTCATACACAGTAAATCCAATTTAGAATAATAACCATAATAGAAGCAATGAAAGACCGCACCAACTTGTGCATTCAAGCAGTGTGCAAAAGACAAAAAAACTGTGAAAATACAAAAAGAAATAGATGATAATAATAAATATATAAGCGATAAGTATTGGGAACACGAGGTGACAAGTCCTTGAAGAGAGAATCCGTAGGTTGTAGGAACATTTCAATGATGGGTTAAGTGAACTTGAGTGAAGTTGTCCCCTTTGGTTCAAGAGACTGATTGAATAACTGTTCCTGAACTTGGTGCTGTGAGTCCTGATGCTCCTGTACCTTCATCCTGATGGCAGCAGTGAGAAGAAAGTATGGCCTGAGTGGCGGAAGACCTGACGATGAATGCTGCTTTCCTGCAACATCGCTCTGAGTACATGAATTCAATGGTGGGGAGGGCTTTACCCGTGATGGACTGGGCCACATCCACTACCTTTTCTAGGATTTTGTGTTCAAAGACGTTGGTGTTTCCATGCCAGGCTGTGATACATCCAGTAAATATACCCTCTACCATACAATGTCTATACATCTATAGACATCTGTCAAAGCTTTAGATGTCATGCCAAATCATTGCAAATTCTTAAGGAAATAGAGGCATTGCCATGCGTTCTTTGTAATTGCACTTACATGCTGGGCCCAGGACAGGTCCGCTGAAATAATAAAACTGAGGAATTTAAAGTTGATGACCCTGTCCTCCTCTGATTCTCTGTTGAGGACTGGCTCATAGATCTCTGGTTTACTCCTCCTGAAAATCAATAATCAGCTCCTTGGTTTCAATTCCTTATTCTTATAAGGAATTGTGGTACCTTGAAATAGGATGTTTTCCTTGAACTTATGCCGAAGACAATTACGTTTGTCTCCTGTTTTGGTGTTCAAGTGCATGGACAATCATTCAGACTCAGTGATTCACAACACTGAAGTACAATACATTGAAAATAAACAGCAGTTGTGGAGTCATTTGTTAAAAATGTGCACACACGTCTTTTCTTCATCCTCGATTCTGAGTCTAATATTTGATTCCTTTCTCCCTTGTCCTTACAGCATTTATGGTTTCACTAGAGTTTTCACTCAAACAACCATTCGAATACACAAATGATTAAATTTCCTTTAAATGTTACAAGAGTATATTTGTACTGTGATGACATTTTCTCATCTCCGAATGCCCTGACCTTCTCTTTCACTCACATCAAGCTCACAGAGTTTTTTTAAAGTTCATTAATTTAAATGGACAGAGAATCAGAGACTGCCAGCTCATGGGTTCATGACCAGGCTCCCTGTGAACACAGTTCTATGTTGTGGGATCCCCAGAGGTGAATCAACCCTGTAACACAAATTCAAGTCAATCTATTTGACATTCATTTATTTTTAAATACCTTCCATCTTATCCCGAAAATAACAGCAAAAATGTATTAGTGTAGTTTAATGCCAAGGCCAGGATTTTCCACTTCAATACACTGAAGTAAATCAATAGTGGATTTTGTACATTGTAAACTCCAGTCGATGACTTAAATTTAATTTCTACTTCACTATCAGGAATACTGAAGAACACTTCACTCTGTTTGTTTCACGATATAAGATGCCAACACTTTAGATAATTTGTTTCTATATTACAAAAGTGACTATGCTTCAGAAAGGAACTCAATTTGAAATTTCCTGAAACTGTTATATCTATTTGCTTTGCATCTTCTCTCACTAATTGCTCATGGGAAATCTACTAGCATTTTGAAATTCTTTTTATAAAAATATAATGCGGAACAGGTTGAAAGAATCATACTAATATTTTGTCTTGTTGCCAAGCCCAGTTGAAGATAAAATGTTGGGGTAATCGATAGGTCATTCAGTATCTGCAGAGAGTTAAATAAAGGTTTCAGGACAATCACCTTTCTTTTGTTTGCCATTAGTTGTCCCAAGGGATTATTCATGCCCATCTGAAAAAAAGCAGGTAAGATTCAGATTAATATAACATCTAAAATTAGAAGCCTGTCAGTGCAGCTCTCCAGTACTGCACTAGAGGCATTTAAAATACATAAAACACTTCACCTGCAAATCTGCTGGAGTCATCTGTTGTGTCCTGATGTGGTTTCCTCTACATTAGAAACATAGAAAACCTACAGCACAATACAGGCCCTTCGGCCCACAAAGCTGAGCCTTACCTGAGAAATTACCTCGGGTTACCCATAGCTCTCTGTTTTTCTAAGCTCCATGTACCTATCCAGGAGTCTCTTAAAAGACCCTATTGTATCCGCCTCCACCACCATCACCGGAAGCCCATTACACACACTCAGCACTCTCTGCATAAAAAAACTTACCCCTGACATCTCCTCTGTCCCTTCTTCCAAGCACCTTAAAACTATGCCCTCTCATGCAAGCCATTTCAGCCCTGGGAAAAAGCCTCTGACTATCCACACGATCGATGCCTCTCATCATCCTATACACCTCTATCAGGTCACTTCTCATCCTCCATCGCTCCAAGGAGAAAAGGCCGAGTTCACTCAACCTATTCTCATAAGGCATGCTCCCCAACCCAGGCAACATCCTTGTAAATCTCCTCTGCACCCTTTCCATGGTTTCCACATCCTTCCTGTAGTGAGGTGATTAGAACTGAGCACAGTATTCCAAGTGGGGTCTGACTAGGGTCCTATATAGCTGCAACATTTACCTCTCGGCTGCTAAACTTAATCCCACAATTGATGAAGGCTAATGCACCGTATGCTTTCTTAACCACAGAGTCAACCTGCGTAGCAGCTTTGAATGTTCTATGGACTTGGACCCCAAGATCCCTCTGATCCTTCACACTGGCAGAAGTCTTACCATTATTACTATATTCTGCCATCATATTTGACCTACCAAAATGAACCACGTCACACTTATCTGGGTTGTATTCCATCTGCCACTTCTCAGCCAAGTTTTGCATCCTATCAATGTCCTGCTGTAACCTCTGGCAGCCCTCCACGCTACCCACAACACCCCTAACCTTTGTGTCATCAGCAGATTTACTAACCCATCCCTCCACTTCCTCATCCAGGTCATTCATAAAAATCACAAAGAGTAGGGGTCCCAGAATAGATCCGTGAGTCACTCCACTGGTGACCGACCTCCATGCAGAATATGACCCGTCTACAACGACTCTTTGCCTTATGTGGGCAAGCCTGTTCAGAATCCACAAAGCAATGTCCCCTTGGATCTCATGCCTCCTTACTTTCTCAAAAAAGTCTTGCCTGGAGTATCTTGTCAAATGCCTTGCTGAAGTCCATATACATTACATCTATGGCTCTACCTTCATCAATGTTCTTTGTCACATCCTCAAAAAATTCAGTCAGGCTTGTAAAGGCATGACCTGCCTTTGACAGAGCCATGCTGACTATTCCTAATCATATTATGCCTCTCCAAATGTTCTTAACCCTTACATACTGTTAGAGTCAAATTTGACCCATTTTGACATTTGACAGCAGTAAAAACACCCTAAATGCCATTTTTTAGCCAAAATTTGATGACTTTTCCTAAAGTGACCCAAAATGCATAAAAATTAAAATATTCATAAATTTTATACTTTTGTACAGGTGCTACAGATTTTTCTACGTTGAGGCTGTTCCGAAACAAATTTGACCTGTATCTATTGAAATGGATTTTAGATCTCTGAAACATTAATTAAGGATTAATCACCCACTTATTAATGTCAAATAAGCTACTTATACATTCTAAATAGATCTGTGGTTCGAAATTTGGTATAGACATTTGTTATGAGGGGATTCTTGGACCGGGTCAAAATTGACCCGGACTATACTGTGAAGGTATAGAATATGAACAGGTTGCCTGGGTTAAATCCTGTCTCACAGGATCTTCTCCATCAACCTACTGAAGTAAGACTCACTGGTGTATAATTTCCTGGGCTATCTCTACTTCCTTTCTTGAATAAGGGAACAACATCTGCAACCCTCCAATCCTCCGGAACCTCTCCCATCCCCATTGATGATGCAAGGGTCATTGCCAGAGGCTCAGCAATCTCCTCCCTCGCCTCCCACAGTAGCCTGGAGTACATCTCATCCAGTCCCGGAGACTTATCCAACTTGATGCTTTCCAAAAGCTCCAGCGCATCCTCTTTCTTAATATCTACATGATCAAGCCTTTCAGTCCGCTGTAACTCATCCCTACAATCACCAAGATCCTTTTCCGTAGTGAATACTGAAGCAAATTATTCATTAAGTACCTCTGCTATCTCCTTTGGTTCCATACACACTTTTCCACTGTCACACTTGATCGGTCTTTTCTCTTATGCCTTATACGCTTGGTTTTCACATAATTGTAGAATGCCTTGGGGTTTCCTTTAATCCTTCTTGCCAAGGTCTTCTCATGACCCCTTCTGGCTCTCCTAATTTCTTTCTTAAGCTCCTTCCTGCTAGCCTTATAATCTCCTAGATCCCTATCATTACCTAGTTTTTTGAACCTTTCGTAAGCTCTTCTTTTCTTCTTGACTAGGTTTACACCACGGTTCCTGTACCCTACCATCCTTTCCCTGTCTCATTGGAATGTACCTATGCAGGACTCCACGCAAATATTCCCTGAACATTTGGCACATTTTTTCTGTACCTTTTCCTGAGAACATCTGTTTCCAATTTATGCTTCCAAGTTCCTGCCTTATATTTTCCCTCACTCCAATTAAATGCTTTCCTAACTTGTCTGTTCCTATCACTCTCCAATGTAAAAGAGATAGAATTGTGATCACTTTCTCCAAAATGCTCTCTCACTGAGAGATCTGACACCTGACCCGTCATAAATTGGAGGATTGCTTTGTTGAGCACCAGGCTGACTTGCCAGTGGCCAGACATTTTAATTCTAATTTCCATTTCCATTCTGATGTGTCAGTCCATGGCCTCCTCTTGTGCCTGGCTGTGGTGGATCAGCAACTCCTGATATTCCTTCAACCTGATGGCATGAATATCCATTTCTCCTTCCAGAAAAACAGACTCCCCCGAACCAGCCCCCCGACATTCCTCCATTCCACTCTGACATTTTACGTCTTCTCATCTGGGTCTCCTCCCCCTTCCCTTACCCTTACCCTTGTTGTGCACTCAACTTCCCTATCAGATTTGTTCCTCTCCCACCTATCTGGCTTCATCTATCACCTTCCAGTTAGCCTACTTCCCCCACCTTTTTATTCCGGAATCTTCCAGGTATATGGAGGAATTTAAGGTGGGGGGATATATGGAAGGCAGGGTTTAAGGGTTGGCACAAGATTGTGGGCCAAAAGGCCTGTACTGTACTGTACTGTGCTGTACTATTCTGTGTTCTATGTTCCCCCTTCCTTCTCAGTCCTGAAGAAGGGTCTCAGCCCAAAACATTGACTACCTATTCATTTCCGTAGATGCTGCCTGACCTGCTCTAGCATTGTGTGCTAAATAAAATATAGACTGGGATACAAATCCACAGTAACTGAATATCAGAAAGGCTGTACACATTGGGAATATGAAAAAACAGAAAGCACTCGACAATCCAGACAACATCTATGAAAGGAGTAATGATGTTTCAGGTCTAAGATGCTTCATCATGATCAGGAAAGAGAAAATGAGTTACATTTGTAAAGAAGCTGAATGAGTGGATAAGGCAAAGGGGTAGATTGAATCCAGGACTCCTGTGGGAAAAGGTCGTCAATGAAGGCAGTTAGAGAGTGAAAAAGACATGTTTGACATTTTGCAGATAACAAGTCCGGGTGTGTTAATAGAGAGGAAGAATAGCTGAGCAAATATCCTGAATGGATGATTTACTTTAGTTATTTACAACCTGTTATGCCGCTGGCGTTTAGGGCAGCAATGAAGGTCCTCCATCTCTGGTGGGTTTCAGGGCTTCCTTCATCATGTCAGTAGCTTCTTCTTGGTTTTCACTATTAGTCATGCAGGTCCCAAGTAGAGACACGATGTAGAAGGATTCTTCATTACTATTTCCTAACAATTTTATTATACCAGTCAGGGTTGGTAGCCCTGAGCTGAACCCCAGAACAAGGAAGACTGATGGACCACTCTTAGTCTGGCCTCTACCCTTTGACCTGTTTAGCATAAGTGACCTTACCAAGAGCCAAAGCATAAAGCCCTGACTCCAGCCAAACGGCTAAGTTAAGAAATTGCACGACACCTGCCGATGATAATAAACCTGATTCTGATAGCTCTCCGGGTCATTGAGGCACACAAGCCTCCAAACCACGACAAGGTTGTGGTTCTTTTGGAGGCCTGGATGACTTACAGCAGAAATAATCTGTTCTGATCAGATCAGTGTAAGTGAGTTATTGGAAGATGAGGGAATTGATATCAGATCCAGAAGACCACAGTGTTCCAGGTGGAAGTTGAGAAGTTGTTCCTCAAATTTGCATTGGTCCTATTAATAACTGTATATGAGGAATACAGTTAGATAGGCAGAGTGGGAATGGAAAGAATTTAAGTGGCAGGCAACAGGAAACTTCTGGCCTGCCATAGACCAAAGTCTTCAGCACATGGTCATCTAATCTAGGTATGTTTGAATATTCCAGTGTAAGTGATCACTCTCTTTCCAGATATGCTGCACAACCCACTGGGTATTTCCAGAATCATTTGTTTTTATTTCATGTTTCCAGTATCTTTTTTTTTGATTGATGTGAAGTTGCCCTCGTTCTCTGCTGAATTTCCATAAGACCATAAGACACAGGCGCAGAATTAGGCCATCTGGCCCATCGAGTCTGCTCCACCATTCAATCCATGGCTGATCATTTTTTCTATCTCCTCCTCCACCCCAGTTCCCGGCCTTCTCATTCACCTTATTTCTTATACTACATGCATTTAGATACAACACCTTGAGTGCCATATTTGCTGTCCTTTCTGACTCTGTATCCCTAGTGATTTGATACCCAGCCTGTTGGCTGCAACCAAGTCCCATCACCTGCCGTCCTTCCTGACAATCTGACTGCACACTATCTTTACTTTTTTACCATCCATCCTGTCTTGAGTCCCATCACTCCAGTTCCCAATCCCCTGCCAAGTTAGTTTACTCCCTCCCCAACAGCTCTAACAAACCTGCCTGTGAGAATATTGGTCCCCCTAGGGTTCAGGTGCAACCCATCACTTTTGAACAGGTCATACTTCCCCCAGAAGAGATCTCAATTATCCAAGAACCTGAAACCTTGACCCCTGCACCAGCTTCTCAGTCATGCACTTATTTGCCAAACCATCCTGTTTCTACCCTCACCAGCGTGTGGCACAGGTAGCAATCCAGAAGTTACTACCATTTCTGATATGGAGCATTCCTTTTTAAAATATACACAACCTGTCAACAAAATTGCTGTTCTAACCTTAAAGCAAAACCAATTCTTAATCCTAGCCATGACAAAATTCCAGAGGCTAATCGAAATGATCCAGGGAATTCATGGATGCTCATGCTCTTAGGCAAATGTAACGCCAATGACAGGGATGTCCGCTGAGGGAATTTTCCTGACTTCTGTCTTGCATGGTATCGAACTGTCCACCAATTACTCTTCTCCAAAAAATAATGTACAAGCAAAGAAACATTGCCATAATTGACAAAGTGATAAGCCATGGCTGGTACTGCAGACAATACACATCATGAGCCTAATTTGGAGTATTGTGTGCAGTTTTGGTCACCTACCTATCGAAAAGATGTAAATAAGGTAGAAAGAGAACAAAGAAAAGTTACAAGGATGTTCCCAGGACTGGAGGACCTAAGTTGTAAGGAAAGACTGAATAGGTTAGAATTATAGACAATTAAGAGAAGATTTGATGGAGGTATACAAAATTATGAGGTAAATTTAGATAGGGTAAATGTAAGCAGGCTTTTTTCACTGAGGTTTGGTGGGATTACGACCAGAATCCATGGGTTAAGGGTGAAAGGTGAAAAGTTTAAGAGAAACATGAAGGGAAACTTCTTCACTCAGAGGATCATGAGAGTGTGGAATGAGCTGTCAGTGCAAGTAGTGCATATAGGTTCGATTTTAACGTTTTGATAGGTACGTGGATGGCAGAGATGAATGATTATGGTCCGGGTGCAGGTCAATGGGAGTAGGCAGTTTCAATGGTTTAGCTCAGAATAGATGGGCAAAGGGCCTGTTTCTGTGCTGTAGTTTTCTAGAGTCATCTATGACATGAATTTTAGGTTTTAAATATGTTAAATCATGAACAGCATATTGCTGGATATTTACAGAGCAGAACAAAGATTTTATTGAACAACTAAAGCAAATCAAGTAGCTGTTAATTTAACCTGGCAGAACTCCATATTAATTTTCTGAAATAGTTCTTCTCTGTGAACTTGATATTGATATTCTTGGTAAACAAAGTCCAAGTTAAATTCTAATTGGTTGCTTTAAATGCTTTGAAATACATGGCTTAGAAGGGAGTGATTTGCCCCACTATGATTCTGTCTGTTCTTTGGGGAAATATTCCAATTAATCCCAGCCAACTTAATTTTCTATTTCAAATATCTATCCAATTTTCTCTGAAATATTAAAACTACTGTACCTTCAGATGATGAATTCCAGATTTCAACATACTGTGTCAGAACAGTTTCCTTGTATTGCTTGTGGTTCTTTTCCCAAACATTTTACAACTTTACAAACTTTCCAAGATGCTTTCAAACCTCCTGTAAACTTTCTCTGCAGTAGGAAGAATTACAGTTTCTCTATATGCATTTTTCAATCCTGACACCATTTTGGTATTTCCCTTCTGCACTGTGACACTCCTCCTTAAAGTGCCTACATATCAATACTATGACCCAAGTGTGGGTTAGTTGGGCCATCATCCACAGGTACAACTCAAATACCTCATTACCACACATTTCATCATCATCATCATCATCATTACGTGCCATGAGCGATCATGGTGTTCCATGACCATGATTGTTCTTGACAACTTTTTCTTCAGAAATGATTTTCCATTGCCATCTTCTGAGCAGTGTCTTTATAAGATTGGTGACCCCAGCCATTATCGATACTCTTCAGCAATTGTCTGCCTGGCATCAGAGGTCACATATCCAGGACTTGTGATATGTGCCAGTTGCTCATACGACCATCCACCACCTGCTCCCAAGGATTCACGTGATCCTGATCGGGGGGGAGGGGGTGGTGGTGGAGTGGAGTGCTAATCAGGTGTTACACCTTGCCCAGAGGTGATCTTCAGGCTAACAGAGGGAAGGAGTATCTCACAACTCCTTCAGTAAGGACACATCTCCACCCAGCCTCCCAGATTCCACATGGTTCAAATCCATAGGCTCAACTTAATCACTAAGTCAGTCCTGGACTTGATCAACGTCCCAGAGCATTGTGAGATGTAATCAGGTCATGTGGATGGACCTAGAAAAGTCCAGTCCATCAAATTCTGCTGAGCTTTTGGAATGAATATCCCTGATATTTGGAAACATTCCATCGAAATAAAATTAACATAGAGTCTGTGTTCTGCTGCTGGAGGAGTTCCTAGTCTACGGACGTACTATGCTGATATATTTGTCAGCTGGAATCCCTCAGTAAAATGAAACTTTTGCCTCTCAACATGTGCTTGCCAAAGTCCCAAATACACTTGTTGATCTGTGTGGAGGACAGATGTTCATTGCAGAAGAGCTGTCAGTGGTCACTGCAATTCTACCCAACACTTAACCAAATGCCTAGACTGTGTTTCATAAGATCCACCAAATCTTTCTTGGCTGCTGCTTTGCCCTAATATATCTTCTCAAACATCTTTTTCAAACTGTCCTACCGCTTTCAGAGATTTGTATAAATATATATGCATTAACCTCAGAATCATAGAATTTACAGTGAAACATCAATAATGTGCTGATCAATTATTTAGAAATCCCAATGCAGAGTTGTGCCTTGAAAGGTTGACAGTTCCTTTCACCCCACAGATACTGCTGGACCCACTGAGTTCCTCCAGCAGATTACTTGATGCTCTAGTCTCCAACATCTGCAGACTCTTGTTTAGAAATTTGAATTGTTTGATATCTGGTTCACTGGATACTGATCTACATTCCACCTCTAACTCACCGGGTTCCCTAGATCCTGCACTTCCTCCAACACACTGGAGTCCCAGTTCCCATGTTATCTCTAATACAATAGGGCTTTGGTGCCCACAACCCCCCTGAAACTTCAAAGTCAAAGTTGAATTTACTGCCATATTTACATGTATATTTATGCATAAATCCCAAAAATCTCAGTTGCAGCAACATCGTGGGCACATAGCATTGCACAAGCAATGTCCACAAGTAAAACATAAATTAAACAAATTATACACAATGTTTAATGTTTACAGAAAGAATACAACAAGAACAAAATAAAGTATCCATTTTAGTGCAAAGTGTTGCAAATGGTCTTACTGTTGCTAAACTGTTGTGATTAGGATTTTGCCGGTTGTTTCAAGAACAATAAGGAGGAGGCCCTCCGTTGGTCCGGATCGACCGTGGATGTTGCGTCTCAGCTGTCTACACGATACGCAAGCCAGGGCAGTACGATATGGAGAGCAAGCTGTTGCCCATGCTCCTGGCTCCCCTCTCCATTCAGCTGATGAATCCAAAGGAACGGCAGAGCCTGATAGAGTTTGGCACCAGGAGTTGACACTCAGCATTAAACTCAATGTAGGACTGTATTAGGGACTCCAGCCCCATCCGCTGGAAGTGACTGGTTTTAAGGCACCAGTAACCCCTCGTTTACCCTTTCTCCTGTCAGGCTTTTTAATTAAGCCACATGTGAAGGCCAGGAGCGGGTCTTAGTCGTCAGAGACCATTTAAGAGGCACAACATTGGAAGCATTTAATAGATAGTGGGAGCTTATCCCCACTACCACCCCTGGCTATAACAACCTTAAGGAACCTCTAACACACAAGGCCCTGAAATCCATGTTCCATTTAACAAAAGAGGACTCAAGTTTCCCTCAAAAACACTGAGGTACCAGTTCCTCAGACACACGAGGGTCCCTGTCTACATTGGCGCCATGGTAGCCATGGTTAGCACAACACTTTCCAGTACAGGCGACCCAGGTTCAATTCTCGCCACTGCCTGTAAGGAGTTTGTACGTTCTCCCTGTGACTGCGTGGGTTTTCTCTGGATGCTGCGGTTTCCTCCCACAGTCCAAAGACGTACTGGGTGATAGGTTAATTGGCCATTGTAAATTGTCCTATGATTAGGCTAGGACTAAATTAGGGGATTGTTGGCCCGCATTGTTCAAAGGGCCGTGAGGGTCTTTTCCATGCTGTATGTCAATAAAGAAATGAATAGAATAAAAACTTGCCAGTTCCCCAGTTCCCATGTTCCCTTGCCAGTCACTGAGACTCTTTGTCCAGCGCTGTCTTGGAATCACTCAGTTGTTCCTCCCCCTCTCACTTGAACCTTGACTGGGTTCACTGGAAAATTTATTACACTCCTACAATGTATAAAAAAGCCTTAAAATATTATGTACAACTGTGTTCAATTATTTAACATCCAATAGTCCAGATTATCTGCCAGCATCTCGGGCTGACTGCATTTGACTGTAAATCAGCTTTAATTCTTCTAACAAAACACAGCACTGTTCCTTGTTTTTCCTTCACAGAGTTATTGTTGACCACCAGCAACAATAGTATGCAGCGTGAATAATGATACACATTGTAATTAATATTAAATGCACATGTCTGTGCACACAATAGCATGCAGGGTGAATAACAATATACATCATAATTAATATAAAGTGTGCATAGTAATCACTTACTTCCTCAATACTTCAAAGACAAAAGTTTATGCTAAATATTCCAGAATATTCATAATGTCATATTAGTCCTCAGGTAATATAGATCCCTTCTCCTTAAGTAACAGGTCACAGGTCCAATGCCAGTACTGACCTGCAGAAGGGATTTAGCCGTTCCAAAACCTACTAACATCAGAACTATTACAAATGTTGAATATGAATGTCCTTGACATTGACAGTGCCACAAAATCATTCAATAGATATTAAAAAGTAGAAACTAAATTTAAAACACATAAAAACATAAGACCGTAAGATATAGGAGCAGAATGAGGTCTTCTGGACAATTGAGTCTGCTCCAGCTTTTCATCATAGCTGATCCAATTTTCCTCTAGGTTCCAATCTCCTGCCTTCTCCCCAAATCTCTTCAAGAATCTATCAACTTTTTTCTTAAATATATGTAAAGAACTCCACAGATTCACCACCTCTGGCTAAAGAAACTCATCCTCATTTCCGTTCGAAAAGGATGCCCCTCTTTTCTGAGGTTCTGTCCTCTGGTCTTCAACTCTCCTAAGGCCTCTCACTACTTGATAGGTTTCAATGAGGTCACCCCTCATTCTTCTGAATTCTACTGAATACATGCCCAGAGTCATCAGACGGTCTTCATATGCAAGCCATTCAGTCTTGGAATCATTTTCGTAAACCTCCTTTGAACCCTCTCCAGTTTCAGCACATCCTTTCTAAGATAAGGGGCCCATTCTGCTCACAACACTCCAAGTGAGGCCTCACCAGTGCTTTATAAAGTCTCAACATTACATCCTTGCTTTTATATTCCAGTCCTCTTGAAATGAATGCTAACATCGCATTTGCTTTCCTCACCACAGACCAAGCTGCAAGTTAACCTTCAGGCAATCCTGCACAAGGACTTCCAAGTCCCTTTGCATCTTAGTTTTTCTCCACTTAGAAAATAGTCAACCCTTTCATTTCTTCTACCAAAGTGAATGGCCATACACTTCCCAACACCGTACTCCATCTGCCTCTTTTTGCCCTGTCTAAGCTTTTCTGTAGCCTCTCTACTTCCACAAAAATACCTCCCCCTCTAACTATTTTCATATCATCTGCAACAAAGTCTTCAATTCCATCATCCAAATCATTGACACATAATGCAAAAAGAATCGCTCCCAACACAGACCTCTGTGAAACAACCAGGAAAGGCTCCCATTATTCCCACTCTTTGTCTCCTGCCAATCAGACACTGCTTTATCCATGCTAGAATCTTTCCTGTAGTACCATGTTCTCGTAGCTTGTTAAGCAGCCTCATGTGTGGCACCTTGTCAAATGGCTTCTGACAATCCAAGTACACATCAACTGATTCTCCTTTATCTATCCTGCTTGCTACTTCTTCAAAGAAGATTTGTCAGACAAGATTTTCCCTTGAGGAAACCATACTGACTACAGCCGATTTTATCATGTGCTTCCAAGTACCCTGAGACTTCATCCTTAACAATCGACTCCAAAATCTTCCCAACCACTGTGGTCAGACTAACTGGCCTATAATTTCCTATTTTCTGTATCTCTCTCCCTTCTTGAAGAGTGGAGTGACATTTACAATATTCCAGTCTTCCCAAACCATTCCAGAATCTGGAAATTCTACAAAGATTATTACTAATGCCTCCATTAGTCACCACTTTCAGAACTCTGGGGTGGACACCATCTGGTCCAGGTGACTTATCTACCTTCAGACCTTTCAGGTTCGCAAGAACCTTCTCTCTAGTTATGGTAACCACACACTTCATGCCCCCTGATACCTGGAACTTCCACCATACTGTTAGTATCTTCCACAGTGAAGACTGATATTTCGTTGTTCCCCCATTACTACCTCTCCAGCATTGTTTTCCAGTGGTCCAATATCCACTCTCGCCTTTCTTTTATACTTTACATATCTGAAGAAACTTTTGGTATTCTCTTTAATATTATTGGTTAGTTTACTTTTGTGTTCCATCTTTAATTCCAGCCATTGCTGCTCTGCCATCATCCCTGCCAGTGTTCTTTTCCACTCATCTCTGGCCAGCTCCTCTTTCATTCCTCTGTAATACCCTTTGACTCTACAGTTATACTGATACATCTGACATTAGCTTCTCCTTCTCAAATTTCAGGGTGAATTCAAACATATTATAATCCTGTTCCCCTAAGGGTTATTTTATGTTAAGATCTCTAATCAACTCTGGTCCATTGCTCAACAGCTAATCCAAAATAACTGAAAAGTGGGCTGAACCATGAGCTGCTCTAAAAAGCCACCTTGTAGGCATTCTAGAAAATCCCCCTCCTGTAATCCAGCACCAACCTGATTTTCCGAATCTCCCTGCTTATTGAAGTCCCCCATGACTATTGTAACATTGTCATTTTTGTCATCCCATTTCTACCTTGTTGTTGTAATTTGTAGGCAATATCCTTATTACTGTTTGAGAACTTATATGCAACTCCCATCAGGGTCTTTTTACCCTTGCAGTTCCTTAGTTCTATCCGCAATGATACAACAACTTCCGACCCTATGGCAGCTCTTTCTAATGATTTGATTTTTTTTACCAACAAGAGCAACGCTGTCTCCTCTGCCTTCCTGCCTGTCCTTTTGATACAACTTGGATCCTTGGACATTAATTCCCGGTTATAATCTTTCAGCCATGATTCTGTGATGCCAACAACATCACACCTGACAATCTGCATCTGTGGTGCAAGTTCATCTACCTTATTCCATATACTGCATGCATTCAGATACAAAACCTTCAGTCCTGTATTCACCCTTTTCGATTTTGTTGCACCATGCTCAACGTTTTGATTCCTAACTTTGTTACCGGCATCTGCCTCCACAACCTCTCCACTAACTGTTCTGGCACCCTGGTTCTCATCCCCCTGCAACTCCAGTTTAAACCCCACCAGGCAGCATTAACAAACCTTCCTGCTAGGATATTAGCACCCTCCAGTTCAGGTGCAAACTGTCCCTTATGTACAGGTCCCACCTTCACTGGAAGAGAGCTCAATGATCCATCAATCTTATGCCCTCCTTTCTACACCAACTCCTTAGCCACAGGTTAAACTGTATAATCTCTGTAGTTCTAGCCCCACCAGCACGTAGCATGGACAGCAATCCTCAGACCACAACCCTGAAGGTCCTGCCCTTTAACTTAGCACCTAACTGTCTGAACTCCCTATGCAGAACCTCATCACTCATCCTACCCATGTAATTGTTATTGACTTTTGGCTGTTCTCCCTCCCACTTAAGAATGTTGAGAACTGAGAACTCGATTGGAGATGTCCTGGACCCTGGCACCTGGGAGGCAACATACCATCCAGGAATCTCGTTCTCACCTACAGACCCTCCTGTCCATTCCCCTAACTAATGAATCCGTTATCGCCACACTGAAGTCCTGCCAAAGAGTTACGGCCTGAAACATCGACTGTACTTTTTTCCATAGATGCTGCCTGGCCTGCTGAGTTCTTCAAGCATTTTGTGTGGCTCAGATGTCCAGCATCTGCAGACTTTCTCTTGTTTGTGGTTTGATCACCACAGCATGCCTCTTCTCCCTCTTCCCATCTGAGTCACAGAGGCAATCTAAGTAAACTTAAAGCAAAATATTTTCCCACAACTGTTTCTCCCTTATGTCAAAGAATGGAATTCCCATCCCAAATGGTGGGAAATCAGAGGAAGTTTATGCCACCACCACCTCACAGAAAAAAAGGAATCCAAAGGGGTAGCATAATTGTCACCATGGTGACTATTAGCTGCATAGAAAATTGTGACCACCTACGCTTGGGGATTCTGAGCATATGAAAGTCATGCAGGATAAAAGCTATAGGTCCAAGGAGAGCTGTGTACTTTGACAAAGAAGATTCCAACTTTTGTTCTTTAATTATTTATAAAAGGGTTTAAATTGAGTGCAGCCTTACAGTCACTGAGAAAACATAAATACATGGAATCAAAATGGAGGTAGCCCACTCATTCCTACCAACCTGATCCCCATTTTATAACTTCAAGTCTGATCTGCCTTTAACCTCAATTCCACCTTCCTGGGTAACCATATTTATCAGGAATCTATCTACACTATTGCCCTAAAGACTCTGTTTCCACCTCTATTTGAGGAAGAGGGTTTCAAAGAGACCTGACCCTCTGAAAGAGGAAAAAACATTGCTCCAGACCTGACAGAAATAGAAAGAGTTATGTATTTAATATTTCAATAATATTTGAGTAATCATGTATATTTATTGTTTAATTAAGCATTTGTGTTTATTTTTAAATAAGTAGTTACAGGTTATATGTAAAAATATATTAATTTTATATATCATCGTGCTAGCATGTGATACATGCATATCTCACTTAAAGTAAAGACAAATTTATACCCATGCTTCAGACTCCCATATCTTCTTTTAAATTAGCTTAATGTTTTCAAGTTACAAGATTTAACAGAAAGTCTTTTATTTTTAAGCAGGAGCCACTGTTCCACTGCAAGAGGAAACATCCTCTCCATATACATCCTGTCAAAACCATTCAGGATCTTATATTTTTCAATCAAGATGCTGAAAGTAGAAAACTCAGGACAAATTGCTGACAATTTCTAATTATCTCAGGCATGACTTAGCAAATGACATTGACTTCTCAATGTAGAATGTGGATGTATATTGGATTTTTAAAACCACATTAATTCATTGAAGTTGACATCTGGATTCTGAATCTAGCCAGAAGCACATATTATGAGAGTGTAGCATGTTTATGAGTGAGCAAAGGTGGGTGCATTATCTGTTATCAGTCTTTCTCAGAAAAAAGTATTGAAAAGCCATTTAAAACAATTGACATAGTACGACATTTCTTTCTTGGTTTTTGAGAAATAGTTGGGTTGCGTTTGTTTCAAAGCACATTGAAAATTTGATGATGTCCCATGCACTGCATATAAATCTATTGCAGTGATCTGAACTGTGTGTAGTCCCTCAGGGTTTCTGAAGTCCTCAGGTCATTTTTTTCCAAGGAGAAAAGGGAAAATATTTGCTAGACTAAACTGCTGTGATCTCTATTCAGTGTTTGTGCTCGTCTCATGGGATACCTTGCTTCGCATGCATAAGCAGCTGCCGGTATAGAGAGAGAGAGATAGAGAGAGAGAGAGAGAGAGAGAGAGAGAGAGAGAGAGAGAGAGAGAGAGAGAGAGAGAGAGAGAGGGGGGGGGGGGAGGAGAGAGGAGAGAGAGAGGGAGGAGAGAGGAGAGAGAGGGAGGAGAGAGAGAGGGAGGAGAGAGGAGAGAGAGAGAGGAGAGAGGGGATAGGGGAGAGGGGAGAGGGGAGAGAGGGATTGGGGAGGGGAAGAGAGGGGGAGAGAGTGTGAGAGAGAGAGAGAGAGTGAGAGTGAGTGTGTGTGTGTGTGTTTATTGAAAAGGAATGTGGCAAATGTTAGAATGCATCTGGACTGGCCATGGAGAAGATCTCACTACCAGCTTACATTTGTTTAGGTCTTTTTTTTGTTCACATGAGTCATCTTCAGAATCGTTCCTGATTGCCAATAAGACTCTCCTGGCAAAAAGAAACTGAGCACCACCGCACCAGACTGTGTTTTGAGATGAAGGGTAGCCGCATGGAGATTGAGTAGAATTGGCCGATTCTCAACTGAATTGACTGCAATATTCTGAGATGGGGTTGACATGGTTCATGCCAGGAAGCTGTTTCTTCTTAAAAAGGGGGTATAACCTCAGGTCAAGGATAGACCATTTAGGAGTGAAATATAGAGGAATTTCTTTATACGAAAGAACAAAGTTACAACGTAGAGGGCGGTCATTTAAAACTGAGGTTCATAGGAACAGTTTCTCACAGAGGGTAGCGAATCTCTGAAATTCTAAATTCTGTTCCCTAAGATATTTTCGATCAAAATCCTCAAAGCTGCTCAATAAGGAAGTACATAAATATTCAGAAGATCAGGGAATTGAAGCCTATGTAGAATTGGCTCAGGGAGGAGATGAGCTGTGGAACAGATTAGTCATGATCATACTAAATGCTTGGGCAGGCTCCTCTAGATCCCATTTGCTTCTGTTCTCACATTTTTCTCAAATTAGCTTTAGTTGAGAAACTAAATGACTGATGTCCGAATCCATTCCAGGCATACGGTGCATTGGCCTTCATCAACTGTGGGATTGAATTTAAGAACCGAGAGATAATGTTATAGCTATGTAGGACCCTGGTCAGGCCCCACTTGGAGTACTGCACTCAGTTCTGGTCACCTCACTACAGGAAGGATGTGGAAACCATAGAAAGGGTGCGGAGGAGATTTACAAGGATGTTGTCTGGACAGGGGAGCATGCCTTATGAGAATGGGTTGAGTGAACCTGGCCTTTTCTCCTTGGAGCGGCAGAGGATGAGAGGTGACCTGATAGAGGTGTATATGATGATGAGAGGCATTGATCATGTGGCTAGTCAGAGGCTTTTTCCCAGGGCTGAACTGGCTAGCATGAGAGGGCACAGTTTTAAGGTGCTTTGAAGTAGGTACAGAGGAGATGTCAGGGGTAAGTTTTTTTACACAGAGAGTAGTGAGTGCATGGAATGGGCTACCAGTGATGGTGGTGAAGGTGAATATGATAGGGTCTTTGAAGACACTCCTGGATAGGTACATGGAGCTTAGAAAAATAGAGGGCTATGGGTAAGCCTAGTAATTTCTAAGGTAGGGACATGTTCTGCACAGTATTGTGGGCCAAAGGGCCTGTATTGTGCTGTAGGTTTTCTATGTTTCTATGTTTCTAAAATCACCAGTAGTATCAGCAGTGTGAGCTAGCTTTAATTGATTCCAGTCAGTCATGATATTGGTCCCACTGCTGAAAACTCCAGCTTACAAACATCATTATTTGTACTCTCTGGATGATACCATCATGGAATTGTACAGGTTTGTATAAGCTAAGTTGACTGCCTTTATCCCAATTTGTTAATCATGCATTGAGATTCCTTTGCTGATTTTGGAGGGAAGGGTCAATAGGGGTGTGTGCTATCAAATTTAGCTCCAAAAGACAATAATTGCAATTTAATAAGGAAGCCTCTCACACTTGTGGCAAGTAAACAGAAGACCAGAAATGCAACTGAATAATGAAAACTAACATTTAAATTCTAAACCTGGTTCTTTTAGTTAGATTGATGTTTATAACACAAATACCCAATACTATTTTGCGATTTCTTTCCTCCATTGCTATGGTCACTGACATTTTCTAACATGCCCTGGGGAATTCTGTTATCTGTGGGATGACTTCATTTAATTGAATATTTAATGCTTTCATGACCTTTTCCTGAATAAGACTGATAACAGACAATGCACCCACCTCAGCTCACTCATAAACGTGCTACACTCTCACAATACCTGCTTCTGGCTAGATTGAGAATCTGGTTGTCATCTTCAATAAATTAAAAATAGCCAGCAATTGTATCCACATTGTCCAGTTTGCTGCACAAAACAGGGTTTTGCGATTTTGACTGTGGATTATTGAATGGTTCAGAAGCAGAATAGGTATGGGGGGAGGGGGGTTGTGAGGAATAGAAAAACTAAGCTCAAAGTACATTTATTATCAATGTATGTATATGTTATACAACCTTGAGATTTGTCTCCTAACAGGTAGCCAGGAAACAAAGAAACCCCAAAACAAACCCCATATATAGGAGAAAAGACTGTTTAACATCCAATGTGTAAAGAATAAGAAGCCACATCATGCCCATAAGAAAATTAAAAAATAAAATAGCCCATTAAAAAAAGATCATCTTACACCTAACATGCAAAGAACAAAACACGTCATGCAAACACTAACCGCAAGCAAATATCATTTCTGAACTGAGTCCACAAGAGAGTCCGAGACCCACAGAACAGCACAGAGCTGAGTAAACGTCATGGGAGAGTGATCTTAATTGGCCCATACCCTGCCTCCGACCCCGATACCTTGACCTTTTCAATCTGGCCCAGTGCTTAACTCTCCCGCCAGACATCAGGCGGAGAGATCTGAACCACCTTACTCCTCGCCACCCTGATCTTTTCAGTCTGGACCAGTGCTTAAATCTCCATCCAAACAATAGGATCTGCCATTTGGATATGCTGGACTTCGCCATCTCGATTTGGTCTGTAAATCTTCATCCAAATATCGTGTTCAGTTGCGTTGCTACGCTCAGGGGCCTGGAATCCACGGCTTCGATTTGGCCAGTGCTGGACCTGAGAAATGCATAGCATATCTATACCATCACACCTTCGTCTGTTGCCCTGTGTCCTGGCTTACTCATAGACCCAGACACCCATGACTCTGCTACACTGCTTCTGATTCAATCATATTCAATTTTAAAATTCTACAGTAACACACAGATAAGATGCTGGAGGAACTCAGCAGGTCATGCAGCATCTATGGAAATGAATGAATATTCACCATTTTGGGCTGAGACCCTTCTTCAGGACTGAGAGGGAAGAGGGGAGATGCCTGAATTAAAAGGGGAGGGGAACGAGGCTGGCTAGAAGGTGATAATTGAAGCCAGGTGGATGGGAAAGGTCAAGGGCTAGAGATGAAGGAATCTGATTGGAGGGGAGAGTGGACCATAGGAGAAAGGGAAAGAGAGGGGGACCCAAGGGGAAGTAATAGACAACTGAGAAGGAGGAAAAGGTCAGAATGGGGAATAGAGGACAGGTGGTGGGGGATGAATTTTGGCTCACCAGGAGGAGAAATCTGTATACATGCCAACAGGTGGAGGGTACCCAAACAGAATATAAGATGTTGTTCCTCCACTGAGGATCCATCTTGGCACAAGAAGAAGCCATCGATCAGTATATTGGAAAGGGAATGGGGATCAGAATTAATATGTTCGGCTACTGGGAAGTCCCGCTTGTGGTGGATGGTGCAGAGGTGCTTGATGAAGAGGTCCTCCTATTTATGACAGGTCTCACCAACGTAGAGGAGGCCACATCAGGGGCACCAGTCACAATTGACATTCCCAGCAGATTTTCAGGTGAAAAGGACTAGAAGGACTGTTTTGGGGCCCTAAATGGGGGTGAGGGAGGAGCTGTATGGGTAGGTGTAGCACTTACACCACTTGCATGGATAAATGCCTGTATCTAGAATTAGAATTATAAATCTTCCTTTCAAATCCCACCAGTGCTTTCCCTTTCCCTAAGACAAATCTCCTCCAGCCCTATGAGAATCCTCCATCCCTGGCCTCTCCAGATTCAGTTGACTGACCATTTGTGGCCACGTCTTCAGCTCACAAGGCTCCAAACTCTGACACTCAATTCGCTATCTCTCTCACCATTTTTTTCTTCGTTCTGATCATCCTCGTTGAAGATTACGTGCGAGTAACAATTGACCCGTTTTGACAGTTGTCTTTCTTCTATAAGCATGTCGTGAGGGTATACTTACCGAACCTTAATGAAAGGTACAGGAAATACATTACATTTTAAGGCACCTTCCACCGTGACCAAAAACATAGAATTGTCAGTTAAATATTTATTATGGTGTAGTCATGGGCAGCAGCAAGCAAAGGTGTGATAATGACCAGATAATCTATTTACTATTACTGTAGTTTTGAAATTAACAATTTCAAATCAACTTTTTCCTCTTTCTTCACAGTTGGGGCTGTTTGTTTCTGTTTCAAGTTGTATTTCATTTTGTCTCTGCAGGTTTTTAAAGTGATTTTACCCTGATAGCTTTGTCTTCACTATCAAAGGCCACCTGTTTCCTTTGCTCTCTGAAAGCATGAATCTTCTTACTTCTTCAGTCCTGACTCTGTGGCTGTGGACTCACTTTCAGGGACAGTTCACATTCTGAGTTTACTTTTCTTTACAGTTACAGTTAATTTAACAACTGCACGCCTTTGGGATGTGGGAGAGAATTGGAGAATCGCGAAGGAAACCTGAGTATTCACAGGCAGAACTTGCAGACTCCACATGGAAAGGTTGAACCCACTTCTCCGGTGCTGAGGCAGTAACTCTACTAGCTGCATCACTGAGTTCCTTGATATGTCATTAAATGTATGGAATAGAATTCAGTTAGCAAACTGAGTAAACATATTACCAATTAAATCACAGTTACTGTCCTCAAGCAGCTTAAAAATTGTCCAGTTAAACTAATTCAAAATTTGCTAGACTTATGAATCAGTACTAAGCAAAAAAGTGACTCTAACATTTAATGAAAAATTGAATCTTCAACAGTTTTGGACAACAAAAGATAATGTCAGATTTCAGTATTTCCAAAAGGAGCCTTATTTTCCTTGATTAAAGTATTAAATGTGGACATTGTCTTCCACAGTGAGGAGCCCACACTCATAGAGATGAGCATCATTTCAGAGATGATTCCAGATTATTTAGTTCAATTCATGACCTGTCTGGTAATGAGATAGCCCACAGCAGCTGACTTTCTGAATTTGGACTGATATCTATGCCACGGTTAATAACCACTTCAAGCAAGTAAATTCCAAGTGACTCTTTGCTCCTGTAATGATGCCACCTCTGCAGAGCTACTCATTGCCCTCATTCTGGAGAAGTCAACATTGTTTAGAAGCTTGATTGTCAATGTTATATTTTATTTCATTTATGTTATTTAGAGATGCAGAATGGGACAAG
This sequence comes from Hemitrygon akajei, assembly GCF_048418815.1. Lineage (NCBI taxonomy): Eukaryota > Metazoa > Chordata > Chondrichthyes > Myliobatiformes > Dasyatidae > Hemitrygon > Hemitrygon akajei. The sequence goes on from NC_133146.1 coordinate 52,472,130, forward strand.
CACTTCTGGCCCAAAGAGGCCTCACTGCCCAGCAACCCACCTATTTAACCCTAGCCTAATCACAGGACAATTTACAATGACCATTTAACCTACTAACTGTATGTATATCTTTGGACTGTGAGAAGTAACCGGAGCACTCAGAGGAAGCTCATGGGGTCACATGGAGAACCTTAAAGATGATGCTGGAATTGACCTCTGAACTCTGACACCCTAAGCTATAATAGCATCATGCTAACCACTATGCTACCATAAACTGATGAGTAAAGTCAGAATGAGAAAATGAGAAAAAAAAGTAAAGATTCAACATCCAACTTGAATACTCAAACGTATCCATTGTATAAAAGGAACATGATTAATAAAAGGAAAAAATGCTGTGTTTATAAAGCACTTTTCTTCATGCCCAATCTTAGGGTTTTCTCTGATAAGAGATCCACTACCCTCTCCTATTAGATTCCTTCTTCTTCAGCCCTTTCCCTATTCCACCTATCCTTTGCCAGCTTCTTCTTTCTTCCCTCCTCCCCCACCCACCCAACTTCCCCCTCACCTGGTCTCACCTATCACCAGCTACTGGGGCATAGGACACAGACAGCAGCTTGACAGATTCCGACATCCAGGGCAAGTCTTTCCCAGGTATAGACCATCTTCTTAGATCCATCCTCTCCCAGGAACGAAGGCTTTGGTGTTTCTTTTGGATTTTCTGTAGCTCTGGGGTTTTACAGCATAGGGTTGCTAGCCCCATGCCCAACCCTCCTCCTTTAGCAGCTTGGGACCATCTATGGAGGAGCTACTCTGGCTTCTACGCCCTCCCTTTCCAGTCCTGATGAAGGGTTTCAGCCCGAAGCATTGACTGAGTTGCTGATTACCTCCAGTTTCTTTGGGATTTGTGTCTAGGATTTCCTAAGAAAGCTTTGTTAAAAACATGATTGCATTTCTGGTACATCAAAACATTGCGTTTTGTGGTGCTAGAAACAAAAAAAAAGTCTAAAGAAATCATTGAAAAGCATGTGTGCTACATAACAAGATAGATAACTGGAAAGGGACCCAAACAGAGGTCAGTACTTTGCAGTGCAGCAGACAGAGAAGGGGGGTCAGTCCCTGAAGACACACTACTCACGGCAGCCAGACAGCTACGATGTGACATCATACAGGAGGGAGATTGCAACAGAGAGGGTCAGAGATCAAGGATTTACAGAGAGGAAAACAGAGATACTCGGCAGTGCTAATTAAGCCAGGAGGAAGATCCCATGCGCCAAGTTACTTATCAGGTCCACCGCAAGGATAGTATGGCAGGTTGTGGCTTAATAGAGACATGCAGAGATGCTGAAAAAGAGAAAGTGCTGGAGGAACTCAAGCAGTACCTATGGAGGCAAAGGGGGATTAGACATTTTATGTCAAGGCCCTGCATCAGGATATGGTTTAACCTGTATCTTCAGGAGTGGGATGTTTGTATAATGTAGCAATGCCTCAAAGCAGCTCAGTTACCCCAATCAACATGAGCTGCAGACCATTAAAAATACTGCCCTTTCATTCACATTCAGAGATGCCATATTGATATTCACAAAACCCCTCCCGCTTCTCTACAATCCTAGCCACAAATGTCACACAGCCACGTTAAACTCTAATAAAGAGGTCTAACCTCCAAACAGGTTAATCAATGACCTACAGCTTTCCTTCTGAGGCGACAGGCTGTTTGCAAAGACACGGTAAGTCATTTAAAACTTCGACAAGCTTATATAGATGTGTGGTGGAGAGTGTATTGACTGATTACATCATGGCCTGGTAAGGAAACACCAATGCGCTTGAACAGAAAACTACAAAAAGTAGTGAATGTGGCCCAGTCCGTCACAAAGAAAACCTTCCCACTATTGAGCACATCTGCATAAACTCGTGGCTACAAGAAAACAGCATCCACCAGCAAGGACCCCATCATTAAGGCCATGCTCTCTTCTTGCTGCTGCCAGCAGATCACACACCAGCTTCAGGAAAAGTTTCAACCATCAGGCTCCTAAATTGGAAAGGATAACCCCCCTCACCTCAACACTGCACTGATTCCAAAACCTACAGACTCACTTCAAAGCCTCTACAACTCATTTTCAGTTCTATCCATCTGTATACATATTTATTTACTTATTTATCTATTTATGTTTTAATATTTGGGTTCCCTTGTATTTGCACAATTCATCTTCTTTTACACATTAGTTGTTTGTCAGTATTTTTCGTTGTTTATATTGCATTTGTTTGTTCGACTGTGAATATCTGCATGGAAACAAATGCCAGGGAAGTATATGGTGACATAAACATAATTTGATAATAAATTTACTTTGAGCTTTGGAACAGGAGGGAGGCCACTCAGCTAGGGGGGAGGTACCCTCACTTACCATACCAGGATGCAGGAAATGATCATCCTGTTCAGAGACAGGTGGGCAACCAGTGGGCAAGCACCTTCCAAGCAAAAGCTACACAATGCTCTTTAACAAGTCTCATTGTCATTAACATATTTCTCTTGTATACAGTAGTTCAATTGTATACAAATTAATAATATTGATAATCTTATATTGCCTTGGTTTTTGCTTTTTTTTTTGGTGCAGCTTCTCTTTTGGTTTTGCAATGTATGAAGTGAGGCTCTTATTTTCCCCCTCCGGAGAACAACACGACCCAGGACAGGAGCAAAACCACATTCATGTGATGGACAAACAGGAAGAGAGGAAGGAAAAGTGGAGGCAGAGGCAGCAGATGATATTGAATATAATGATAATGATGCTGAAGGTGAAGTTGTTGATGACAACATTGATGATGATGATGATGATGATGATGGTGGTGGGGGAGGGGGGTATGATGATGATGATGATGATGATGATGGTGGTGGGGGAGGGGGGTATGATGATGATGATGATGACGGTGGTGGTGGGGGAGGGGGGTATGATGATGATGATGGTGGTGGTAAGGGAGGGGGGTATGATGATGATGATGATGGTGGTGGTGGGGGAGGGGGGTATGATGATGATGATGATGATGATGGTGGTGGGGGAGGGGGGTATGATGATGATGATGACGGTGGTGGTGGGGGAGGGGGGTATGATGATGATGATGATTAATATGATGAAGAGTACAGTGAGTAACCAAGTCTGAAGTCTCCAGTACCAACTCAGAGACTGACACTTGAAGTGACAAACGAAGATAATGTTTATTTTGTTGAGGCATCAGACAGTTATGGATTGCAGTCAGACACGAGGTATCAGAATCAGGATCAGGTTTAATATCACTGGCATCACCAGCATATGTTGCGAAATTTGAAGTAAGAAGTATATATATATTTTAAAAGTTAAATTAAATAAGTTGTGCAAAAAGAGAAAAAAAAAGTAGTGAGGCAGTGTTCATGGGTTCAATGTCATTCATAAAACAGATAGCAGAGGGAAGGAAGCTGTTCCTGAATCACTAAATAAGTATCTCCTTCTTGATGGTAGCAATGAGAAGAGGGCATGCCCTGGGTAAGGGGGGTCCTTAATGATGGATGCTGCTTTTTTGAGGCATCACTCCTTGAATATGTACAGTGAATCCACATTCTAGAAATCTTCATTAGCAAAGGGAATTGAAATCTACATGAAAAGGAGAGATATCTTTGATCAGAAATTATTCCTTAAACAGGACTGCTTGGCAACCGGTGAATAGATTAGACTTTTGTGAATGAAACAACTTTAGTTTTAGTGCACCAAAAATGCAATCCAACTTCTGAAGCAACATCCGTTTTTTCTCATCATATCTATTGGAATTGCCATTTGCTTTAATAGCTAACTGAACTGAAGAACTCAGTTCCACCAAGGATTTCTCACTGATGAATGAGTACAGACATTATTAGGCCCACAATGCATCTGTCTACTCACTGGCATGACAACCTGATCAATGTGCTGTGATGTGCAACTCTCAGCTGCATTGGCTTTTGAGTATCCACCGTTGATATTGATCAGCAGGACAAACCACAAAAGCTTTTGAACATTGAATACATATGCAGAGTGGTGTTTGCTGGAGAAAACTGTGTTTCTTTGCAGAGGTCGCAGAACTCTAAGTGACAAGTCTAAGCAGGGTTTCATTTATTGAGGTGTCACAGCAGGGCATTTGGAGCTGCGAAGTAGTGTTTAAATTAATTTACTTTAGGTAGGGAACTTCAGTGGGTGGGGGAAGTCTTCAATATCCATCACCTGAGTGGGGGCGTGATGGACCAGGGGAGACTAAGCTGGATGAGTCATAAAGGACATTACCATCAAACTAGATCTGTGGCATGTAGAATCAAAATTAGGTTTAATATCATCAACACATGTCATGAAGTTTATTGTCTCTGCGGCAACAGCAGTAGTACAATGCAATACAAAGTAATAAAGGAAAAACAGTGAATATATATATAATATTTAAATTAAGATGTAGTGTAAAAATTAAAAAATTTAAAAAGTAGTGAGGTAGTATTCGTGGGTTCAATGTCCATTCAGAAATCGGATGGCAAAGGGGAAGAAGCTGTTCCTGAATTGGTGTGTGTTTGCCTTTACACTTCTATACCTCCTTCCTGAAGGTAGCAATGAGAACAGGGCATGCGTTGGGTGATGGGGGTCTTTAATGATGGATGCTGTTTGAAGATGTTCTGGATACTGTGGAGGCCGGTGCCTACAATGGAGCTGACTAAGTTTACAGCTCTCTGCAGCTTATTCAGATTCAGTGAAGTAGCCACACCCCACCCCCACCCCCCACCACCCACCACCACACACCAATCAGTGATGCAGCCAGTTAGAATGCTTTTCACGGTTCACCTGTAGAAATTTGCAAGTTTCTTTAGCATCATCACAAATCTGCTCAAGCTCCTAATGGAATACAGCCACTGTTGTGCCTTCTTTGTAGCTGTTATTTTTACCAAAACAGTCTGAAAATATGCAGGATGTCACACAGGAACAATAACTTATTTATATTTTGATTTAAAAAGGGTTAACCTAGAGCAGTGTAAAAATTAGAGCAACATGTGTGTAATAAAGCAGGGCTGGGAAATGCTCTTTCAGTTCATCTGTCTGATTACTTGAGTCATTTCAGTAGATGAAGTTACAGTATAGGGACCAGGCAGCTGTTGCATTTTAAACAGTACCCAGCAGCTTCTGTGCAATAATGAATATCTGCAATCAACCACGAAGCAATAGAAAGAGCAGACAAGCTCTTTACCTGCTCTACAAACCACGTCAACAAAAATCTTTTGCAACTCCTGAGTACATGTTGAGAATGTTACTGTAGGGATGTACAAATTTGGAGCGGTGTTGTACTATTGAGCTGCTGTGCTATTTGATAAGAAAATGGCTGATCTGACAGCAAACTCAATTCTATATTCTACTCCTGATAACATTTTATTCTTTTGCTTATTGAGTATCGATCTACTGCTGCCTTTATTATAGGCATCCGTTAGTCTCGAGAAACCATGGATTTGTGCCTTGGAAGTGCAGGCCTGGGCAAAGTTGTATGGGAGACCAGCAGTTGCCCATGCTGCAAGTCTCCCCTCTCCACGCCATCGATGTTGTCCAAGGGAAGGGCAAGGGCCCTTGTGTGCAGAGCAATGTGCGGTTAAATGTGGTTAAACACAACATGCTGTCTTAGCTGAGGCTCAAACTAGCGACCTTCAGATCACTAGACCAACGCCTTAACCACTTGGCCACACACTGCCTTAAAACCTTCTATTTCCACCACTCTTTCAGCAAGTGGGTTCCAAAACCTCACCAACAACTCTCTGAGGGAAACAAAAGTTACCTCATCTGTTTTAACTAGGTGATCCTTTTTTTTTAAATAGTGGCATCTTCTAGTTTTAGATTCTACACAAAATGGAACATAAAAGTTCAAAGTAAATTTATTATCAAATTGACTCCCATATACTGCCTTGATATTTATTTCCTTGCAGGCTCTTACAGGAACAAAGTACAATAGAATTTATTAAAAATTATACACAAATGGCAAAGGCTGACAAACAACCAGTGTGCAAAAGAAGACAAACTGTGCAAATAATAATAATACTGAGAACGTGAGTTGTAAAGAGTCCTTGAAAGTGAGTCTGTAGGTCAGAGTCGTGGTGATTGAGGTTAGCCACGTTGCCCACATCCACCTTCTTAAGACCCCACAGGATCTATTATATTTCAATCATTACCATTGAATATTCCAAACTTCAGTGAGAACATGCCTATCTGCCCAATGTTTCCTCATAAGATAGGACTTGTATTCGAGGGTTTAGACTAGCAAGCCTTTCTTACTTCCAATGCATTATTATCCTTTTCTAAATAAGGAGAACAACATTTTATACCTTACTCTGGATGCAATTTTACCAACATTGTAAATAACTGAACCATAACTAACCTACTTTTGTTTTCAGTTCTCCTAGCAATAATTAGCGTTGTTCTGTTTGTTTTTACTAATTGTATGCTTGTACATTTGCCTTTTACAAATCACTTAGAATTTTCTTCAAACCAAGGAAAGACAGGTGAACTGGGTCGATCATGATTTAAAGTGGTTAATCCAGTAAAAATTTATGGCAAAATCAGTAACTATTAAACAAAATGTATTCTGCATTGTAATTTATTTTTATAGTATTTCATTCTATGTTGAGTACGCATGGGTAGGCAGGCAGTTAAAATGTCTAAAACAACACATACAAAATGCTGGTGGAACTCAGCAGGTCAGGCAGCATTATGGAAATGAATAAGCGGTCGACATTTCAGGCCGAGAGCCTTCTTCAGGACTGAGAAGGAAGGGGAAGATGCCGGAATAAAATGCTGGGGGGGGGGGGGGGGGAGCGGGAAGGAGGGGAAGGAGGCTAGCTGTAAGGTGATAGGTGAAGCCAGGTGGGTGGGAAAGGTTAAGGGCTGGAAAAGAAAGAATCTGATAGGAGAGGAGAGTGGACCATAGGAGAAACGGAAGGAGGAGAACATCTGGGGGTGGGGAGTAATAGGCAGGTGAGAAGAGGTAAAAGGTCAAAGTGGGGAACAGAGGAAAAAGGGAGAATGAATTTTTTTTACCGGAAGGAGAAATCAATATTCATGCCATCAGATTGGAGGCTACCCAGACAGGATGTAAGTTGTTGATACTCACTCTGAGTGTGGCCCCATCTTGGTGCAAGAGGAGGCCATGGATCCACATGTCAGAACAGGAATGGAAATTGTAACTAAACTGTTTGGCCACTGGGAATTCCCGCTTGTGGTGGATGGAGTGGAGGTGTTGACAAGGTGGGCCCCAATTTATGACGGGTCTCACCAATGTAGAGGAGGTCGCATTGGGAGCATTAGACACAATAGAAATATCTTCTGTTGGATTCTGATTTTAATCTACTTAGAGCAGGGGTTCTCAACCGGAGGTCCATGGACTTCTTGTTTAATGACATTGGCCCATGGCATAAAAAAAGGTTGGGAAGCCTTGACTTAGTGAGCTGTGAAACCCTTCTTCAAGAATGCATATTACACTCCATTGGCACCTTCTGAAAATGTTAACTGATGTCCTGGGCAGGAAAACCATTGTAGATTTTCCATCAGGCTGAGTTTGTGGGGATGGGAAACCAAACTTAGAAGAGCAATCACGCTATTATTTCTTCTCACTGACAAACAAGTTGGAAAAAAGATCAAAACTAGGATAAGCATTCATTCTTTTCATCGCAGAAGACTGAAAAAGTGAGGTAGCAGGCAGTGTACACTGCTGTCAATAGAAGACCCCTGCGCATGAGTGATCCCTCTCTCTTGGTGGTGAGTGAGAGTCTGTTGGTCCTTGAGTTGGGGAATTCAAACAAGCAACGCGGCAAATTGTAACATGGAAACAGCAAGCTGCAGGTGTACCCGCGTTATTGCAGGAGCGATGTCTCTGTCCCCCTCACTAGTGAGAATGAGAGCCTGTTTGAGATGTCAAAGTGCTTGGGTGGACAGTTTAAGGTCTCTTTAGGGGCTTTGCTGTTGCTTTCGTGGGGGGGTGGGGGGGAGACGATGCTTTTGCTGGAGCAAGTTGGGGAGGAGGGGCTGATGCTTCTACGTGGGGGGATGGGCGGGGGATTTTGGGGTTCTAAAGTTTTTCTGTCATTCTTTGTTTTTTTACTGTTTTGAGGATGTCTGCAAAGAGTAAGAAGTTCAGTTTGTATTCTGTATACATTCCCTGATATGAAGTTGAACCATTGAATGGGAACCACTATTTCTAATGGACCTGGCATTAGACATTTAACCTACATAGCATAACTTTGAAATGGCAAGTTAGCAGCGATGTTCCACACACCCTTACATTACACCTTTAAAGGTGTTTCATTTTAGGCCTATGCAAATTCTCCTTATTTCAAAATACAATGATACATTCTGATACAATCCTTTCTATGAAGAAAAGATTGACCACAAGAATAACCCACAGGAGTATCATTTATTCCACGTGCAGCTCTCCTCTAATTCTCCAACAGACTCAACACACTCACTTAGAGCAAAGTCTTGTGAGAGCTGCACTTCCAATTAGGTATTTTCATGGTCCCCTGCTAATTCACAGAAAGGATCATTAACCTCTCAAGATTTAGCTTTTTACAGCAATTCTCGTTAATATTTGTGTTTTGCTTTGGATCTTAAAGCAACATTTTTTTCTACATGATATGTCTACTCCTCTCAGGAATCTGGAAACACTCTAGCATTTTGAAGCAATTTTGAACCGGGGTCCGATTTTGAGCTGGCTGCCACGTGCAATGGCGCTGCTGGCTTCTTGTGGCAGTGCCTGGTGAAGTTCAGCACGTCAACTCTGTATGTTGATTTGCTATGATGTCTTTTTTTGCTACCAGACATTGCAATCTGGCCTCTCCTGTTTCTCACTGGGATTTGCTGTGAGGTTGTGGCTTCTTGTGGAGAACTTCTCCTTTGCTGCAATGTGTGGCGCATTTAACTTTTCCCACAAACTCACTGTAACAATCTGCTTTCCTATTTGTTGAGTATGTCCCCCTGCTGTTCCTCCTTATTTAAATACATTCTTAGCTCTCATTTCACCCGCATGTTCAATTCAAAGCTCTCACCTTTTTTTCTTGTAGGCAATTATAAAGTGCATCGGAGGGAGGAACATCACAACCCTAAGATTTGCTGATGACATTGATGGACTTGCGGGGAAAGAGGACGAACTGGCCAACCTCATCAGCCATCCTGATAGAGCCTCCACAAAGTTTGGAATGGGAATGAGTGCCGAGAAAACCAAGCTCATGGCAAATGCCTACCGTGCCATCACAACAGACATCTCAGTCCATGGTCAGAAACTTGAGAGAGTACAGCAGTTCAAATACCTGGGGGCAATCATCAGTGATGAAGGATCAAGACCAGAAATCCTGGCAAGAACCGCATAGACATTGACTGCATTATCCAAGCTCAAGACAATATGGAGGGACAGCAACATCACCATGGAGTACACGATCGGACTCCTGTGGTGCATTGGTATTCAATAGACAATAGACAATAGGTGCAGAAGTAGACCATTTGGCCCTTCGAGCCTGCACCGCCATGGCTGATCAACTACTATTAATACCCGGTTCCTGCCTTGTCCCCATATCCCTTGATTCCCCTATCCATAAGATACCTATCTAGCTCCTTCTTGAAAGCATCCAGAGAATTGGCCTCCACTACCTTCTGAGGCAGTGCATTCCAGACCCCCACGACTCTCTGGGAGAAGAAGTTCTTCCTTAACTCTGTCCTAAATGACCTACCCCTTATTCTCAAACCATGCCCTCTGGTACTGGACTCTCCCAGCATCTGGAACATATTTTCTGCCTCTATCTTGTCCAATCCCTTAATAATCTTATATGTTGCAATCAGATCCCCTCTCAATCTCCTTAATTCCAGCGTGTACAAGCCCAGTCTCTCTAACCTTTCTGCATAAGACAGTCCAGACATCCCAGGAATTAACCTTGTGAATCTACGCTGCACTTCCTCTACAGTCAGGATGTCCTTCCTTAACCCTGGAGACCAAAACTGTACACAATACTCCAGGTGTGGTCTCACCAGGGCTCTGTACAAATGCAAGAGGATTTCCTTGCTCTTGTACTCAATTCCCTTTGTAATAAAGGCCAACATTCCATTAGCCTTCTTCACTGCCTGCTGCACTTGCTCATTCACCTTCAGTGACTGATGAACAAGGACTCCTAGATCTCTTTGTATTTCTCCCTTACCTAATGCTACACCATTCAGATAATAATCTGCCTTCCTGTTCTTACTCCCAAAGTGATAACCTCACACTTATTCACATTAAACGTCATCTGCCAAGTATCTGCCCACTCACCCAGCCTATCCAAGTCACCCTGAATTCTCCTAACATCCTCATCACATGTCACACTGCCACCCAGGTTAGTATCATCAGCAAATTTGCTGATGTTATTTTCAATGCCTTCATCCAAATCGTTGATGTAAATTGTAAACAGCTGTGGTCCCAATACCGAGCCCTGTGGCACCCCACTAGTCACCACCTGCCATTCCGAGAAACACCCATTCACCGCTACCCTTTGCTTTCTATCTGCCAACCAGTTTTCTATCCATGTCAATGTCTTCCCCTGATGCCCTGAGCTTTGATTTTACCCACCAATCTCCTATGTGGGACCTTATCAAATGCCTTCTGAAAGTCGAGGTACACTACATCCACTGGATCCCCCCCTTCTAACTTCCTGGTTACATCCTCGAAAAACTCCAACAGATTAGTCAAGCATGATTTACCCTTGGTAAATCCATGCTGGCTCGGCCCAATCCTATCACTGCTATCTAGATATGCCACTATTTCATCCTTAATAATGGACTCTAGCATCTTCCCCACCACCGATGTCAGGCTGACAGGTCGATAGTTCTCTGTTTTCTCCCTCCCTCCTTTCTTAAAAAGTGGGATAACATTAGCCATTCTCCAATCCTCAGGAACTGATCCTGAATCTAAGGAACATTGGAAAATGATTACCAATGCATCCGCAATTTCCAGGGCCACCTCCTTTAGTACCCCAGGATGCAGACCATCTGGACCTGGGGATTTGTTAGCCTTCAGTCCCATCAGTCTTCTCATCACCTGTTTCCTTCCTAATGTCAATCTGTTTCATTTCCTCTGTTACCCTATGTCCTTGGCCCATCCATACATCTGGGAGATTGCTTGTGTCTTCCTTAGTGAAAACAGATCTAAAGTACTCATTAAATTCTTCTGCCATTTCTCTGTTTCCCATAACAATTTCACCCAATTCATTCTTCAAAGGCCCAACATTGTTTTTAACTATCTTCTTTCTCTTCACATACCTAAAAAAGCTTTTGCTATCTTCCTTTATATTCCTGGCTAGCTTGCGTTTGTACCTCATTTTTTCTCCCCGTATTGTCTTTTTAGTTAAGTTCTGTTGTTCCTTAAAAACTTCCCAATCATCTGTCCTCCCACTCACCTTAGCTCTGTCATACTTCCTTTTTTTTTAATGCTATGCAATCTCTGACTTCCTTTGTCAACCACTGTGGCCCCTTTCCCCCCTTTGAATCCTTCCTTCTCTGGGGGATGAACTGATTTTGCACCTTGTGCATTATTCCCAAGAATACCTGCCATTGCTGTTCCACTGTCTTTTCTGCTAGGCTATCCGTCCAGTCAACTTTGGCCAGCTCCTCCCTCATGGCTCCATAGTTTCCCCTGTTCAACTGCAACACTGACACCTCCGAGCTGCCCTTATCCTTCTCAAATTGCAGATAAAAACTTATCATATTATGATCACTACCTCCTAATGGTTCCTTTACTGCAAGATCGCTTATCAAATCCTGTTCATTACATAACACTAAATCCAGAATAGTCTTGTCCCTGGTCGGCTCTCGTACAAGCTGTTCCAAGAATGCATCCCGTAGGTACTCTACAAACTCCCTATCCTGTGGTCCAGCACCAACCTGATTCTCCCAGTTCACCTGCATGTTGAAATCCCCCATAACTACTGCGACATTACCTTTGCCACATGCCAATGTTAACTCCCTATTCAACTTGCACCCAATATCCATGCTACTGTTTGGTGGCCTGTAGACAACACCCATTTGGGTCCTTTTGCCCTTACTGCTCCTCAGTTCTATCCACACAGACTCTACTTCTCCTGACCCTATGTCCCCCCTTGCAAAGGACTGAATCTCATTCCTCACCAACAGGGCCACCCCACCCCCTCTGCCCACATTTCTGTCCCTACGATAACACGTACACCCTTGTACATTCATTTCCCAGGTCTGATCACCCTGCAGCCATGTCTCCGTTATCTCAACAACATCATAGTTACCCATTCGCACCTGGGCTTCAAGCTCATCCACCTTATTTCTGACACTTCGTGCATTCAGATATAGAATTTTTAGCCCATTTCCCCCCTCTCTTTGAATCGCTGCCTATTGTGCTTAACCCAGCTCCCCGAACTCCCATCGGGCTATACGCCCCTAGGATTTTGTTGTCCTTCCTAAATTTACTTATTCTTTCAACACATTTAACTCCATGTTCCGTCAGACCATCCCTCTGTACATGTGTCCTCCTTATCACTTGTTCCGCCCCACCTTTCTCTACTACACACTTAATATTCCGGAACCGTGTCGTCCCCACCTGTCCTTTAATCTTCCTTTCGCTATCCTCTCTCACATTCTGGATCCCCGCCCCCTGCAAATTTAGTTTAAACCCCCCCAAGAAGCACTAGCAAACTTCCCTGCAAGAATGTTAGTACCGCTCCAGTTCAGGTGTAAACCGTCCCTTCAGAACAGATCCCACCTTCCCTGGAACAAAGCCCAATTATCTACAAACCTGAAGCCCTTCCTCCTGCACCATCCTCTCAGCCACGTATTAATCTTTATAATCCTTCTGTTCCTTGCCTCACTCGCACGTGGCACAGGTAGCATTCCTGAGATTGTTACCCTGGAGGTCCTGCTCTTCAGCTTCGCACCTAACTCCCTACGCAGGACCCCCTCACTCATCCTATCCACATCATTGGTCCCTACATGGACCACAACATCTGGATTCTTGCCCTCCCTCTTGAGAATAACCTGCACCCGATCTGAGATGTCTCGGACCCCGGCACCAGGGAAGCAACATACCATCCGAGACTCCTGATCTTCCCCACAAAATCTCCTATCCGCCCCCCTGACTATAGAATCCCCTATCAATACCGCTTGTACTCAATTCCCTTTGTAATAAAGGCCAACATTCCATTAGCCTTCTTCACTGCCTGCTGCACTTGCTCATTATCTTCAGTGACTGATGAACAAGGACTCCTAGATCTCTTTGTATTTCTCCCTTACCTAACTCTACACCATTCAGATAATAATCTGTCTTCCTGTTCTTACTCCCAAAGTGATAACCTCACACTTATTCACATTAAACGTCATCTGCCAAGTATCTGCCCACTCACCCAGCCTATCCAAGTCACCCTGAATTCTCCTAACATCCTCATCACATGTCACACTGCCACCCAGCTGCCACCCAGTATTCTCCATCTTCATGAACACATGCGAGACATGGACACTCACAGCAGAGCTACAGAGGAAGATACAGGCATTGGAAATGAGGTGCGATTGCAACATCTTGGGCATCTCATACTTGGACCACATTACAAACGAGCAGGTCCGCAAGACCATCCAGCACCACACTGGCCCCCATGAAGACCTTCTCACAACGGTAAAGGAAAGAAAGCTGAGATGGTATGGCTACGTAACAAGATCCAGTGGCTTTGCAAAGACCATTCTACAAGGAACTGTGGAGGGGAAAAGGCGGAGAGGCAGACAGAAGAAAAGATGGACGGACAACATGGACAGGGAAAATATTTGCGGTGATCCAGGCTCTGGCACACAACCATGACCGTTGGAACAGACCGGCGCGAAGCTTGTCATGATGGCGCCCCGATGACTCCACCAGGAGCTAAGGGTGCAACAAGAAGAAGAAGAATTATAAAGGCCCACTCATTTTCAAGGCTTTGGCCAATGAAGTGAAGTAGGTGTGTTGGTAAAGACTGATATAATACCTGGTGTAAGGGAACAAACAAGAACTTCAGAGGACATAGAAAGAGCAATCCAAATGTAGATTAGTAGTCATTTGTATATAAATGTGGACAAGCTGAAAACAGACATTCAAGGCACTCAAGAGCAACTATGATGTGATTACCACATAGGGCAGGTCTGATGCAAACTGAAACAGTATCAGGCTCCCACCATTTCACAGAGGTTTCCATTTGCCTTCTAAGGTTTGGCACAGTAGCGTAGTGGTTATCACAATACTTTGAATGTTTGCAATAGCAGCAACCTGGGATCAATTGCCGCTGCTGCCTGTAAGGCATTTTACGTTCTCCCCGTGACAGTGTGGGTTTCCCCCGGGTGCTCCGGTTTCCTCCCTGCTGGTAGGTTAATTGGTCATTGTAAATTGCTCCATGACTAGGATTAAATCGGGGTTGCTGGATGGTGCAGCTCAGAAGGCAGTGAGGCCAAATTCTGCACTGTATCTCCATGAATAAACCAGTACATGCCCGCTCTCTGCTTACGGAGCGAGGAGCTATGTGGTGCATCCCACACTAGGGATGCATCAGGGCTATGTTGTAGGGCTTAGTAAGTTAAGTGAGATGAGGGTCAGCAAGTCTCTGTACGAAGAGAGGTTGGGGGGGAGGCAAAGGTTACAGTCCATGTGGAATGGGTTAGGGTAAGCCACAGTCCATGTGGAATGGGACAGGGTAAGCCACAGTCCATGTGGAATGGGCCAGGGTAAGCCACACTCCATGTGGAATGGGTTAGGGTAAGCCACACTCCATGTGGAATGGGCTAGGTTAAGCTACAGTCCATGTGGAATGGGCTAGGGTAAGTGACAGTCCATGTGGAATGGGCTAGGGTAAGCCACACTCCATGTGGAATGGGCCAGGGTAAGCCTCAGTCCATGTGGAATGGGCCAGGGTAAGTCACACTCCATGTGGAATGGGCTAGGGTAAGCCACACTCCATGTGGAATGGGTTAGGGTAAGCCACACTCCATGTGGAATGGGCTAGGGTAAGCCACACTCCATGTGGAATGGGTTAGGGTAAGCCACACTCCATGTGGAATGGGTTAGGGTAAGCCACAGTCCATGTGGAATGGGCTAGGGTAAGCCACACTCCATGTGGAATGGGCTAGGGTAAGTCACACTCCATTTGGAATGGGTTAGGGTAAGCCACAGTCCATGTGGAATGGGCCAGGGTAAGTCACACTCCATGTGGAATGGGCCAGGGTAAGTCACACTCCATGTGGAATGGGCCAGGGTCAGCCACAGTCCATGTGGAATGGGCCAGGGTAAGTCACACTCCATGTGGAATGGGCTAGGGTAAGCCACAGTCCATGTGGAATGGGTTAGGGTAAGCCACACTCCATGTGGAATGGGCCAGGGTAAGTCACACTCCATGTGGAATGGGCTAGGTTAAGCTACAGTCCATGTGGAATGGGCTAGGGTAAGTGACAGTCCATGTGGAATGGGCTAGGGTAAGCCACACTCCATGTGGAATGGGCCAGGGTAAGCCTCAGTCCATGTGGAATGGGCCAGGGTAAGCCACAGTCCATGTGGAATGGGCTAGGGTAAGCCACACTCCATGTGGAATGGGCTAGGGTAAGCCACACTCCATGTGGAATGGGCCAGGGTAAGCCACACTCCATGTGGAATGGGTTAGGGTAAGCCACACTCCATGTGGAATGGGTTAGGGTAAGCCACACTCCATGTGGAATGGGCTAGGGTAAGCCACACTCCATGTGGAATGGGCTAGGGTAAGCCACACTCCATGTGGAATGGGTTAGGGTAAGCCACACTCCATGTGGAATGGGTTAGGGTAAGCCACACTCCATGTGGAATGGGCTAGGGTAAGTCACACTCCATGTGGAATGGGCCAGGGTAAGCCACACTCCATGTGGAATGGGTTAGGGTAAGCCACACTCCATGTGGAATGGGTTAGGGTAAGTCACACTCCATGTGGAATGGGCCAGGGTAAACCACAGTCCATGTGGAATGGGTTAGGGTAAGCCACACTCCATGTGGAATGGGCTAGGGTAAGTCACACTCCATGTGGAATGGGCCAGGGTAAGCCACACTCCATGTGGAATGGGTTAGGGTAAGCCACACTCCATGTGGAATGGGCTAGGGTAAGTCACACTCCATGTGGAATGGGTTAGGGTAAGCCACACTCCATGTGGAATGGGTTAGGGTAAGCCACACTCCATGTGGAATGGGCTAGGGTAAGTCACACTCCATGTGGAATGGGTTAGGGTAAGCCACACTCCATGTGGAATGGGCCAGGGTAAGCCACAGTCCATGTGGAATGGGCCAGGGTAAGCCACACTCCATGTGGAATGCGCTAGGGTCAGCCACACTCCATGTGGAATGGGCCAGGGTAAGTCACACTCCATGTGGAATGGGTTAGGGTAAGCCACACTCCATGTGGAATGGACTAGGTTAAGCTACAGTCCATGTGGAATGGGCTAGGGTAAGCCACAGTCCATGTGGAATGGGTTAGGGTAAGCCACACTCCATGTGGAATGGGCCAGGGTAAGTCACACTCCATGTGGAATGGGCTAGGTTAAGCTACAGTCCATGTGGAATGGGCTAGGGTAAGTGACAGTCCATGTGGAATGGGCTAGGGTAAGCCACACTCCATGTGGAATGGGCCAGGGTAAGTCACACTCCATGTGGAATGGGCTAGGTTAAGCTACAGTCCATGTGGAATGGGCTAGGGTAAGTGACAGTCCATGTGGAATGGGCTAGGGTAAGCCACACTCCATGTGGAATGGGCCAGGGTAAGCCACACTCCATGTGGAATGGGCTAGGGTAAGCCACAGTCCATGTGGAATGGGCTAGGGTAAGCCACACTCCATGTGGAATGGGCCAGGGTAAGTCACACTCCATGTGGAATGGGCTAGGGTAAGCCACACTCCATGTGGAATGGGCCAGGGTAAGTCACACTCCATGTGGAATGGGCTAGGGTAAGCCACAGTCCATGTGGAATGGGCCAGGGTAAGCCACACTCCATGTGGAATGGGCTAGGGTAAGCCACACTCCATGTGGAATGGGCCAGGGTAAGCCACAGTCCATGTGGAATGGGCCAGGGTAAGCCACACTCCATGTGGAATGGGCTAGGGTAAGCCACAGTCCATGTGGAATGGGTTAGGATAAGCCACAGTCCATGTGGAATGGGTTAGGGTAAGTCACACTTCATGTGGAATGGGCCAGGGTAAACCACAGTCCATGTGGAATGGGCCAGGGTAAGCCACAGTCCATTTGGAATGGGCCAGGGTAAGTCACACTCCATGTGGAATGGGTTAGGGTAAGCCACACTCCATGTGGAATGGGCTAGGTTAAGCTACAGTCCATGTGGAATGGGCTAGGGTAAGTGACAGTCCATGTGGAATGGGCCAGGGTAAGTGACACTCCATGTGGAATGGGCTAGGTTAAGCTACAGTCCATGTGGAATGGGCTAGGGTAAGTCACACTCCATGTGGAATGGGCTAGGGTAAGCCACACTCCATGTGGAATGGGCCAGGGTAAGCCACACTCCATGTGGAATGGGTTAGGGTAAGCCACACTCCATGTGGAATGGGCCAGGGTAAGCCACACTCCATGTGGAATGGGCCAGGGTAAGCCACACTCCATGTGGAATGGGTTAGGGTAAGCCACAGTCCATGTGGAATGGGTTAGGGTAAGTCACAGTCCATGTGGAATGGGCCAGGGTAAACCACAGTCCATGTGGAATGGGCCAGGGTAAACCACAGTCCATGAAGGAGGAGACAGTCTCTGGGAGCAGTACGGCTCCCTACTCTTCAAAAGTGTCAAAAGAGTGAAGTGGGGGCAGCCAGAGAGGAGTGTGTTCTAGAGGGAACTGAACTCTGTGATATTGGAGACAGATTCCATGAGGGGTGGAATGAAGAGAGGACGGTGCTACAAGAAAGTAGGGGTGGGAGTGAGACAGATCCTATAAGAAGGAAGATGGTGAACAAAATCCTACAAAGATGATTGTAGTGAGTGAGATAGATCCTACAAGGAGGAGTGGGGGCGGGGAGCATAAATTCTTCCCGGTGAAGAGGAGTTGGTTGAGATGAGATTCCACGAGGAGGAACTGTGCCTGTATGGATGTGCAGCTGAAGTGGGACAATGCCTTGTGCACCAGGTAGAGCAAATCTCATTCTGAATTCACTCGGAAAGAAATGAAGAAATAAATGGAAGTAATTGTCCAAGGTTTGATGGTCAATTCAGAAAGAAAGGCAGCACTGTGGTTAGCAGAACCTTTACCGTACCGGTAATCCGAGTTCGGCTCCCACTGCTGCCTGTAAGGTGGTTCTACATTCTCTCTGTGACCACATGGGCTTCCTCCGGGTCCTCCGGTTTCCTACCTCATTCTAAGTACATAATTGTTAGTAAGTTAATTGGCTGTTGTAAATTATCCCATAATTAGGCTAGGATTAAATCAGGGGATTGCTGGGTAACATGTCTTGAAAGGCCAGGAGGGCTTATTCCGTGCTGTATCTCAATAAATAAATAAATAAAATAAAAATTTACCAGTTCCCCAGTTCCTGTGATAAATAAATAAATGAAAGGATTCCTCTTCAGAGGGTTTAATATTTACTAATTTATCTGGCCCAAGTTACTGTGTAGTCTCTATCTGTTCTGTCTTATTATCTGGGTTCAGGAACACACCTTATATACGTCAATTTTTACCGAGGATTTCTCTTTTCTGATATAAAGTCCATATTATCTATAACCTATATTAAGTCAAGTCAGAACTTGACTGCATGCTAGGTTACTGTGGGTGTGGGGTCAATTAGGATCTCAGAAGCCCACTTTAAAAATAGCTGTAAAAGTATAGTTGGCCAGCTGCTGCAGAATGTATCACCACATGCAAACAGCAGAAGGCAAGAATTAAAATAATTATAGCCCAATCCCTTGTATTTTCCAAAATGTAATCATTTATATATAGGATTAACTGTCAGGGCTTTCTCTTGTAGTTCCTGTTTCAGGTCTTTAAATATGACATGCTGAGCTGTTCCCACTTGCTTTAGGGAAAACTATTAACAGCACGTTCCTTGTGATAGTTCGACACCATTCTCTGATCCTTGTATAATTATAGTATTTTAAATCTTCAAAAGTAGATCAGATTTATTATATCAGAGCGCACACAATTATACTTCTTGCAGAAACACTGAAAATGGAGGAAAATGGCCTCAATTGAATGATACTTTGACAATTACATGAAGCTTTTTTTTTAAGAACTGATAGAATTATTTCAATTAATCCCAAAAGAATGATTTTCTTCCACCTACGTCTACAGATCAATTGTTTCTTAAAATTCTTTAAAATCTCTTTAAAGACCTGCAGTATAGGCTCCGAGGAAGAGGCATGTTAGCAGCTGGCCAATGAGGGCCAATGCCAGTCTTAGAATTGAAGCTACCTCAAGTCAGGTCATTGGATATATATTGAAGACAGAGGTTGATAGATTCTTGATTAGTCAGGACATAAAGGGATATGGGGAGAAGGCCGGAATTTGGGGCTGAAGGGGAAAATGGATCAGGTATGATGAAATGGCAGAGTAGACTCAATGGGTTAAATGGCCTAATTTTGCTCCTATGATCTTATGGTCTTGTTCTTGTCCTGGGGAATAATTTGGCTTACTACTGCGGGGGCTGAAGCATCACTACAAAGACTGCACCGCTCATTTCACTCCCCATATAGATGGAGTCACTAAACAAATATACCAGCTGTCTTCGCCGATTAACTGGACTCTGACAACTTGCACTTGTTCTTCCATAACACTTCATTTATTTGTGCATAAGGAGAACAGCATGTCACCAGTCACCACACTGCTCCGAAGTTTAAACAAAGAAATGACATTTTATACAGAAATTGACTAGTTGGATACAAGTATTAATCCAATAGAAACTTTGCGTACTTCTGAATCCCATCATTTGCATATTTAAGTACCAATCAAAATACATTTTTCAGGCATTAATATCTAATTAAACCCATGTGTTAAAAACCAATAATATTTGAGAATTATTAATATAACTGTCCAGTAGTAAGTATTGTCCTAGACAAGTCTTCATCATATACTTCTCACCAAAGAGACCGTGGCAAGATGATTGCAACTTGATTAACTACAATGACTTGCCATAATTAGGATAATCTACACTATTGTACACTTTCAGATCATAAAATACAGCTGGTCAGCTGTGTACATGCTGAATGATGATAGTGTGTTTGCTTGGGAAGGAGCTTCCTAACATGCCCTGTGCAAATGAGACACGCATATAAAGCACCTAAGTAAAACTGTGTACTTTTTTTTATTTAAAAAGAACATTTGTTTCCAGAGATCATCTTTGTGTTCAGGGTACATATATTCATATTTCTGTAGTTCAGATATAATTACTTGTACATTTCAGTTCAAGATATATATCTGCCCTTCCTAAAGTTTTTTTTCTGTCCTGTGTGAAGTGAGGTGGAGAGAATTTACTTCTTTGATTTGGAGACCCTGTCCTTAATGACAACTGTCCACCTCTTAGATAGGCACATGGACATCCAGGGAATGGAGAGATATGGACCATGGGCACCATGATAGCGTAGCTGGTTGTGCAAAGCTGGGGAACTCTGGAGTTCAGAGTTCAATTCCACCACCATCTGTACGGAGTCTGTCTGTCCTCCCTGAGCAATGCGTCGGTTTTCACCGGGTGCTTCAGTTTCCCCCCTACACTCCAAAGATGAACTGGGTAGGTTAACCGGCCATTTAAAGTTGTTCCTTGATTAGGTTGGGGTTGATTGGGTTTGTCGGGGGTTGCTGGGGCAACAGGACTTGAAAGGCCAGAAAGGGCTACTCCATGCTGTGTCGTTGTTGTCGTTGGATCAAATTCACCAGAGAGGAGAAGCTGGTAGATATGAAGTAGTCTCTTTATTCGACAAAATGAGACACAGCAGGCATCATATTGAGTCCCCATTTGGAGGAAGAAGCCTGTTTGACCCAAAACCACATGACATTCGATATGCTAAAGATCAATTCGCAATTCCATATTTACAATGTATCTGCAGCATGTCTTTTGAACCACGCATAACTCTAACACACACACTCCAATGTTAATCAGCATTGTTAGGTCCTTCAATCAACTGCCAGGAAACCATTGCAAGAACTGTATTTTAAATTTAATTTGCAGACCATATTCGGATCTGAAGATTAGTGGCTGAAGTTATTTGCAAAATGTCCTAACCCCCCCAAAACACCCTAATGCACTAAATAAATAAATAAATCTGCAGGCAGAATAGATCAATGTCATCATCATCATTATGTGCCGTGCCATATGTCATAGGCTTTCATGGTCTTGACCACGATTCTTCTTGGCAAATTTTTCTACAGAAGTGGTTTGCCATTGCCTTCTTCTGGGCAGTTTCTTTACAAGATGGGTGACCCCAGCCATTATCAATACTCTTCAGAGATTGTCTGACTGGTGTCAGTGTTGCATGACCAGGACTTAGGAGGTGCACCAGCTCTCATACGACCATCCACCACCTGCTCCCATGGCTTCAGGTGACCCCGATTGGGGGGAGGGGGGCTAAGCAGGTGGTCCACCTTGCCCAAGGTGGACCTGCAGGCTAGTGGAGGGAAGGAGTGCTTTAAACGTAACTCCACCCTGCCACCTCTGCAATTAGGCTAAATCAATTTAATTAGTTCTGCACAAGATTGTGGCTGAATATGTTCTATATTCTTTCTACATTTATATCATATCTACACTGGCCATTCAATGTTTGCAAAATATGGAGGTACTTCAATTTCTCTACAGACATTACCTACAACATAATATTCTACTTATTTGCCCCTGAGGGGATTATATCCCTCCAGCTTGCATATTTCATGGAATGGACTTCTGCTCCACAGAGCTATCTTTTCCCTATCCTTTTAAAAGTGGAAAAACAGTCCACAGGTCTCCAGATTCACAAAGGGCTCTATGAATAAATACTTAACTAAACTAAGTTGTAGCTGCTGATCTTTAGCAGTTAGCGTTGCCGATACTGAAAGTTCCAACAATATTCTTGCCAATCCCTTGTTAAGAACCATCTGGGAGCACCAAAGTTAGCAATCCTCATTCCTACAAGAATGGCACACCACAAGGGGAGAACAGTCGCATCCCTCCCTGTTCCCCATTACATGAGATGGCACATAATTGAATTGAACTTTCAAATTCTCATTATTATAAAACTTCTGAGCATCTTTAGGTAACAGAACAGAATACATACAGTCAAAAATTTCTCCTCAACTCCTTTGGCTTTGCAAGTCAATGTCTGCTGAGTGTAAGACTTTTTTGATCAATCCTCTGTGCTCTTCATTCAGATGGAGCAAAGTAATAAGTGTTAGAACTTCCTAGAAGCAAAATCAGTATCAGGTTTAATATCACTGGCATTTGTCTTGAAAAAGGTCCCATTCTCATGAAGCAGTCTAATGCACAAATATTGGAGCTCACTGGTAAGGCCGTTGTCCACCATCGGCCTCCTCCAATCATCACTGACCTTCGGACCCTCGCTCTAAGTTCACTCTGTCTGAGGTCTATCAACTCTCCCCATTTGTGTCTTCTCTCCTCATCTCTCCCCGACAAAAAGAAACATGAATTCCCAGCTCACAGACACACAAGAAAGAAAAATATCCCGCTCATTGGCTAACATGCCCCCTTATCTCTAGTCATAACCCAAACATTGCTGCTACAAAGAAAGCATTACCTCAACAATGGAACATTACAGAGAAGCCATTTTGTTAGCAGTGAAATCTTATAGCGTGTTTTACACACACACACACACACACACACACACACACACACACACATATATTATATATATATAGAAATATATACACATAAAGCTCTATATATAGAGAGAGCTTTATTAAATAAGTATAAGCCATATTAAATAAGTAGTACAAAAAAAGAAAAGAAGTAGTGAGGTAGTGTTCATGGTTTCAATTCAATGTCTAGTCAGAAATCTGATGGCAGAGGGGAAGAAGCTGTTTCTGAATAATTGAATATGTGCTTTCAGGCTCCTGTACCACTTCCCTGATGGTAGCAAAGAGAAAAGGGCATATTTGGGTGTTGAGTGTCCTTAACAGTGGATGCTGTCTTTTTGAGGCAACACTTGAATTGGGATGTGCCGAGCCATCTGTGTGAAAGTACAGAAATTAAGAAGGGTCAGAAGCTTTGCAGATGTTCTAAAATAAACCACTTAGTAAAGGTTAGTATTCAGACTACATCATATGACGGTGCAAGCAAGCTGATTGCTGTCTTGTACAATCTGAAGTGACATTTCTTCTTGTCCAGTATGCCGCTGGTGTTTAGGGCAGCAATGAAGGTCTTCCATCTCTGGTGGTGTTCAGGGCTTCCTTCATCGTGTCAGTAGTTTCCTCTTGGTTTTTACTACTGTCAGTCATGCAGATCCCAGACGGAGGCTCGTGTATACCATCTCACTGGGATGTAGAACGATTCTGCTGTAACAATTTTGTTTTACCAGTCAGAGTTATTAGCCCTGAGTTGAACCCCCGAACCTGGGTTGAACCCCAAACCGAATGGTGGACTACTCTTAGTCTGGCCTCTACCATTTGACCCCACCAAGAATCAAAGCATAAAGCCCTGACTCCAGCCAACATCGCTCTCTGGGTCACTAAGGGACACAAGCCTTCATACCCAATTCCGAGGTGTGGTCCTCTTGGAGGTGAAGTGACATATTGAGCATTTAACTATCACCACTCCACTGTACTTCATAGATTCTGTTAATGAATGTGTTCAATAGATTATAGTCAAGCTATGGTCCAGCAAATTATTTCCTTTATTATGCTCCCAAATTGAGGAAAATCTGTTGGGGACCCATATTTTATTTTAATTCATATGACTGGCACAGGCAAAGCCAGCATGATTGTCCACCCCCAGAGCCTATGAGAAGATGTTGGTGAGCTGCCTCTCTGAACCACTGGAATCATTCTGGTGAAAGTTCTCCAGCAGTCCTATTGGGGAGAGAGTGCCAGGTATTATCATGAAGGAACAGATGTTGCTTGATTGGAGGTGGTGGTGTTCCCATGCACCTGGTCTTCATGGTGTAGAGTTTGAGCAGTTTTGAAATGCATTTGGAACAGATAAGCTAAATCCCTAGGTGGCTAGGCATAGCTCAAATACCATTTATAAATTTGCTGACGATACAACCGTTGTTGGTAGAATCTCAGGTGGTGATGAGAGGGAATACAGGAGTGACATATGTTAACTAGTGGAATGGTGCCGCAGCAACAACCTGGCACTCAACGTCAGTAAGATGAAAGAGCTGATTGTGGACTTCAGGAAGGGTAAGGTGAAGGAAAACATACCAATCCTCTTAGAGGGATCAGAAGTGGGGAGAGTGAGCAATTTCAAGTTCCTGGGTGTCAAGATCTCTGAAGACCTAACCTGCTCCCAACGTATCAATGCAATTATAAAGAAGGCAAGACAGTGACCATACTCCATTAGGAGTTTGAAGAGATTTGGCATGTCAACAAAAACACTCAAAAACTTCTATAGATGTACTGTAGAGAGCATTCTGACAGGCTGCATCACTGTCTGGTATGGGGGGGGGGGGGTTGCTGCTACACAGGACTGAAAGAAACTGTGGAGGGTTGTAAAGTTAGTCAGCTCCATCTTGGGTACTAGCCTATAACGTACCCAAGACATCTTCAGGGAGCAGTGTCTCAGAAAGGTAGAATCCATTAGTAAGGACCTCTTGCACCCAGGGCATGCCCTTTTCTCACTGTACCATCAGTAGGAGGTACAGAAACCTGAAGTCACACACTCAGCAATTCAGGAACAGCTTCTTCCCCTCTGCCATCCGATTCCTAAATGGGCATTGAATCCTTGAACACTACCTCACTGTTTTAGTATATATTATTTCTGTTTTTTGCATGATTTTTAATCTATTCAATATACATACATTGTAATTGATTACTTATTTATTATTATTATTTTTCTTCTAAAATGTTATTGCATTGAACTGCTGCTGCTAAGTTAACAAATTTCATGACACATGCTGATGATAATAAACCTGATTCTGATTCTAATTCTGATCCGATGTGGAAGAGATTATTGGTCCAGCAGTCTGATAGCAGTGGGAAACAAGTTGTTCTTAAGTCTGGATTTCTGGACTTGAGAGTATTTGGCTCCTCCCAGGAGAAAGAAGTGAATAAAGGGAATGGGCAGGCTGGCAAAATAGCCAGTCTCCGATCTGTTCCTGTAGTCACCAGGTTGATGTTACTAATCTAATTGGGTTTCTAGTTCAAGATGACCCCTATAACATCAATCAATACTTGTGATGGGGTGGGGGGGGGGTGGTTTAATCAACAGTAATGAGGTTGAATGTCAGGGATAGACTCCTGTTGAAGAAGGTCATTGTCCAGGGAATGTGTGGAGGTGAATATTACTTAACATTTACCAACCCACGTAGGCATGAACTGTTCCATTTTCTAAGGAGTTGAAAATGGAATTGAACATTGCATTAACATTAATGATCATCTCCATTTCTGAATTTAGTGGAAAAAAGAGACTTGCTGTTGGAACAGCTAAAAATGCTGTGTCTAGGATGCAACCTGAAGAAACTCCTGCAGTGATATCCAGGGGCTGAAACCATGATCTCCAAGTATCACAGCTATCTTTCTTTGCTTAAATTATTTCCAGCCACTGGAGTATTTCCCCTTGCTCTCCAGTTTTACCAGGATTCAATGCTATCACCGATAGTGCCTCAACAAGGGCAGGCCCCTCACCTCAACACTGGAAATCACATTGTCAGGCCCTGTTAGGACCAAGTGATGAGATCTTTAGCTAAGTGGGCCTAATGAAGCTCATACTTGGACACCAGTGAACTTGTTTTTGGTGCGTAGATCCTACTTGACTACACACCATCTTCTATCCCTTTCTACATGAAGGCTGATTGATAGCATAGTAATTTGCTGAACTGAATGTGTGGGCAAGGCAAACTTGGGACAGTTTTATATTGTCAGATAGATGGCAATGTTGTAACTACACCAGAAAAACTTGTTTACAGACATGTTCTAGACCGGAATCTTCAGCTAGAATGACTCCAAAGCCTCAGTTTGACAGGGGATCTCAGCTGTGCCTAGACGTGGTTATGGGATTATTCAGCTTTAACCTTTGCATACTAATTTTACTGTTTAGCCAATACAGTGAATTTTCACATTCCGGAACTTTGGGTAATGGGAAGTTACACATATGAAATTCACAAATCACTACCAAAACAAAACTGAGGTGAGATTTAAAAATTCGATCTTAGGAATTCATGTGAAAAAATGCACAAAATGAATATATAGAACCAAAAGAGTTTACCAGCAACAATGATTGCAGGCGGGAGGATCACGGCAGCAGGCCACTTAAGGGATTTGCTTTGGAAACTGACTTGTACAATGATAGGTTATCAAATATCCATACTAATTAATAAAAACAACCCTTTCTCTTCTGCCTACAAGACTATCAGAATATGCTTGCCTACCACACACTTACAGATGTGTTACTATTGAGCAAAAAGAAACATCTCTGTTTATAACATGGGATTTAATGGGGAAAGAATTGGTTTGTATTACAGAAAGTCACAATAATCTCAGAATGCAATCCTTCTGTAACATAAGGGTACATTGTTTATGGACATGTGCTGCAGTAATAACAGCATCCACCTCATTTAGATATAGTTGATGCTGTTCCCAGCATGCCTTTCTGCACTCCTCATTGATCGCTGATCAATAGCAATGAAAGAATAAGGGGTATGCTAGCTTATGAGATTACAATTTATAGTGTGTACTTTGCTGGTCATGGTCCACGGCACCTCACATACTGGCAGTGTCACATATGTACACAGTCTACCCCATTTATTACAATTGCACACAACATAACTTCATGCCCTCAATACATAGAAGGGGCTTGTAACTTCAGTGATAATGTGGTCCTACCAGTGCCATTATGGATGGATGATCCTGGAGTGCTAAAGATAACTTTGTCTACAGCGCTTTAGATCGCGTGAGCCATTGCTTGTGGCAAGTAGCACCAGATTTGAGGCCCGTCTGGACTTCCTGTGGAGCTTGACATCATTTGGGTTATTCAGCACTTGGCAAGGGCCTATAGAAAGAAGTTAATAGTGTTATTTCACGGGAATCTGTTCTTGGATTCCTGCACTTTGTGATTTTTATAAATGACTTAAATGAGGAAGTGGAAACAGAGATTTGTAAATTTGCAAATGACACAAGGATTGGTGGTGCTGTGGATAGTGTAGAAGGTTATTGTGCATTACAGTGGGACATTAATAGGATGCAGACCTGGGCTGAGAAGTGGCAGATAGAGTTCAATCTGGAAAAGTGTGCAATGCTACACTTCAGAAAGTTGAACTTGAACTAGAGGGTTTATCACAGGATTTTAACAGTGTGGAGAAACAGAGGAATCTTGCGGTGCATATCCATCGATCACTCAAAGCTGTTGTGCAGGTTAATAGGGTTGCAAAGAAGGCGGACGGTGTGTTGGCCTTCATTGGTCAGGGGATTGAGTTCAAGAGCCGCAAGATAATGCTGCAGCTGTATAAAACTCTCGTTAGACCACACTTGGAATATTGCGTTTAGTTCTGGTCACCTCAGTTTTGGTAGGATGTAGAAGCTTTAGAGAGGGTGTAGAGGAGATTCACCAGGATGCTGCCTGGCTTAGAGAGCATGTCTTATGAGGGAAGGTTGAGCAAGCTAGACTTTTTTCTTTAGAATGAAGGAGTATCACAGGTGACTTGAAAGAGGTGTATAAGACAATCAGAGGCATGAACTGAGTGGATAGCAAAAGACTTGTAGCTCATAAAATGAGCTATAATTTTATAGTGATTGTTGAAATATATAGGGGGATGACAGAGGTAGTTTTATTTTGTAAAATGAGACAGCTATATTAAAAACATTTAAAAGGGTCTTAGACAAATGGATGAAGGAAAAATAGAGGGCTATGATGGAGAAGCCTTAGATCAATCTTGGAGTAGGTTAAAAGGTTATCAAACATCATGGGCCACAGGGCCTGTATTTTGCGGTACTCTTCTAGGTAACTCAAGGAGCATACAGAGGGAAGGTTCAGTCAAATGGGCTCAAAATTCTAATTTTCTATGTTTCTAAAAATTTAACATATGGGGCTGCAATGGCGAAGAGCTTTAAGTGGTCATTGAAAATTTGCACAGCTTTTTCTAAACTGTTTCCTTGTGAACTTTCAAGGTAGTTTTTTCATTGAAAAAAATCAATAATTCAGCACTGTGGGTGGTGTGGATGAGTCAGTTTCGTTCAATGTCCCCTGGAGCAATCTTCCATCATGTATGAGGGCCAAGATGTTGTGACTGAACAGGCCTTGCACATAAAGATTTTTATTTCTGCTGATTCCATTATTACCCAGCTGAACGGGAAGGTCCTACCCCCTGTGAAACAGGGTGATGCAGAGAGAAACTGAGGGTGTAAAGATACCTGCATTCAGAAATCCATAGATAGCAAGGACCATTGCAAAACAGAGCAAGGGACAATAATAGAAAGGTTGACACCAAGACAGAAAGGGGTTGAGGTTAGGAGAGCTCTGGGTGAAGGGAGAATGCAAAGGAGGTGTTAAAGATGCAACAGTGGCTCCAAATAAAATCCGTAGCAATGAGATCTGAGTAAATACCAAACCAAACTCTTGAAAAGAGCCTACTGTGTCTGTCAGAATTAGTTGCCTTGGACTTATCAGCAACTGTCCATGTAACGCTGGACTCCTTTAACGCATGGAGAAACAGCCTCACACCACTAATTAAATCCGTCTTCTACATGGGCAGCTCATGCTGTTCAATCAACATTTGCACAAATCAGTCCTGCACAAGTGACATCCAAAGATATATTGCATGCTGCCTGCACATACCCATCAATCTCCCTCCATTAACCTACAGCCAGAACAAACTGCAAAGCTGTTATCTACTCAGTTATAATTTAAAAACCTTTCCATAGCAATCAAAGATGTTGTGCTATGCTAGAAAATTTTGTTCAGTGTAATTCTAGATTTTTGGGGAATAAGTAAGAAGCAAAGAATTTTTCTCTGTGATATAAGTTTTTAGCCATTGGTCAGCCAAAGGATGTCAACAGTGGAATGCAGAACTAAGATTTAAAAGCACGGAGAGGCTTAAGTTGAAGATATGCGTCTGCAGTCTTGATGCTGACTCTGGACGATGCTGGAATCCAGAGCACAAATAAACTTAGTGGGTTGAGCAGCATCTGCAGAGGGAAAAGAATTCTCGGCATTTTGAGTTGAAATCCTGCATCAGGACTAAGAGTGGAAAGAGAAAACAGTCAGTATAAAGAGAAAGCATGCATAAGTAATTGTTGGATTGAGAAGGGGTGAAAGGTGATAAGCAGATCACAGACAGGGGAGGGGAGACTAGAACTGAAGGATAGGGCAGATGGATGATAGAACATACTAGAACATTAAACATTATAACACAGTACAGACCCTTTGGCCCATGATGTTGTGCCAACCTTTCAACCCTTCCCTTCTACATAGCCGTTCATTTTTCTATCATTCATTCACCTATCTAGGAGATTCTTAAATATCCCTGATGTATCTGCTTCTACCACCAATCCTGATAGGGCGTTCCATGCAGAGAGAGGCAGACAAAAATTAAAGCAGTGGGTGCAAGAGAGGCTAAGAAGTGAAGACACAGTGAAGGAAAAGAACACTTTGCTGGAGAAACACAGTCTAGAACTCGGAATTATGCACAAAATGATGTCCCTTCATTCTGAAGTAAAGGGCTTCATTGAACTTTGCACCATTTGCTTTTTTCTGGCGCACACACACACACACACACACACACACAATTCCACAAAATAGTTGCAAGAACTATAATTGTTTGGTGTTCCTGGGTTTAATGCTTTTCATAGAAACTAAAAGGATTTCTCACTTTATTTCAGGGACCCCACTCCAAGTGTGACTGAGGAAGATAAATCAAGTTACTGGTGCGGTCAATCACTCCCTCCTCAGCTCATTCCATATACTCTACACAATTCTCCGAGCTCTGATATCCTGAGCTATAATAGCATCATGCTAACGGCTATGCTCTGTGGCTCATCCTTGCTTTTCTTCTTAAACAACAGAACAATGCTTTCAGACATTGGGAGCTTCACTCAAGCTAATGATGTAGCGAATATCTCCACAAGGGCCTCTGCAATTTCCTCTGTTGCCTTCCAGAAAGTCCAAGATACACTTGGTCAGGCCTTGGGGATTTATCCACTTTAAAACACTGTAAGGCTGCAGATGTCTCCTCTCTGATAATATGAATATTCTCCACTTGTTAAGCTTATTTCTTGAGCAACCTTGATTTTTTTTCCCTCAGTAAACAGAAAGGAGAAATTTTTGTTAAAATCCCATCCATCCCCTGAGGCTCAAGGCATAAGCAGACCTGTTGATTTCAAAGGGGATCTACTCTCTCTCCTAGCCACCCTTTTACTCTTTATATATTGTAGTTGTAGAGTCTCTTGGGAATTTCATTAACCTTATCCGCCAGATCCACGTTAACCCTCTCTTTGCCCTCTTGATTTCCCTCTTAAGTGTATTCTTAATCTGTTGCCCTGTAGGATCTCTCCTTTAAAAGTGGGAAGGCATATGAAAGCACTTTAGAAAATAATAGCTGCCAAGTTACATTTGGATGGGCTACCACTTTCAAGGCCTGCATTATATTAGATACGGAAAGATGTAGACAATTGTTATGCATGACATCAAAGTGCTGTGGAAGCAGATCCGCTAATAATAATAATAATACAAGCCTGATCCAGTTTTTGAGCAGAGTCCTACAAGTTATATAACGACTGATCCATTATTATAGATAGGATGATTTATAATAACCATCTGGATATAATATTACAGGATAAACAAGCAAGAACAGTTTATTTAATGGATATAGCCATTCCAAACACACAGATATCAAGAGGTGAAAAACACCAGAAACACACTGATGCAAAAGAGGAAATGGGAAGACTATGGAACGTATACATTGTCCTAATCATAATATCTACAACTGGTATCAACCCCAAGTCAACACACAATAGCATTAAATAATATACAGCAATACCTACGTAAATCTTCAGAAAGCCACAATACAAAACATCACCAGAACAGTCTGAAAGTTCCTCGCGATTGAGAAGTGAATGTTCTTGGCTATGCCTGCACACTTGGTTTTATCAGCTGGAGCTAAAAAAAAATTTAAAAATAATAAATAAAATATATCCTGAAGGGAAATAGATATAGTCTTGAAAATGAGTAATTTTCAGGGCTATGATGGAAGTGTAGCTGAGTGAAAATACTTGGATAACTCTGGTTTTCCTTGTATGCTCAATAATTCTGTGAGTCAACCCGGGCCACGTTCACTATAATCAGCAAACACGAGGAAATCTGCAGATGCTGGAAATTCAAACAACAACACACACAAAATGCTGGTGGAACACAGCAGGCCAGGCAGCATCTATAGGGAGAAGCGCTGTCGACGTTTCGGGCCGAGCTCGGCCCGAAACGTCGACAGCGCTTCTCCCTATAGATGCTGCCTGGCCTGCTGCGTTTCACTATAATCATATTTCTTTACTTTGCCATTCATGCGAGTCTCACTTGGAAACGTATTGACATTTCATTCACAATTGTGTCCCAAAGTGAATAGCTTGCTTGACCATTACAGCCGGTGCTCTCTGGTTTAAATAGACAGACTTGTTAAAGACTATAGGTTTTCTTTCCTGGTGATCAAGAAGAGAACCAATTTATATATATATATATATAGAGCTAGGTTGCCTAAGACTTTTAAACAGTACTGAATTTGTCAATGTGGAGTAGAGGCTGAGTTTATAAATCTGGCGGAAGCGAAGGATGTTGGGAATGGTGATGGTGGAGCACCATGGGAGGGGTGTGGGACAGGTGACAGAGGAGGAGTGCTAGGTGCAGGGCATGCAGACACACCCAGCCCGGAGACATGAGGTAAGGTCTTTTGATTCCAAATAAGTGGTTTATTGATCATTATAGAATGTCTCTCCAATGCTTCCTTCTCCCTGCCCTTTCCCTTCCCCCTTCTCAACCATGATTTCCATCTCCCTGCCCCCTTCCCACTCTCAGTCCACAATAGAGACCCATATCAAAATCAGGTTTATCGTCACTCGCATATGTCATGACTTTTTTTTGCAACAGCAGTACAGTGCAACACATAAAATTACTACAGTACTGTGCAAAAGTCTTAGGCACCCCAGCTCCAGTGTATATATATGTGCCTAAGACTTTTGCAGAGCATTGTATTTAATTAACTGATTTGGACAAGTGGGGCATAATCCAGTAATTTAATGATTATGCCATTCTATTCTATAGTGATAACTTAGAGTAATTGTGTTTTGTTTCCCTGTTATGTAGCCTGGTTCACAGACTTGTCTGTAGTCTCGCAACAGATCTTGAAGGCCAGGAATTGACAGACTGGGAGAATAAAATCAATTAACTGAGTCGATCCAAGAAATCTTAATGAATATGCTAGAGGTCTTCAGAGATATTGAAATTATGATTCTTCTCTTCTTTTAATTAAAACCAATTCAAATCATTAGACTGCCTGAAAATTATCCTAGCCTTTTGTACCTTTGTCAATGCGCTCATAGATCCTGCTTTTACTGCTGATTTTGAATCGGAACTTTTATTTGATTAAGATGCATGAAAAAGCTATTACAATAATCATGAAGACTGTTACTAATAAGTTAATGCCATGTTCTATCAGTGCATGACAGAGCTTCAGATAATATGCTGGAGTGCTCCGTCATACTTCGCGGTTAAAACATTGCTTCCTAACTCTAGAGCGCCCTCCCGTGGATGCATCGTTTAAACTGCAAATGATAATACAGTATCTTGCTATTTCTTTACTTCAAAACTAATCTACTGGAAGAAATTTCAGCTTTACTATGGCACTGAATTAAAATACATTAATTCCTTTGCAAGTTTATAATCTATCTACATAAGGACTAATATAATAGTATAATTGAATAATATAATTTTTAATGCAAGAACAACAAGTATATTTTAAAGCTCAAAAACAGCATTTGATGAAATTGCACTGAATAAAGTAATAGAGAATGATTGAGGATAAATTATACAATACAAATCATCTTGAACTATTGTTGTATCGAGCTCTTACATACACAAGTAATTCTATCAGTCAACCTAATTCTTAACAACACATAGTACCTTTTTAGCTTGCTTACTTTCAATGTTACACTGGGTCAATTACTTAGGTGAAGAATTTTTATTGCACAGTGGACATAAAATGTGACAGAAGGGAAATTATTTCAAACCACTGCAGATTGTGATATTGAAAATTAGAGCAGCATCCAGCCTGCCAAAGGGGACGCTTCTCCTGGAAGGCTTAGTAGCACACCTTCACCCAATAAAATCCAAAAGCGGAGTGCATATGGGATGGTGTTTCAGTGGACCCCAATTTTAGATCTGACCTCTGGATCTCAGCAGCTGGAATTAGGGCTCAAGCTCCTCTTTGGGCCTATTATCTCGTTACTGATATGATGTTAGATAGGGCTGGACGTGAACATTGGATTGGAAGGAACAATAAACATCTTGGTGTATGACTGGTGGCACTCTGGCCACCATCAGTCAAGATGAAGCTTTGAAATGGGCAGTGTCATCTTAGAGAAATGCAACATCTATAATGTACCATACTGTCCCAATGCCATTGACAGAAACATTGGCAATTCATGTTTAAAATAATACCATAAGACCTAGGAGCAGAATTAGGCCACTTGGCCCATCGAGTCTGCTCCACCATTCCATCATGGCTGTTTTATTACCCCTCTCAGCCCCATCCTCCTGCCTTCTCCCCGTAACCTTTAAAGCCCTGGCTAACCAAGAACCTATAAATACTCAGTGATGCACCATCAATAACTCTCGGAGACGTGAGGCGAGATATAGGCTTTTATTTGCTGGAAGAGAGCAGTCAGCAGCAAGAGATCACCATACGACATCCTGGAGACTGAGGGAGGAGCAGTGCCTCCATTCACCTTTATACAGGGGTCTGTGGGAGGAGCCACAGGAGCAGTCAGCGGGGGGGCGTGTCCAGACAGGTATATGTAGTTCACCACACTCAGTGACTTGGCCTCCACAGCAATGAATTCCATATATCCACCACTCTCTCGCTAAAGAAATTCATCCTCTTCTCTGTTCGAATGAAGTGTCTTTCTATTCTGAGGCTCTTTAGGCCTTTCAACATTTGGTAGGTTTCAATGAGTTCCCTCCCCCCCCCCCCCCCCCCATTCTTCCATACTCCAGGCCCAGAGCCATCAAATGCTCTTCCTACATTAACCCTTTCACTTCCAGGATTATTCTCATGACCATCGTCTGGACTTTCTCCAATGCCAGCATATCTTTTCTTAGATATGGGGCCTAAAATTGCTCACAATACTCTAAGTGCAATCTGACCAATGCCTTACAAAGCCTCAGCATCACATTCTTGCTCTCATATCCTAGGTCTCCCAAAATGAATGTTAACATTGCATCTGCCTTCCTTATCACCAAATCAACCTGCAAGTTAACCTTTAGGGAATCCTGCACAAAGACTCCCAGGTCTCTTTGCACCTCCCATCTTTGAATTTTCTCCCTGTTCAGAAAATAGTTTATGCCTTTATTCCTTTGACCAAAGTGCATGATCATACATTTCCCTACACCGTATTCCATTTGCCACCTCTTTGTCCATTCTCCCAATCTGTCCAAGTCCTTCTGCAGACGGCCTTCTCCTCACCTGGCTGCCCCTCCACCTATCGTTATATTGTCTGCAAACTTAGCCATCAATTCCATCATCCAAATTGCTGACCTATAACGTGAAAAGAAGCAGTCCCAATACTGACCCCTGTGGAACACCACTAGTCACTGGAAGCCAGTCAGAATAGGCCCCCTTTATTCTAAATATTAGCCTCCTGCCGGTCAGCCAATCCTCTATGCATGAGAGTATCTTTCCTGTAACACCATGGACTCTTATCTTGTTAAGCAGCCTCGTGTGCAGCACCTTATCAGCATTGTGCAATGTAAAGAAGGGTGATTCACAAAGACTTGACAGGGAGTGTGCCATCGCAGGACACTAAATCAGAGAAGCAGAGAGGGAAATCTAGAATTTGTGATCTTGGTAGCTGAAAATACAATCTCTAATTTATAAAGTTGGGGCTACAAGGAGCTACAAACTGGAGTGACCCAGATATACTGGCATGTTATTGAGGGTGCAGATCATCGACAATAGTCAGCGTCTTAATGCTAATTGAGTACTGATACAATACTGAAGGACCAATGAGTTTCACTTACAGGTTCTTGGCACCGAGTAACGTCACTATTACTGCTTCTCATGCATTTACAAAAAATAGAACACCTTGGTACCTCACCATTCACAGTTGGTCAACACAAATTTTGCTTAACCAATTGACAGTAGGTGCGCCAATATAAAAATTGATATCTTATCTTTTGAAGGAAATTCTACATATTTAGAAAATAATAATCCTACAAAAGTTCAGAATTGAAAGTTCGAAGTAAACTTACGATCTAAGTACTCATATGTCACCATATACTATCCGCAAGAGATTCACTTTCTTGTGTACATTCGTAGTAAGTCGTCATGCAGGATTCTCTAAAGGTTAACTTGCAGCTTGAGTTGGTAGCAAGGAAGCATTCATTTCGGGAAGACTAAAATACAAAAAAAAGGATGTTATGCTGAGGCTTTATAAAGCATTGATCAGACCACACTAGGGGTATTGTGAGCAGTTTTAGGTCCCTTATCTGAGAAAAGATGTGCTGGCATTGGAAAGGGTCCAGAGGAGGCTCACAAGAATGATCCCTGGAATGAAAGGGTCAACACACGAGGAGTGTTTGGTGGCTCTGTGTTAGAGTTTAGAAGAATGAGGTGGGATTTCATTGTAAACTATCGAATGTAGAAAGACCTAGTCAGAGTGGATGTGGAAAGGATGTTTCCTATCACGGGGGAGTCTAGGACCAGAGGACACAGCCTCAGGATTGAGGGATGTCCATTTAGAACAGAGATGAGAAAAAAATTCTTTGGTGACAGGGTGGGTAATCTGTGGAACTCATTGTCACAGATGGCTATGCAGGCCAGGTCATTAGATATATTTAAGATGGAGGTTGATAAGACCTTGATAAATCTGGGCATCAAAGGTTATGGGGAGAAGGCAGGAGAATGGTGTTGAGAGGAATAATAAAGCAGCCATGATGGAACAGCAGACCAGACCCAATGGGCTGAATGGTCTTATTCTACTCTATGCCTCATGGTCTTATGGATTACCCAGGAGAAGACTGCAGAACACTCTATCCCACCCCTGTAAATCTGTTTTAAGATGGGCAGGGTTTTACCTGTGATGGACTGGGCTGTATCCACTACTTTGTGTAGCTTTTTTTTCCATTCAGGGCATTGATGTTCCCATACCAGGCCGTGATGCCACCATTCAATATGCCTTCCACCATACATCTACGGAAGATTTAGATGACATGTTGGATTTGTGCACACCTCCAAAGTAGAGGCACTGCTCTACCTTCCTTGTAATGGCAGTTACAGTACATGCTGGACCCAGGATAGATCCTCAGAACTGATCACACTGAGGAATTTAAAGTTGCTGACTCTCTCCTCCTCTGATGAGGACTGGCTCGTGGACCTCTGACATCCTCCTCCTGTAGGCAACGATCAAGCTCTTTGGTCTCACTGACATTCAGTGACAAGCTGTTGTTGTGGTGCGATTCAGCCAGATTCTCAATCATCCTCCTATTGGCTGATTCATCACCACCATTGATTCGCCCAATGACAGTCATCAGCAAACTTAAATACGGCATTGAAGCTATATTTAGCCTCACAGTCATCAGTATGAAGTGAGTAGAGCAATCAAAGAACATATTAAGTAACATCAAGTTAATTGTACTTTTGCCTCCACAAAGGTTGTTTGACTTGTTGAGTTCTTCTAGCAGTTTGGTTTTTGCTTAGCAGTTTAGCAAAGAATTATATTGCTGTTTTCCCTACACTAAGTGGACATGCAATGTTTAAGGAAACTAATCTGAAAGACTTCACAATTAAATTCTGTTACCCTTTGTCTAGTGGACCAGCTGATTCCCACTGAGCTTCAGTTCACTGGGCACCAACAACCCTTCGTACCTCTTTGAAAGTTATTTTACATGATGTGGAATTTAAGAAACTCACTCCAGCAAGATTAACCAAGAACACCCATTATTCAGCACCTGCACTATGGTATTTAAATATTTCTTTCCAAGCAGGTGAGAAACTGTTTTGTAAGGCAGTCCCTAAT
This sequence comes from Hemitrygon akajei, assembly GCF_048418815.1. Taxonomy (NCBI): domain Eukaryota; kingdom Metazoa; phylum Chordata; class Chondrichthyes; order Myliobatiformes; family Dasyatidae; genus Hemitrygon; species Hemitrygon akajei. The sequence continues at coordinate 52,509,469 of NC_133146.1, forward strand.
GTGTTTATGATGCTTATATCAAAGACTGAACAATTTGTTAATAACTGGGGAAATGTCAAGAAACAAGCCATGTATATTAAAAGAAGTGTTAGTAGCAGACACAATTCTCTTTTGATTTACTGGAGAGAATCCTGAAATTTAGCCATGTTTTGGTTGGATAATACTCAAGTTAGTTGCACATCTGTCTAGACTTAACACAAATCTTAATTTTGTTGAAGTTTTCTAAGAACCAGAACAGTACCAGAGGGACATCAGGGATTGCTGTGTACTTTGCTTCAAGGAAACATGGCTATCTCTCGCCATTTCAGATGAAGAGCTGCAGCCCAGTGGCTTTATCATTCACAGTAAAAACAGATCAGATGATTCTTTTAAAGATGGAAGAGGAGGAGTATGCTTCATGATTAATTCATCATGGTGCATAGGCATTATGGTTCTGTTTCAGTCCTGCTCACCTGACCTGGACCATCTAGTGGTCAAATGTCATCCTTTTATCTGCCGAGGGAGTTTTCTGCCATCATTCTCATAGTGGTGTACATTTAGCCTCAATCCAACATCAGACAGGCACTGGAAGAGCTAAGCACCATGATCAGAGGTCAAGAAACAGTCTACCTGAATGCCCTCCCTATGGCTGTTAGGAATTTCAACCAAGCCATTGAAGAAGACTCTTAACAACTACCACCAACATATTACCTGTGGAGCCAAACTTGACCCCTGTATACCACCGTAAAGAGCCCCTACTGTGCCATCCCACACTTGCACTTTAGAAAGTCCAATCACCTGGCTGTACTTCTACTCCTGGCATATAGGCAGAGACTAAAGACGGCAGCAGCAGTGGTGCGGACAAAGAGGGTATGGCCAAGGGAGGCAGAGGAGCTTTTACAGGACTGCTTTGAGTCAGTATACTGGAAAATATTTAGGGATTCATCTCTGTATCCGAATGAATGCACCAGAGTTGACATCAACTTCATCAAGACCTGCCCGGATGAGCATGTGCCTTTGAGAACATACCAGACACCCTAAACCAAAAGCCATGAATGAACTATAACATTCATAATCTGCTGACGTCTGGATCTGTGGCACTCAAGACCAGTAATCCATAACTATAAAAGATGTCTAGGTATGACCTACAGAAGGTCACTTTAAGAGCAAAAACACAATTCTGACTGAAGTTAGAAACTGAATCGACGCATGCCAGGTTTAGCAGGGTTTGCAGGCCATTACTTCCTACGAGGTGAAACCTAACATCAGATCGGCCATAATGCATCGCTCTCAGATGAAATAAACACCTTGTATGCACGCTTTGAAAGGGAGAATAAAACTACACCTGCGCAATCCCTGCAGCTTCTGGTGACCCAGTGATCTCTGTCTCAGAGGCCTGATTCTGATTCAGAGTTAGTTCTTCCTTCAGATGGGGTCATCAATTCCCTTTAAGATTGATGTATCTTAATCTAGAAAATGCTCAGGGACTTTCAGAAAGCTTACTGGTGAGCTATTGAGAATTCTGCTGAGATTTTTCAGAAAACATTGGATAAATTCCAAGACCAACCCAGGAGTCAATTCTTGAAACCAGGGCAGGAGCAGGTGGCCTGAATGTCCCCCAGTGGTTTGTCTACCTGAAAATTGAAACCAGTTTATAACCGTAACCAACTCACTGATGCCTTTTCAGCTTTAGATCTCAGATATTGATGCCCTCATCTATATTCACATCACCAGCGGAAGTCCAAAAGGAAAATCTGATCTTTCTTTGTGACAAGCGCAACACCATTTTATAACTACAACCACAAGTAAACAAAGCATTTTTTAAAACACTTGGGAACTTAATATAGTCACAAGCAGCTAAAGTGCTTGAAATTAAATTCTGAAGCTGAATTTACACTTCCTCAGGCTACAGACAATATTGTTTCCAACTCAATATACCTCCCTTTCCAGCTTTTTCTGTATTTAATTGCTTAACTACATTAAATGGTGTTATTGATCTGTTCAATAGAATAACGACTGCAGAAATTAACACATATAGTGCATCCCAATAAGTCTGATTCCAAGTGCTATTCTCCTAATGCAGGGGGCTATGGACATGATATCAACAATAAAAAAATATTTTATTATTAAGATGCCCTTTTTGCATTGTTATCATAAGGAAGGAGGTACAGAAGCCTGAAGGCACACACTCAACGATTCTGAAACAGCTTCTTCCCCTCTGCATCCGATTCCTAGATGGACATTGAATCCATGATCTCTACTTCACTACTTTTTTAAAAAATTCTGTTTTTGCACTACTTATCTTAATTTAACTATATATAATATATATATATAACATGCATATATATATATATATATAATGTATTTCAGTTTTTTTTTCTATATTTATATTCTACACTCACCACATATTGCATTGTACTGCTGTTGCAAAGTTAACAAATTTCACAACAGTTGCCGGTGATATTAAACTTGATTCTGATTATAAACATGATACCTGATACCTAATGGCATGAATATTGATTGCTCCTTCAGGAAGATATTTTTTTCCCTTCCCATCCCCTCGTCTTTTATTCCCCACTCTGATATCTTACCTGTTCTCATCTGCTCATCATCTTCCTGTGAGTGCCCTCCTCTCACCCATTCTCCTGTGGTCCACTCTCCTCTCCTATCAGATTCCTTCTTCTCCACCCCTTTATCATCCCTGCCCACCTGGTTTCACCTTCTAGCTATCTCCCTTCCCCTCCCCCACCTTTTTATTCTGGCATCTTTCTTCCTTCCTTCCCAGTCCAGAAGAGGGTCTTGGTCAGAAACATCGACTGTTTATTTATTTCCAGAGATGCTGCCTGACCTGATGAGTTCCTCCAGCAGTATGTCTGTATTGCTTTTATTAAGATTTTAGCTTCCATATGATACTATGACAAACATCTTTAAATAACTATCCATAATCCCCTTTGTATTTAAAGAGAAGACTTGAGGTAACGTCTGAATTGCAAAAGAAGAAGGTACAAGCAACTAATGCGACTGAGTACGACATCCTCCAGACAGTTCACAAAACCACTTCTTTCACTTCTTTTATGTTTTCTTTTTGACAAACTTACTGGAGTTCTTTGTGGATATAATGAGCGCAGTGGATAGAAGGGAACAGATGGACGTTATTAACTTGGATTTTCAGAAGGCGTTCGATAAGGTGCCATATAAATGACTTATCCATAAGATAAGGATGCATAGAGTTGGGGTGATGTATTAGCATGGATTGAGGATTGGTTAACTAATAGAAAGCAGAGAGTTGGGATACATGGGTGTTACTCTGGTTGCCAATCGGTGGGGAGTGGTGTGCCACAGGGGTCAGTATTGGGCCCACAACTGTTCACAATATACATTAACGATCTGGAAGAGGGGACCGAATATAGCATATCTAAGTTTTTGCCGATGATACTAAATTGAGTGGAAAATCAAATTGTGCAGAAGATGTGGAGAGTCTGTGGAGAGATATTGATGGGTTAAGTGAGTGGGCAAGGGTCTGGCAGATGGAGTTGGTAAATGTGAGGTCATCCACTTTGGAAGGTAAAATGATTATTGTTTAAATGGTAAAAAATTGCAGCATACTGCTGTGCAGAGAGACTTGGGAGTGCTTGTGTATGAATCACAAAAGGTTGGTTTGTAGGTACAGCAGGTTATCAAGAAGGCAAGTGGAATGTTGGCCTTCATTGCTAGAGGGGTTGGATTTAGGAGCAGGGAGGTTATGCTGCAACTATACAGGGTACTGGTGAGGCCGTACCTGGAGTACTGTGTGCAGTTCAGGTCTCCTTACTTGGGGAAAGATATACTGGCTTTGGAAGCAGAGCAGAGGAGGTTCACCAGATTGATTCCAGAGATGAGGGGATTAGACTATGAGGAGAGATTGAGTCACTTGGGATTGTACTTGCTGGAATTCAGAAAAATGAGTCTTATAGAAACATATAACATTGTGAAAGGGATAGATAAGATGGAGACAGGAAAGTTGTTTCCACTGGTAGGTGAGACTAGAACTAGGGGACATAGTCTCAAGATTCAGGGATGTAGATTTAGGACAGAGATGAGGAGGAACTGCTTTTCTCAGAGAGTGGTAAATCTGTGGCATTCTCTGCCCAATGAAACAGTGGAGAGGCTACCTCAGTAAATATATTTAAGATAAGGTGGATAGATTTTTTTTAATAGTAGGGGAATTAAGGGTTACGGGGAAAAGGCAGGTAGGTGGAGATGAGTCCATGGCCAGATCAGCCATGATCTTATTGAATGGCGGGGCAGACTGAACAGGCCAGGGGGCCTACTCCTGCTCCTATTTCTTATGTTCTTTTTCTTACAAATATGGCTCTGCTGCTGTTGGATTCTGTGATTTACATTTTGGTGCTGTGTTTTCAGGCCAATTGAGCAACCTGGTGCTTTGTTGCCTCTGAGAGGATTCCATAAGACTGCGAGTGAAGTGTACGGCCTTGAGGCCAAGGAACCCGGATACCCAGGGTGCAAGCCCTTGAACGAGTCCCTCCCTCTCCTGTCCGCTTTTCCCAACCATGATTCCCCTCTACCTGCCCCTTTCCCACTCTCAATCCATATCAGAATTAGGTTTCTTATCACTCACATACTGTACGTCAGGAAATTTGTTTTGTTTGCAGCAGCAGTAGTGTAATACATAAAATTACTACAGTACTGTACAAAAGGTCTCAGGCACTCTAGTGTACACACACACACACACACACACACACACACACACACACACACACACACACACACACACACACACACACACACACACACACACACACACATATATATATATATGTGTGATGAAGACTCTTGCACAGTTCTGTACATTAAATACTTAAGAGAAACCAAGAAGAGATTTCTTTATGCTTTGGATGGTAGAATATGGGGATCACAAGATATTAATTTGATCTATTTCTTGGAAATCAAATACACGTTATGGGAAAAAGAAAATGAATGACATGTGAATTGAGTTAGATGGAGTAAGATGGGAAGAGACCAGAAGAAAGTATCAACTCTGGCATGGAACACAGAAGCTTGAATGGCCTGTTTCCACTCTGTAAATTCAATGAAACAGTATGTGACTACAAAAAGAAAAGTATGAAGTTGAATCAAGAATAATGCCTGTTCTAAAAGATAATGTCTTGATCTACAACACTCAGTAGCAGATAGAAGAATTGTATGTTTAAGTAAATATTTGGATCTATGGAATGTAATGTCATCAGAGGATGATAAATCGGTGGGATTTTATTAAACAAATAAATACTAAAAAAGTAACCCACATGACAATTTCAGAATGAGTACATAACATTAATAAGTAAAAATCCAATAGAGAATGCCATGTGAATTGAGTTGGACGGAATAATAAATGGCATAGTTTATTCTCTTAAGCATTTTTCTTACCTTACTCCATCCTACTTCAATGTCTTGTATGAAAACTTGTGCAAAGATTAGTGGAGATGGCCCAGTCCACCACGGGTAAAGCCCTCCCTACCACTGAGCACACCCATATGAAGCATTATCATAGGAAAGCAGCATTTATCATCAGGGCCCCCCTCAACACCGGACATGCTCTTTTCTCACAGCTGCCATCAGGAAGCTCAGGAACAGCTATTACCACTCAACCATCAGGCTCTTGAACCAAAGGGGATAGTTTCACTCAACTTCACTTGCCCCATTATTGTAATGGTCCCACAACCGATGGACTCTTTCAAGGACTCTTCATCTCATGTTCTCAATATTTATTGCTTATTTATTTATTGTTATTATTTCTTTCATTTTGCATTTGCACAGTTTGTTGTCTTTTGCACACTGGTGGAAGGCCTAAGTTGGTGGGGTCTTTCACTAATTCCGTTATGGTAATTATACTATGATGCATTTTGAAATTGCATCACAAGAAAATGAATGTCAGGGTTATATATGATAACATACAAGTACTTTGATAATAAATTTACTTTGAACTTTGAACTCGATTCACTGCGAACTTTCAGTACATATGATCAAATTTATTTATCTGTCTACAAAACTAATATGCATCGGTCCTTCAATGATCACTCATGTTCTGAAAAGCCAATGGATACTCGGTGTAGTTGCAGCAAACATTTTCAACAAATTCACCTGTTTTGTCGTCCCTTGAGACCACAGAGTTTGACAGATTTAAGTCTAGCACCATTAAAGACAGCTTTGAAAGATGGCAAATGTTCCAAGTTCTTCTTAATAAGCAAACATCATGTGATAGCTGGGAGATTTGCATGAGGCAGTGCCCTGCCCTTTAGCCTTAGGATCGCAATCTGTAGAAAGAGGCAATTTCAACACTCATAGTACCAGGAAATTAAAAACAGGGTCATCCATATCACACAGCCAGTTAATAGCTATCATGACAAGTGCTTGAACAAGAACATTAATGGCCTGGATGTTGATGTCATGCACTTCCTTGTGCTCAGTCCCTGTGGCCAACATGTACCAAACTTACCACACTCAAGTCAAAAAAGGCCAATTCTGATTTCCATAAGGTATTAACCACTTCTTTTTTTCTTGCAGCTTTCTTTACTTACCTGACTTGGAAGCAGCAGGAAAAAGTTTAGATTGTGGTTGCAATGTTAAAAAGATAGTTTGTGGTTAGAGATTAATAAGAACACAAGAAATAGGAGCAGGAGTAGGCCATCCAGCCCATTGAGCCTGCCCCGCCATTCAATAAGGTCATGGGTGATCTGTCCGTAAACTCAGCTCCGTCTACCTGCCTTTTCCCCATAACCCTTAATTCCCTTACTATGTAAAAACCGATATAAGTGTTTCTTAAATATATTTAGTGAGAAAGCCTCAGCTGCTTCCCTGGGCAGAGAATTCCACAGATTCACCACTCTCTGGGAAAAACAGTTTCTCCTCATCTCCGTCCTAAATCTTCTCCCCTGAATCTTGAGGCAATGTCCCAAGACTGATAAAAATGATCTCAGAAACAATCATAATAAAATTACTAAAGTGAACCCAGGTTGTAAAGTACGGTAGAAATGCAATCATTTACAGTTCAAGTTCAAAAATGCACAACGATATGAGGAACTCCAAAGCTTTCCCAATAGATGTTGTTGACAACTCCTCTTTAACTCTGACAGATTCTATTAAATATGAACCTAGCAAGTTTTCAACATTTTTATTGTTGTGTAGCCAGAAATGACCCTTACAGATTCTGGCATTAGTAAATTCTGAGATTTTGCCTTTGATACTGCAGACAAGATCACTGAAGACAGAGCACAGTGCTTTGCTTTCAACCTTTCTCAAAAATAATTATAATTAAACTTCTGCTCATCAAGAAACTTAAAATTGTTCAAAACTCCGTGCAAAAACTGACTTGATATTTATAAGGTAAATGAGGCATCATTTGTTGAAGTCTTAAAACACAGAGCATAGAAATCTACTGTATAATACAGGCCCTTCGGCCCACAATGTTGTGCCGACAATGTGACCTACTCTAGAAACTGCCTAGAATTACCTTACTGCGTAGACCTTTATTTTCTAAGCTCCATGTACCTATCTAAGAGTCTCTTAAAAGACCTTATTGTATCCGTCGCCAGCAGTGCATTCCACGCACCCACCACTCTCTGTGTGACGTCTTGTGATGAAATGAACATAATCAGGAGTTGCAAAACCAGAATGTCAGCTGAGCAAACTTTAACAACATTTCTATCAAATTTACAACTCTGTGCCCATGTCATAAATTTCTGGCATGAACTTCTGGACCTCATTTGACCCGTACTGTTCATCCCTCACAAGGGAGATATAAAATGGGAAAGTGTGGATAGAGATTGGTAGGGGCTGGTATTCATAAAATCTTTTGGGTTGAAAGAGGAATGATTGCAGTAGGGTTTCAGACTTCTCATGGGTCCCCTGCTTTACCAACACAAAATTAACACTTGCTTTACAAGGCCACTTCCATCCCCTGATGTGCAAGTCTGGTAATCAACAAGCCTTTGTGAAGGCTCTCGATCTGGAGAATGTAAGTTTCCTTGCTGTCTAATGGTTCAAAACTTCTTTCAATATCCGAGAACGTATACAGTATACAACCTGAAATTCTTACTCTTCACAAACATCCACAAAACAAGAAACCCCATAAAATGAATGAGAGGAATATTGAAGCCCCAAAGCCACCCCCATCCCTTTGCACAAGCAGCAGCAAAAGCATTGACCCCCCTCCCCCCAACTTGCATCTCTCTCTCTCTCACTCTCTCACTCCTGCAATGAGAGCGGAGACTAGCAACTCATTGTTCCAATGTTACAATCTTCCACGTAGTGGACAGTTACAAACGGAGTTCTTCACCTTTGCAATTTTACAGCTGCCGTGATTTAAAAAACAGAAGATGTTGTTCAAATACTTCAAATATTAATACTTTACTACAAATATCCACCCAGAGCTATTACAAATCCTCTCCATCTCAATGTTAATCAACACTAAAATACAAATTAATGTATTCAGTCTGAATTGTTCCTATAAGAGTTTGCTTCATTAATAGACCTCGATTCACTCATACAGGACAATTAAACCTGTAAGATATGGAAAAGCAAGGTAAATAGGTTAATAGCTTTCTTTCTGACAACATATGCTTCCTGTTCAGAATCAGAATCAGGTTTAATATCATCAGCATACGTCATGAAATTTATGACAGCAGTACAATAATAATAATGGGGGAAAATGATGAATCACAGTAAGTGTGTGTGTATATATATATATAAATAAAATAGTTATATTAAATAAGTAATGCAAAACTACAAATAATAAAGTAGTGAGGTACTTTTCATGGGTTCAATGTCCATTCAAAAATCGAAGGCAAAGTGGAAGAAGCTGAGTGTGTGCCTTCAGGCTTCTGTACCTCCTTCCTGATGGTCGCTATGAGAACAAGGCATGACCTGGGTGATGGGATCCTTAATAGTGGACGCTGCCTTTTTGAGACATCTCTCCTGGATACTGCGGAGGCTAGTGCCCATGATGCAGCTGTCTAAGTTTACAACGCGCAAAGCTTATTTCAAAGGAACAAGTTAATGGAGAGGATTGTTTCTAACCATTACAGAATTTTATATGCAGTTGATTTCTTATGACACTGTAACCTCAGAAAAGCAGATGTTGCGTTCATTACATGCTTAATGGAATGTGTACAGCTGCCAGCAGGGGGAGCTGTCTCACTGTCGACAGCTGAACAGAAGAGTTGGCTTCCAACTTCAAATCCTCGTCTTTCAACCATTTGTTCTTTATCAAGGTTCATGATTTGGATGTTTTTCAATGAGCTATTATTACTCTATGAATTAACAATTGTATCCAAACAATGGCAGCATTGGAGGCTTCACCTTAGATAAAGGCTTTACTGCACGTTTATAAAGAAAATGGTGTTTAATGGAAGCACTAATGAAATACACTGTAGCTCATTTTAGAAAACTGCAATGATTTCCTAAATTATAAAGCCTTTTGTGACTTTAATCCTGAAGACTTTTGTTAACACCACCAAATAAATTAAACCTAGAAAATTATGGTTTATTTAAAGAAATCATATTCATTTTTTTCATGACACAGAAGTCCATTTTCCTTTTGAAGTCTGTTCTAGGAAAGGTAGTTTTCCCTTTGGACCTATTTCTCCAATTGCATCTATACCTCTGTAACTTTCTCCCCCTGTTCTCTTGGCATCCTCAAGGGGCAACTTACAGTGGCGGATTACCCTACCAGCTTGTCACTGGGAAGTTGGAAGTAAGCACTGCACCTAGAGGAACCCTACTTTGTCACAGAGAGAATGTGTGAACTTCACACACACAGCACTAAAGAACCCAGCTTGCTGAGACTGTGAGACATCTCCAGTAGTTGATACATCTCACCTGAAAGGTGCCAGGTGCAATGGTGCAGCACTGGACTGTCAGTCTGGACCACTGTGCTCATCAGTGCAGAAGTGGGATTGAAGCTGTAACATCGCCCACCAACTGGGTTCAGTTTCTTGCTTCCATTCAGTGAGTCGATAAATAAAGGCCAAAGCTCGGATTGGAGATGGACCAGATAGACAATAGACAATAGGTGCAGAAGTAGACCATTCAGCCCTTCGAGCCTGCACCGCCATTTTGAGATCATGGCTGATCATCTACTAACAATACCTGGTTCCTGCCTGGTCCCCATATCCCTTGATTCCCCTATCCGTAAGATACCTATCTAGCTCCTTCTTGAAAGCATCCAGAGAATTGGCCTCCACTGCCTTCCGAGGCAGTGCATTCCAGACCCCCACAACTCTCTGGGAGAAAAAGTTTTTCCTTAACTCTGTCCTAAATGACCTACCCCTTATTCTCAAACCATGCCTTCTGGTACTGGACTCTCCCAGCATCTGGAACATATTTCCTGCCTCTATCTTGTCCAATCCCTGAATAATCTTATATGTTGCAATTAGATCCCCTCTCAATCTCCTTAATTCCAGAGTGTACAAGCCCAGTCTCTCTAACCGGATGCAGCCGGGTGCCGGGGATGGAGCTACAAGGCCTCAGGCTGCTGTTGGTGAACTACAGGAGCTCATAAACAACATAGCAGCCATGGGAATAGTATCAGTTCCTTCACTGGCTGATGCAGGATCCAGGGTCTGGGAGTGGGGAAAACATGGAGTGGGGTCAATTGGCAAATTAGAGTGCTGGCCTTTTCCCATGAGCTCAATTTAAAGCAAGTAAAAAAAAAATTAAACAGAAGTTTCCTAGTACAAGTCTCCAGGAGACTCTGAAGACCGCTGGTGTCAAATTTGATAGTCACATATTATTGACACATTCCTCTGTACCTAAACTTAAACATTATATTATCTGTTTCCAACATTAAGAAGCATTTAGATGTTCCTTTTATCCCTGTAAATGGGTACAATTTGAATCTCCAGGCCACACTAACTGAATTATATCTTTACTAGAGATGGGATCAAATCAACATTCCTCCCAGGGAAAGGAAATCAAAAGCTGAAGGCTAAAGGTGAGAAGGAAAGATTTAAAAGGGATCTGAGGGGCAACAATGCCTTTGAATGGAAAATCCTACAAAAAGTAGTGGATACAGCCCTGTCCATCACGGGTAAAGCCCTCCCCACCAGTGAGTACATCTACGCGAAACATTGTCACAGGAAAGCAGCGTCCATCATCAGGGACCCCCACCACCCAAGACATGCTCTCTTCTTGCTGCTGCCATTAGAAAGAAGGGACAGGAATCTCAGGACTCACATAACCCGGTTCAGGAGCAGTTATTACCCCTCAACCATCAGGCTCTTGAACCAAAGGGAATAACTTCACTGAACTTCACTTGTCTCATCGCTGAAGTGGTCCCACAACCTATGGACTCACTTTCAACAACTCTTCATTTCATGTTCTCGATAGTTATTACTTCTTGTTATTTTTTTTTGTATTTCCACGTTATTTTCTTTTACTTGCTGGTTGAATACCGAAATTAGTGCAGTCTTTCATTGATTCAATAAGTACATTTAATGTCAGAGAAATGTATACAATATACATCCTGAAATACTTTTTCTTCACAAACATTCACGAAAACAGAGCAGTGCCCCGAGGAATGAATGACAGTTAAATGTTAGAACCCCAAAGCTCCCCCAACTCCCCTCCCACACACAAGCAGCAGCAAAGCAACGATCCCCCCCACCAGCCAAAAGCTTCAGCACCTCCCACCGAGCACTCAAGTGTGCAGCAAAGCATCAATAAAGACACAGACTTGCAGAACCCCAAAGACTACTTGTTCACCAAGTAATTCAACATACCACAGGCTCTCTCTCCCGAATAAGGGAAAAAGAGGTGTTCTCGTTTCACAGTGAGAGGTGAGATATAACAAAACAACTCACTGATTTATGGTGTTAAGAGTCCGTTGTGTCGCTTTTTCCGAGCTCTGTGCCCAAAGAGCTCGGGTCTCTGGGCACACGGCCAGCAGCCGGCTCGCTGCTTTCCATCCTCCGTGCACTCCCACGTCAAATCAGGTGGCGGCACCAGCCTTGAATCCACCCGCCTCCAGAACCACGAAAATCCGGCAATGTGAAGGCGCACTAGTCTTGCAGGCTGCATCTTTGGTATATCAAAAAGCAGCCAGTCGTGAGGCCCCAAGAGCGGGTCCCATTTCCACAAAGAGCCAAAGTCAGCGTGTAACTCCAGGTCAAGGCGTTCAAAATAACCTTGAAAGGGAAAAAAAGAGATATCAAGGATAGAAATAGAGCTGGTTCCGAAGATGCAAGCAAAGAAGTCGCCGTTAGGCGCCATCTTCCTCCTAAGCTCTATAATGGTTATTATTCTATTATGGAATTATTGAGTATGCCTGCAAGAAAATGAATTTCAGGGTTGTGCATGGTGACAGATATGCACTTTGATAATAAATTTACTTTGAACTTTGAATTTCTTCATGCAGAAGGAGGTGCGTAAATGGATGAGCTGCCAGAGGCAGGTACAATAACATCTAAAATACTGTTGGGCAGGATCATGGATGGCTGAGGTTTATAAGGATAAGCAGAAATCAAACATGGACTAATAGGACTAGCTTAGGTGGGTTCCTTGGTTGTCGTAGACAGAATGGATTGAGGGGCCTGTTTCCATGCTGTTTAACTCGACAGCCATGATTCTAAACAAGTTGGCTTTTCTTTTCCAAATGTGTTCACCAAGATGTCCAATGCATTAGTAACTGATAGGCTACTGAGGAAAATGTGACATGTAACCATCTTACCTTTTGGATTGAAACGATGTGTGGTTTATTGAAAGTGTTAGAAGAAACATGGCAAACGTTGACAGCAGAGATACAGCAATTTGACTCTAGTGCACTGTGCAGCTTATTGTTCGAATATGATCAAGTCTCCAAAAGCTAAAAAGTAAATGTGCTCTCTTTCAACAGAAATTACTATGAACACCAGTCACGTAGGAAATATTCAGCTAATTACCCTGGCAACATGCAGAACAGGCAAGTGATGAGTCTGAATACAAACCACATTTGAAGCTAACTCTGTCATTTTCAAGTCCACTCTGTAGCCAGTCTCTTCCCTTAGTTTTGCACAGCTTAACATGATATCAGATATAATGAAGCTCCTCTCAACTGTACTTATTAAAGGGTCATTAACTGGTGTTTTATTTCTTGTCGGAGGAGGGTAATGACAGGCCAGGTCAACATTTATTCTCAGTCCTTAAACATGGTGAAGGAACTCCCTTTGTGTTGTTGGATGGGGAGTCCCAGGATTTAGATCAATCACAATTGCGATATGTGATTTGATGGGGGTCAAGAGGCGCTGGTGCTTCAATGTGTCTATTGCTTTTGTACTTCTTGGCAGTAATGCCCCAAATGATGGGGACAAGCATGCCATATACCTCCTTTACCATCATAGTCTGTGAATCAGTGGAATTCACTGCCACATGCAGCTTTGGAGGCTAAGTCATTGGGTATATTTAAGGCAGAGGTTGATAGATTCTTGATTAGTCAGAGCAGGAAGGGATGGGGAAGAATGCAGGTAATTGGGGCTGAGAGGGAAAATGGACCAGCCATGATGAAATGGCAGAGCAGGCTTGATGGGCCAAATGGCCTAGCTCTGCTCTTACATCTTATGGTCTTATAACAATTTGCATTGCCTTTGTCAGGGAGTTATAGATTTGCAAGCCAAAATCCCTCGGTGTATCAGTTCTCCCGAGGGTCCTGCCATTTATTTAAACTTTTCTCTTGTACTCCCAAAGTGCAACACCTCACAATTGTCCTGATTAAGCACCAACTGGCATTTCTCCAGCCAAATTTTCACGTGTCTACAACTCTACTAATGCTCTTGCTATCTACAGACTTATTAAATTGTACTTCAACATTTTCATCCAAATTATTAATAAATATTGTAAATGACCGATCCTTGTGGAATACCACTGGGCACAGGTCTCCAGTCAGAATAACATCCATCTACCATTATCCTCTGGCTTCTATGGAAAAGCTAACTTTGGATCCGATTTATCAACTCATTGTTGATTGCATACAATTTAATCTTCCACACTAACCTAACTCGAGATACTTTGTTAGTACTTTACTAAAGTCTGGTAGATCACACCTACCCTCATAAATTATCTTTGTCACTTCTTTATAAAACTCAATTAACTTTGTGAGACATATCCAGCTCTACCTAAAGCCATGCTATTAAGCCTGAACAAGTCCATGCTCTTTCAAATTCAAGTAAATTCTGTCCCTAAGAATCTTCTCCAGTAATTTTTCTGACACTGATATAAGGCTCACCAGATTATAATTTCCTGTTTTTTTCTCTCTGTTATCCTTAAACAAAGTAAGAGCATTGGCTGATCTCCATTTTTCTAGCACCTTTCCTCTCACTAAAGAGGATGCAAAGATGCAACAACTTACCCCCCCCCCCCCCTTGCTTCCCTCTGTAAACTGGAATGGATCCCATCATATCCTGGGGACTTATCCACCTTAGTGATTTTCAAGACGGTCCTGCCTCTTTCTAAATATTGACAAACCCTAGAATATCAACATAACCCACCCAATCTCACCATCATCCAAGTCCTTCTCTTGGGTAAACAGTCATGCAAAATACTCATTTAGGACCATATCCATTTTCTCCGGCTCCATCCATATTTCCCCTCCTCTGTCCTTGAGTGGAGCTTACCCTATTCTCTAGCTAATATTTTGCTACTAATTTGGATATATATTAAACCCTTTGGGATCCTCCTTAATCCAACTTCCCAAGGATATTCCATGGACACTTTATAGCTTTCCTAGCTCCTTATTTAAGTTCTTTCCTGTTTTATTTATATTCAAGGGCATTGACTGATTTCTAAACTTTATACATACTTGCTTTTCCTTTTTGATAAAACTTGCAATATCTTTTGTCATTCTGAATCTTGCCATCCTAAACTTTCCTCCTCACAGGAAAATGCTGGTCTTGAACTCTAATGCATTGGCCTTTAAAAGACTCCCACATGTCAGACATGGATTTACCTAAACAGCTGTCCCCTATCTACTTTCTCCAGTTCCTGTCTAATTCTTTTGTAATTAGCCTTCCTCCAGTTTAACCCTTATACCTAAGGACTCTTTTAAAATTTAAAAAAATATAGTCACTATTCCCGAAAAGGTCCCCTGCTAAAACTTTGACATTCAGCCAAACTCATTCTCCAATATAAAGTCTAGTATGGCCCCATCACTAGTTGGACTGTCTTCAGGTTACTTCAAGAAACCTTTTTCAATGCATTGAAGAAATTTTTCTCCATCTAAGCTTTTTGCACTAAGGGAGTCCCAATCAATATTGGGGGAAGTTAAAATTGCCTAAAGTAACCCTGTTGTGTTTACATCTTTTCATGGTTTGCCTGAAAATCTGTTTCTCTAGCTCCAGTTTATTATTGAGAGGCCCTGTCATAATGATTGCACGCTTCTTATTCCTCATTTTACCCATTTTGCATCACTGCATAAGCCTCGTATGATCAACTCTCTTAGGGGAGATCCTAAGAAGAGAGGCTGATTTCTACTTTCAACACCTTGGTAATAATGTGATAGAGCTTGTCTCCCTTTGATTTGGCTAGATTGTCCAATCTACAGATTGCCAATACTTATCTCTGTCCTAAATGGGGTGGTGGTCAAATCAAGGGAGTGCATTGCCATTTGCTGAGCCAACTCAGTTCCTTCTCATGACACTGGGTGGATGAATCTCTCAAGTTTTAAGTCAAAAAGATTGTCCATCCTATTCAGACATGGACCAATAGATTCTCAGCAGATAAAGCAAACTGAATGGCAAAGGGTCTCCCGGTAAGTGGGATAGCAGACTTTTCCATGACAGTGACTTCATTTGGAGGTGGGGGTGGAGGAAGGTGGGTGATGGGATGCTAGCCTTTTTCTGGATCTTCAGTTCCATCTGGGACTCCTAGGACAGCAGTTTGGTGGAAAGGGTAAGTGTTTTTGTTGAACATTGCCAATAGAATTGTTTGCTTAAAATACCAAAGTTCAAAGTAAATTTTATTATCAAAGTACAGATATGTCACCATATACAACCCTGAGATTCACCTTTTGTGGGCATACTTAGCACATCTATAGAATAGTAACTATAACAGGATCAATAAAAGATCAACCGGAGTGCAGAAGACAACAAACTCTGCAAATGCAAATATAAGTAAATAGCAATAAATAACACGAACAAGGTAAAGTGTCCTTAAAGTGAGATCATTAGCTG
This sequence comes from Hemitrygon akajei, assembly GCF_048418815.1. NCBI lineage: Eukaryota > Metazoa > Chordata > Chondrichthyes > Myliobatiformes > Dasyatidae > Hemitrygon > Hemitrygon akajei. Next base: position 52,525,641 of record NC_133146.1, read on the forward strand.
TGGGAACATCTCAATAGGAAGGCAAGTGAGTGTAGTTATCTCCTTTTGTTCAAGAGCCTGATGGTTGAGAGGTAGTAACTGTTCTTGAACCAGGTGCAAGTCCTGAGGCTTTTGTACCTTCTACTTGATGGCAGCAGCAAGAAAAGAGAATGGCCTGGGTGGTGGGATCTCTGCTGATGGATGCTGCTTTCCTACAACAGCATTTCTTGTAGATACGCTCAGTAGTTGGGAGGGCTATACCCATGATGTACCAGACAAGAAAGAGTTTGGGGTAAACAATAACATGAAGACAAACTCACCCAAATTTTAATTTTTTTAAGTATTATTCTATACATTTTTCAAATCTTCTTGCATAACTGACAATGAAATTGGGTCAAACTGCTCAGCATCCTTTTTGACAATGAATGATGCAGACTTGAGGACATTTCGCCAACAAGAAGTGACAGAGAAAAAGAAATCTCACGTGGGGTTTCCATGTCTGTGTCACCCATAAAACTAAGGAAGTGACATCACCAGAGCACGCAACAGCTTGTCACATGACCTTTCCAGGCACCGATAAATGTCAAATGGCAGAAACTACATCACCAACCAGCCCCAAAACATCAGGATAGTCAAAGAGAGATATCAGATCTAATGATCTAGGTCATTATCAAAAACAACCAAGTGACATCCTGGTAAAATTAAAGAGATGTACATGAGGTCTCTTTATAATGGGTCATAACTCTGCTCAGATTATGGACCAGACAACGAAGGTAAATCAAATGCTATGGTTCCACAGATTTATTAAGAAATCATATTCAGCTAATTATCAAGAACTGCAGATAGATTTCATAGACAAAGTAGATTTCACTACCCAAGATAATAGATTGTGAGGTTGAAGATAGACCAGCAATCTATTCAAAAAGGTTCAAATGATACCATAAACCATAATCTGAATCAACAGTTTCAACCATAGCTATTCAGGTAATGATGGATAAATGGTTTAGTATTCCACCCCACCCCTACCTGATGGAAATCCCTTCAAGAAGAAAACATTTCAGTGCATGACCATGTGAAAGGAATTAGACAATGAACTATTATTAAGTAATATTTAGCTTATAAATAGTTCAACAGCCATAAACTGAATAACAGCCAAAATTTATTTTAAAGTTCATGATTTGCATGTTTAATCAATGGAGGAATGGATGATATAATGCAATGATTAACTGTCATTGACATTTGCAATTTTAAATAAACATCCACATAAAATTTCTTTGCCACAAGCTTGAAAAACTATTTAAATCTTGCCCTCCATTCAAGTTTCAATGCAAAACGAAGGGGAGCTAAGTTACTAACACAGTGAATGTTATCCCAGTATGTAAAGATAAATTTGATTATCTCTCCACAGGATGTCAACATCAAAACTCACTATGGTTCAGAAATGGAACACAACAATCCTCAAACATTTGAGTCCAGCTAATCTTATAATGGTGAACCACAGTAGAAGGTCATTTGGCCCATCACAACAGCTTCCTGTTTGTCCCTGTAACCCTGTAACTTTTCATACTTTAAACCTTTATTCTGTTTCGCTGTGAAGGCTGCTGTTTAATCTGCCCCCAACATCAGACTGACTACTTCAAATCTCAAACACTCAAATATAGAAAAAAATGTTCTTTTAAAAAATGTTTAATCTACACTCAGTGGCCGCTTTACTAGCTACCTTCCGTACCTAATAAGGTAGCCATTGAGTACATGTTCGTGGTCTTCTGCTGCTGTAGCCCATCCACTTCAAGTTTTGACGTGTTGTGCATTGAGAGAGGCTCTTCTGTATTCCATGGTTGTTATGCATGGTTACTTGAGTTACTGTCGCCTTCCTACCAGCTTGGACCAGTCTGGCCATTCTCCTCTAACCTCTCTCATTAACAAGGCATTTTCACTCAGAGAACTGCCGCTCACTGGATTTTCTTATTTGTTTTTCACACCATTATCTGTAAACTCTAGAGGCTGTTATAGACAATACACAACAGGTGCAGGAGTATGCCATTTGGCCATTTGAACCAGTACCGCCATTCAATGTGTTCATGGCTGATCATCCTCAATCAGTACCCCATTCCTGCCTTCTCTACATATCACGTGACTCTGCTATCTTTAAGAGCTCTATCTAACTCTTTCTTGAAAGCATCCAGAGAATTGGCCTCCACTGTCTTCTGAGGCAGGACATTCCATAGATCCACAACTCTCTGGGTGAAAAAGTTTTTCCTGTACTCCGTTCTAAATGGCCTAGCCCTTATTCTTAAACTGTGGCATCTGGTTCTGGACTCCCCCAACATCAGGAACATGTTTCCTGCCTCTAGCATGTCCAATCCCTTAATAATCTTATATGTTTCAGTCAGATCCCCTCTCATCCTTCTAACTTCCAGTGTATACAAGCCCAGTTGCTCCAATCTTTCAACATATGACAGTCCCACCATCCCGTGAATTAACCTCGTGAACCTACGCTGCACTCCCTCAATAGCAAGAATGTCCTTCCTCAAATTTGGAGACCAAAGCTGAACACAATACTCCAGGTGTAGTCTCACCAGGGCCCTGTACAACTGCAGAAGGACCTCTTTGCTCCTATACTCAACTCCCCTTGTTATGAAGGCCAACATGCCATTAGCTTTCTTCACTGCCTGCTGTACCTGCATGCTTACTTTCAGTGACTGATGTACACAAACTCCTAAATCTCGTTGTACTTCCCCTTTTCCTAACTTGACACCATTCAGATAGTAACCTGCCTTCCTGTTCTTGCCACCGAAGTGGATAACCTCACATTTATCCACATTAAACTGCATCTGCCATGCATCTGCCCACTCAACCAACCTGTCCAAGTCACCCTGCATTCTCCTAACATCCTCCTCATATTTCACATTGCCACCCAGCTTTGTATCATCTGCAAATTTTCTAATGTTACTTTTAATCTCTTCATCTAAATCATTAAAGTATATTGTAAATAGCTGCGGTCCCAGCACCGAACCTTGCGGTACCCCACTAGTCACTGCCTGCCATTCTGAAAAGGACCTGTTAATCCCTACTCTTTGTTTCCTGTCTGCCAACCAATTTTCTATCCATGTCAGTACCCTACCCCCAATACCAGGAAAATGTATGTATGAAAATCCCGGGAGATCAGCAGTTTCTAAGATATTCAAGCCACCCCATCAGGTAATAACAAACTTTCCATGGTGAATGCCACTTAGATCATATTTTTCCCCCATTTTGGTGTTTGGTCTGAACCACAACTGAAACTCTTGATCACGTCTGCATGCTTTTATGCACTGAGTTGCTGCCACGTAATTGGCTAATTAGATATTTGCATTAATGAGCTGGTGTACACTTGTAGCTCATAAAGTTGCTCATAAAGTGTAGTGACACTGGTATAAACTGTATCCTTCATCAATGAATTTCTCGGTCATTGGGCACAGTTTCTCTTTAGTTATTTTGTATATGCCTCTTGTAGACTGGAACATTTATCAAACTTCCTCTTGACCTTGTGGAATTAAAGACAACGGGTTCCTTTGATGTCCCCTGTCCAGATCCTGCACTTCTCTTTCCAGCAGCACTGGAGAGTGCCTTTATCAAATAAACTTCAACAGTTCAAGATAATAGTACATTACAACCTTCTTAAGGTCTGGTCTTCGCCACAACTTGATGGAAATCAATCTCTCTTCCAGGATTGTTACAAGAAATGTAATGATCTGAAGGTGTCTGGTCAAATTTAGTAGAGAGAATAATAAATCTCATTTACCAACTGCTCCCCTATACTAACGTACTTATCAGAGTTCCAAACTTATGCCACATAACATAGAACACTGAACAGTACGGTATATACAGACCTTCAGGCCACCATCTTTTAACTTACTCCAAGATCAATCTAATGCTTAACTCTAACACAGCCCTCCATTTTCCTTTCATCCCTGTGCTATCTTGGAGTCTCTTAAATGTCCCTAATCTATCTGCGTATACCACCACCCTGGCAACACATTCCATGCAGAAACCTACCTCTGACTTCACCCCTCTGCTTAGCTCCAATCACCTTAAAATTATGCTCTGTCATATTAGCCTTTTCTGCTTTGGGAGAAAAAGGTGCTAGCTGTCTACTCTCTCCATGACTCTTATCATCTTATGCACCTCTATCAATTCACCTCTCATCCTCCTTCGCTTCAAAGGGAAAAGCCCTACTTCACTCAAACTTTCCTCATAAGTTATATTCTCTGTTTCAAGCAGCATCCCGGTAAATCTCCTCTGCATCCTCTCTATAGCTTCCACATCCTTCCTTTAATGAGGCAACGAGGGCTGAACACAATACTCCAAGTGTGGTCTAACCAGGGATTTGTAAAATCACATTACCTTGGAGCCCTTGAATTAAATCACATTACTAATGAAGGCATCACACCATACACCTTTGTTAGTCACCCTACAAAGGTAGGTGACTTTAAAGTATCAATGAATGTGGACTTCAACATTCCTTTGTTCCTCCACGACTTCCAGCAATTTAGCCATGGAAAATGTAGAAATATTGCAGCACATTCAGAGACACTTTTCCATTTCTTCCATCTCATTTGCAGAGGGAGGTGATATACAGCCTAACACCCACTTACATAGCAGTGCAGCAGACTTGACGGTGTTGATGACCATGTGCCAGGCTCAGTGTCTAGAGAAACAGGTTGTACTGACAGAGGGGTCCATGTTACATGGGGAAGGGCAACATATGAATCTAAATCACTATGGAACATGCAAAGCATGTGCATCCTTGTCATGTCCAGCTCTTCTTCATGCCAAAACCTCTATTGTCTTATGGAACACAAATTGTTTAAAATGACCTCTTTCGCCTGCCCCTCTAATCAGCATCACGTGGCCAAACGTCCTTACCACTTAGATGCACAAATAAACAAAAGGTATGAGCTTCCCAAGTCCTAGCTTTGGCTTTGCATCTAGCAGCTGTAGTCACCAGTACTCATGGCACTTCATGGGCGGGACGTGCCTGTTTTGAGATGGGATATGCACATTCTGAAGTATGACATGCTAGTGGAATGCAGTCTATTTCGACGGGAAGGGTAGTCCCCTGAAAGTCCCCAAGCTGGTAAAGAGTATAGTGCAATACCCTATGGACAGCTGATCTCCAGAGAGAACATGAGGCTGCTTGGAAGTCTGTCTGAATGTCTGTGTATGAGATGCCCATGAACATGGTTTTCCTAGACCCTGGAGCTTAACTTCTCCAGTCTAGAAGTAATGACCAAAGCTACATTCAGCTTTGGTGAGGTTTCTGATGGCTGAGGTCACAGCTTCTGTTAGGCTACAGTCAGAGCCCACCTATTGTACCAGTAATGCAGAGAAAACCCGAAACTCTGCCATGTAAACCCAGCTTACTCCAATGTAGACTCGGAGGGGCTTTGGAGACTTTGCAAGAGTTTTACCAATCTATCATTCCAGACTGAGGAGACAGTGGTTTCAAGAAGTACAAACTTCCTGTTCTCTGTCAGCATGTTACTGTTTGTAACCCACTATTGCCACTCCAATGGTATTCTTCGTAAAGTAGTTCCACCAGCAGCCACTCATGGTAACATAATGCCACCCAAAAGTAGAGCATAGACAATATATCTAAAGCTGGACATGGATATGTTACACAGCTGCTCATAGTTTTCTCCCCTCCAGAAAAGCAAACATTCATTAGCTCGGCTATGCCTTGTTACATTATTCAATAAAGTGGAATATGGGAAGGAAATATGGAGAAGATATGGACAGGTGCAAGATTTGCATCAAATATGCACAAGGGTGATAAAAATGATTGAATTGGTTTGCCTTTTATAGATTTATGGAAGTATTTAGTATAAATAACTTAGTTCTAGCTTTCATGATTTGCTCAGATAGGTTTACAGAGACAATATCACTACAGAGACTCCACATTTGTTTGTTTTTCACTCCTATTTATAACTGAAGAAACTAAAGAGCCTATGTCATGACACTCTACAGTGCATACAACTTCAACACTACAGTAATGGGGACAGGTCCAACATGGTAGACGAGTGAGAATATTGGAAAGGGAAATACAGTTGCAAGTGAGTGTGTTATGTAACTTCTTGTTCAGTTTACAAGTTTTCCAAAGTTTATACCCATAACATCAACCACACAGTACTCTCACTACACATTGAATAATTTCATTACAGAACATAATCAAATTTGCCAAATGCTATGTGCCAGAAATTGAGATACAAAATATTGTCTTAATCAATGTTAAATATCATAAATATCCTTTAACAATAGGGATTCCCAAACTTTTTTAGGCGTGGACCCCCACCATTAACCGAAAGGTCCATGTTGGGAACCCTTGCTTTACAATATTACCAGGAGACTAGTGAATCTTTTATCAAGCTGTGTTTTTTGGAACAGAACCCAATCAATATAAACCTCATGCCCTTTAGGAAATTCAATTATTTCTTCATGAAGTTACAGATCTAAGTAAATTACCTTAGGGTGCATGCAAAACAGTGCGAATCACACAAAAGATATCACTGGCACTTTTCAATTGTTGTTTGTTTCACTTTCAACTGAATGAATTATTGCTGCACTTTAGCTCGGCTTCATTATCATTGATGTGGCAGTTCTTGGCCGGATTTTCCAGCCAAATTAAGGAAGTCAAGTTCAGCAGAGTAAAAGGAGGAAGATCACGTAGATTTGCTACAATTTGATTTCAACTGTGAATGTGCCTTTACTGTGATGGACGTGATAAACAAATTTGCTTTCATTTCTTCCCCCGCAAATCAATTTTGCTAAGCATTTTTTATTAAGGCGCTTCTATTTCTTGGAAGGAAGTAGATATTAACTGATAGAAAGCAGGCAAGTTTTTTTGTTGTTTCTCCATTTAAATGTCACTCAATTTTGTTTAGTGGGAACATTTATTTCCAGCGAAAAATGCATTGTTAAGCCAGACAGCCAGATATAAACATTTGTGTAAAAGCAGTGTATTAGTGATGTTTACACAGAGACATCCTGAGCATTTTACTCATTTACAAAGGTCAACCATCCAAAAAAAAAATGTTCATCCCAAACAGGACTTAACAAGCTCAAGTAGCTGAAGACATGTCCTATGAACATCAGGCCACACGCAGAAGGAGTCATAGAAAAGTACAGTAAAGAAACAGGCCCTTTGACTCATCTAGCCCATGCTGAACTATTTATACTGCCTACTCCCATCGACCTTCACCGAGCCGATAGCCCTCTCTACCCCTAACATCCATGTACCTGTCCAAACTTCTCTTAAATGTTGAAATCAAGCTTGCATGCACCACTTGCAAAGGCAGCTCATTCCACACACTCACCACTCTCTGAGTGAATAAGTTTCCCCTCATGTTCCCCATAAACATTTCACCTTTCACCATTAACTCATGACCTCTTGTTGTAGTTCCACCTAACCTCAGTGGAAAAAACATGCTTGCATTTACCGTATCTATAGCCCTCATAATTTTGTATACCCATATCAAATCTCCCCTCATTCTTCTATGTTCCAAGGAATAGAGTCCTTGATCTTTTTCCTGTTACTCAGTCTTTTCTTATAACTCAGGTCCTCCAGTCACGGCAACATCCTTAAAAATTGTCTTGAAGCATCCTGAAGATCCTAAGTCATGCAGGAATTGCAAGCAACAAGTTTTAATATATGATTCGGATAACATTTCTATTCCCTCTTTTACAATCGAGTTAATATCTTGTAAATTTAAACTACTAAGTTCAGTTTATTCTTCTAAACCCCAACTCACAGGGATCCCTGATCCCCACTGTTCCCTTTTAATTGATTTTTTGTATTCTGAACAACCAGATTAACATCTCTCCCCTCCCTACTTAGAATTCCCCTATGGATCTGCTTCTGGACTCTCTCTTATTTACCCTGTGCATTAGGCAAACACCTCCTGCATTTACAGCAGTATACATTCTAAAGACTTGCATTAGCCTTTCCTGACTGTACCTGGTTCTAGCCAGCTACAAATTAACTATGCGTCTATCAGCTACAGGCAACTGCTACTGCCAAAAGAAGCTATCGGTTAAGTACAGTTGATTAAAATGGGAATTTACTTCATGCTAAATCCAAAACTGTTGCATTTCAGTAAGAAATGTTAGAAAGAAAGAATAGAGATTTTGTTTTAATTTATTTTGGAGAATCAGAGTTGTGTCATACGTGGATCTTAGTTCTGTTCTTGTGTTCTGGGCAACTGTGTAATTAGGAAGTAATTCCAGCTGTTTGAGTTCAAGCCTTGGGTTTCCATGCGGAAGGGGCAGTTGGAGTCACTCTGGAGTATCAGGGGAGATGAGAGTCCGCGGCACAGCCACCTCATAGGCAGAGAGAGATTAGGAAAAGAAGGAAGAGGTGGAAAGTGCAGACTCTGCACTGTGTGCTCAGCACTGGGAATGAATGGGAGTTACCATGCTTTGAAGGAGCACAGTCCTGATCATGGCATCAATACTGTGCAGAGCACACCAGCACTTAGTAGAAATGCAGCTGTTATTGGAGATTCCATAGTTCAGAGCACAAAGCTTGACTAGAATGAATAGCAAAGATGTAACGTTGATGCTTTATAAAGCACTGGTGAGGCCTCACTTGGAGTATTGTGAGATGTTTAGGGCCTCTTCCTCTAAGAAAGGATGTGCTGACATTGGAGAGGGTTCAAAAGAGGTTCACAAAAATGATTCCAGGATTGAAAGGCTTGTCATATGAGAAGAATTTGATGAGAAGGAAATGGATCAGACTTAATGAAATAGCGAAGCAGACCCGATGGATGAAATGGCCTAATATCTACTCCTATATCTTACGGTTTTATGGTCTTGAAAGGTAATTCCATAGCTATCACCATGAGGCTCATGTGTGTGTTGCCTCTCTGGTGTCAGGGTAAAGGACAGTGTGTGGAATGTTTTGCAGGGGGTAGAAAATGAATCAGAAACTGTGGCACCGAACAGTACCAATGATAAAGATAGAACGACTATTAAGTTTCCAGAGTCAGAGGTATGGAAGAGCCTAAAAAGACCTCAAATCAGTCATCTCTAGACTACCTCTAGTAACACGTGCTCGTAAAAATGGAAATAGGCAGAACAGAAGAATCTTTACCTGGTTTGAAGGAAGGTGCAGGAGGGAGTGTTTCAGATTCTCAGAGTATATGGCTTGTTCTGGGAATTGGAAACTTCTAATCAAAAGGGATAGGTTGCATCTCAGCAGAACTATGGAAAACATCCTCTCTGGAAGGTCCATTAATATGGATGAACAGGACTTAATATTTGTGAGGTGGAAGTATATGTGGAAATATGATCTAGTGGCAATAATAGACATGCATCTTAAAAATGGTGATGACAAGTTGCTTAATATTCATTGGCTGATGTGAATAATGGGAGATCTTTAATTACACATCAGGAATCTACATTCCACAAGGGATAAAGATAGGGAAATCAAGGCAAAGGATTCTTTCCTGGCACAGAGATAGAGAAAACGATGAAACAGCGCTCACATCGACAATGCTTCGAGAGGTTGGTAATGACTAGATTGAAGTCTTGCCTCAGCAAGGACCTGGATCCATTGCAATTTGCCTATCATCACAATAGGTCAACTGCAGATGCAATCTCAATGGCTCTCTACACAGTTTCAGACCATCTGGACAACACACGCACCTACATCAGGATGCTGTTCATCGACTATAGTTCAGCATTTAATACCATCATTCCCACAATCCTGATTGAGAAGCTGCAGAACCTGGGCCTCTGTACCTCCCTCTGCAATTGGATCCTGGACTTCCTAACCAGAAGACCACAATCTATGCAGATTGGTGATAACATATCCTCCTCGCTGACGATCAACACTGGCGCACCTCAGGGGTGTGTGCTTAGCCCCCTGCTCTACTCTCTGTATACACATGACTGTGTGGCTAGGCATAGCTCAAATACCATCTATAAATTTGCTGATGATACAACCATTGTTGGTAGAATCTCAGGTGGTGACGAGAGGACGTACAGGAGTGAGATACATCAACTAGTGGAATGGTGCCACAGCAACAACCTGGCACTCAATATCAGAAAGACGAAAGAGCTGATTGTGGGCTTCAGGAAGGGTAAGATGAAGGAGCACATACCAATCCTCATAGAGGGATCAGAAGTGGAGAGAGTGAGCAGCTTCAAGTTCCTGGGTGTCAAGATCTCTGAGGATCTAACCTGGTCCCAATATATCGATGTAGTTATAAAGAAGGTAAGGCAGGGCTATACTTTTTCAGGAGTTTGAAGAGATTTGGCATGTCAACAAATAAACTCAAACACTTCTCTAGTTGTACCGTGGAGAGCATTCTGACAGGCTGCATCACTGTCTGGTATGGAGGGGCTACTGCACAGGACTGAAAGAAGCTGCAGAAGGTTGTAAATCTAGTCAGCTCCATCTTGGGCACTAGGGAGCAGTGTCTGAGTAAAGCAGCATCCATTATTAAGGACCTCCAGCACCCAGGGCATGCCCTTTTCTCACTGTTACCATCAGGTAGGAGATACAGAAGCCTGAAGACACACACTCAGCCATCCTATTCCTAAATGGACAATGAAGCTTTGGACACTACCTCAGTTTTTTTAATATACAGTAGTTCCAGTTTTGCACATTCTTTTAAATGTATTCAATATAAGTAATTGATTTACTTGTTTATTTATTATTATGTTTTATTTTTTTCTCTCTCTCTCTCTCTCTCTGTTAGATTAGTATTGCATTGAATTGCTGTTGCTAAGTTAACAAATTTCATGTCACATGCTGGTGATAATAAACCTGATTCTCATTCTGAAAAGGTTGTATGATTCATGTCAAGTAAATTCTTCAGTCGAGAACTAGGCTAAATACAATAATTTGAGAGGGTAAGTGAAAAGAAAAATATGACTTTTAAAGAGACAATTGGAGAGTAGAATGGCAATCAAGATAAAAGAAGACCCAAAAATCTTTTACCATCAAGTCAATAGTGTTAGGAAATGGGACGTGTCTTAATACACTCAAAGAAGATATGTTTAGTGCCTCGGGGCATGACTAGAAAAGTTAATAAGTACTTGTATTTATTTTTTTGGAATGGAAGTGGATGCTCACAAGATATTGATAGCAATGTAGATTGTAGTGGTAATAAATGGCATGAGAAATGATAGACAGGATGTACTGGAAAGATTGACTGGGATTGAATAGGATTCCTTGTCCAAGCAGCTATTAAATAAAGTTAAGGTGCAGACAAAAGTGACTGAACAGTTTTCCAATCTTGCCAAGTACAGGATGGGGGTGGCAGGGAAGCAGTATTTATCAAATATGACACCCATGCTCAAGAAAGGACGAAAGAACTTTCCTGGTAGCTGCAAGCTAGTGAGCTTAGCGGAAGTGGTGGGTAGGGCTTTAGAATCAACAATCAGAGGAATAATTAACAAGCAGATGAAGTGGTATTACTTAATTAAGAATAGTCACATAATGAATAATTAAATTGAAATGTTTTATGAAGTAACAGAGAAGGCTGATGATGGAACATAGTAAGTGTTACAAAAGTGAGGTTCATGGAACAAAAGGGTTAGAATGGCTTGGATTAGAAAACATTGAAGGTCAGACAGCATTGATTGTAGAAAGCAAATGGTAGATCCCTCAAGGGTTAGTGCTGAGACCCCCCGTTTGTTTGATATGTAAAAGTGATTTGGATATTACAAATATTTCAAAATTTGGAAATAATGTCATATTTGCAGGTATGAGAAAAATGAAGATAATACAAGCTAAATGATGTAGCTGGACAAGTGAAAGGTGGAACTAAATATGAGGATGTGTGAGATAATGCGTACAACTTATATGATATGGAGAGGCAATCTGGTCTTAATAGCATAATTCTAAAGACTGGGCAGGAAGAAGGAGATCTGGGTATTCATGTGCAGAAATCTTGAAGGTTCCAGGATATACTGAAAGAATAGTTCATAAAGAACGTGAGAGGCTGAATTTCCTAAATAGCAGCATTAAGTACAAAAGCAGGGAAATTTAGTAGAAGCTTTATAACAGCCTGGTTAGGACACATGTGGAATATTACATGGTCACCAGAAATTAGGATAGTTGCTGCAAAAGAGGGTGTGAAGGTGTGACAGAGAGTGTTCAGTAAACGCACCCTGTGCGCGCGTACACACACACACACACACACACACACACACACACACACACACACACACACACACACACACACACACACACACACACACACACACACTTCCACCCCTCCCCCTTCCTTGTCACTCTGCTGTCATCCCACTGAGTTCTGGAGGATCTGTCTTAGTGGTGCCTCTTCCTCCATTCACGGTGGAATGTTCCATTTCTTTAGTAACGGGATGTGTATATGTTGTTTGTATACTGTATTTAGGGTAGGTACTTCTGCTTATTTTGTATGATTGTAAATTCATTGTGAATGCATCATATTCTAATACATGTGTAGCCCTCAGTTAACTTTATGGATAATTAAAGATGGTATGTCCTGGTGCTTCAAAGATGATTGTTCGTTCTTGGTGAAGAAGGGAGAGAGATCAAGCTGCCAGGTGTTCACACTGGACAAAGTATGGAGCTGTTATTGTATTTTCTGTTAGATATATTTTTGTAAATATTGGCATTTTTCTTTTCACAATTTTCGCTAATTTGTGTAAATTTGATTTTTTGACGCTCTAGGTAAACACCCTTGCACAAAAGCCATTCTTTTCTTAGATCGTAACTCATAATCTAACAGAAGGAGATAGAACATAGAGAACTTCAGCACAGGAACAAGACTCTTTGACTGATCACATCTGTGATGAATACAAGAGCAAATTAAACTAAATCTCTTTTGCCTGCACATAATCCTTATCCTCTATTCCTTGCATACCCATGTGGCTATCTGAAAGCCTTTTAAACATGATATCTTCTTTCACCAATACCCTTGGCAGCCTATTCCAGGCACCCACCATTCTTGCTGTAAGAAAACCTGCTTCATAAATCTCATTTAAACTTTCCCTTCTCATCTTAAACCCATGCTCTCTAGTACTCGATATTTCCACCCCGGAAAAAAAATTATCCTGTCTATATTATTCAAGGATTTCATAATTTTATGAACTTCAATCAGGTCTCCCCTTAGCGTCTGATGTTCCAGAGAAAATAATCCAAATTAGTCCAACCTCTCCTTATAGCACATGCTGTCTAAACCAGGCAGCATCTCTGTGAATGTCTTCTGCACCCTTTACAAAGCCTGTACATCCTTCCTGGAATAGGGCTTCCAGAACAGCAGACAATACTCCTTTACCCAACCAAAGTTTTATATAACTTCCTGACTTCTATACTCAATGCCCTGACTTCTGAATGCAAGCTTGTTGTATGCCTTCTTTATCACATGTCACTTATGTGGCCATTTTGTGAGGACTTGCACTCCAAAATCCTTCTGTATATTAATGCTCCTACCACTAACTGTATACTTACTCTTACATCCGATCTCCGAAAATGTAACATCTCATACTGGCTCAGATTAAAATCTGTCATTTGTCTGCAATCATTTCTATCTGCTCTCTATCCTCTGAATCCATCGATGTGCTCAGCTATTTCCTGCCTGTGGTGAACTAGATATACCTGTCTGACTGCTCCTGTGGCTCCTCCCAAGACCCTGCTGACTACCCCTGTGGCTCCTCCCACAGACCCCTGTATAAAGGCGACTGTGGCCTGCTGCTCTCCCTCATTTTCCCCAGGATGTAGTGTTGTTCTTCAGTCAATAAAAGCCGATATCTCACTTCCTAAGTCTCAGCGTGAGTTATTGATGGTGCATCACTGCCAAATTTCAATGTTTCCTGCCAAAGTAGATTAAACCCTCCTCTGCCCACTCGAGGATTCTGGATCTATTTAGGTTCAGGTGTAAGGTGTCTATCTACTTCAGAAAAGGTGCTGTTTCAACCTACAACGTGGCCGTCCAAATTTGAGCCGTAGGACCTCACTCTACTCTGATGGATTTCCAACATGTGGTTGATAGAAACAGGGACTTTCATTTTGATCAATTCAGACTTGTATTCCCTTTAAATAAATGCCTTTTTTCCCCAATAGAAAGCCCCCAAATCATCAGCGTTATCCCATGATTCGCTAACTTACACTAAAATGAAAATGCTGACTGAATGTTGCAATTTGACTTCAGACAAAGTCATCAGGGTAGACTTCTGGCACAGAAGGAATCCACAGCAGGGTTTTTGGAGAAAGTGAGTGAGTAATTACAAGTAGAGTGTTCTCAATTTCTTCCTCCATTTTTTCCATAAACTTTCTTTCAAGAGGGAGAAGTTTTAAGTGATGAGCGAATTTAGCTGCAAAGTTAGGATGGAAAAGCTAAGATTGTTCTCCTTGGAGCAAAGGGGGTTGATAGAGGATTTAGAAGGTGTAGAAGCATATGAGGACCTCCGTTGGTCAGGATTGATCTCGCATGTTGCATCCTACCTGCCTACACTTTCACCACCAGTTGATACGCAAATCAGGACAGTACGATATGGAGAGCATGCGGCAGGCTCCCCCCCCCCCATGAAGCTGATGCATCCAAAGGAACAGTGTAGACCAATACAGTTTGGCACCAGCGGCATCTCAGGAGTTGCCAGTCCGCATTGAAGTCAACGCAGCAGTGCCTTAGGGACTCCAGTTCCAGATTTTTTCCTCAGGGTTTACTCCCGAAGCCTTCCCCATAAGAGGGTGTAGCCACAAGGCAGCAGAGGTTTGAAATCTGAATTTTCCTGCTCTTGGAGGAGCTGCCAGTCACAGCTGATGAGCCCCATCTGCCAGGAGTAACTGGTTTTAAGGTGTTAGTAACCCAGCCTTTCCTCTTTCCTGTCAGTAAAAGTGGTTCTGCCAGGCTTAGTAACTAAACCACAAGTGTAAGCCGGGAGCAGGACTTGGTTATCAGAGGCTATTGGGATGCATGCCATTGGGAGCTTTTTATAGATGGTGGAATCTTATTCCACTACCACACTACCCCACTTCCCCCCTCCCCAGCTATAACAACCTCGGGGAACCAAAAGAACATGGAAGGTTGGATAATGTCACCAATGTGTACTATGACATAGTTGACATTGATTTATGGTCTAGGGTGAGTGTTACAGGGTAATGTGAAGATGATGTAGATTTGGTGTCAATGAAGGAGTGGAAGAGTAGTTGACCAATGATTTTGGAAGGAAATTGGATAGATACTTGAGGTAAATGAACCTGAATAGCTACATTGCTAGAATGGAGCAAAGGATTTGACTGATTGCCTAACAGATAGCCAACTAGATGGACTGATTGACTTCCTTCTCTGCTCCCTGTGTTCCAAAAATGCATTATTACAAAAATGTAAAGTATTATGCAGTAAAAGTAAATTAATATTAAATTGTTTATTAAAAAAACTGATGTCGAGGTAGGAATGCAACAAAATCAAGTATGAGATAACAAGGAAATCAATGATAACATAGTAAGCACAAAATTTTAAAACCAGTGTCAATAACATTGAGAATTAGATAAGAAATTCAACTTATGAAAATCTTACCCTCTTTTTGTTACAGTTGCGCAGACCACCCTTCGCTCTGAGTAGGAAATTTTTTACATGGCCTGAAAACCGTGTGGCACTTTAAATGTTTTTTTTTGCAATGTGCATTCTATGTTTATGTAGAATGAAAATATTAAAATCACATTCTTTTAGTTTTATTTATTAATTGAAGGATATAGTGAAATACAGTACAATCAAGAAAATCTTTCATGTTTTATAAACTTTTACATTTAGACAGTGTTGGTGTTCAGCAGGCCATGGTTTATGAACAATGAGCTATTGATTTCCATTCTGTGTTTATTGTTACAATTTGTAACAGTGTTGTAACTTGAAACACTGACAATGTAAATATGTTGAAGCTCTAAATTGTTTCAAAGTGAAGGTTATGGTAGATTTGTTATTTAGAAACCATACGGATTATATTCATTAACAATTAATTGCAGGACATTTCACAAATATATTAACATAGATTTCAAAACCATATTAACATAATTTCAAAATCATATTAACATAATTTCAAAATCATATTAACATAATTTCAATATTAACATTGTATAAAAAAGTTCTAGCTGCTCAGCAGCAAAGGCTATGTGTGTGGGAGCATTTCAGTTACTGCGCGGACACATGCCCATACAACTTAGAGAGAACGGTGCTTATGAATTACCAAGGGCATACTGCAAAAATATGGTTTGGCTTTCGGAAAATGTTGTAAACACTCAGAAAATCAGAGTGAGTGCTCTTATTCAAGGTCCTTCACCGGGACTGGGGGAGTGAGGAAGCAAGTTGTTATTGAAAGGAAAGGTTTCTGTTAACATGAGGTCAGGTTGTCACTGTGATGAACTGTATATATAGTGATCCAGTTAGACAGAGAGAATCTCAAAAACAAAACACATAAACTATCTGCCCCTATCAACCCATTGACCAAATTCTTTTGTTTATAGCTTATGCCCATGGCAGCACTGGCCTCAACTTGAAGATATTCCCTTCATCCTAGCCATCCTTCCCAGTTCTGAGGAATAGTCTTGGAGTTGAAACACTAACTCTGTTTCCCTTTCCGCTGATGATTGGCCTGCTGAATATTTCCATCATTTCCTGTTTTTATTGCAGTCTTCTAATGCATACTGTTTTTCTCCATTGGCTCGTATTACAGGTGTAATATACTAAGCTGTTTATGATTAAAGGAGCTGAGAGAATAGCCCGAGAGAACTACTTTTCTGGTGAGGAAGTCCAAAGTAGAGTTAAATCAGAGATGGTTCATAAAGGGCAGATGCTACAAACCATAAAAGGCAGCAAACTTCCAGCTGTCGCCATTAGGCCACATGGATAATTCAAAACACAACTGATACTTCTGTTAGGCAAGGGTATTAAGGGATTTAGAGTTAAAGGTCATGAATGGAATTGAGATTCAGATCAAGAATGTTCAAGATTCTGCTTATGACTGGAGAATCTGCTCCTTTCCTAAAAGGAAGAGGACTCCAAGGTAATTCCAAGTGACGCTGTGTGCTATAAAAGAAGATCGACTTCACCACTGTATGAATTCTTTGAATCTTTTAAAGTCAACTTAGGAAAAAGATGATTCCCCACTGCCGTTAGATTTCTGAATGGACAATAAGCAATAAGGCCATGTACACTACCTCACTATTTTTTTTTCTTTTCTTGCTGTCTTTCTGCACTACTTATTTTATACAAACAGCGAGTTTGTAAATCTGGCGGGAGCAAAGGATGTAGGGAATGGCGAGAGTGGAGTGCCATGAGAGGGGTGTGGGACAGGTGGCAGAAAAGGAGTGCCAGAGTGGGGGTTGGAGTGGGTGCAGACACACCCAGCCCTGAGCTATCAAGGAAGGTCATTTGATTCCAAACAATTGGTTTATTGATCATTACAGAATGTCTCTCTGGTGCTTCCTGCTCCCTCCCATCTCTCTTCCCCTTTTCCCAACCCTGATTCCCCTCTCTCTGTCCCTTCCCACTCTCAGTCCCCAATGGAGACCCATATCAGAATTAGGTTATCATCACTCAAATATGCCATGAAATTTGTTTTTTTGCAGCAGCAGTACATTTATGTGCCTAAGACTTTTGCACAGTACTGGGTATGTAACATAAATCTTATTGTAATTTATAGTTTTTAATTATATTACTGCCAATTCAAAACAATATATTTCACGACATGTACCAGTGATATTTAACCTGATTCTAATTTCATCATTATAGGTCAGGTAGACAGTATGAAACTTTTCTCCAGAGTAGAGATGTCTAACATCAGAGGGCATGTTTTTTAAGATTGGGGGGGGGAAATTTTAAGTGCGACATAAGGAGCAAATTCCTTCACTTGGTGATGCCTGGAATGAGGTTCCAGGGGTAATAATGGAAGTGGCCAGTCAGGTGGAGTTTGAGAGTTTGTAGAAAGACATGTGAATCTGAAGGGAATTGAAGAATATAGACAACACACAGAGAGAGGACCTGTAGTATAACTTGAGCACAGCATTGTGGGCCAAACTGTACCATTCTATGTTGTATTTTGTTTCCTTTCAAGGCTCCTGAAGAGGGAAGCTGCTGATCTTTTAAAGAATGGATTCCGGATGAAATATTGAGGTTTAACTTTATTGGTTATAATTACTGAAATTTCCCTTGGTGTCAAAAAAAATTAGTTCACACTAAGACATTCAGCCCAGTCAGTAGCATTAGATGTATTATATAGTAATGTCAGTTCGTCTGCCTCTGAAATTCATTCTATTGACCATGAATTTCAAATGCAGCAAGCAAGGGTCTGACAATGCTATATGCAGCAGAGTGCTTAGTTCTACAGGCGAGGGATGAATACCTGGGCAACCACCTTTAAACCTAAAGATGGATTATATGCCAGCATTACAGTGCTATTGTTTTTGAAGAGCTTCAGGGCATATCACTAAACTCTTTTTTTACCTTTCCAACCTTCTGCCTTTTCCAGTGTTGATCTGAAAGTAGTAGCTATTTCACGATGGCATACATTACCAGATAATATCCCCAAAAAGATTAGAGGGTTTTAAAACTTTTGAGTTTCAGAGGCAATATTACAGTCAGAAATGTCAATACTGAAAACTAATAACCTTGCAACTAATCCACCATTCTTTTTCTTTTATAATATTATTCACAATAAAACCCAAAATGGGTAGGTGAACACAATAACGAATACGTATCACCACTTGATGCTGTCAGCCTTGGGACACAAAGAGATTTGTCCCAGAGGAAATGTGGGCTCAAGCAGACACGTCAGATTAAGGCAAACTGCACCTTAGAACAAGCTGATGAGCATCCCTAGGGTAGTGGTCAATTCTGGCTCAGGAAACTTGTCGGCTGACAGTGTTCTTCAGTGTGTTTTAAGGCAACCTGAGTAACCATTAGCCTTTAGGTTGTGTCATTCCCAGGTTAAGGTTACAGAAGCAGTCACTTAATCGCAGTTATATGCACCCTTTATGGAATATATTCACAGTGGCTCTCCTTCCCAGGTGCAAATGTCAGTCCTCACTAATGGCAATAGTCACCTATGCCAGATCGTGCCTGAGGCTGGCTCACTGCCACTTCTGAGACAATAGTTTTGTCTCTTCCTCTCTGACGTTTCTTACCATATTTCAAAGATGTTCTGGACCCAAGTAAATTCTATCCCCAGCAAAACTGAGAATTGCTAAGCTCATTCGCAGCTTCAATCACACAATGGCTCTAAAGCAGCTTCCAGAGATTATACGATGCAGGAAAAAAAATGTCAAGTGGGTGGCAAACACCTGTGCTATTCACAATATTCACAATTTAAGGCACTCTGCAATTCTAACATGCCGAATTAGTGCATTGAAGCCATTGAGAACAGAATCTCATTTGCATCTCTTGAAACCTTTTTCCAAAATAGGATCAATTTAGTAAACAATACTTAATGAAACCAGACAATATTGTAGGTTATTGCTTACAATTAAAATATTTCAGAACTGGCTAACGTCCACACTGCTACCAGCTTCTGGTATTAAAAAATGCTTAGAGTGATTTCTGAAGTGGCAATTTGTCTGTGCGATTAACATTTAGACACAGGTTAGAGAGGCCAACACAAGACCTAAAACAGTATATCAAGCTCATCTATTACGAGCACTGACATAAAGCAAAATAAGCATAAAAATAAGGCAAAAGTAACAAGTCCTAGAATTCACCATAATAATCTCAATGTACCTGCGTTTCCACTTATATGAGGACCATTAATCATTTCTCTATTGTTAACTAATCAAAATTTCGAGCCCTAGACATGGACCTTTGCATGAATCATCTGGCAAACTCAGAAGGAAAGCTCACAAAAACACACACATATTCACACACGCACATTGTAGTGAAACCAGTAGGTGAGACCAAGGTGAGGTAGTCTGACCACCTCACTGCAGTAGAACTTCTGAGCAATGAGCACCATTTATGGCCTTACTAGCTTGCTATTCAGATGCTGCTGCTGCACGGGGCACAGGAGGTAGAGATGAGCGGTGACTGCTAATAGACATTAGTTTGACTGAAGGGTCAGGAACAACAAGCCTGTTCTTCCTGCCGAGAAAAAATCATCGCAGGTGGCAGACTGATCCCCTGGAGAGAGCAGCTATGCTAGTCATGATCAGTCAGGGGCCAGTTAGTCAAAGCTACCTGAAGTAGATGCCAGATTGCTGATTTAGCACCTGCAGAGGTGTATTCCAGGGCGAACCCAGTACACGTACGGATCAGGCCAATCTAAAGTACCACGCAGAGCATCTCTGGCATGGTTTAAGGTTCTTCATACGGTACCTCTAGTACATTCCTAATACTATCAGACTATGTGATATAGGAGCAGAATTAGGCTATTCAGCCCACTGAGTTTGCTCTGCCCTTACTAATCAAGAAAATATCAAACTCTAGGTATACCCAATGACTTGGCCTCAACAGCCATCTGCAACAATGAAATCCATTGATTCACCACCTTCTGGTTAAAGAAATTCCTCCTTATCTCTGTTCTAAAGCAATACCCTTCTACTCTGAGGCTGTGTCCCCTGGTCCTAGACTCTCCCACTATTGGACTCATCCTCTCCACATCCACTCTATCTAGGTCTTTCAATATTTGGTCAGTTTCAATGAGATTTCCACCCCTCCCCACCCACCACCATTCTTCTAAACTCCGGCAAGTACTGCCAGAGCCATCAAATGCCCCTCATATGTAACCCTTTCATTCTTGGGAACATTCTCATAAACTTCCTCTGAACCTTCTCCGATGTCAACATATCCTTTCTTAGGTACGGGACCCAAAAACTGCACACAAACTTCAAATGTAGTCTGACCAATGCCTTATAAATTCTCAGCATTACACATCTGTCTTAATAGTCTCGTCTTCTGAAAATGAATGCTATCATTACATTTCCCTGGCTCACTACTGACTCAGTCGGCAAGCTATCTCTCGGGAATCCTGCATCAGGACTCCCAAGTCATTTTGCATCTCCAATCTCTGAATTGCCTCCCCATTTAGAAAATATTCTACACCTTTATTCTTTCTATACCTCTCTACATTGGATTCCATTTGCCACGTATTTGCCCTAATCTGTCCAAGTCTTTCTGCAGGCTCCCTGCTTCATCAACAGACCCTGCCCTTCCACCTACCTTTGTATCACACAAGGTTCCAATGACATCCTCCCCTCATTCTTCTGAACTCTGGCAGCCACAGGCCCAAAGCCATCTAAGCTGATTATATTTTTATTAGATTCCTCAGGAAAAGTATTCCTAACTTGTGTTTGTAAATTCCACATTTCAAGTCCAAACTGCTGTGACTTCATAGTTTTATTGAAATAATACTTGCGTATTAAATTAGAGTGTTAAAGGCTAATAAATCAGACGTGATAAACAATGATTGAGCTCCTACAACTAGGATGGATCCTGTTACAGTCATTTTCATATTGCAATAAGAATGCTTCACTTCATCATCATTTTCCTCAGAGAATCATTCAGGAAGAACTATTTTTACAGTATAAACACTGTAAAATAAATCACTTGCTCTCTCACAGTTATCTGTAGAGATTTTGATTATGTTACCCATTTAGAAGGAAGTTGCAGTCAGCTGGATCTGCCTGCTGGCATGAAAGATGATCAGATATATATCCATCAAGTATTTAGAGTACCATGTAAAAGTCTTAGGCACATATATATAGCTAAGACTTTTGCACAGTACTGTAGTAATTTTATGTATTGCATCGTACTGCTACCACTAAGAAAGACAATTTTCATAACATATGTGAGTGATGACAAACCAGATTCTGATATAGTCCTCTATTGTGGACAGAGAGTGGGAAGGCTACAGAGGGAGGGGTATCATGGTTGGGAAAAGGGGAAAGGAGAGGGGAGGAAACAGGGTGCACCAGAGAGACATTCCAAACTTCAAACTAGTTGTTTGGAGTCAAAAGACCTTGGCTGGTGACTCAAGGCTGGGTGTGTCTGCACCAACATCACCCTCAGCCCCTGGCACTCCTTCTCTGCCATTCCTCCTCTGCCACCTGTCCTAACCCTCCCAAGGCTCTCCACCCTCACTATTCCCAACATCCTTTGCTCATGCCAGGTTTACAAACTTGCTCTCCACTCCATTTGACAAATACAGTATTGTGCAAAAGTCTCAGTCTCTCTCTCTCTCTCTCTCTCCCCCTCCCTCCCTTCCCCCCCCCCCCCCACAGGCATGCAAAAGTTTGGGCACCCTGGTCAAAATTTCTGTTACTGTGAATAGCTAAGTGAGTAAAAGGTGACCTGATTTCCAAAAGGTGTAAATTAAAGATGACACATTTCTTTAATATTTTAAGCAAGATTACTTTTTTATTTCCATCTTTTACAGTTTCAAAATAACAAAAAAGGAAAAGGGCCCGAAGCAAAAGTTTGGGCACTCTGCATGGTCAGTACTTAGTAACACCCCCTTTGGCAAGTATCACAGCTTGTAAACACTTTCTGTAGCCAGCTAAGAGTCTTTTGATTCTTGTTTGGGGGATTTTCGCCCATTCTTCCTTGCAAAAGGCTTCTAGTTCTGTGAGATTCTTGGGCCGTCTTGCATGCTCTGCTCTTTTGAGGTCTATCCACAGATTTTCGATGATGTTTAGGTCAGGGGACTGTGAGGGCCATGGTAAAACCTTCAGCTTGCACCTCTTGAGGTAGTCTATTGTGGATTTTGAGGTGTGTTTAGGATCATTATCCTGTTTTAGAAGCCATCTTCTTTTTATCTTCAGCTTTTTTACAGACGGTGATGTTTGCTTCCAGAATTTGCTGGTATTTAATTGAATTCATTCTTCCCTCTACCAGTGAAATGTTCCCCGTGCCACTGGCTGCAACACAAGCCCAAAGCATGATCAATCCGCCCCTGTGCTTAACAGTTGGAGAGATGTTCTTTTCCTGAAATTCTGCACCCTTTTTCCTCCAAACATACCTTTGCTCATTGCGGCCAAAAAGTTCTATTTTAACTTCATCAGTCCACAGGACTTGTTTTCAAAATGCATCAGGCTTGTTTAGATGTTCCTTTGCAAACTTCTGATGCTGAACTTTGTGCTGAGGACACAGGAAAGGTTTTCTTCTGATGACTCTTCCATGAAGGTCATATTTGTGCAGGTGTCGCTGCACAGTAGAACAGTGCACCACCACTCCAGAGTCTGCTAAATATTCCTGAAGGTCTTTTGCAGTCAAACGGGGGTTTTGATTTGCCTTTCTTAGCAATCTTACGAGCAGTTCTCTCAGAAAGATTTCTTGGTCTTCCAGACCTCAATTTGACCTCCAGCATTCCTGTTAACTGCCATTTCTTAATTACATTATGAACTGAGGAAACGGCTACCTGAAAACGCTTTGCTATCTTCTTATAGCCTTCTTCTGCTTTGTGGGCATCACTTAT
Source organism: Hemitrygon akajei (assembly GCF_048418815.1). Lineage (NCBI taxonomy): Eukaryota > Metazoa > Chordata > Chondrichthyes > Myliobatiformes > Dasyatidae > Hemitrygon > Hemitrygon akajei. Next base: position 52,549,050 of record NC_133146.1, read on the forward strand.
TTTAATTTTCAGAGCGCTAGAGGAGACCATGGCTGCTGATTGTTGGGACAAGGTTTGAGGAGTCAGGGTATTTATAAAGCTTTGAAATTTGCATCACCTGGCCTTTCCTAACAATGACTGTGAACAAGCCATAGCCCTAACAAGCTAATTAAGGTCTAAGACCTTGGTAAAAGTTATCTGAGAGCTCAAAACTCTTGGGGTGCCCAAACTTTTGCATGGTTCTCCTTTCCTTTTCTTCACTCTAAAATTGTACAAAACAAAAATACCGGTAATACACAAATCTCGCTTAAAATGTTGAAAAGAATGTTTCAGCTTTAACTTTATGACTTTTGGAGATCAGTTCATCTTCTACTCACTTAACTAGTTACAGTAACAGAAATTTTGACCAGGGGTGTCCAAACTTTTGCATGCCACTGTATCAAATATACTGCCACCTAAAGGCATATATATGTGCCTGTGACTTTTGCACAGAACTGTATGTAGCAAAAGGGCAGTAGATAGCCCCTGCCACTGAAGGAAGTTTCTTCAAATTCACTTTGTTTCCTTTACTGGCTCAACTAACATTAGTTACAAGTCCATCAATGATTCTAACTTTAGCTTAACCTACCAGATCCCCCAACACAGAGGCAGCTGCAAAGAATTTTAATGAAGAGATTTAGAAAGTAATTCAATAAAAGGTTACATTAATAAAATGATAATAAATGAATGTCTGCAATTTAAGCATTTAGCATAGATTTGTAAATCTGAAAAATATAATGCTATGCCACAATAAACAAGATCTACCGTAACTACCCATAATCCCCACCCAATAAGCCCTACCCACATCCTGTACCCAACTGACAGAGGATAATATTGGCAATCCCAATAACACACCCTCCTAATTAAGGCACAAATGCAGGAGGAGAGGAGTTAAGTGCCACCCCAAATCACTTTATTCTGCTTCATCTAAGTTATCTTAATGATCACACAAACGAAGATAGGACTTTGAAACCTTTAGGTGGCAGTATATTTGATACCAAAATACAGGTATTCTCACAACTTGATATAAATTTTAAACAATCTGAACACAAAGGATCTTCTGACCAATGCATTCCACTTCCAGAAGGGAAAAACGCATTTATTCTGAAGAGAAACACCACCCTTGCAGAAGGTTTTTTGGTGGTGAAATGCCTGGCACCAAGCATCTGAAACAAACACTACTTTCAAATATCCATCAGGTAGAAAAGATTCAAGAATGTGCTCAGAGAAATGTAACATCCCAAATGACTCCTGGGAATCCCTAACCCATGGCCACTCAGAGTGGAGAACGAGCATTTTTGATGTGATTAGGAACTGCAAGGTTATGTATCAGGAGTAAAGGAAGCTTAAGCAACAGAAGAGATGTGACATCACTTGCCTGCCTGCCAGACACTTTGTGTGGCCCATCTGGGGAAGAGTCTTCAGTTACCACATAGAGTTGTACAGAACAGAAACCATACTTCGGGCCAACACATCTGTGCTAACCTTTTTACCCACCTTCATTAATACATCTGCCTACATTACAGCCATATCCTTGTATGCTTTACCAATTTACACCTGTCTAAATGTCTTTTGTATGTAGCCTTTGTACATGACTTCACATCTCCTCTGGGATGAGTTCCAGATATCATCCACTTTCTGTGTAAAGACATCCTTATATTCTCTTTCAAAACTTCTCCCTAACACCTTTCATTTTTAATACCCCCTGGTGTGACTGTAAACAAAGTGACTGGAGAGACACTGAACATGGTGGATATAGAAGTCTTTATTCAGCCAAACCAGCAGCAACCACACAGGAGACATACTTGGAAGAAGAGGTGTGCCTGACCCAATATTACATGACATTTTTATATGCTAAAAATCAAAGGTAACAGCACTGTATATCCACCACCAGTGTTCCCTTCAACTTTTTTTTTTAAAAACACAGATGCATGGAACAACCATTGGTATGAGCAGGAAACTTTTACATGGTCTGAAATCTGTGTGGCACCTTGTATGTTTTTTTGTGTAATATGTATGTCAAACATCAATCACCTGTAGTTACAATATGTCCACAATGCTTCCTTTGAGTTGCATATAATTTTCAAACACTTCCAATACTCCAGAAACAGAAAATGAATGTTAATCCCCATCATGTCTCTAACTGCATTCGTGCATATGCAGACATCTCAGATGATCAACCCCAGTCTGCAGCTTCAGGACGACTATCGTTCTGAGCTGCACTTTAAATTCAATCTGCAATCTACATTCTGGTCTGAAGACTAGTTGCTGCTGAAATTAATATTTGCTCTAAGCCCTAACTCCAGAATACGTCCTAACATACCCTATTAGAAGAAAAAAATGTTTCTATCTATGCCTCCTTCACTCCAGGGAAAACAAGCCTGGCCAATCTAATGTCCCCCCATCAGTAAAATCCTTCCATGCAGGCCACATCCTGGTAAACCTTCTCTGTACTTGCTCCAACACAAATACATCCATTGTCCTTATCAAGTCATCTCCTAACCAAAAGCATCACAGTCCAAACAAGTTAATCTTAACTCTAAGAAAATGCTCAAAAAAAAGTATTGCCCACTGCCATTAGATCAGGGGTTCCCAACCTGCGGTCAACGGACTCCATGCTTAATGGTATTGGTCCATACCTTAAAAATTTTGGAAACTCCTGCATTAGAAGATGCTCCAACACTAATATTAAGTTACTTCCCCTAAGCTGCCAGGAGTTACATAGTCCAAAGATGCATCTGATAAATTAATATTACTGCTTTTTAGGATGTATGGGTAGCCTTTGATCTGGATAACAATAATCTGGCATAATCACAAGAAAATTATAGCAAGTAACAGAAAACAGAAGTTTCTTTTAGAGATTCCTGTGGTCAATAACAATACAAATCATTGATTAGAAGAGTCATGTGTTGAAACAAAAAATATTTTTTTAAATTAAGGTGATTGATTGAATAGTTTTCTCTCTTGTAAGATTTTCAACTACTTTAATAATTAACCCATGTATTTTAATGATCTGCAAAGCACCAATGTATTACAATAGATCATAGAACATAGAACAGTACAGCACAGGAACAGACCTCTCAACCCAAGATGTTATGATAAACTAATTAAACAAGTAATTAAAAGCCCAACTAAACTATTCCTTTCTGTCAACACAATATTCATATCCCTCCATTTCCTTCACATTCATGTGCCTGTCTAAAAGCCTCATGAATACCTCTATTGTATTTGCCTGTGTTATTATCCCAGCATCCTAGGTACCCTGGACTCCATGTAGCATCCTGGTAAACCTCTCCTACACCCTCTCCAAAGCCTCAAATCATTCCAGTAATGAGGTGACCAGAACTGAACACACTGCCCCAAATGCAGCTGAGCAAGAATGTTATAAAGTTGTATCATAACTTCCTGACTCTTGAACTCAGTAGTTTGACTAATACAGATAAGCATGCCATATGCCTTCCTTACCACCCTATCAATCTGTGCAGCTACTCAGGCAACTGTGGACTTCAACCCCAAGATTTTTCAGTACATCAACATTGTTAAGCATCTTGCAGTTAACAGTGTACTCTCCCTTCACATTAGGTTGCCCAAACTGCTCACCTCACATTTGGTTGGATTAAACTCCATCTGTCATTTCTTCTATTGCTTGCAAACTTACTAACTCATCCACTTACAATATATTATCATCACAAACAAAAGTGTTCCTAGAACACATCTCTGCTAAACACCACTAGTTATGGACCTTCAACCAGAATAAATCCCATTGACTGCTACAATATGTTTTCTATTGGCAAGCCAATTCTGAATCCAATTCGCTAAATCACCATGGATCCACACATGCACCTTAATCCAATGAGGGACCTTGTCAAGTATCTTAGTAAAATCAATGTACACAACAATATCCACAGTTCCACCTTCATCAATCATTTTCAACATCCTCTCAAAAAACTCAATCAAGTTAATAAGACATGAATAACCCTGCACAAAGCCATGCTGATTGATCCTAATTAGGTAATTGTGTTCCAAACACTTTAAAATCCTATCGCTAAGAATCCTTTCACATAACTTTCCTATTACTGATATTAGACTCGCTGGTCCATAGTTTCCAAAATTATCTCTATTTCCCTTCCTGAATAATGGCCAGCACTCTAGCACCTCACCTGTGGCTAGAGATGACACAGGCTCCAGAAATATTCTCTCTTGCCTCTCACAACAACATGAGCTAAATCACATGGGAATCATCTGCCTTAATGTTCTTTAAGTGATTCAGCAGAACCTCCTCCTTTATCTCAAAATGCCCAACATATTAACACACTCAACACTGATCTCCCTGTCCTCCACATCCTTCTCCTTGGTTAATACTGATACAAAGTCAAAGTACATTTATTATCAAAGTATGTATGCAGTACACAACCCCGAGATTCGTCTTCCCACGGACAACCACAAAACAAAGAAACACCATGGAGCCCATTGAAAGAAAACATAGAACATCCAAAGTGCAAAAAACAATAAATCATGTAAATAGCGAAAAAAAGAAGTGAATAACACACAGAATATTAAACATCAAACAGTAGAGTCCTTGAAACAGTCCGGGAATGTTCAATTTATTTTAGTTCAGTTCAATTTCGTGCTGTGTCATTCATTGTTCAGGCCACAGAGCCAGTTCACCCCATTCAAAATCACACAAAACAACTATTAAAAAATGAGTAACTAGAAACCAGAACCACGTATAAAATGAACTGCAGAGTCCTCTGAAAGCAAGGACCACAAACCGTGCCACTCAACCATGCCAAATTCCCTGGGAGACAGCAAAATTGCCAGGTCGCTCAGTTTGTCAAAAAGCACATTATCAAAATGTAAATTACTCATTTAGGAGCTCCTCCACATCCTCTGCTTACAAGTACACATTCCCTCTTTTATCCTGAGTTAGTACAGGGTACTACATTCACTCCAGTTGTATTAATCTTGTTATTGGTGTATGCATAGAATGCTTTGGGATTCTCTTTAATCCTACTTGTCACAAACATTTCATGGACTCTCCTGACTTACCTATTCCTAACTGGAGGTTTTTTCTAGCTTCTTTATAATCCTTAAGGGCTAAAACTATTTGATTTTAAATTCCTAAACCTTCCATACCTTTCCTTTCCTCCCTGATTAAACTTTAAACACCCTCCACATACCAGAAGTGGACTTGCCCAAAAGCAGCTTAATTCCCCTTAATTATTTTCTCTTTTGGAAGTCCAAACCTGGAGGGCATAGGTTTAAGGTGAGAAGGAAAAGGGACCAAGGGGCAACTTATTCATATGAGTATATGGAATGAGCTGCCAGAAGTGGTAGAGGTGAATAGACAGATAGATAGATACTTTATTGATCCCAAAGGAAATTACAGTGTCACAGAAGCATTACAAGTGCACAGATATAAATATTAGAAGAGAAGTAGAAAGAATAAAAAAAAAGCTTTCACAAACAGTCTAACAGGAGGGAGTCATCACTTCCCCAGCTACAGGTAGACTCATTATAGAGTTTAATGGCTGAGGGTAAGAATGACCTCATATAGCACTCTTTGGAGCAGCGTAGTTCTCTGATTCTATTACTGAAAGTGCTCCTCTGTTCAGCCACAGTGGCATGCAGAGGGTGAGAAACATTGTCCAGAATTGCCAGGATTTTCCGTAGGGTCCTTTGTTCTACCACAGCCTCCAGTGTGTCCAGTTTGACTTCAATAACAGAGCCAGCCTTTCTAATCAATTTATTGAGCCTGTTGGCATCACCTGTATTAATGCCATTGCCTCAGCACACCACCGCATAGAAGATTATACTGGTGACAACAAACTGGTAGAACTGGTGAAGGGGAGGTCTGCATACTCCAAAGGGCCTCAGTCTCCTCAGGAAATAAAGGTGACTCTGGCCCTTCTTGTACACAGCCTCTGTGTTGGTGCTCTTCTCAAGTCTGTCATCCAGGTACACCCCCAGGTACTTGTAGATCCTCACCACATCCACATCATCAACAGTAACAGGGAGCAACGCAGGCTTAGTCTTCCTAAAGTCCATCACCATCTCCTTTGTCTTACTAATGTTGAGCTGCAGATGATTCAGCTTGCACCAGTTGATAAAATCTTCCACCAGTCCCCTGAATTCATCCTCCTTCTATATACTGATCTATTTAGAGAATTTCTACAGATGACATGACTCAGTGTTGTATCTGAAGACTGAGGTATACAGAGTAAACAGGAAGGGAGCCAATACAGTCTCCTGTGAGGCCCCAGTGCTGTTTATAGCCATGTCTGACACACGGCTCTGAAGCTGCACATACTGTGGTTAGCCAGTCCATAATCCAGGATATAAATGGAAGTGCTGATATGCATTGAATTAAGCCTTTCCCCCAGCAATGAGGGCTGAATGGTATTGAAGGCACTTGAGAAATCAAAAAACATGATCCTCACCGTGCTGCCCTGCTTATCCCAATGGGAGTAGGCTCTGTTCTGCAGTTAGATGGCAGCATTATCAACTCCAATGTGCTCCTGGTAAACAAACTGCAGGGGATTGAGAGATGATCTGACCAGGGGTCGGAGGTGATCCAGGACCAGCCTCTCTCTAGGCTCTTCATGACGTGTGAGGTCAGAGCCACTGGATCGTAGTCATTCAGGACTTTTGGTTGGTCCTTCTTGGGTATTGGGACTACAATGATGTCTTCCACACAGTTGGGACCCTTTCCAGGCTGAGACTCAGAATGAAAATGCGCTGGAGGACTCCACACAGCTGCTCAGCACACTCCTTCAGGACCTTGGGGTACACACCATCTAGTCCCAATGCGTTGCCATGTCTAAGTTCCCCTAGAGCCTTCCTCACCTGCTCAGCAGTGAAGGTGAGTTCATAATGACTGGGGAGTTGATAGAAGATGGGAGCTGAGAGAGGAGAGGATTGAGACAATAGCAGTTGGCATGTGGAGGTGTGGATTTAGGTGCAGTGCAAGGAAGGGATGTAGACAGTGGTAGCCTTGTAGAACATTTAAAAGACATTTGGACAAATACATAGGTAGGTACATAAATCCCAAAAATCTCTCCCTAGTTCTTACCTAACAGTTTTGTGATTTGCCTTATTCCAATTTAATACTCCAGCAAGGACCATGCTTATCTTTAGCCATCTTCCAACTTAAGGAGCTGTGGTCACTGTTCTCCCACTGAAAGGTCGGTCACCTGACCTGGCTCATTATCCAACACCAGGTCTTGTATGGGTCTCCTCTTGTTGTACTATCAACATATTAATTTAATAGGCCTTCCTGGATGCACTTAAGAAATTCAGCACATCTAAGCATCTTGCGCAAAGAAGGTCCCAGTCTAAATAGGGAGGTTGAAGTCACCTTCCTTCACACCCCTGTTGTTTTTACACCATTTCCTAATCTGCCTGCATATTTGTTCCTCAGTGTCCCAGTAGCTATTGGGGAATACAATGAGTAATAATAACTTCGCACATCCACCAGTGAAAACTGCTGTTTTCCTTAAGCTGAAAATAATAAGTTAATTGATGCAGATCTTTAAAGTAGAATAATTATCATCATTTAAAATGCATTACGGAAAATAAGGTAAAAAAGAATTTGAAACAGAGCATTTTAGAAGTAAAATGAGAATTGTGTATAATTCACTTTTACAAATAAAGAACTATTGTGAGATGAATATTAGCTATGTGCCAATTGACTTCCTCCTGGTTAATCAAATGCACTTTTACTTAATCTTTGGTAAAATTTGAAAAACCATTAAAACTAAGAGGATTAGCATCGTATTTCTGGCAAAATGCACTCTACTTTAGCAAAGATTACTTTCTCTCTCTGATGTAGATGTTCACCACTTTCACAAAGCCAAATAATTTTATCTAGTTTAAAATAAATACTGTATTATTGTCTAGTAAAGAGGATTAAAAACACAAACCAGAAACGGAGTTCAAGTGTGCACTTTCCCAAATTCTCAGCTATGGTGATAATGCTCACTTTTCAAAGTATCAAGCAGGAAGAGTTAAGGAAGTATTTCATAGCCCATTATAAGGTTACCACAACAGTAGCTGTGGAGATTGTGTTGAATTGTCCATTAAATGGTCATATTTAATTCCTTCCCTAATCATTCCAGAGAGACAAAGAAATGCACTGATATCCATTTTGTTGTTTTCTCTTCCAAAACCCAACATGGTTAGGAAAGAAATATCAAACTACGTTTTAAACCCAGATAAATTGGAACTGCAACATTCTAGTGTAATTTTTTGCTGATCTGAATTTAACTCAATTTCCCTCATTTTGTGGTGTGTTAATAAGTGTTCTGACACTGAAACATACAATGTTTGCCATTTGTTTTTTTTTTGTGTGGTAGGGCAATTGAAAGTGAATCACATGATGTACAAAAATGCAGCTTCAGATAATTCAGCATATTTTCTGATGGGTTAGCACATTTAAGTGGATAGGTGGCTTTTCAGATTGGATGCTGCCATTTCTGCAAGCAGTGGGTATACATTATTAAGATTTGCTGGAGCCCTAGGAAACAAAAACATAGAAAATCTACAGCTTAATACAGGCCCTTCAGCCCACAAAGCTGTGCCGAACATATCCTTACCTTAGAAATTACCTAGGGTTACCCATAGCCCTCTATTTTTCTAAGCTCCATGTACCTATCCAGGAGACACTTAAAAGACCCTATTGCATCTGCCTCCGCCACCATCACCAACAGCCCTGTGTCCTCTTTTTCCTGTCAACTTGCCTCTACCACTTTCCTAACACATTGCAACATTCACTTGTTTACACTGCTACTGCATAACAAAATAAGTTATTTTAAGATTGGGGTGGTACAGTAGTGTAACTGTTAGCACAATACAGTATCGACGACCCGGCTTCAGTTCCCGCCGCTGTCTCTTAAGAAGTTTGGACGTACCAGTTGGTAGGTTAGTTGGCCATTGTAAATTGTCCAATGATTAGGCAAGGATTAAATTGAGCCGTAGCTGGGTGGTGCAGCTCGAAGGGCCGGTAGGGTCTATTCTATGCTGTATCTCAATAAATAAATTAAAATTATTATTATGACATAATTGTATCTTCTTTGCTGCAGATGAACAATATCTATTGAAATAATTCAACAATAATAATCAGCACCATGCATTTTAATTTATTAAAATTTAATCTAGTTTGATTTTTTGCTAAGATTTATAATCCTTTAATCTGTTTCAATATTTTCCCAGTTATTAAACAATTTCTTTTATACGATGTCACTTGCTGATCAATGTCTAATCCATAAAGTTGACGCATGCATTCACCCAATCCTTTGAGCGAGTTGCTTTACAGAATCTACCCATTATATGGTGAAGTGGATCAGTGACAACAATGGGAGGGAGGAGTAAACCAAATCAAAGCACTTGCACATATCTCATTCTATTTAGATATTGACTACAAATATGGAAAACAAGCCTACAATGAGGCTGCCTGCTCGCTGCATTGACACACAGAAAATGATTTTGTTTTTCCAGCAGTAAAATGCTGCTTCTTTTTTTTCTGGCCACAATTTCCTCTCTAATATCCCCTGCTTTATTACTATGGAAACCAAACAACATTCCATAGAGTCTAAACACATTTTTACTGTCTATAAGCTTAGACCTCAGGCCAGCAATACATATCTGTGCAAAGAGAAAAAAATATGCTAGTAATTGAATGGGTGATGATGTATGGGTAAGATAATAAACCCATTTACCAAGAGCATCCGGATGCTGTGACTGGGCTGCAGGCATTTCTTCTTGAGGAAGAGGAAATTACTGTCAATAACCTATGTTAATATATATGTCTTCACCAGACAAGCTGTTACACTGAACACTTGTAAATCTACTGCTGCTTCCTTTGTAACTGATCTCTTTTATTAGAAAAATTGTTTTGAAATATCTACAAAAATGATTATTGCCTACTTCCCCATTGTCCATTTGCTTTGCAGCTGGATTCTCCCACTAACAGGCACACAATGAGGCCCTTCTTGAGCAGCGATGAAGGCAGGCGTTCATTTGCACGACAAACTTTCTGACCAGCAAAGCGTTGGGTATTAGCCAGCAAAGTTGGTTGCTGTGGAACTGTCTCCCAAGCCATTGATACCTTTGCAGGAGCTGGAAATATTTCTGAGGTATTTTATTGAGAAGGCAGCAACAGTTTGAATGGAAATTGGCATTGTGTAGCCTGGAAAGATGATAACTTCATGCATAGAGGAAAAGGAGTCGTAGTTGTCCAAACAGTTTAATTGAAGATGTATCATCTTATTGAGTGACAGATCGAGTTCAGAAGACTGTACAAAATGATCTTATTTTGATTGGTCTTAAATTTACTGGTTTTTGCCATGTTTTGATGAGGAAGTATCAGAAATTGGTGCTTAAAGACGTTGGTCACAGCTCAAATCAACTCCTGCCTCAGAGAGGAGCTGGAGCTGTTCCAATTTGCCTACTGCCAATACAGGTCAACAGGAGGTGGGATTCCTCAGGCTCTTCCCTTTCCTCTGGACCACCTGGACGTCAGGCTGCTGTTCATTGACTGCATCTAGATGTTCAACACAATCATTCCATCTAAACTCATTATCAAGCTTCAGGACCTGGGGCCTTGTTCCTCCCTCTGGAATTGGATACTCAACTACCTCATCAGCAGACCTCCATCAATGAGGGTTGGGAACAACATTTCCTCTTTGCTGAGCACTGATGCACCTCAAGACAGCATGCTTAGCCCATGCTCTGTTCTCTATACACACACGACTGAGTGGCAAAGCACAATTTTAATTTCATCTTCAAATTCACCAATGACACTTCTGTTGTTAGACAATTTACAGGTGAGCCAGCTTAGCAGAGTAATGCTGTGTGGTTGTTGTGATGGGGCCAGTCAATATACTCTCCACTCTACATCTATAGAACTTTGTCAAAGCTTTAGTTGTCATGCCGAATCTTTGAAAACTTCTAAGAAAATAGAGGCACTGCTGTGCTTTCTTCAAAATTGCACTAACGTACTGGGCCCATGACAGGTCCTCTGAAATAATAACACTGAGGAATTTAAAGTTGCTGACCCTTTCCACTTCTGATTCACCAATGAGGTCTGGCTCATGGACCTCTTGTTTCCTTCTCCTGAACGCAATCATCAGCTCCTTGGTCTTGCTGACATTGAGTAAGAGGTTGTTGAGTTTTTGGGTTTTTTCCCTCCTATATTCTGATTCAACACCACCTTTGACATGCCCCACAACAGTGATGTCATCAGCAAACTGGAATATGGCATTAGAGTTATAAGTGTAAAGCAAGTAGAGCACAGGACTAAGTACAAGCTTGTGATGCACCTGTAATGATGGAGATCATGAAGGGGATGTTATTATCAATCTAATCTAACTGAGATCTGCAAGTGAGGAAAACAAGGATTCAATTACACAAGGAGGTACTGAGGTCTAGGTCTTGAAGCTTTTTGATTAGTTTTGAGGGGATGATGGTATTGAATGCCGAGCTGTAGTCGATAAGGAGCATCTTAATGTATGCACCTTTGCTGTCCAGATGTTCCAGGGATGAGAGAAGAGCCAAGGAGAATGCATCTGCTGTGGACCTCCTGCTCCAGCAGACAAAGTGGAGTGGACCCAAGTCACTTCTCAGACAGGAGTTGATATACTTCATCACCAACCACTCAAAACACTTCATCACTGTAGATGTAAATTCTACTGAACAATAGTCATTGAGGTAGGTTGCCATGTTCTTCTTAGGCACTAGTATAATTGAAGCCTGCTTGAAGCAGATGGGTATCTCAGACTGACAAAGTGAGAGGCTAAAGATCTCTGTGAACAATATTCAGGAGTTCATCTTCAAGTCTGAAAGAAAACGCCACGGTTGTCACTGACTTTTTCAAAACCTGTGTGGGTGAGTGTGTGTCTTTGAGAACATACTGGACATACGCAAATGAAAACCCATGGATGAACCAGGAGATTCAAGGTCTACCGTGGCATTCAAGACCAGTGATCCAGAACTATACAAGATGCCTATGTACAACCTACAGAAGGCTAGCTTAAGAGCAAAAAAAACCAATTCTGATTGAGGTTAGAGATGGGATTGGATGCACGTCAGCAACAGCACGGTTTATAGACCATTAGTTCTTACAAAGCAAAACCTAACATCATAATGGCAGTGATCCTTCACTCTTAGATGAGCTCAATGCCTTTTATGCACAGTTTGAAAAGGGAGAATGATACCACATCTATACAAACCCCTGCAGCATCTCGTGACCCTCTGATCCCTGTCTCAGAGGCTGACATCAAAACATTTTTCAAGAGTGTGAACCCTCACAAGATGCCGGGCCCTGATGGTGTTCCTGGTAGGGCTCAGAAAACCTGTGCCAATCGACTGGTGGGAGTGTTCAAGGACATCTTCAGTCTCCCACTGCCGCATTTGAATGTTTCCACCCACTTCAAAAGGTAACAATCATACCAGTGCCCAAGAAAAGCAGGGTGAGCTGCCTCTACAAATATCGTCCAGTGGCACTCACACCTACTGTGATGAAGTGCTTTGAGAGTTTGGTCATTGTTAAAATTTGCTCCTGCCTAAGCAAGGACCTGGACCCACACAATTTGCTTATCACTACAATAGGCCTATAGCAGATGTAATCTGACTGGCTCTCCACTCAGCGTTGGATCACCTGGACAATGGCAATACCAACGTCAGGCTGCTGTTTATTGATTACAGCTCAGCATTCAACACAATCATGCCCTCAGTTCTAATCAACAGGCTCCAAAACTTGTGCCTCTTTACCTCCCTCTGCAACTGAATCCTTATCTTTCTCACCTGGATACAACAGTCAGAAATAACATTTCCTGCTCACTGAAAATCAACACCAGCACACCTCAAGGATGCGTGCTTAGCCCACTGCTCTACTTTCTCTACACCCATGGCTGTGTGGCTAGGCACAGCTCAAATGCATCTAAAAATTTACCGATGACACAACTATTATTGGCAGAATTTCAGATGGTGACAAGTGTTATGATTTGTATCCCCAGAAACCAATTGACAGAGAAACACAGGAGCTGGTACATTTGCCTACATAGTTTTTCTTTTCATGGTTTTTAGTGAGCCTCACACATATGACATGGTGGTGTAATGACATATAGTGCATATACTTGCAGTATACTATATAACTACTATATAGATAATCAAAGCATAGTAAATTTTAAATTGTCTCATTCAGACCTAATGCTTTAATTGCTGTGTAGGATTTTTTACTTTTGCAGGAAGTCTTTGCTGACAAGGGAGGTCACCATTTCAGTCCTTCACCAGGACTATTTGTTCAGAAATGAAACATAGAACCTCCTTATTTGAGGAACCCTCAGTTTGTCTCAGCTCTTTGTCCTGCACACTCCTGCTGAGATTGGGTTTGAGGAGATGCTAGCGTGAGCACAACAGATGATGAAGGAACAACATAGCTGGTGACTTTACAGGGGATGACCTAGGAACAGCATAGCTGGTGAGTTGATGGTTGTGGAGTGTGCTGCACTGTGAGATGCAAGGAGAAAATTAGTGAGCTTCTGATTCAGTGTCAGTATAGTGTGTTCTGCTTACATTGATCACAGTGTGTTCTTTAGATTCTGGACAAACCTTACTGCCAAGCCATTTATAGCTGGGCGGTACAGTACAGATGTAATATGAGTTATTCCATTCATTTTCATAAATTACTGAAACTATTATGCAATAAGCTGTGGTCCATTATCACCGACTGAGTGTCCTGGGACACCAGTCCTTGAGAAGAGGCTTCTCAACTCATTAACAGTGTGAGAGGCTGTAGTAGAGGCTATTGAGAACACTTCTGGTTACTTTGTAGCCGTATCCACTACTATCAAGAGATTTGTGCCCATGAATGGTCAAGCAAATTCCCCATGAATCCTCTGCCAGGACAATGCAGGCCATTCCTAGAGATGGCTAGGTGCAGCTCTTGTCATCTTCTGATGTGTTATCATCCTGAACAGTGCTTGGCAAGCTGCTGATCTATCCCTGATCACCAAACAAAGCTTCAAGCCAACACTTTAATTTTAACCATATCTAAGCGACCGGCATGTAGCTCTTCCGACACTTTAGCTCTCAGCTTGGATGGTGCAACAACTCTAAATCCCCACATAAAGCAACATCTGTCAAGGGCAAGTTCATGCTGGCGCTGATAAAAGTAGTGGAAACAGGATTTTCTGCTGCCTATTCCAGACATTTTTGGTGACATGAGACAGTGTGGGTTTTTTTCTAGTTTCCCTTTGCATCATCTCTGCCATAATAGGGTGACCTTCAATTTGCATTAGGGATAATACATCAAGAGAGGTGTCCTCTTTTGTAAATTTTTCAGGTATTTCCTTTTCCAAGGGTAAACATGACAATCTATCAGCATTTCCATTGATTAGTTGACCTCTTGAATTCGATCTTGTAATGGTGTCCTCCAAGAAACAGAACCTATCTTGGAATTTCTGCTGGTGTTAGTCGAACATCCTTCTGTGGATCGAAAATGGACACCAGTGGTGGATGATGAGTAATGAGGGAAAACTCTCTCCCATAGCAGAAAACTATGGTTGAAAACTTCTACACTCCAAACCAAACTCAAGGCCTCTTTGTTAATCTGTGCGTAATTTTTCTCTGCAGCGTTACAGGAACATGATGCAAAGGCTATGGGGCCTTCACTGTCATCACTTATAACTTGTGACATGACTGCATCTATACCATAAGGTGAGACATCGCAGTTAAGCATCACTGGACAATGTGGATCATAATGTGTGAGTACAGTGTCGGACATCACCATTTCTTTTACCTTCTGAAAGCCACCTCACACTGATTTGTTCATTGTCATTTCGTTGTCATATGTAGTGATGAGTTCAAGGGGTGGAGCATAGTAACCAGCTTTGGCAAGAACCTATCATAATAATTGACAAATTTGAAAAAGGACCACAACTGTGATGCATCCTTTGGCCTTGGGGCATCCACCATTGCTTGAATTTCCCCAACACACTTGAGTAAATCTTGTGTGTCAATGCTGTGACCATAGTAAATCATGCTTGATTTAGAGAATTCACACTTGTTGCATAGGGCTGTGAGCCTATAGTTTTCTAATCTTTTTAGCACTGTTTTAAGATTTT
Organism: Hemitrygon akajei; assembly: GCF_048418815.1. NCBI lineage: Eukaryota > Metazoa > Chordata > Chondrichthyes > Myliobatiformes > Dasyatidae > Hemitrygon > Hemitrygon akajei. The sequence continues at coordinate 52,564,190 of NC_133146.1, forward strand.
AGAGATGTTGTTTGTCATCCTTATTGGTGACAATGGTGTCATCCAGGTAACACTGACTAGCAGGACAGCCTTGCAGCACCTGACCGATAACATTCTGCCAGACTGCAGGTGGGTGCTATTCCAAAAATAAGCTTATAATAAAGCACTTTGTGAGTGTTTATGGTGAGAAGCATTTTGGAATCTTCTTCCATACATATCTGTAGGTAGGCTCCAGCTAAGTCCATTTTGCTGAAGTGCTTCATTCCAGAAAAGTTTGCAAAGATATTCTCTACCCTGAGCAGAGGGTATTGATCTAGTTTCATTACTAAGTTGTTGGTGACCTTAAAACTACTACAGATCCTGACAGACCATTTTTCTTGGCTACTGAGATGACTGGTATTGCCCATGGCCTCCCACTCAATCTTGGAAAGAATTCCTGCAGCCTCCATGTGTTCTAGCTCACTGGCTACTTTATAAGGAACTGGGTGGGCTTTGTAATATTTGGGTGTGGTATTTTCACCTAACGCTATTTTACCCTTGATATGTTTGTATTTTCCAATGCCATCCTTGAACACTGCTGTGGCTTCATCCAGTACATTTCTCAAAGTAATTTGTGTTCAGCTGCTGTATTGCAGGGGATGTGGCATGCAACTTCTGGATGGAACTCCAATCAATTTGTAGTTGTCTCAGACACTATGCTGGGGGAGTCCAAAACCAGAGGCCACAGTTTAAGAATAAGGGGTAGGCCATTTAGAACGGAGTTCAGGAGAAACTTTTTTACCCAGAGCTGTGGATCTATGGAATGTTCTGCCTCAGAAGGCAGTGGAGGCCAATTCTCTGGATGCTATCAAGAAAGAGTCACATAGAGCTCTTAAAGATAGTAAAGTCAAAGGATATGGGGAGAAGGCAGGAACGGGGTACTGATTGTGGGTGATCAGCCATGATCACATTGAATGGCGGTGCTGGCTTGAGGGGCCAAATGGCCTACTCCTACACCTATTGTCTATTGACACTCATGACCCCACAATGATGGTCCTCCTGTTTTTACCACATACAAGCTCAATGTGGCTTGTTGTTTGTTGTATTTCACTGTTATGAATGTCATTCCCACAGGAGGTATATTTTCTCCAGTATAGGTTCTTAGTTAGATATAAGCAGACTTCAGTTCAGTATCTTTGAAATGCTATTCAAACTCATTTTGTGAAATGACTGCAACAGCCGAACTAGTGTCCAATTCCATTTTAATTAATTTGCTGTTCCCTTCTGGTACAAGCCATCTTGCTTATTTCTTGGTCATTTTACATTATAAATCTCAAGGTTATCCAGTCCTCTATTATTCTCATCATTATCAGATTTTTGATCAACAGCATGCAGATTAGTGCTCTTCTTGAAACTGTAACTTCACTTTTTATTTTTTAATCTTCTCTGTGCAGTCCATTTATTTTTGTTAGCCTGACAGGCTCTTTGTATGTATATCATTACATTTTCTGCAAGTTTTCCCTTTAAACCTGCATTGGTCTAGCGTATGTGAGCCCCTTCCACAATGGTAACGCAATTTGTTTGGCCAGGCAGGTTCTGTTTAGATGGTGCAATTTTGTTCATGATCACTTTTATTTCTGACTGCAACTCAATTGCATCTGGCAGCTATTTCCATTGATACAGCGATTTCAACTGCTCTTTTCAATCTGAGTTGTGCTTCGGTTAGGAGCCAATTTTAAGTGCTTTCTTGTAAGATTTCATGAACTAAACAATCTCTCAGTTCATCATTAAGCCCATTAGTGAACTGACAATGCTTGGAAAATCTCTTCAATTTAGCTACATAAACTGAAATTGATTCCGTTTATAAAACCTAAATCGTTCTCTAATCAACAATAGTTTCAGCTCAAAATGTTCCTGCATTACGTTCATGATATTAGAAAAGCTCATTTCGGCTGGTTTGGTTGGAGCAGTTAAACTTCTAAGAAAACTGTAGGCTTTTTCATCCTTTGCACTCAGACTGAGCAAAACCGGCACTCATTTCTCTTTCTTTCTTTTCAAATCTTTTTATTAGTTTTTTAAAAAAAAACAGAAGAAAAATATTGTTACAAGACATTTGAGAGTACATAATAGATTGATAAACATTCAAATATATATTGATCCATACATAGAATCTCTCAAACTCATATAATAATATAAATGATTAAGAGAAACCCCCCCCCAAAAAAAAAGACAACAACAACTAAATAGAAAAAAACTAACCAACATGGGCAATCGCATAATGTTATATATATACAGTAGTGCCTATGACTCCCAACCTCCATCCACACAATTCAGGATAGTGACAATAAGGTTCAGGATCAGACCGTTTAATTCATATGAAAATGCTGAATAAATGGTCTCCAAGTTTCCTCAAATTTAACTGACGAATCGAAAACCACACTTCTAATTTTTTCTAAACTTAAACAGGAAATAGTTTGGGAAAACCACTGAAATACTGTTGGAGGATTGGCTTCTTTCCAATTCAGTAAAATGGATCTTCTAGCCATTAGTGTAATAAATGCAATCATTCGTTGGAATGAAGCGGATAAACACTTATTATCTATCATTGGTAGGCCAAAAATTGCAGTAAAAGGATGTGGTTGGAGATTAATATTTAAAACTCTTGAAATAATATTAAAAATATCTTTCCAATAGTTTTGTAAGCAAGGACAGGACCAAAACATATGAGTCAACGAAGCTATATCAGAATGACATCTATCACAGGTTGGATTAACATACGAGTAAAATCGAGCAAGTTTATCTTTAGACATATGAGCTCTGTGTACGACCTTAAATTGTATTAAAGTATGTTTAGCACATATAGATGATGAGTTTACCAATAGTAAAATTTTTTCCCATTGCTCAGTAGAAATAGGGCAATGCAGTTCTTCCTGCCATTCCTTCTTAATTTTTTCAGATATATCTGGTTGTAGATTCATAATCATATTATAAATGATAGCAACAAGACCCTTTTGACAAGGATTAAGAGCTAAAATTCTTTCTGTAATGTCCAATGGACATTCTTTCGAAAAAGACTTTAGTTCATTATATAAAAAATTTCTAACTTGTAGATATCTAAAAAAGTGGGTTTTAGATAAATTATATTTATTAGATAATTGTTCAAAGGACATAATGTTATCATCCAAAAACAGATCACAAAAACATGTTATACCTTTTGTTTTCCATAAATAAAAGGCTTGATCTATGGAAGATGGTCGAAAAAAGTAATTAGCTGTTATAGGACTTGACAGTATAAACTTATTCAAACCAAAAAATTTACGAAATTGAAACCAGATTCGTAATGTATACTTGACTATAGGATTAGTTATCTGTTTATTCATTTTAAATAACGAAAAGGGAAGTGAAGATCCTAAGATTGAAATCAATGAGAAATCTTGCACAGATTTACATTCCAAATTTACCCATTGTGGGCCAGCAACTGTAGTCGATTCTTGTGTCCAAAATATCAAATACCGTATATTAACTGCCCAACTCATTTCTCATCAGCTATTTCATTTGCTTCAAAATACTGCTCAGTACATTCAGTGTTGTGCAATTGAACATGTCTACAGTATCTTTCTGATGTAGTTAGCCATTTCTGTTTTTTAAATTCATTAATTTTATCACCTGGTATTTACGCATTATGAACCCATGAATTTTGTCTGTATTCTTCCTTTTTCTAATTCAACTGTCTCTGTCCCTTTCTGAAGAAACACGTGCTGCACTTTTTTTTATAAACTTGAATGTCTCTCTTCCCTTTTGAAGAAAAGAATATGCTGCACTTCAACAGTTAGGTAATCTCAGGTTCACTTTAAAACTAGATCATCACCTTCATTATGTTTTGTAACTCCAGAAATTAATTAAATGAAAAACACCAGATACTTGCCTACGTATTTTTTCTTTTCCTTTCTTTTAGTGAGGTGCACACACTTAGCACAGAGGTGTAATGACTTATGCCATTCAGGTACTTTTACATATAACCCCTAATGAATCATGTGAACAATAGAGAGTGCTTAATCAAACAAAATATTTACAATATTACTCAAATATTACTGAAATATTAAATACTCTACAATGAGGAGGCATACAGGAGCAAAATAGATCAGCTGGTTGAGTGGTGTTTCAGTAACAACCTTGCACTGATAATTAGTAAGACAAAGGAATTGATTGTGAACTTCAGGAAAGGGAAGCCAAAGAAACACACAACAGTCCTTATTGAGGAATCAGAAGTGGAAAGTTCCTGGTTGTCAACATCTCTGAGGATCTACCTGGGCCCAACATACTGATGCCATTACAAAGGCATGTCAGTGGCTATATTTCATTAGGAGTTTAAGGAGAATTGACATGTCACCAAAGACATTTGCAGCTTTCTACAGATGTACCATGGAAAGTGTTCTAAGTGCATGGCCGTCTGGTATGGAGGGGCCTCCGTATAAGATTGAAAAAAGCTGCAGGGAGTTGTAAACTCAGCCAGCTCTATCATAGACACTAGCTTCCCTAGCATCCAGGATACCTTCAAAAGGCAATGCCTCAAACGGACAGCATCCTTCATTCAGGACCCCATCAGTCAGGATGTGCCCTCTTCACATTGCTACTATTAAGGAGAATGTCGAGGAGCCTGAAGACATACATGTTTCAGGAACAGCTTCTTCCCATCTGCCATCAGATTTCTGAATGGGCAATGAACCCATGAACACTTCCACAGTATTTTCCCCCTTTTTTTACAATACTTATTTCATTTATACACTGCTTATTGTAATTTATAGTTTTTATTACTATATATTGTAATATACTGCTGCGGAAAAACAGCAAATTTCATGGCATATTCTGGTGATACAGTATTATACCTGATTGAGATTCTGAATGTTGACTTGAAGGAATCAATGGTGGAGAGAGTCAGCAGCTTTAAATTCTCAGGTGTAATATATCTGTTGACATGTTCAAAGCCCAGTGCATAGAGGCAATCATAAAGAAAGCATGCCAGTGTCTTTACTTTCTTATAAGGTTAAGGGTCCAGCTTGACAGCAAACACTCCAACAAACTTCTACAGATGTCTGTTGAAAATACTGACTGATTGCATCACAGTCTGGTATGGCAATTGAAATGTGCATGAAAGTAAGAAGCTGTAGAGAGTAATGGACTCAGCTCAATACATCACAGTCACATTCCTCCCACCATCAGAAGTGTTTACAGAAGTGATGCTTCAGGAAGATAAAAATCTATCATCAACGATCCCCACCATCTGGGCCATGCCATCTTTTCCCAGATCAGATACCATCGGGCAGGAGGTACAGAAGCCTTAAGTTCTACCAGGTTCAAGGACAGCTACTTCCCTTCAGCCATTGAAACGCATGGTAAATCCTAATCACCACATTTTATCATCACTATGTTAACGTTGATCAATTTGAACTAAAATAGACTTTTAGTTCCAATTGTGTTCTTTCCTGTAAAAAAAGATACAAAATTTGTGTTTCTGTTATGCTTTTTCTTATGAATGCTGCTTATATGAAGCTATGGTGCTGGCAGTAAGCTTTTCACAACGACAATGAACTCAACTTTTGAAATCACTTTCTGAGCAGCTGTATGGTGCATTTTGCTCATATCCTGAGTGGTATCCTGGAATGATCTCAAAGTACATTTTATAAAATGATTTTCAGTACTACACCTATACCAGTCATTTTACAGTGCAGGTGAAGTGTAGTATCAGAAAGCCCAGCTCTCTGACAACCCTCTCTAAAGGGTAACTTATCTATTGATGGATAAATACAAAGACCTTATCACACTACCCAACTAAGTAAGCTTGGTATCTCCTCTTTAATCATCAAAATGAACAAAGAGAATCCCATTGTGCCATGACAGTGGAGTGACAACACCAAATGAATTATCAAAACATCTCTTTAGCAGTGAACTGAAAACAAGGTGAAAATAGTAAAGTAGAACTAGGAGTTCATTTGTTCGTTATGTGCTGTGTCGTATGACATGGGAGATCATGGACCATGATTGTCCTTGGCAAATTTTTCTACAGAAGTGGCTTGCCATTGCCTACTACTGGCAGTGTCTTTACAAGATGGGTGATCCCCAGCCATTATCAGTACTCTTCAGAGCTTTTCTGCCTGGCATCAGTGGTCGCATAACCAGGAATTGTGATATGCACCAGCAGCTCATACATCTATCCACCATCTGCTCCCATGGCTTCACGTGACCCTGATCAGGGGGCTAAGCAGGTGCTGCACCTTGCCGAAGGGTGGCCTGCAGGCTAGCGGAGGGAAGGAGCATCTTACATCTCCTTCGGTAGAGACCACGCCACCCAAAAAGTTGGGGTAAAGCTTTCAAATGAGCTTAAGGATGCCTCAACAACTCTTCATATGAGACTTTTTAACTGTAGTCCCATAAAAAGGTCAGATTCAGTAATCCACTCTGAAGTAATAATTAAGTTGTTTGAATGCAATTACATAATTTCAGCATCATTTACATGCATTTACCCACATCAGCTGATGCCTCCCAGAGTACTAAATGTATTAAACTGTAAGGCTAGGTGGTGGCATGAAATAGATGAAGATCTGGCAACATAAATCTCCATTCTTTGTTCCTAGTGGTTTCATTCACTTATTAACAATTAATAAATTAACCAGTCAGAAATCCACTCTTACAGAATTAATCTGACCATTGTTGTGTTATTCAGTGGAAAATTGCTTTATATATCAACTTTGTTATTATTGCTAATTCATATTTGACATTGAAAATTAATCCAAGGCATAGCATTATATTAAGCAGCAAATCAGTAATTACTAGGATAGTTAATAGCCTCAACATTCATGCCCCATTTTAAAACATTATGCATTCCAGAGGCAAGCAAGTTCATCTGCTACTCAATCAATAACGCCATGTAATTCAATCCATTGTGCCCAAATTCATTCCGATATTTTATTTATTTATTGAGTTACACTGAAAAATACACCCTTCAAACCCCGCCTCCCAGCAATCCCCCAATTTAATCCTAGCCTAATCATGGGACTATTTACAATGACCAATTAACCTACCAACCAGTACATATTTGGACTGTGGGAAGAAACCAGAGCACCTGGAGGAAACTCACACATTCCCTGAGAAAACGTACAAACTCCTTACAGGCAGTGGCAGGAATTGAACCCAGGTCACCTGCACTGCAAAGCATTGTGCTAACCACTACACTGCCAGAGACAAACTGAGATAATTATTCTGTTTCAATAGCATTTTTAGATTCCTTTTAGTCATCAATTGTGGACTGGCATCATTATTTTACAATATAAAGCAAACAATATTGCAGATTATTTTGGAAAATTTGCTGCAGAAGCATTATTTACTTTTTATTCAATTCAATTAAGGAGACTGAGTACATCATATTAAAATGAGGTAGTTTTTGGTGCAGCAGTTGGTGTTTTAAAGGGTATGGTAATTTATCATAGAGGGAAAACTACCCAGGCAAGAACAATACTTTCAAAGACCAATTATGAAGTTAAATGGTTTCTTAGTGCAATAAAATAAACTCTCAACCTGATAATCTGCCTCATTACGATCTTGCACTTTATTATGTACCTGCACTGCACTTTCACTCCAGCCAGCACACTTTATTCTGCATTGTCATTGCATTACCTTGTTCCTCCTCAAATATTATGTTTTGATTGGTATGAGCAGTATGCAAGACTAGCTCTTCTCTTTATCTCAGTACATGCAACAATAATAAACTAATTCCATTTCTATTAGATTTTCTGTTACCTAGAAAATGAGAAAAAAAGCTAATAGTCAGTCACTTGTACATCAACTGTGAGATTGAGTTTAAGAACCGAGAGATAATATTACAGCTATATAGGACCCTGGTCAGACCCCACTTGGAGTACTGTGCTCAGTTCTGGTCACCTCACTACAGGAAGGATGTGGAAACTATAGAAAGGGTGCAGAGGAGATTTACGAGGATGTTGCCTGGACTGGGGAGCATGCCTTATGAGAATAGATTGAGTGGACTTGGCCTTTTCTCCTTTGGAGCGACGGAGGATGAGAGGTGACTTGATAGAGGTGTACAAAATGATCGTGTGGATAGTCAGAGTCAGAGGCTTTTTTCTCAGGGCTGAAATGGCTAGCAAGAGAGGGCACAGTTTTAAGGTTGTGGGCCAAAGGGCCTGTATTGTGTTATAGGTTTTCTATGTTTCTATGTTATACAGCAGAAGGAAATGCAGCAGGAATGATCCTATCTTTTTTTGCAGATAGAAACATAGTAAACCTACAGAACAATACAGGCCCTTTGGCCCACAGAGCTCTGCCGAACATATCCTTACCTTAGAAATTATCTAGGGTTACCCATAGCCCTCTATTTTTCAAAGTTCCATGTACCTATCCAGGAGTCTCTTAAAAGACCCTATCGTATCCACCTCCATCACCATCGCCAGCAACCCATTCCACGCACTCACCACTCTCTGCATAAAACTTACTCCTGACATCTCCTCTGTACCTACCTCTAAGCACGTTAAAACTGTTCCCTCTCATGCTAGCCATTTCAGCCTTGGGAAAAACCCTCTGACTATCCACATGATCAATGCCTCTCATTGTCTTGTACATCTCTATCAGGTTACCTCTCATACTCATACTCTCATACGTCGCTCCAAGGAGTAAAGGCCAAGTTCAACTCAACCTATTCTCATAAGACAATATTTTTATTATCTTTTTAAATAAAGAGAACATAGTGTAAAGGAGAATTGTGTAATGCACAACAAATGTAACAAATGTGCAATTCACATTCATGAAAGAGATGCACCCAGAGTACAAACATTATCACCCCACCCCTCCCAGTCCCCAACTCCAAGCCATCAATGCATTGGCAAAAAGGGTTAAACAGAACCTGTGTCCCCACAGAGCTGCATTGGTATAGAGAAGGTGTATTTTTTCTAATACATAGGCTGTTGTATGATAACAAACCTGAGTCTGAAGGGTTTTACTGGAAAATGCTAGAGGTCAGGGATTTATGTACTGAGGGAAGGGAGAGAGAATGGACCTTTAGTCTGGCTGGGAATTTTGAAAATATTCAAGAAAGGGTCCCCACACCTTTTGGAACTTTATTTCCGATTGAGGATTGAGTACTGGATCTTCTCAAGGTGTAGACTGGACATGATGTCCCTGAGACACTGATGGTGGGTGGGCGGGGCAGCATCCCTCCACCTGAGCAAAACTGCGTGCCTGGCTGACAGAGAGGCAAAAGACAGAGTGTGACGTTTAGTCAGACTTAGGTGCGTGTCCCCCTCTCCGGAGGTGCCGCAAAGGGCAATCAAAGGGTTAGGTTTCAGATTGTAATTAAGTATTTGGGATAGAGTTTGGAAGACATCTTTCCAGTATTTTTCCAAACTAGGCCATGTCCAGTACATATGGATAAGGGAAGCCTTGCCCCTTTTGCATTTGTCACAACAGGGATTAACATCTGAGTAAATGCGAGGTAATTTAGTTTTAGGAATATGGGCCCTGTGTACGACCTTGAACTGTAATAGGCAGTGGCGAGCACATAAAGAGATTGAGTTAACTAATTTGAGGACTTCATCCCATACCTCCTCTGACACTGAAAAATTTAAATCTTGCTCCCAGGCAGTTTTAATTTTGTCAAGCGAGGCTCGCCTCAGAGCCGCCAGCTTGTCGCAGATAATAGATATTAGAGATTTACGCAATGGATTCATACAGAGAAACAAATCAATGATGTTTGTGTCAGGTGTCTCAGGGAAGTTTGGTATCAGAGGGTGGATAAAATGTCTAATTTGCAAATATCTAAAGAAATGAGTGTTGGGTAGATTAAACTTTGCAGACAATTGTTCAAATGATGCAAAACAGTTGTCTAGAAAAAGATCTCTAAAGTGTCTGATGCCCTTTCTGTACCAGTCTTGAAATGTTGAATCACGTATAGAAGACTGTAAGAGATGATTATGTAGAATAGGACTTGAAAGAGAAAAGCCACTATGCTTTCTGAACTGGGCCCACACTCTCAGGGTGTGCCTGATGTCAGGATTAGCAATTGGTTTAGATGTACGAAAAGGGGAGTGGATCCAAGAAGTGCGGAGATGGAAACATTCTTAGTAGACTTCAGTTCCATTGTTACCCATAATGTGCAGTCAGACTGATTATAAAAATGAGACCAAAAGATGAGACAACGAATGTTAGCTGCCCAGTAGTATAAGCTGAAATTGGGCAGAGCAATGCCCCCAACAGTTTTAGATTTTTGAAGATGAACTTTATTCAGTCAGGGACGCTTGCCCTTCCATAGGTAGGATGATATAACTGTGTCTACTGCCATCATATTTGACCTACCAAAATGAACCACCTCACACTTATCTGGGTTGAACTCCATCTGCCACTTCTCAGCCCAGTTTTGCATCCTATCAATGTCCCGCTGTAACCTCTCACAGCCCTCTACACTATCCACAACACCTCCAACCTTTGAGTCAGCAGCAAATTTACTAACTCATCCAGGTCATTTATAAAAATCACAAAGAGTACGGGTGTCAGAGCAGATCCCTGAGGAACTCCACTGGTCGCCAACCTCCATGCAGAATATGACCCATCTACAACCACTCTTTGCCTTCTGTTGGCAAGCCAATTCTGGATCCACAAAGCAATGTCCCCTTGGATCCATTGCCTACTTACTTTCTCAATAAGCCTTGCATGGGGTACCTTATCAAATGCCTTGCTGAAATTCATATACACTACATCTACTGCTCCACCTCTATCAATATGTTTAGTCACATCCTCAAAAAATTCAATCAGGCTCGTAAGGCACAACTTGCCTTTGACAATGCCATGCTGACTATTTATAATCACATTATGCCTCTCCAAACGTTCATAAATCCTGCACCTATAGATCTTTTCCATCAACTTACCAACCACTGAAGTAAGACTCACTACCAGTCTATAATTTCCTGGGCTATCTCTACTCCCTTTCTTGAATAAGGGAACAACATCCACAACCCTCCATTCCTCCGGATCCGCTCCCATCCCTATTGATGATGCAAAGATCATTGCCTCACCTCACCTCCCACAATAGCCTGGGGTACATCTTATCCGGTCCCGGTGACTTATCCAACTTGATGTTTTCCAAAAGTTCCAGCACATCCTCTTTCTTAATATGTATATGCTCAAGCTTTTCAGTCCACTGTAGGTCATCACTACAATCGCCAAGATCCTTTTCTGTAGTGAATACTGAAGCAAATTACTCATTACCTCTGCTATCCCCTCCGGTTCCATACACACTTTTCCATTGTCACACTTGATTCGTCCTATTCTCTCACATATTATCCTCTTGCTCTTCACATACTTGTAGAATGCCTTGGGGTTTTCTTTAATCCTGTCCACCAAGGACTTCTCATGGCCCCTTCTAGCTCTTCTAAATTCATTCCTGAGCTCCTTCCTGCTCGCCTTATAATATTCTAGATCTCTATCATTACCTAGTTTTTTTGAACCTTTCGTAAGCTTTTCTTTTCTTCTTGACTAGATTTTTCTTGAGTATCCTGATTTAATATTATTGGCTAGTTTGCCCTCATGTTTCATCCTTTCCCTTCTTATAGCTTTTTTAGTTGCCCTTTGTTGGATTTTTGAAAGCTTCGCAATCATCCAACTTCCAGCTCACTATTGCTACCTCATATAGCCTTCCCTTAGCTTCTATGCAGTCCTTAACTTCCCTCGTCAGCCACGGTTGGCTACCTTTGCCATTTGAGAACTCCTTCTTCTGTGGGATATGCCTATCCTGCGCCTTCTGAACTCTTCCCAGAAACTTCAGCCATCTCTACTCTGCTGTCATCCCCACCAGTATTCTCCTCCAATCCACCTGGGTAAGCTCCTCTCTCATGCTTCTGTAATTCCCTTTATTCCATTTGATATTGATACATGTGACTTATGCTTCTTCCTCTCAAATTGAAATATGAATTCAATCATATTATAATCACTGTCTCCAAAGTGTTCCTTTACATTAAGCTTCCTAATAAGATCTGGGTTATTACACAGCACCCAATCTAAGATTGCCTTTCTCTAAGTAGGCTCAAGCTTAAGCTGCTCTAAAAAGCCATCTCATAGCCATTCAACAAATTCCCCCTCTTGTGATCTGACACCAACCTGATTTTCCCAATCCCTTTGTATATTGAAGTCCCCCATTACAATTGTGACAGCACCCTTATTACATGCCTTTTCAAGCTCCCTTTGCAATCTCCACCCCACATCTAGACTACTATTTGGAGGTCCATATATGATTCCCATAATAATTTTTTCATCTTTGCAGTTTCTTCACTCACAAAGATTCAACATTCTCTGACCCTATGCCACCTCTTTCTAAAGATGTAACTCCATCTCTTACCAACAGAGCCATACCACCGCCTATGCCATCCTGCTTGCCCTTTCAATCCAAAAATATCATTTGATGTTAAGCTCCCAACTACGGCCTTCTTTCAGCCATGAATCAGTGATGCCTACAACACCATACCAACCAATCACTAATTTCACCATGTGTTTGTCCACCTTATTCCGAATGCTATGCGTATTAAAATACAGCACCTTCAGTCCTGCATTCTGGAGAACCCAGGAGGAAGGTAATGTTACTACAATAAGATCAATCTGGTTACAAAGGCAGCTAAAACAGTTAATGTATATGCATAACTGAAACTGCATTGGAACAAATCACTATTGCCCAAAACAAGGAGGCAGATGTTAGTGTTTATAAATATCTGAGATAGACAAGTCCTCTGTCTGTATCCCCATAACAGGAAAAGGGAATACAGCCCAAAGAAACTGAAATGAATTCCCAGTTGCTGATATTGTTTCCCAAAGGAAAATCATGGAACTGAACTCCAAGGCCCTAGAAAAATGTTATCATGCTTTCAATCAAACTTTTGAACTTCTATGCAAATGATCTGAAATTTTGAACAAAAAGAGAGAAAACAGATTTACGATTACTGTCTTTATTTTTTTTGTCCATAACGTTCAACTTTTGTTAACCTATTAAAATGGAGAGTGAGGAGAACAGGTTTGAAAAGGAATCAATAAGTAAAATATTATTGTGGTTGAGTCTTGCTATATTTAAAAATGAACCATCAATATATTTTAAGAAAAAAATCAATATCTCAAAACAGCTGTGAGATGGGGACACACCTTCAGCTCACAATGGAATTGAATTTTATAAAATCAGATAGTACTTTGACTATAGTTGTAGATAAACTCATTAACACTTCACACTTCACTGAATTTCATTTAAGCTATTTTGTTTCGTTTATCATTTATGCATTTCATTTTCCATGGAACTACAGACTGAATCTCAGAATGTAATTTCGAAATACTCACATCTACATGCTAAGGAGGAATTTAAATGATTCAGTCACTTTGCTTTGGAACGGCTCATTTGTGCTATCCCTTATTTAAGGGCAGAATTTCAGTTACGTTTTATTCTGACATGAGCCAATTTCCTGTATAGTTATCCTTTCCCTTGTTTATGGCCTGTGCACTCTTTGACAATATATGAATAACAGTGGTGTCTTTAACAGTATTTAAAATTAAGGAGAACCCTCTGCATTGACATAACAGCCAGTGGGACAAATCCTTCTATCACTGAATCATAATGCATAGAAAAAGCCTTTGGCCCACTTTGCCCATGCTGGTCATTAAGTGCCCTCCCATTGATGAGTGTTTGGTTTAAAGCCTTTAACACCTTGATGATTCAGCTGCTTATCTCCAGAATTCATAAACATTGTGAAAGTATCTGCCTCTACCACCCCTCGGACAGTGCATTTCAGATTCCATCCACCCTGTAGGAGAAGAGTTTTCTTCTCTGCACCCTTCTAAATCTCTTCAAACTTATCACTAAACTTGTGTCCTCTACCTTTCAAAACTGCTTTGGAGAAAGGCCTTATTCAATCTATCAAATCTTCCTAAATAGGCCCTTAGATAAGTTTGCGCAGTTTATTCTAAACTCTATGCATCTTATACAAAAATTACTTCTTAGTCACCCCTTAGGATTGAGGAGGTCTTGCTTTCACATTGATTGTATGGGGTCTAAGATAGTTGATGAGACCAATGTGGGACTTGCAGATGCTTTTCCAGTGGGGGCTTATGGATTGGGTGAGGTAGTTTCTGTAGGGGCACCCTCCCTCTGTCACTTAAGCAAGTCTCTTTGTGCTACTGAGGAATTGTCTGGCCTGAATGTCTTCCATACTACCCCAAGTGCACCTTTTTGGAGCATCCTTGGGCCAGAGATCTACAGGCGTCAGTGGGATTCTTGCATTTCTTCAGAAAGGCTTTGATCCTGCACTCTTTTCCCCTGTTCTCTTAGTTGATCACTTATTGATTTTAGTTTAATTTACAGATACAGTGCAGAACAGGCCCTTCTGGCAACCAGTTATGCTGCTCAGCAACCCACCGATTTAACCCTAGCCTAACCACAGGAGGTTGGGTGGGCTACAACCTGAGGTCATGGGTCAAAGGTGAAAGGTGAGAAAGCTTACGGGGAACATGAGGGGAAACTTCTTCACTCAGAGGATGGTGAGAGTGTGGTTGCGAACTCGATTTCAAGGTTTAAGAGTGGTTTGGATAGGTACATGAATAGTAGAGGCATGGAGGGCTATGTCCCAGTGGAGTTTGATGGAAGTAGGCAGTTTAAATGATTTGGCATGGAGTAAATGGGCCAAAGGGCCTGTTTCTGTGCTGTACTTCTCCATGACTTTATGACAATTTACAATGACCAACTAACCTACTAACGGGTACGTCTTTGAACTGTGGGAGAAAACCAGAATGCCCAGAGGAAACAGGAAGAACATACAAACTTTCTCACAGAGGACGGTGGAATTGAACTTTGAACTCCAATACCCCAAGCTGTAGTAGCGTCGTGCTAACCACTACACTCACATGATAAACCTCAGAGTAGAACTTCAATTTTGGGAATCTGGTGGTGAGCTTGCGAATGATATTGTCTGCCCAACATAGCCATCTAGTTCAAATAGGGCTTTGGTATTGGGGATGTTGGCCTCTAAGAGTTCACTGGGTTGTCTTTCTGGTGAATCTGAAGGATTTCACGCATACATAAAAATGTCAATTTTTAGATACCCTCCAATATGCTGCAGGTTAGCATTTCATCACAGAGGTCCAATTTACCCTTGGCTGGGTGACAGATATAAGGAGTAAATTTGACTCAATGGTCATATCAATACTATGAAAGTGGAAACTATATGGGAGTAGACAATTTTTTTTACTTCACTACCCATTTCACAGTACTAAGGTGCTCCCTGAAGTCTTCAACACACAGCTTTATGAAACAGATTTTCTTTCAGTTTCAACGGTATTTACTAAAGCATTTTGACAGCCATTCAATTCAGAGACAAATCACTCTTTTGAGCCCATAATTACCTAGTCTCAGTTTCAGTATAATTATAATAGAATATCAAGATTATATTTAGTGAAATGAGCTCAGATATGATTACAGCTTTGTACCATTTTCCTTCTGCAAATGGCAGTAAAAATGCTGATTTGTTAAAATATACTTACTGCAATCCAGCTAATTAATAATGGCTACATTTCATATCTAATTTGATGGTTTATTAAGGTGAAGAGGGTGTGTGTGTGTGTGAGGTTACATAGTCGATGCACAAACAGAGAATTTGTGGGTCTGATTATGTTTCTGTTTGCAGGTCTACAAACATAAGTGTAAAAACGGTGCCCTGCCAAAATATTTGTAATACTTGTTTTTTTTTTAAAAAGATCTCTGAACAAATGCATTGTGATTTGTTTTGAGACCATGCCATTTAAAGCAGGGTGTATTAATTTCCAGAGCATTCAATAAAGCAAAATATAAAAGTTGTTGCTTATTAAATGAAAACCACAATGAAAAACAAATACTTCTTCCAATCCCTGCAGGTGCAGATGTTGTTCAGTTGGTTTGTAGGGCATTTTACTGGAGGAATAGTTGCCTCTCTCTCACTACTTCTTTATTTCTATTTTTGGACTAATTTAATTCAACGATTTACTATGTATCTTTTATAACTCAGTTTTTTCTCTCAATTTTTTTGCATTACATTGTTCTGCTTCCACTAAGTTAACAAATTTCACGACATGTGCCAGTGATAATAAACCTGATTCTGATTTTGCTTCTGAACCCACCATTATGTTATTACGATATGCGTCATACTTCATAAGTCATATGAGGTGACCCAGTTTCTGCACTGGAACTGTACTGTCCAACCTGAGGGTAGAGGCCAACCAAATTTCTGGTTCAAACTCTAGAATCTACCACCACCATTTGCTGGACAGTTTCTAACAGAGCTAATTTATGTTTTATGATATACCTGGTGTACAGCTGTATTTGGTGACTGAGTCCATTAGGGTTTGGTGTCAACTATACCAGCATTTCAGAATGTCAGAAAATCAAGGAGAGCTATTGCACATGTAACTAGGGGTTGCAAAACAATATTCTAGTCCCTCTTTACCAGTTACAAAATGCAGAGACACACAGAGTCAAGATGTTATAGCACCATCTGTTCTGGAGGAATAGTGTAGAATCTCTTACATTGCTTCTGTTATTTTGCTTCTACCGTTAGTTACTTGGATGCAGACAATAAAGCACACCTATTGTGTCAATTATGCACAATGTCACATAAGAAAGAAAATCAGCAATAAAAAGTTTTAAGTTTTCAGTTTAAAAATTATTTTGTTGAGATGCAGCATGGAACCGCACCACCCTGCAATCCCCCGATTCGATCCTAGCCTAATCACGGGACAATTTGCAATGACCAACTAACCTGCCAACCAGTGCGACTTTGGAACGTGGGACAAAACTGGAGCACACGGAGGAAACTCAGGCCGTCACGGGGGGAACGTACAGACTCCTTACAGGGAGCGGCGGGCGGCATGTTATGTACGCTTTGTTTTAGCTATTTAGGAGATGCTGGCATCCCTGGAAAGGCGAGTATTGATTGCCCATCCGAAATCCATTTTAATTGACTGCCATTCTGGACCTTTTGGATGTTTCCTTGGACTTAAGCAACACTGCTGTGATTCTGCCCAGAACGGAAAGGGAAGGCAGGTTTCGTTCTCTCACAACAATCTGGCAGTTTCACCCATCAGCTTTATTGATGATAGTTAGGTTTGTGTAACTAATTTTAAGTTCTCCTTCTGACATAGTAGGATTTAAACATCATGGATTTTTATCTGAGGATTCTGGATTATAGTAGCCTAACAAACATGCTACCATAGTCACTACAGTGTTTGACAATTATACGAACAATTCTACAGTTTCTTAAGCTGAAAGTAATCTTTATCTAATTTATTTATTTAACAAAATACTGTATATCTTTAATAGATGATGAATTCCTCCAATTTACAAAGCTTTGCACTCAAAATCAAAGGAGGAGTAAAACTAATATATTCTCTACAGTCATATATGCTAAGATGCTTTCTGCTGAAAGAAAGGAGAGATATCTCAGGTAAAATTAAGTTATCATCGTGTGTGTTAATGAAAATCAAATGTGCCAAACATACTTGGGGCGCTATAGTAGTGTAGTGGTTAGTGCGACACTATTACAGCTCGGGGGTGTGTGAGTTCAGAGTTCAATACTGGCGTCCTCTAGGGAGTCTGTACTCTGTGGAATCTGTGGGTTTCCTCCCGATACTCCAGTTTCCTCTCACAGTCCAAAGATATCCGTTGGTAGGTTAATTGGTCATCGTCAATTGTCCTGTAATTAGGCTAGGATCAAATCGGTGGGTTGCTGGACAGCGCAGCTTGAAGGACTAGAAGGGCCTATTCCACACTGTACCACAATAAGAAAATAAATCATAAATAAATATTGTGAAATTGTGAAAGGGCATTTTTTAATAAATCACAATAGACCAATCATGGGATTGAGCAGAAGTCTATACTTGATGGGTAATCGCACTGATCTTTACCTAAACTACAAAAGAAAAACTTGCTGGAGGAATTCAATGGGTCAGGCAGCATCTGTGAAGGCAGAGGGATGGTTGATGAATCGGGTTGTGACCCTGTATCAGGACTAACGTCACTCAAGCCACTGTTACTGTTAGTTTTTAGTCAAACATTGTTTCTTATTAGGTACAAGCTACAATTAAATATACTCATGGAAATCTGCAGATTTATGTGTACTTTTTAAAATTACGTTAATAATATTCTATGAAGATCACTTAAAGTCCATGAGGTGACACAAACACATTGAAATATGGCAGCATCCAGCAATGTAGCAAATTCAACTCATGAATTTGCAGGAACCTTACTCCTCCTTCCATAAAACCAATAAACAATATAGCATTCATTTATCATGTATTAAAGGCCAATCAGCCAACCTGCTTGGAATTTGGCAATATATCTGCCAATCTGATTTATTGATTAACTTTCTTTTCTTTTTAAATTATTATTGATTTTCCCCAGTGCTGTACAAGCTTTCTTGATAGCTTGCTGTACAGGTGTGACATGTCACTGATTGAACATTAAAAAGTGAAGCCGTGGAGAAATGCACAGAACAGCCTGTCTCACTTATATCAGTGGAACACAAACCCCCCAAGAGAATAATAACTTTTTATTATAAAATAGCACTGGATCTGTTGAACCTGATTTTATATTTTAGTACTGGTATAAACTAGGATTTAGGGAGCTCAGTAAGCAGCAACTTACTCTTGCACAGAATTCTTCATTAAAAGAAACAGTTTACAAGGTGTAAATATGAATTCTGGGCAGAAGTAAGCAAAACTGAGAAATAAAAGGTAAGAAAAGGACATTAAATTAAATATTTTCCAGGGCAGGGGGAAGTGTAGTTTAGATGAAACGCATATTGGTGACACACCTCTTGACTCCCCAAGTTCACTTCACCATCCACACACCATAAGGAACATGAACGAATACCGTCTTCGTGATTCCAAGTTCGCTCTACACTGACGATGACAATCCCATTTAATTGGCACCCCAGTGCCCCACTTCAGTATTCATACTCACCATTAACAATGCATCTGTGGCAACATTGTATACCATCTACATGATGCCCAGCAGTCTAATGCAAAGCATATATCATGAACAGCTCATCAGCACACAATTCTGTCACAAAGAAGGACAAGGAACACAGGGTCAGTGTAGCTACTCGAGTCACATTCCATCCTTCATCATCTCTGGTCTAAACTCTGGAGACCCACACCCAAGTACACAGTGGGATCATCATCACCAGAAGGCAATGGTTGAAGAGGCAGCTCATCAACATTTTCCCAAAGGCAATTAGGATTGGGCAGTAGAAGATGACCTCCTCAAAGCTATCCTCATCCTCTAAATGAATAAAATCTGCATTCATTTTAGATTCCCCCACATCTAGTGCTTCTTTAGACTCCTGGGTCTTGTTTCCACTTTTTCATCAGCAGTTAGATTAAAAAAACACTTTTCTGGCCAAGCTTCTCATGCCTACTTCTTTATATAGTGTCCTTTTCTCCATCTTGAAGCATTCTGGGACATTTCTCATTATTAAATATACCAAATGTACTTTTTTGTGATAATCCTGGTATATCCTTTGAACTTGAGGTGTAGATGGAGGAGTCTGGAAGGCCAGGTACACCCACTAGAATCTTCTGGAAAGGTTCAGAACCATTGTACTTCATTTCGCAGATGAAAATGCGCGACCTGCTCTTTCTCTCCCAAGGCTGAACTGAGTGGTCAGTCACATATCACAAATGGTGTTATATACCAGAAATCTGTCTATTTTGGATACTGAATTGACTTGCGCCACGGCCATAGGGAAGGAGAAGGAGAGCCACTAGAGCCTGGAATTTTGGAGGTAGTTTAGGGAGATGGCCAGGCCCAATAGTGGGGTGACCTCAAGAATACCTTGCTTGGAGAGTGTGGTAGGGAGTTTAGAGACTTGTGACTAGGAGTGTTCTGCTCGGGGTGAAGAGACCGGCCCTGCACACCAGCCAAATCCTCCACAGAAGGAACAGTTAAGAACTGAAGAATGGTGAAGAGAGTGGGGATGAAAGAAGGCATCCTGTCAGGCAGTGGGTGAGGGTGGGGTGTGTTTGCATGGATAATTCTCAGATGATGAGAGGGAACTGACCAATCAGAAATGCCAGATAGGATGGAGGGAAATAGGACAATTGATCATGGACTTCCAGTAGGATGGAGGGTGAGGGGTGATGAACAATAGCTTCCATATTGGATAGGAATGGAAGGGGGATGCAGGGGGAGGGAAGTGGATTGTGATCTCCTGCTCAGAAGGGGGAGGATTGATCATTTTGCTATGTGTGCTAGTAACATGGAGACCAGTTGATGCAGAAGGAATGGAAGTTGGAAAGGTTATTGAGATTTGGAGCAGCAGAGAAGGGACTGAGGAGAGGCTATCTTGGGTGAAGCAGGAAGACTACGTAATGTTGATGGGTGCAGGGGAGGGGAGTTGTTGGATGGAACCGCATCTGTACTGATTCACAGGGAAGGTCAGAGGATGGAGGTAAGCAACTCTGTTACCTACAGCACTGGGAAGGCCATATATTTTGGGGAATGACCATCCACAGACATTTGTGGACTAACTGATCCTGGTTCACACAGAATCCATTGCAGAGCATACAAGTGAATTGTGCCAGGACAAATTTATGGTGTGACACTAATCAGCTCAGAATAATTATTCTTATTTATTTATTTACAGAGATATTATTTATTTCCTGGCTCTTAAAGCTGTGCCACTCAGCAATCCCCTCGATTTAATCCTAACCTAATCATTCAACAACTTACAATGACCAATTGACCTTCCAACCGGTATGTCTTTGGACTGTGGGAGGAAACCAGGGAACCCCGAGGAAACCCACACAGTCATGGAAAGAGCAGACAAACTCCTTACAGGCAGCGGTGGGAAATGAACTCAGGTCACTAGTATTGTAAAGCATTGTGCTAACCACTATGCTATTGTGCTACCCTTGTGTTTCACTCTAGGGAGGAGAAAACAAAGCAATGTTCAGTTTCATTATACTGAAATAAATAGCATTATGGATTTAAACTTCTAGGCAACAGTTGGCATGTATATGTTGCTGAAAATAGTACAGGAGAATTTAGAAGCATGGAGATACAGTACGGAAACAGGCCATTTGGCCCATTGAGAACTTTCTGATCATCAACCACCCATTTACACTGAGCCAAGATTAATCTCATTTTTACTCTGCTTACATTTTGATCAACTCGACCTAGATTCCACCACTCAACCACTCACTAGGGGCAATTTGCAGCAGCCAATTAACACTCCAACATGCACATCTTTGGGGTGTAGGGTGGCATGTTAGTGTAGTGGTTAGCAGAACACTTTACAGTACCAACAATACCCACCACTGCCTGTAAGGAGTTTGTACATTCTCCCCATGACTGCAAAGTTTCCTGCGGGTGCTCCCATTTTCTCCCACCATCCAAAGACATACCAGTTGGTAAGTTAATTGGTTATGAAAATTGCCCTATAATATGGCTAGGGTTAAACCTGGGGATTACTGGGCAGTGAAGCTCGAAGGGCCAGAGGGGCCTATTCTGCACTGAATCTCAATAAGTAACAAAATGAAAGCTCAGCAGGCTGAAGAAGATGCCTCACGGTCAACAGGGAGAACATGAAAACTCCACACTAACGAGACCCAAGGGCAGGACTGAACACTGGTCTTTGGTACTGTGAGGTAGTGGCTTCTGCTAGTCATACCACCATGATGCCCATAACCAGAGGGAATACAGTGAATACTTTTGATTTTGCAAATGCACTTGAGAACCATCCCCATGAGATGCACCACCCCCCCCCCCCCCGCCCAGTATTCACTCTACCGTCGGATGTCTCCACTAAGCCTACTTTTAAAATTCTTCAGTAATGTGAACAGCACTCAAAAAGTTCATTGACATCACGGACTAGCACGGCTCAGGTCTTACAATGTTCTGGAGTAACCCAAATTCTACCCTCGAACTTGGAGTACAACATACCAGAGGCTAGTTTTACAGAGTCTGACAGGGTGGGAGTGATGACAGTCAGTAATGTCAGTGGATGTGGCCGATATAATGTTGCAGTGCTGAAAGTCAGACAGACTCAGTTTGAACCCTGGTGAGTCTTTCTCCATCAGCAGGTTATCATTCAGATTAAATCAGGAGACTTTTATGTAAATATACAGCACAGCAATCAAAGCAATGTAAGGCTTTCCACAAAACAGCCTCAGCCTTTAATGAACACTACAACTGTTTATTTTATTATTAATCCAGTCAGTTTTTTTTAGCAACAGCTGGAAAATACCAGTTTTGAAGTTTCATGCTACTGACAGAGACTGCTAGCTGGCTCTAAAGCATTTAAGTAATAGATATAATGCTTTTGGAAATAATGAATTCTAACTCAATTTAATTCCTGAAGATTAGACCATTCTCAGGTTGGAGGAACAACACCTCATATTTTGCCTGGGTAGCCTTCAGCCTGATTCATGAACATCAATTTCTCTAACTTCCAGTAGTCTTTCCCTCTGACCCTTCCCTCTTCTTCCATTCCCCACTCTGCTCCCCTCTTACCTCTTCTCTTCTCCTCACCTGCCTATCACCTCCCCCTGGTGCCCCTCTTCCTTTTCTTTCTCACATGGTCACTCTTCTCTCCTATCAGATTCCTTTTTCTTCGCCCCTTTGCCTTTTCCAGTTATCAACTCCCAGCTTCTTATTTCATCTCCCCTTCTCTATCCACTTGGTTTCATATATCACCTTCGAGCTTGTACTCCTTCCACTCCCCCAAAATTCTTATTCTGGCTGCTTCCCCCTTCTTTTCCAGCCCTGGTGAAGGGTCAGGCTCTTTATTCAGTTCCATGAATGCTGCCTGACCTGCTAAGTTCCTCCAGCATTTTGTGTGTGTTGCTTTGGATTTCCAGCATCTGCAGAAACTCTTGTGTTTATGAATAGATTTTCATCTTTTAACTTTACCATAACTTCAGTGGCAGCATCCAAAGTTTGAAAAGAAGTTTTGTCTTAGCTGTAGTACACCAGTGTGTTATCAAGAAGCTGCTTTAAACTGGCCCTTTAACAATGCCAAAGAAACTATAGAGGACAGTCTCATTTCTAACTTATTTGATGGGATTAATCTATATCAGGGATTTAGTATACAATGGGTTATTCTGTCCTGCTTTTGTACTGCTGGCATAATCGAGTTTCCTGCTAAACTGAGAACATATTTTTCAGGAAGAAATTGCCAGTGGATAATTATTATTGATAGATAATTGGGCAGGCCTAACTTAACTCACAACAGCTTTCATTAAAGCTAACTGCCCATATTCCCACTGGACTTCCTATCTACCTGGATCCAATCTTGGAGGTCTGCTCAGGGTATCAGGTGAAGAAGTCAAGCACTTATTTAAAAAAAACCTTCTGCAAACTGCACAAAGAGATTTATATATATAATCTAAATGTGAACATTTGCCAGAGGCAAACTTGAGCAGCATTGTCACTGTGACAATCAGAAACTTGATGTTCATGAGCAAGTTCAGCTGAGAGCCATTATAAATGATGTACAGTACGTCAAGATGAACTGTTACTGTTGAAGTTACTATACACCTACTAAATCCTGTTAAGGTTTGTTTTCTCCAAGTGCTTCATGAGATTTAATTTCCATGGGCACTTAGGAATGCCATAGCAGATTAATGAGGGTATTTGCTCTGATTAGCCAGTTATCTCTGCTTTCAGAAACCCAAGCTTCTTGGTCACAAATAAACAATTTCTACGAGGACTCATGTCCAGCTACAATTAGTTGATTTATCCTTGCCTTTTAAGATCTCCTTTTGTTGTGCCCCAAGTAATAAAGTATGTCAGAGTGCTTTGATCCTCATGGCTGCAATGGAGATTATTTTCTGCAGCGGAAAGTGCCCTCTGGCCTCGTATTTTCTTGATACATGGCAACACTGAGCAATGCAACTGTGCCATAGTAACTTCGGTGTAAGGTGTGCAGACATCTGTAGATGTGGGCTGCTGGCTCAGAATTCATTTCAGATCCCAAATATTGAGGGCTTTGAATCCCAGTTATTGGTTATTTGTGCACTCGCTCACATTTTGTAAAACTTAAAACTTAGAGGTGAGCTGTTAGCTATGTTTCTTTCTGTTTATTCTCTTCTATCGTCCCCATTTTACATTTTTACATTCAAACAAGAAATGACATAGAACATAGAAGAGTGTAGCACACGAACCATAACGTTTGCACCAAACACAATGCTGAATTCAAATAAATCTCTGCTATTTGTACATTTATTGTCAAAGTATGTGTACTATATACAACCTTGAAATTCGTCTCCTTACAGGTGGCCACAAAGCAAAGAACCCCAATGAAACCCATTAAAAAGATAACCAAACACCCATATGCAGAACAAATAAATAAATCATGCTAACAATAAGAGTAAGCAAATAGCATTTAGAACTGGAGTTCAGGAAAGTGAGTCATAGACACAAAGCCAGCAGTCACTCCAGGAGCCCATTAGTTGCAGGCCACAGCCTCAGTTCAATGCAGAGACAGTAAGTCTCTCAGAGCAGCAAGTTGACACCCGCCCTCCCTCTCCTCTGACCGTTTCAGTCTGGCTCCGCATTTAAATATCCCTCCATTCCCTGCATATTCTTATGATGATCTAACAACATCTTAAGCCCTGCTATTATATCTGCTTCCACCACCAAACTCAACAGCCCAATCCAAGCATTTACTTACTCACTGTATAAAAAAAGAACTTACACTGTACATCTCCTTTAAACTTCCCCTCTCACACCTTGAGCGCATGTACTTGACATTTCTACCCTGGGAAAAAGTTTCTCACTGTCTACATTATCAATGCTTCTCTTCAGTTTATAAACCTCTATCAGGTCTTGCCTCCAGGGAAAACAACCCAAGTTTGTCCTTATAGCTCGTACCCTCTAATCTAGGCAGCATCCTGGTCAACCTCTTCTGCACCCTTTCCAAAGCCTGCACATCCTTCTTGTAATGGGGTGAACAGAATGCACACAATACTCTAGATATGGCCTGACTTCGTTCTTATATTCTCTGTGCAGCTATTATAAGAAGACGGTGCACTTTGACGTTGAGGAGATTCCTATGGAAAACTCCCTGTAAACTGAACCAAAACTTAACATTTTATCAGTTTTCAAACTAACCATCTGGAATGCAGCATACCATTTTAAAAACACACATTCAAGGAAAAAAAGGTTTTACACAATGTTAACATAGTGCCCAGGAGTTGATTAGTGGGGTGGAGATACCCAGTAGAACTCATTGCCGATCTATCACAGGGTGAGGGAGAGAAGCTGTCTCTTCTAGCAACAAGCTGTTTTTGTGCACTTTATGCAGTTCTGTGTAGGTCTGTAGTCTAGTGTAGCTTTCTCTGTGTTGTTTTTTTTAACGTAGTTCAGTCTAGTTTTTGTACTGTGTCATGTAACACCATGGTCCTGAAAAACGTTGTCTCATTTTTACTATGTACTATACCAGCAGTTATAGTCGAAATGACAATAAAAATGACCTGACTTGACTTGAGTACAGTAACAGAAATGGCAGTCTCACATTTGCAGTGCCAGTCATTTAATTAATCCTTAATTAAATTAAGGATTTAATTAATCCTTCATTCCTGTTGATCTTGTGTTATTACAAGGCAACAGCAGCTGGAAGGGGAAGTTGTGGAAGACCAGGTAGTGCATGTAATGCTGTGCTCGTAAACTTCAGTCCGAGTTCACACCCTCGGCTTGTCACTACTCAAAATCCGACTCTTTCCTTTGCCGGGTGATCAACCCTATGTGCTGGAATTCTACACCACAGCTCACCCCAGATCGTTTGTCTTTCTGTATCTGTCCCTTTGACTGTTACCTCACTGATTCCTCCTCGCGCTTTGTGCCTGCAGTAAGGTGTTTTGAGATGCTTTCACACATGGCAGATGCTTTGTAAGCGTAACTTGTTGTCATGTCCCAGCTGTGGGAGTGATAAGACAGAGTGTTAAAGGCAGGAAATTGCTCCATTCCCCAGCACTCAT
Source organism: Hemitrygon akajei (assembly GCF_048418815.1). Classification (NCBI taxonomy): domain Eukaryota; kingdom Metazoa; phylum Chordata; class Chondrichthyes; order Myliobatiformes; family Dasyatidae; genus Hemitrygon; species Hemitrygon akajei. The sequence goes on from NC_133146.1 coordinate 52,590,185, forward strand.
ATTTCTCATCACAAAGATTGCTAAGTCTTAGATAATCATCCATCTATAATGAAAACTGCCTGTGATGTTACTACAATTTACACAGCCCTGTCATTTTGAGTAACTTGGGTAATTTATCCCCCTGTCACTAGAGCCTTCTGTCCTAACAATAGCAGGCTGTCTGAACTGTTAAGAATTTCTCTCCCAATAATTAAGTATTTCTTTAAAATACTTAATAAAGCTGGTCAAATTTTCACCTCCTTCTTATATCCATGTATTTTAATTTTGCATCCATAGTGATTACAGTATGGATGTACTTGAATTCTTCTGAATAGCAGAAGAAATGTTGTTTAATCTGATCTTTTCATATTTTGCTCAAAGAGGAATTCTGCTAATGACAATAGGACATCTGGTATGCTTTTTCTGATAGTTAATGATCGTTACCAAGCCAAAACAAGAGACAGAAGAGATACCGCAGATCCTGGAAATCTCAAGCAACACACACCAAAATGCTGGAGGAACCCAGCAAGTCAGCATTCATGATGGAGAGCAGGATTTAGTCTGCTCTGCTCAGGGGCAGTAGTTCTTATTGTCATGTCCTTATGGCCAACTCAGCAGCTAGGTATTGACTAGACAATGGGACCACATTTATACTGGGCTGGATCATGCTAGACCCTGCCAGCCAATAGTTTCCAGCTGCCCTCCCAGTGTAGTTTTAGCCTCCACACTGTGGTCTTTCTTTATTTATTATTTACACAGTGGGATAGGACCTTCCAGAACTTTGAGATCCGAGTTTAATCACAGGACAATTTACAACGACAGTGGGCAGTAGGAGGAAATTGGAGCACACAGAGGAAACCTACATGGTCATGGGGAGAACATGCAAACTCCTTACAGGCAGCAGTAGGAATTGAACCCCGATCGCTAGTACTGTAAGCACTACACTACTGTGCCACCTCCTCATCTTTGTCTGATAGTCCGATTTGTCTGATTTTCAGCACGGACTAGAAGGGCCGAGATGGCCTGTTTCCAAGCTGTAATTGTTATATGGTTAAATTGTAATTGTTATAGTAAAGCTTCAGAAGTGACTGGGCTCCAGATGGCATGATTCAGAGGCCACACCATTGAAAATTTTGATATTTCTTTTAAAAACAGAAAATAAAGTTAGGGGAACCATCCAGAAATACTTCACAAATTAAATAAAAATAATTTAAAATGAAATTACTTACTCTTTATTCCTTAATCCAGAGGACTAAAGTCTTCACCGATGTGTATGTTACTCTCTGTCCTTTATTGGCTCTGGTTGGCCCAGCATTAGAACGGCAATTCTCCAGTTTAACGTTGAGAGATCTCAGCAATGCACCCATGGGAAGGTCAGGTAGAAATTGAGTGGTTGCTAGGGTCCAGGAAGATCCAGACCAAGTGATTTCATGAAAAAAAATGCAGTTGGCAAATGAAAGTTCCTTTGGGCTGTGATGCTGGGCTTAAGGTGGAATCCAAACTAGAGTTCATTAGAACTTAGTAACTCTCACAAGCTACAGCAATCCCTGTAAGTCCAGGACCTATTTCCTTTACATGGTTGTAAAACCAACCTAATAAATGAATATCTTGGCAAAGTTCCATGCAAGTATTCTGTCATTCTATTGTGGTATACTATCCTGTATAAATTGTGTTGCATTACTTCTAAATTTAGAACAATTTATGAAAGAGTAATTTATTTGTCAAAGGAAAATCAGTATTGTCTCTTTTATCTTCAATGCCAACGTGTCAGTAAAATGAAACTTCCAGTGGGATGATTTAATGTCCACCTGTACGATCAGCTGGAAACATTTGTTGTGTCATGACATGAGGAATGATTCCCAGAATCCGATTGCTACAGGTGGGTACTTTGACAACACTCTTTAGATAACAAAGGACTATTTTATTTTAGCCAAAGTCTTTTGCAGGACTGCAGCTGATGTTTGAAAAACATTAAGCAAAAGAAGATATCCCAAGAAGTGCCAAATGTTCATTTATTGGAATTGTGGCTGTAATGTTACTTAATTGCAAAAGAACTTTGCAATGATCTCAGCATTACGGCTAAAAATGCACTGTAGCTACAGATATGTAAATGCTGGATAGGAATCTGCTGCCAACACACTAAATTGCCCACACCTTACTCCACCATCAGCCCCCACACCCTGTACCCCATTCCAATCCACGCCTCAAAGAAACACCAAACCTAATTTGGAAAAAATACACTGATGATAAAACAAATTCCAGGAGAACAGAGATAGCATAATATGTTTCACAGTACCAGCCTCCCTCTTTCAAACAGTCATGTGTTTAGCAAACCACACAACCCATGATTCAACTTACTACACTGCTTCTCTGCAAGAAAGAGAAACCTTCTAACATCCAACTTATTATCAACCATGTAATCAAGTATACTATGTAACTCTCAAGTCCACCCTAATCCAATTTATCAAATGGGTTTGTAACATAGAATATCAAAGATCAATTTTAAACTTCTCTCAGACCTTCTATATTCCACAATATGTCAAATTACTAATGAATACTGTTGCTGAGAAATTCAATTATGTATTATGAATTGAGGGCCATTATTTTTCATACCTTATCCCCCAAAGTTTAAAAACAGACCTTGAGTTTATTTTTTTATGTAGACATATGTGCTCAGAGGCACATGGGTGCAGTGAAAAGGTTACAGCATTAGAGACACAACATTCACATGAAGAAAATTATTAACTATGAATTTTACAAGAAAGAGCACATTATACAAATTCCATTGTAGTGCAAAGTGGTCATAACACTATACTGAGGTAGGAATTAGGATTATACAAGTTGGTTCAAGAACTGAATGGTTGAAGAGAAATTCTTGAACTTGGTGGTGTGGGTCTTCAAACAGTGGGGAGATGGTGTGGTCATCTTTGATGACAGATGTTGCCTTCTTGACACAGTGCCTCATGTTGATACTTTTGCTAGTATGGAGGGATGCCTTTGTGATATACTGAGCTGAGCTAACTGCTCTCTGCAGCTTCTTACTTTGAATTGCTGTACCAGTCTGTGATACAATCAGTCAGGATACTTCCAACAGTTCATCTGTAGAAGCTTGTCAGAGTGTTCAGTGTCATGTTGAACGTCCTTAACCTTCCAAGAAAGTAAAGTCGCTGGTACACCTTCCTTGTGATTGCACCTATGTGATGGGCCCAGAAAGTGTCTTAAAAACTGGGAGTTTAAAGACTCTAGCTAGAATAAGGAGTGTAAACATAGGCAGTATCCGAGTTATTTATAGTTCACCCCTCAGAGCTGAACAGCTACTTTCTGGTATCAGTCACCCTTCTGACCCTGACACAATTGTCACCATTTCATATACAACATTCCTTTTGGAATATTTCACAGAAATATGGTTAATGTACATCAGATAGCCCTGTTTGTGGGAGCTTCTGGAACAAAATATGATTACCATCATGTCAAATTAGGATATTTACTAGGAAATCAAATTACCCCACAGTTAGTCCTCCTCCCCCACAACCATCCCACACAGTCCCTGCACCCCCAGCTAGCCACCCTTCACCTCCCAACAAATCCGGGAGCCCACAATCTACACTGCTGAAACCACCTGTCATAGCAATTCCCACTTCTTACTGCTCATATTCAAAAAGCTGGTTCAAATCCCAATCACTGAAGCTGCTGTCCCTTTTTCTCCCCCAACTGGAGAACTGTGAGGTACTTTTTGGGAGTAGAATAGGTGTAATTGAAAGGCCTCAACTTGTAATTTCCAGTAGCGAGGCAAAAACCAAAAGTCTGGTTGATGCACAGTTGTGCCAACCAGATGTTGTGTTCATAAGTCCAGGCTCTAGATGAGACCTAACATGGACCTTAAATAGAAACAGAAGGCTCTAATTTTTATTCAGTACTTCTTGGTCTTAGCATTGCCTCTGAACATTCACTGTTTGTATAGCTATTGATAGAGTCATAGAGACATAGAAAACTACAGCATAAAAACAGGACTTTCAGCCCATCTGGTCTGTGCCAAACCATTTAAACTGCCTAGTCCCTTCGACCTGCACCCATACCATAGCCTTCCATACCCCTCCCTCCATGTACTTATCAAAACTTCTCTTGAATGTTGAAATCAAAATCGTATCCACCACTGGCAGCTCATTCTACTCCATCACAACCCTCTGAGTGAAGAAGTTTCCCCTCATGTTTCCCTTAAGCATTTCACATTTCACCCTTAACCCATGAGTTCTAGTTCTAGTCTCATCCAACCTCAATGGAAAAAGTCTGTTTGCATTTACCCTATCTATACCCTTCATAATTTTTGTATAATTCTATCAAATCTCCCCTTAATTTTCTACTTTCTAGGAAAAAAAGTTCTAACCAATTCAATCTTTCCTTAGAACTCAGGTTCTTGAGTCCCAGCAACATCCTTGGAAATCTTCTCTGTACTTTTTCAATCTTATTTACATCTTTCCTCTAGGAAGATGACCAAAATTGCACACAATACTCCAAATTAGGCCTCAACACCACCTTATACAACGTCAACATAGCATTCCATCTCCTGTGCTCAGTACTTTGATGTCTGAAGGCTAATGTGCAAAAGCTTTCTTAATCACCCCAGAGACACAGAGAGGACTGGAGAGTACAGACCAACTGAGAAACACAGGATACCTGCTGGAGGCCTGTGATTCATCAAGATAGTAGGGTGTGATGGGTGGAGATTCAAAGCTGGAGAAAGACTCCTCTGTACCCACTAAAAGGGGGTGAAAGAGCTAACTGCCATGCAGTGCCAATTTCTCTGGTCTCCATTTTATGTTTTCTTGTTCTTAACAATGAACGTGTGAGTGTCAGTGGCCTGTTTACTGTGAAATACACTTCTTAAAATTTCCTTCTGAACCTATTTCATCTGTTGTCAGGAGATTAGTATCAAAACTGATGTTCTGGTAATAGAAAACTGAAGCTATAATCCTGGCTTCCAGTGCCATCTGTGTGGAGTTTGCACCTTCTCTCTATATCCATCTGGGCTTCCACTGGTTACCTCCCATATTCTAAATCTGTTGTGATAGATAAACTGGCTAGTGTAAGTAATCCCAGGTGTAGGTGAGTGATGAGATACCCAGGGAGGTGTGGATGGTCATGTAAGAGAGAATAGGTTACAGCAGGGGTTCCCAACCTGGGGTCCATGGACCCCTTGCTTAATGGTACTGGTCCATGGCATAAAAAAGGTTGGCAACCATTGGGTTACAGGAAATAGGTGGGAGAATGGGATTGATGGTATTATTCTAAGGGTCATGGAGTCCTTGTAACAGGTCCTTTGGCCCAGACTGTCCAGGCTGACCCAGGTACCATCCTCAGCTGGTCCTATTTGGCTGCTTTGGTCAAAAGCACTCTAAACCAGGGGTTCCCAATCGGTTTTATGAAATGTACCCTTACGATTAACGGAGGGTTCATGTAGCCCAGGTTGGCACCCGTGCTCTAAACTCTTTTATATTTCTGAACATCTCCAAAGGTTTCTTTTAATGCTGTAATCATAGCTGCCTCAATCTCTTTCTCAGGCAGTTCATTCCATACTTCGTGTGGGAAAAACTTTACCCCTCAGATTCCCTTCAAGCCTTTCCCCTCTCATCTTAAACCTAAGCCGTCTAGTTTTCAAGCCCCTTACTCTGGTACCTCCCACCTGCTCTATTCCTCTTATGATAACTTAGAGATGGCATATGAACTGTGCCTAACCACAGAATCGTTGGTGTCGAGAAAGTGAAGGGTGTAAAGAGTCTTCGCACTGAACTTAATGAGCTCATTGTCATCAGAAAATATAAGAAATGAAAGTATAGGAAGGTGATATGTATTAAAATCCTGAAATGAAGTTTATGGATTACTTACATTCGAAAGGCAGATATAATTCCCAACATTGACAAGAAAATCACCATGAAAATAACTCCTAACTTTTTCACTTTTATTCCAAGTCACTGAATACATGATAGGAAGCTTGCCTGCTACTTAAGTCAAGATGACTGATATGAGAGAGAAGGGAAACAAAGACAAAGCAGTGGCTGGGCTATTTATATTTTATAAATGGAAATCTAAAGGTACAATACTGTGCAAAAGTCTAAGGCACATATATATAGCTAGGATGCCTGAGACTTTTGCACAGTACTGCATTTGTCAACGTGGAACGGAGAGCAAGTTTGTAAATCTGGTAGGAGCAAAAGATGTTTGGAATGGTGAGTGTGGAGCACCATGGGAGGAGTGAAGCACCACAGAGGAGTGCCGGGGCAGGGGGCAGCACAGGTGCAGGCACATTCTGACCTGAGCCATCAGACAAGATCAATTAGTTCCAAATAATTGGTTTATTGACCATTGAAGAATATCTCTTTGGTGCTTCCCACTCCCTTCCCTTTTCCCAATCATGATTCCCCTCTCCCTGCCCCCTTCCCACTCACTATCCACAATACAGACCCATATCAGAATCAGGTTTGCCATCACTCACATATGTCATGAATTTTTTTTTTGCAGCAGTAGCAGTACAGTGCAATACATAAAATTACTACAGTACTGTGGAAAGGTCTTAGCAACCCTAGCTCTATATATGTGCCTAAGACTTTTGTGTAGTAATATAGTTAGACAACTCCTTCAAACTGCTTGCTCCTAGTTTTTGCCTGTAGCCAGTTTAATTAACTGACTGTTAAATCATCTTTGCAATTAGCAAAGTATTCACAAATTAGCTAATTAGCCAAGTAAAAGTATTCCCCTTACAAAACATTCTGAGACATGCTTTTGTAACAAGTATGGATTTCAAAGCAGGATTAAAAGTAGTCAAATTAACTGTAGTTTTTAAGTCTTCTTTAACATGGAAAATAGTCCCAAGGCAATTCACAGATGTGAGTACAATTATGTGTGCTAGAATGGTGGAGGAAGACAGTTTTAGTGATCCCTTCATTCATTAGCCCAACACATAAAACTTCTGTTGCACCAAAAAAAACAAGAACATCAGTGGATCAGACAGAGTTGTATCAGAATCAGAAATAGGTTTAATACCACTGGCAATGTCGTGAAATTAGTTGACTTTGTGACAGCAGCACAATGCAATGATAGTAATAGAGAAAAATGTTATGAATTATATATATATATATACACACACAGTATAGATATATATATATAAAATAGTTAAATAAATAGTGCAAAGAATAGAAATAAAAAAAGTAATGAGGTAGTGTTCATGGGTTGAATGTCCATTCAAGACTTGGATGGCAGAGAGGAAGAAGCTGTTCCTGAATCATTGAGTGTGTGCCTTCAGGCTTCTGCACCTCCTTCCTGATGGTAGAAATGAGAACAAAGCATAACCTGGGTGATGGAGGTCCTTAATGATGGATGCTGCCTTTTTGAGGCATTGCTCCTTCAAGATATCCTGAATACTACGGAGGCTAGTGACCATGATGGAGCTGATTAAGTTTACAGCTCTCTGCAGCTTACTTCAATCCTGTGCAATAGCCCCCTCCCCCACAGCAGACTTTGATGCAGCCAGTTAAATGCTCTCCACAGTGCAACATTCTCCTTTTTGAAGGACAGGAGTTCAATGATCCAATGGTGTTTATTTCAGCAATTAGCATTGCAAATCAATTACTTTTTCTCATGTGAAAAATAATAAAGATCATTTCAAAGTAGTTTTACAACATTCAGCAAATTTTAGCAGGTACTTCCTTGTGAATCCAACATGAATTCTTCCCTGGAGATCATGCAGTGATGTCATACCTGGTGTAGCCCACGTAACCTATGGCCTTGGGGATGCCAGTTAGTGAACAGTCTAAGGACAATGAGCCTTTCCAAGGTTGGAGGCTTGCAAGTTGAGCAAAAAAAGGAAGTGACATCACTGGGCTTCTCAGATCCCCAATGAGCTGACCTAATATCACCAACTCTGCTGATCACTGTCTTCCTGATCTCACAAAACGGCCAGCCTCCACACCCTTCATCCATTCCCCTCCATGGTTGCCCAACAGCGTCTGCTTCCACCCCTTCCACAATCCTCCAACACCACCTAACCACCCTTCCCCATCCCCAACACTACTTGTGTCCCCCTTACTTCCACAATTACTCCACTTTCCCTTTCTAATTCCCCTACACTGCCAGTCACCATACCTTCCATTTATCTACTTACTGCTGATTACCTCTCACACGTCCAGATTTCTCTCTTCTTCTTAATTCGGTGTTAGGAGCACTTAGCCCTGTCCAAATGTCATTGGCCCATCAGCCTAAGGAGATGGCGCATGCAAATGATGTTGATTGGCACATTCTGAATTGCATGGAGATGCATTGAAGCTTAGTGGAGCCATTGCAAGGGTCCTGTAGAGAAAGACCAAAGTCTAGAGTCCTACCACCGTGAAAAGGGTAAACCCTTTATAGTTACCACTCAAATGCCTCAGTGATGCAACATTTAAAGATGAAACATTGATGAAGCTGATATATAGTAAGGAAATGTGTTACCTTCATACACCATCTATTCTTTAAGTCAGTGGTTCCCAACCTGGGGTCTATAGACTGCTTGCTTAATGATATTGGTCCCATGCATTTGAAAGGTTGGGAATCCCTGCTTTCAAGTCAGGAGCTTTCTGCATGGAATAGACATAGAGTTAAAAAAAAGTTCTAAAGTAATTTTTATTATCAGAGTACCTAGGTATATGTCACCACATACAACCCTGAGATTCATTTTCCTGCGGGCATACTCAGCAAATCCATGGAATAGTAACTATAACAGGATCAATCAAAGATCAAAAAGAGTGCAGAAGATATCAAACTGTGCAAATACAGATATAAATAAATAGCAATAAATAATGAGAACATGGAATAACAAGATAAAGAGTCCTTTAAGTGAGATCACTGGTTGTGGAAATGTCTCAGGGGACAGGCAAGTGAGTGTAGTTAGCACCTTTTGTTCAAGAGCTGGTACTGGGATCAGGAACATGAGTCAGGAGTGTAGCTGGAGCTGGCTGTTGGGATCACGAGTTGGGAGTATGCCCAAAGATGTAGACTGGAGACGTGAGTCAGGAGTGTAGCTGGAGCTGGCTGTTGGGATCATGAGTTGGGAGTATGCCCAAAGATGTAGACTGGAGACATGAGGCAGGACGTGGCTGGAGCTGGCTGTTGGATCATGAGTTGGGAGTATGCCCAAAGATGTAGACTGGAGGCATGAGGCAAGATGTGACTGGAGCTGGGAGTTGGGAGTGTGGCCAGAGTGTGCATGTGCCTGAACAAGAGTGCAAATGTGTGAGGGGTTGGTGTGTATGGGCACATGCATGTGGGCAAGGAAATTCCATCTAGTTGCTAATGTGCATTTCTATCCCATGTTAAAATAAGGCACAGTGAATGAAACTCAAAAATGTGATGGAAATTTGATGAAAATTTGAAGTTTAAATCTGGAACCACTTGCAACACTCAGCAGGTCAGGCAGCATCGCCCTTCTGCAACTTTCCTCTCTTTCCTAATACTGCTGAAAGCTCTTGAACATGTAATATTAACTCAGTTTCTCTTTCCACAAAAGCTGCTAAGGTTTCCAAGTATTTTAGTTACAAAATCATTATTTATTATTAAAAGAAACCACACACAGGCAACATCCGCTCCACAATAGGACATACCCATGCACAAATACAAAGGCACACACACACACACACACGTCCACACAGATGCACCATTACAGATACCTTGCATAGACATGTAGATACAGCCGCACAGGGCACAGAGGCTGAAAGATTTCTAGAAGCAGGCGCTAGTGCTCAAATGGAGCAATGTCAAATGGATTATAATTATCGTTGTTTCAAGCATATCATTACTGCCTGATATCATGATCAAAGCAATCTGAATATTTTTCATTCCATCCGTAGTAATGGGCAAGCATTGACATCTGACAAATGCACAAAAGCTCTTTAGTTATATTTTGGAACCCTTAGTGGTGTCAACGTGCCTGTATCTCACTGAGATATTTACTTCTAAATGCATCCAGTGTTAAGCTGTAACCAAGGACAAAAAGAGCCACAGTACAATCCTTGCACCTCAATTAACAATGGAGTAAGTATTCTTTATGGCACAGTGCAAACTCATAACAGGTGCAAAAAGGGAAAATGAAGGACAGGTTGCCAAGGATATTAAAGCTAACAGCAGAAATTTTTAGAAATACATTAGAAACAAACTGAATAAAGAAAAGTCCCATTAGGGACTGATCCAGATGAAACCACAATGGAAAATGGAGAATAGAAAAGATGCTGACCTCTATAATCACTGCTTTGGGAAGCTAAATTATATAAAAATGGGATTGTTTAGTGTGATACCCCATGGCTAATCGGCCAGCTGTACGCTGAGGATGAAACTTGGCTTTAATGGATTACTTTGCAACATTGCTGACCGCTGGGTGGTTGATTGGTTATTGTTGACCAAAGCCATGCCAATACCTTTTAGAGTATTAGGCCACCACACATGGAATATGTGGCTCATGACAGAAGTCTTTGCATCTTGCTAGGGTGGCACAATAGCATAGTGGTTAGCCCAATGTTTTACATAGGTAAGAACAGCACTCAAATTCTCAAGCAAAACATGGGAGGACAACATAAGAATGGGAGATTCTTGTTTCAGGAGGGGCTGGGAATCTTCACAACCAATAGCTGAAACAGAGAAGAAATAGCAATCGAGGTGCATGCAAGAGATGCACTCGACTTCCGGCATACATCTCCAGGGAGCTCCAATACGTGCTCAGAGTCAATTCAGATGGATTTAAGTAATGTTTCTCAGCAAATGTGCCACAAGCCTCAAATATCCACATTATAGGCCCACAAAACAGTGTACATCATCCACAACTGTCTTTGACGCTCTTTAGTTTCATTTTGCCAGGAAATCCAACCTGACCAGATAGTGGATGAACATAAAGAGAGTAAGAACTTGGACTTGTGTCACGAGCTCAGATGCGGACATTGTAGCTGGGTAGTGGGATCAATGCATCATCATCATTATTTTGTGCTGTGTGGTTATCATTATCATCATTATTACGTGCCAGGTCATTTGACATCATCATTATGTGCTGTGTTGTATGATGCAGGTGATCATGGTCTATGACCTTAATTGCTCTTGGCAAATTTTTCTACGGAAATGGTTTGCCATTGCCTTCTTCTGGGTACTGTCTTTACAAGATGAGTGAACCCAGCCATTATCAATTCTCTAGAGATTGCCTGCCTGGCGTCAATGGTTACATAACTAGGACTTGTAAAATGCACCTGCTGCTCATATGACCATCCACCATCTGCTCCCATGGCTTCACATGATCCTAATCTGGAGGCTAAGCAGGTGCCACACCTTGTCCAAGGGTGACCTGCAGGCTAGCGGTGCAAAGGAGCGCCTTACACTTCCTATGGTAAAGGCATTAATCTACCCCACCACCTATGGGATCTATGCACCCACGGTATAAGGAAAAGAAGGCCAAGATACCATACTAACTTCAAGGAGGGCAAGATTGCAAACGAGTTGCAAAGATGGGGATGTTAAGGAGACAGCTTACAGAAGGAGGAGGATGGACATTTGATGGACTGGTAGACCTATCTGCAAACATGAGGCCAGTGTTAAGGAGTGAGTCTGGCACCATCCTTGTAAAGCAGCACACGACAGGCAGTCATCATACAGCTCACGCTGCAGCCAATGTAATTCATAGAAGCTATGAGAATGACACACTCATCCAGATTCTCAGCATGGCTGAAAGCTCACTTCCCCACCCATTCCCTCCATTCCGTAAATTATGGCGCTGCTGTGCACAATCTAGTTAAGAGCATTTGTGGCTCCACTCGCAGTCCAGTCAGTGGCCAGAACGCTCAGTGATCCCTGAGAAAGTAGCAATAGTGACAAATAGCATTCAATGCTGTAATACTGCTCGTACGTAGCATAACGACCAGAGTGAATCACTACTAGAAGTGCATGAATACCAAAAGTCCTAACATAAAGACCAGTATGTGTGAAAGCTGAATGCCATTTGGAAACAAACTGGCATTTAAGGTGCCTACACAGCAGCCAATATGCAGTTGGAAATTTACAACTTTGATTTCCAAAGGAAATGAATAAAATTACCAGACATACAAAGATACCTAAAATTAAGTTTAGTCTGAGATATTGCAATAGAGAAAATAAGGACATCACACTAGCATCAGATGAATGCACAGCTGGGTATTAAAATAAATAGTGGAGGAAATTGCCAATACATTCATCATAATTTTCCTAACAGTCACACTTTAAGAACTGCTGAACAGGAAATTTTCATCTATTTAACCAGCAAGGGGTAGAGATACTGTCATAGATGTGGCAAGTTTAACCTCAGTTTTGTTAAATTGCTCTTTTTTGTCTTTGCAAACAAAATAACTAAGTACTTAGACCATTGGCTCCCAACCTGGGGTCCACAGACCCGGTCGGTTACTGATAGAGGTCCATGGCAAAAAAAGGTTGGGAACCCCTGACTTAGACCAATATCAAAAGCATTCAGCATGGATTTGTGAAATGTACATCATGTCAGACTAACCTCAATGGTTTCCTGTGACTCTTCCAGTCTGATGGATATGCACCGTCTGCTGATTGTTTGTTTTATACGGACTTTTTAACGGAGCTACTTGATTAGTTTCCATGCAGGAGTAGTATTATTAGCAAATAAAACTGCAGGTAACCTTGTGACATGGGTTAATAAGTGACTGGAGAGTGACAAATATAAAATAAGAACAAGGTAGCCATTCTCTGAATGTTGGGATATAATATGAAGTATTCCATTGGGATTTGCATTGGACTGTAATGTTTTCCAGCAAATATATTAACGTCTTCCACTCGGAGGTGGGTGTCCAAATTTACAGATACTGCTTGAGAATTAGGCACCTTAAGTATAAATGGAAGCAGGAAGTTATCTAAAGGTTATAATGGTAAGAAATGACTGGTTGGGAAGAGCATCTGGTTTAAACATCCATGTTTCCATAGTCTGGAGCATCGGGAGAAAAAATCATCAGGATAATGGATTGGTGGACACTATCTTCTGCAGATAAGATTTCAAGAAGGAGAAAATTGTAAAGTGCTATGTTCAGTTCTTGACAGGGAAACTTCAGAAGGAATTACAGAAAATGACTTGGTATACATTCATCAGAAATAAAGCTTAGAGCATTAATTTATGATAACAGATTGGAAAAAACATGATAACATGATTTGTATTTCTTCAAACACAGAAAGTCGAGGAATAACCCAATTGAAGTTTATAAAAGTATTCAGTAAAGACGATACAATGGAAGCATTCCTTCTGTGGTGGGATATGAGGTGATACAGTGGCAGGTAGATTATTCAAAGCAAGGGATCAAGCTTATAATCAAGGATACAAGATAAAATTTCGAAGCCATCTCAAATTAAATTCAAGAAGTGTGGTACTATAGAATTGTGTTCTAGAGACAATTGCTTTGTATCATTAGGATTTTGTGGTTCGCATTCTTCGGTTGTACAACGTATTGACAAACTTACTTTACTTTATTTAGAAGACATGTTTTTACTGGTGGCTCTGCAGTGATAGACTTCCTTTTCTTTTTAATGTGCATATTACATATTTCAGTTTTATATATTTGGCAAGAACTTTTACAGATTTCAAAGACAGCCTGTGTTTCAGCAACATATCTTGCCAACTCAGTACTTCCGACCACTATCACAATGTGAATGTTATAGAAAAGGGGACTTGCTCCATTCATAATGGATAGCCCAGGGTTGCTTAGCCCCTTAGCACCCCTCTGCCAAAAGTTATTCTTTAGTGAGAATAAATGCTGGCCTTGTCAGTGAAGGAAACATTCTGAAAATAATAAATAAAATACGGCTCAAGAAATAGGGCCATTTATGCCTGTGCAGTCTTGCGAATGCATTCCCCATAGCATTGCAACCTACTCCTTTTTAAGCACTTATCCAATTCCCCATTGGAAGTTACTCTTGTATCTGTCTCACTGACTCTTCAGGCTGCGCATTCCAGATCGTAACTGTTTGCCAATGGCAAAGATTCTTCACTTCCTCTCAGGACTTTTTTTTTGGCAATTATCCTAAACTTTTCTCCTTCTGTTACAGTCCCTTCTCTCTGTGGAAACAATTCCTTCCAATCAAATCTATCAAATCCCACCACCACCCCCACCCCCGATCACAGTTGTAAACACATCAATTGTTCATTGAGAGAGAGAATATTCAGCCAGGAAATACTAAGATTTTACACAGTCAGTGGTACATTTCCTGAATGCAGTCTGACACCACTACCATCTCCTGCACTGTCAGAGTGAAACTACACACAGATATTAAATATGACTCAATCTTGTAGTAGTTTCTTTTTAATAAAAGCTAGAACTTCAGCTCAAAAACTTGTAATATTCTATGAAGCAATTCATGGCAATACAGATCAGCTGTTTAATTATTCAAAACTTCCAAACATTCCCAGTCCTCTCCAGCCTGAGAACAGCAGGTCAAATCAACTATGGACCTATTTCCACCCTTCCTTATTTCAAAGAAGTTAGCAAAAGTAATCGTGCACAACAGAAGTCATTGGCAAGGGAACAGAGGAAGATTTCCCAAATAGAAAGGCAACATTTAATTACAACACACAGCAAATTACACACTGAACACTTAGGTCAGTGATAAGGTCCTGACATTTGAGGATGACAGTCCTGAAATCTGAGCACTTCAGCATTATGCTACCTATCACCAGTGGAAGGCTGGAAGGCTGACAATCTGATGGTACTGTCAACTCAATTCATAATTAATATATATTTACTAAATTAATTACTGAAAAATCTGTGCCAGTGCTTGCTATAAAAACACTGGCGAAATTCATTGACTGCTGGCTCTGCTTACTCCTAATAACTGTGCTGTCAGTTTAATGAGAATGGTGAGTGGACCATGTTTGAGTTGCATGACAGACAAATTGCTCTGCTATACAGAATGATACAGGGAAGTTAAGAGAAGAAAAGAAATATGTCATTGTCTGGTGACAGCCACAATCGAGCCCTTGTCTTAGAAACTTTAGTCTCAATTCTTAAATACATGAAAGGATGGATGAAGAATGTTTGTGCTAATCCTTAAAATACTTTTTGGATTTCTGACCAAGGATCTATTTTCAAATATCAGCCCCGACTATTTCTTTAGAAGGATTAAAATGGTTTTGTTGCCACAGATAACAATGATAATTGTAGTGCTGTGTATTTTACAAGTTGGTACCTATAAAGTATTTTCTGGAGTTATAATGTGTAGAAATGCTTCGTAACTGAATAGTGCACGCAAAATCTGTAACAGAAAGTTTGAATATTCTAACTGGTTGCACACTATGTCGTATGGAGGAGCCACTGCACAGGATAGGAAAAAGATGCAGAAAGTTGAAAACTCAGCCAGCTCTAGAGTGGGCACCAGCCTCCTCAGCATCAAGGACATTTTGCAAATGTGATATCTCAAAAAGGCATCCATCCATCATTAAGGACCTCCATCACTCAAGGCATGCCCTCTTCTCAATTCTACCATCAAAGAGCAAGGTATAGGAACCTGAAGACACACACTCAACATTTTAGGAACAGCTTCCCCTCTGCCATCAGATTTATGAATGGACAACAAATCCAGGAACACTACCTCATTATATTTTTTTACTCTCCTTTTGCACTTATTTAATTTTATACATAGCTCTTATTGTGATTTATAGTTTTTTATGATGTACTGCACTGTACTGCTGTTGCAAAACAACAAATTTCATGACATAGTCAGTGATGTGAAACCTAATTCTGATATTCTAGTGTTCTGGTGCAATACAGAATATGATAATATTTATTCTCGTTTTAGTTCTTCTGCTTAGGCAGCCACTCAAGATTGGGAATTGACCCTGTTTTTTTGTGTTCTGAGATAGCTAGAGAGGTAAACTGCTTTACAAATGGGATAGACTGCTTCACAAGTGGGACAGGTGGGATGGATAGCTTGTGAGGTCGTGTGCATCTTCCAGAAAAAGGTGCATCCACCCTTCTCCTTCTTCAGTTGTCCTTCCTCGGCCAATCATGTTTCAGAGAGGGCGATTTGGAATCTTCTCAGCTCTCTTGAGATGATGGCAGTACGTCTTTCAGGACAATCACTGATTTTGCTCTCTGCAAGTGTCCGCACATTACAGGCTCCAAAATTCATATGCTTTTGTTTCATACCACAGTTTGATGATCCTAC
The DNA here is from genome assembly GCF_048418815.1 of Hemitrygon akajei. Taxonomy (NCBI): domain Eukaryota; kingdom Metazoa; phylum Chordata; class Chondrichthyes; order Myliobatiformes; family Dasyatidae; genus Hemitrygon; species Hemitrygon akajei. Next base: position 52,606,376 of record NC_133146.1, read on the forward strand.
TGGATGCGGTAATCCAGTCAGGAGTGAGGAGGCAGGCTATTTTTAGGGCACCTTTTCGAGCCCCTTCCCCATGCGGGATGAGCAGAGCAGGTCCTGAAAAAGGCTGCTCAATCATGGGTGCAGCTGTCGATAAGCTCTATCTGCCTCAGTCCAAGAGCAAGACAACTGTATCTAACACGTACTACCTATGTGCCAGGTTATGGCTGGGAGCTCTCAGGCTTCATTGTCTTGCTCCTGTCAGCGCTTCCTGATTGCCGCAGGGCCTTGTCCAAGTTGGGCGATCGGATTGCCAAACCAGAAGAAATGCCTCTGCGTTGTCAGGTCTTTTAATGTGGAGAGACTGATGCACAAGCAGCCACCACACGGTCTTTGACAGAGAGAAGGCCAGAATCAAATGGCACGGAGACCATGATTAGGGGCCCTCTTCTGCTGCAGCCTTCCACCGCCTTTGAAGCAGTTGTGGTGGTCCTCAGAGTTCCAAGATTCCGGAGACTTTAATTGACCACCATCTTCCACCTGCTCCACTGTTGAGATCTTGGTTAGAGCACACTTCATCTGGACTTTACCGCCATCGGTGACCCTACCAGGGTCTTAGCTCCAGAGGGCATCACTCTCAGGATCACACAAGCCTCTCCATCACAACAAATTGGCGGTACCCTGGAGAGGATCAATAAATGTCTCATGACCATGCACCTTAAACTTGCTAAGAACAAAATGGCTGCATTTGTAAGTGCCTAGACTCACCAGATGATGTTAAGGAAACCATATACGCCGAAAACCGCATACAATTAGATATTCCCAAACAAGATAAGGTAATTCTTCTTGGAGTCTTCAATCAAGAGTTGACAGGGACAGTGATTCCTGGAGAGGCACAATTGGGAAGGAAAGTGTTGACAACATCAACATCAATGGAGTGCTCTTACTCTCCAAATGTGCTGAACATGACCTGACAATCAGCAACACCCTGTTCCTCCAGAGAAATAAGGTGAAAACTTTGTGGATGCATCCCCATACAATGATTATGTCATTGTTCGGAGGGGGATCTCTGAGATGTGAAGAATACAAGACCAACGATCAGTGCTGATGATGGCTGGACAGACCATTGGCTCATTCGCTCACAAATGACCATCAAAATCATGCAGAAGAGTAGAGTGCAAAAGAAGCTGAACTGTCCCAGGTTCAACATCAAGAGTGTAAAAGACACAGTGAAGGTATTTCTCTAGGCTGTCCTTTCTGAAAGACAACCAAAGCAGTATCCAGAGGACATTGAAGTACACTAGACCACTCTGAAGACCACCATCCTTGATACTTGTAAAAACATTATTGGATACAAGACCAGGAAAAACAAAGATTGATTTGATGAAAATGACAATGAAATGGAAGAGCTAATCAATGACAAAATGATAGCTTTCTGTGCTTGGTAGAAGGACATCAATTGCAGGATAAAAAGAGAAGACCACTCCAAAGCTAAGGCTGTAGTCAGCAAAGAGCAAGGGAAATAAAGAATCAGTCATGGTCTGAGAGGGCACCAGTAATACAGCAGCTTACTGACTCTGGTGTGGGTACTATGAAGGGTTTCTTTATTGCCATCTAGGCACTGTATGGCCCAAAGCATCATGGCCTAAACCCCCTTCACTCCAAAGATATACGAAGGCTGCTGAAGGATAGTGATGCCATCAATCTTCAGTGGAAGGAACACTTTCAGGAGTTACTTAATCATAACACCAGTGTTGACATTGAGGTTATCAACCAGCTCCCACAATAACCCATGAAGGAGGACATAAGTAAGACTCTTAGTGTCAAAGGGATGCAGGTGGCTTGCAAGAAATTGAAGAACAACAATGCCACCGGGCCTGATGGAATTCCAGCAAAAATCCTTCAGAAAGGTGGCATTGAACTTTTGAATCACATTCATGATCTGCTTGTCAAGATCTGGGACCAGGGGAAGATTCCAGCTGAACTCTGTGTACCTCTTCAAAAAGGGTGACAAAGCTGACTGTGGAAATTATAGAGGTATCTCCCTACTCTCTACAACAAGAAAGGTACTCACCTGAATTTTATGTGACCGGATTTCATCTCTGGCAGTAGATCTCATGCCTGAGTCACAGTGTGGCTTCTGCCCAGTCAGAGGAACATTTGATGTGACTTTTGCAGCATGTCAATTGTAGGAGAAAGCCCAGGAACAAAATCTACCACTTTACATGGCCTTCATAGACCTTACAAAAGCATTTGACTCTGTAAATCATCCTGCCTATTGGTAGATACTGTCCAAAATCAGGGGCCCAGAGAAATACCTCAAGATCCTGCAGCTCTTACACAATGATATGAGTGCAACAGTCATCAGAAACAGTGACTCTGAAACAGCACCTTTTAAGGTTGAGACCGGGGTCAAACACAGGTGCATCATTGCCCCCACTCTGTTTGCCATTTTCACCACACAGGCCAAGACCTCCAACAAGGACAGAGAAGACAGATGGAGGGGCTCTTTAACCTTAACAGGTTCAAGGCAAAGGGCAAAGTGTCAACTACTTCCATCATGGAGCTCCAATATGTAGATGACAACGACATCATAGCTCACGCTGAGGAGGATCTGCAGTGCATAATGGATGCTTTTGCCGAAGCATACAGGCTCCTGGGAATTGATCTAAACATTAAGAAAACCCAAGTCCTGCACCAACCTGCTTCTGAGCAAGCTCCTAAACCTTCAACCATCAAAGTTGACAATATTGTTCTGGAGAACACATTATTTCCCATATCTTGGCAGCCTTCTGTCTTCAAGAGCCATCATTGACTTTGAAATGAATCACAGAACAGGCTGTGTGAGTGGAACTATTGCCAGGCTGTGAAGATCTTGAAGTTCTTGAAGATCAGAATATCTGGTCTATAAAGCTTGAGACCTCCCCTCCTTGCTATATGGAGCAGAGTCATGGACAACATTCAGCAGGCACATACAATCCCTAGAAAATTATCAAAGATGCCTCCAAAAGATTCTGAGAATTAGCTGGAAGAACAGGCATACTAACTCCAACATCCTGAAGGAAGCTGACATGAACTCCATAGACACAATCGTGTCTCAACACCAATTGTGATGGGTTGGCCACCTCATCCGTATGCCTGACTCCCGCCTCCCTAAACAACTCCTGTTTGGCCAACTCAAGGATGCAAACGCACTCCTGGAGGGCAGAAAAAGCAGTTCAAGGACAGTATCAAGACCCACCTGAGGAAGTGCCACTCCTCCTTAACGGATGGGAAAACCTAGCACAGGATAGGGAAAGCTGGAGAAGGACTGTCTATGAGGGGACTACACAGCTCAATGAATACCTCCACCATGCTGCTAAGATGAAGCAGCTTCAATGTAGGGAAAGATTGGGAAAGGCCCAACCAGCTATATCCACCACCACTTCAATGTTCTACATCGGCCAACACTGCAGTAGGACTTGTGGATCACGAATCAGCCTCCTCAGTCTTCTCAAGACCCACAAGTGACCAGATCAACTATCGGGAGAAGAAGCATACTCAACTACGTGTGATCGCCACTGATGATGATGATGCATCTTCCACTGCTTTCTCAGGACTTCTTTGTGTTCCTGGTGTTGGGCCTGAAGTTTTCTCAATACCATCTATATTGCTCCCCTTTCACTCAGAGTGGACATGGGCCAGAAGAGTTCCCAGGAGTCAATGAATTGTAACCTTGACATTGGTTGGAATAACTGTCAGTTTTATAACTGTGGACCAATCAAACCAACTGAATGTAACAAGGATCTCAGTGCTATGAACGCTGGCCTGAAAGAAGAGCTGAGAATGTTGTTCCAATGAATTTGAAAGATTATTTGCAAAGAGCATTGGTGGTATGCTCACGGTACCCTGAAGTGTCTGTGGTAGGTTGTCCAGGTCTCAGGAATATATAGGAGAACAGGGATCACTTCTGCCTAGCAGACTATGAGTTTTGATTTTCCAGCGCCCTTTACCTCTGCCAATCTGCTCCACTGCACCACATGGCTCTCTGTTTAGAAAATCACAGTAAGACCTTGGAAGTTATGGACCATTTCCTTCATCTTAGGAATAACCTCTCAACAAAGACATTAAAATAAAATTTGCTACCAAATTCAATGCACCAGCACAGCCTTTTACATTGACAAACAATGTCTCATACTGCACACTACTCAGGACTGCACCTAAGAGCAATACGATGAATTTACTGATCTAGATGACTTATCTAAAGAGCTAATAACAAAACTAGACTAGCCTGCATATCGAAGTGAAGACAGCAAACTGCTTTGTGTTGTTTCCTCTTTAGTTACTTCAGTTGTGATTTGTCACATAAAAAAAAAATAGTTTTATGCACAAGAATACAGGTGACTGGGCCCCTTGAGCTTGCCCTGACATTCAGTAAGATTAAAAAGGATCTAAACCAGGCTTTAATTCATTCTCAGTGCCAGCTACCCATAACCCTCAATCCTTCAATCTTCCAAAAATATATCTACCTTTGCATTAAATACTTCTAATAGTCTAGCCTTCATATTTTCTTGGGATAGGGAATTCCAGAGACCCTATACTGCCTGTGAGTGGAAATTTCTATACACCTTTGTTTCAAAGATCCAAAGTACATTTATTATCGAAGTATGTATACAGAATACAACTCTGAGATTTGTCCTCCCACAATCAGCCATGAAACAAAGAAACACCATGGAACCCATTCAAGAAAACGTCAGACACCCAACACACAATAATAAAGAAAAAATTGAGCAAAAAGTGAGTGAACAACACATGGAATGGCAAATATCAAAACAGGAACATTCAATTTTGTTCGGTCCATACCACACCGCTGGCCAAAATGACTGCAGGTCCATTCTTCACTGAAATGCCCCAGTCTGCACCAATCGCCCCAAACAAAAACCTCAAAAACAGCAAAAAGAGTAACTAAAATTCAGAACTATATGCAACATGAACCTCAAAGACCCCCGAATGAGTCCATAGCCTCACCGATCAATCCTGGCAATGTAGATCCCGAAACTCCTGCACTTTCCTCTGACAGCAGCTTTGTCTTAAATAACCTCTACAGAAAACATCCCATCATCTATCCTGACATACCTTGTTAGGATTTTCAAGTTTCAGTAAAGTCAGCCCTCATTCTTCTAAACTGCAAAGAATACAGACACAACCTGTTTACTCTTTCTTGAAAGGACAATCTATCATTCCAGGAGCTGGCCTGGTGAATTTATTTAAAACTGCTTTCTATGTTGCTATATCCTTTTGAAGGTAGGGGGGCAAAACTGTGCAGTAATCCAGGTGTGGCCTTACCACACCCTGTATAATTATGATATTAAACTGCAATTAAGGCCAATATGCCATTTGTTCATTTCAATACCTGCCTTATTTGCCTGCTAACCTGTTGTGATTCACGCACAAGAACACATAAATCCCTCTGTTCTTCCCACATTGTCATTTTCATCTAGGTAATAATCTGCCTTTTAATTTATCTGATTGAAGTTCATGTCTCCACACTTCCCCATATTATGCCAAATTGTCACCCGTTCACATAATCCATGGTTATATCTTGTTGCAAGCCACTTAATAATTGCTTTGTTTGCTCCTTTCATAGAGACACACCCAAGAGTTCTCCAGAACAATGTACGTAAACCTGCTCCAGTATCAACACTGATCATTACAGTCATGTTTAGTTGCTGAGCTCCTATATCTTTGTAGATCCATATAGATTTTTGCAATTGCATTAATGAGTAATATCTGACAACAAGTATTCTCTCCACCCCATCTGGGCCATGCCCTCTTTTTGTAGCTACCAACTGGACACAAGTTGCAGAAGCCTGAAGTCCCACAGATCCAGCTTCAACAACAACTTCAAACATTTGATTCTTGAATCAACCTGCATAATCCTAATCACTACCTCAGGATGACAACAACCATGGCCACTTAGCACCATAATGGACTTCCTTTACTCAAATTGTGATTTTTCTCATCTAATTTTGTACAGTTAATGTTAGGATAATGACTATAAGTGAGTCCATGGTTTTGTAAGCTAGTGCTTTCAAGCTCCACAACTTATGTTCTCGGTGTTGATTATATATTTATTATTTTTTTTATTTTTTTGTATTTGCACAATTTTGTTGTCTTCTGTCCATTGGTTGTTTGTCTTCATTTGTGTACAGTTTTTCATTGATCCTATTATGTTTCCTTGTCTCTTCTGTGAATGTCCACAAGAAAATGTATCTCAGGATTATATATGGTGACATACATTTACTTAGATAATAAATTTATGATAATTAATTCATGTTTTTTTCTTGTGAATGCTGTATATCTGATGGTATGTGTGATTGCAATGTTGTTGCAAGTAAGTTTTTCATGGCACCTGTGCATAAATGTACTTGTGCAAATGACAATATAAAGGACCTTGGGGTCTCAAACCAATGAGATATGAACATAATAGATCTACACCATTCTGGTTTCCTCAATGTGGCTGCAGATAGCAATGACAGCATGCTTTACTTCACTTCTAAAGTTGAGTTCAGTTTCAGCACTGCAGTACAATGTACTACTGACTGTTTTGTGTTTCAAACACAGGATGGATATTAGTCTTTATCAAAATGATTGATAGAATGGCCATTCCATTACTAACAATGTTTACCAATAATCTGAAGCAGATGATCTGGTTAAGCAACTTTAGAATTTTAGTGTGGAAACAGATCATTTGGCCCACAGTGTCCATGCTGAGCAGAGGCACCTTTCCATATTAATCCCATCATCCAGCACTTGAACCATAGCCCATAATGCCTTGGTGATTAAGAGTTTATTTTGACACTTCTTAAATGTTGCTCACAACTCTGTTTCCACCACTCTCTTAGGCAGTGTGTTCAAATATTAATTCTCTGGATGAAAAAGATCACCTCAGGCCCCTCTAAATCTCTTAACCCTTGCCTTAAAATCAAAGACAGAGTCCTCATGAAGGATTTCAGCCCAAAATGTCGACTGTACATTTTTTCCATAGATACTGCCTGGCCTGCTGAGCTCCTCCAGCATTCTGTGTGTGTTGCTCAGATTTCCAGCATCTGCAGATTTTCTCTTGTTTGTGACATGGTTTTATTTACTTCTTGTAAGGAAAACAGCTCCCTTCATAATTATATATCTACATACATACTTTGATAATAAATGTACTTTGAATGCACACACACACACACCCACACACATACTCCTAGCTTCTCCAGCAATTTCACATCCCTCCTACTGTGTTGTGACCAGATATGAATACAATAATCTCGTTGAGGTCTGACCAGATTTCTATGAATATAGTATATAACCTCTCTGCTCTTGTATTCAATGGCCAGCTTGAGAAGGTTATTCCATATGCCTTCTTAATCACATTATCTAGCTGTAATGCCACCTGAGAGGTTACCTCAAATAAAAACAGAAAACACTTGACACACTTAATAGGTCAGACAGCATCTGCAGAAAGAGAAACTGAGTTAAAGCTTCAGACTGAAGACCCTTTCTCCATTCTTGTAGGTCTTCATCAACTTCACTGTTTTGATTCTGTAATAGTTATTATTCTATGGATTTATTGAGTATGCTGGCAAGACAATGAATCTCTGAGCTGTATATGGTTCATATATGCACCTTGATAATAAATATATTTTGAATTTTGAACTTTGCTGCTTCTTTTCGTGTTTGCTGTGTGCCATTACCCTTTACATATATGTGGTATAAATTCACTCTTAGCTGGTCAGCTCAAATGAGCTCTGCATGTACTTCCTCTTATAAAACATGTTATATGTGTGTGACTGAGGGCAGACATTTGATCCCCAAAACTGCAACATTTAATTTCAAACTGAAACATGTTTTATTTTCACTGAAATGAAGTAGAGCACCATCTGCTGTTCATGCAGCCGGAAGCAGGAACTGAAGACAACCAATATCACATCTGTTTTTGTAGTTAAGATGTCCAAAAATTAGTAGGTTAATTGGCTAAATGGGTATAATAGGGCAGCGTGCGCTCTTTGGACCAGAAGGGCTCGTTACCATGAGGATTCGCATATAAAAATAAAGATGAACCAATCAAAACTGAAAATGCTAATAACGGTCAGTTTAGGCAGCGTTTCTGCAAAGAGGACAGAGCTAACACTTCACACCAGAGAATCCTCCTCAGAGCTCTGAAGAGGAATTCTCTCAGTTTAGGCTTCCATCCTTGTTTCAGTGTGAATAAAAAACAAAGGTTAGAACCAAGACAACAAACTGAAATGAAGAGAACAACTTTTCCAGCATTTCATACGTAACGCCAGACACTGTCAAACTGAATAAGGGAGGTCCATTAAAAAAAAACAATGAAATGGCCATGTTAATGGCCTCAATACTTAGCCACACTGTGCCAATTTCTGCCCACTAGAAATGTCCAATTATTCCAATATTGGAGACTCATGCACAAGCAATTCTTGCAGCGCAAGCTGTGCCACTCACCAAAGTTCAAAGTAAATTTATCATTAATGTACATTTATGTAACCACATACAACCCTGTGACTTATTTTCTTGTGGGCAATCACAGTTAATATAGGAAACACAATAGAATCAATGAAAGACTGCACCTAGTGGGACAGACAAATAATCAATGTGCAAAAGACAACAAACTGTGCAAATACAAAAAAAACCAGAAGTAATCATAATAATAAGTCAATAACTAATAACAATTGAGAATTTGAGATGAAGAATCATTGAAAGTGAGTCCATAGGTTGTGGGAACTTTTCAATGATGGGGCAAGTGCAGTTATCTCCTTTGGTTCCAGAGTGTGACAGCTGCGGAGTAGTAACAGTTCCTGAACCTGGAGGTGAGAGTCCTGAGTGCACTGCACCTTCCTCATGATGGCAGCGGTGAGAAGAAAGCATGGCCTGGATGATGGGGGTCCTTGATGACGGATGCTGCTTTCCTGCAACAGTGCTTCATGGGGATGTGCTCAGTGGTGAGGAGCACTTTATCCATTATGGACTGGGTCATACCCACTATTTTCTTGAAGGATTTTCTGTTCAAGGACATTGGTGTCTCCATACCAGGCCATGGTGCAACCATTCAATATGGTACTCTCCACTACATATCTGTAGAAGTTAGTCAAAGTTTTAGATTACTTGCCAAATATTTGCAAACAGGCTGAGTTCTTCCTCGTTCTGGCTGCTGTAACCTCAGAAGGAAAGCTGTAGGTCATTAAATAACCTGTTTGGAGGTTAGACCTCTTTGTTAGAGGTTAATGTGGCCAGGCAGTGTTGAACTCAACGTAGGAAGCCTTAGAGACTTCAGCTCTGGATTTTTCCCTTGGGGTTTACTTCCAAAGCCTTCTCCATGAGTGGGTATAGCCACAGGGCATTGGAGGTTTGAGATCAGAAATTTCCTGCTCCTAGATGAGCTGCCAACCATGGCTGATGAGTCTTATGAGCCCGAAGCTATTGGTTTTAAGGTGTCAGAAGCCCACAATTGCCCCTTCTCCTGTCAGTAGAAACAGTTCCGCTGGGCTTAGTAGCTAAGCCACACGTGAAGGCCAGGAGCTGGACTTGGTTGTCAGAGGCTATTTGAGGTGCACATCATTGTGAGCATCTAATAGGTAGTGGGAGCTTGTCCCAATTACCACCCCTGCCTATAACATCCTTAAGAAAACCTTAAGCAAAAGTATTAGATGTATATATATATATATATATATATAGATAATAGATAGCTAGGGTGCCTAAGACTTTTGCACAGTACTGCAGTAATTTTATGTAGTGCACTGCACTCATGCAGCAAAGAAAAAACAAATTTCATGACATATGTGAGTGATGATAAACCTGATTCTGATATGGGTCTGTATTGTGGACTGAGAGTGAGAAGAGGGCAGGAAGAGGGGAATCATGGTTGGGAAATGGGGAAGGAAGTGGGACACACCAGAGAGATATTCTGTAATTGGTGCTGAAATAAATGACCAGCCATGATTTTAACGATCAGCAGAACAAACACAGAAGGATGATTGGTCCACTCCTATTGATTGGCTGCATCGCAGCCTGGTATGGAAACACCAATGGCTTTGAATGGAAAATCAAATTAAAAAGTGTGGATTCAGCCCAGTACATCATGGCTAAAGCCCTCCCAAGCACGGAGCACATCTACATGAAACACTGTCATAGGAAAGCAGCATCCATCATCAGAGATCGTCGCCACCCAGGTTATGCACCCTTCTTTCTGCTGCATCAGGTAGAAGGTACAGGGGCCTCAGGGTTTGCACCAGCAAGTTCAAGACAGTTACTACCACTCAACCATCAAGCTCTCAAACAAAAGGGGAGAACTTCACTCACTTCCCGCATCATTGAAATGATCCCGCAACCAATTGTCTCACTTCTAGGACTCTTTATCCCATTATCTCATGTTCTCATTATTTATTGTTATTTATTTATATTTGCATTTGCACATGTTGTTGTCTTCCGTAATCCAGTTGACCATTCATTGATCCTGTTATGGTTATAATGCTGTAACAAATTCTATCAGTTTGCTGAGTATGCCTACAAAATGATGAACCTCAGGGTTATATATGGGAGATAGAATGGGTGTCATCATTGATTCCCACTCTGACCTCTCTATCCTCATCCTCATCTACTGGACCAATGAACTTTAATGTAGCCTCAAGGAAATAGATCTCTATTTTCTTTAATTAAGTACATTATACACTTCCACACTCAAGTGTTCATCAATTTCCATATGACCACACTCTTCACATTTAAACCATAAGATATAGAAGCAGAAGTAGGCCATTCAGCCCATCAAGTCTCCTGCACTATTCAAACATGGGCTAATCCAATTCTTTCAGTCATCCCCACTACCCCATACCTTTGATGCCCTAGCTAATCAAGAACCTATCTATCTCTGCCTTAAATACACCCAATGACTTGGCCTCCACAGCTGCTCATGGTAACAAATTCCACAGATTTACTACCCTCTGACTAAAGTAATTTCTCCACATCTCAGTTCTAAAAGGATGTTCTTCAGTCCGAGAATCCCCGATCACAGGAAATAATTTTGCCATATCTAATCTGTTCAGGCCTTTTAACATTCAGAATGTTTCTATGGGATCCCCCCTCATTTTCCATGTACTCCAGGGAATACAGCCCAAGGGCTGCCAGATGTTCCTCGTATGGTAATCTTTCATTCCTGGAATCATTCTCGTGAATCTTCTCTGAACCCTCTCTAAAATCCTTTCTAAAATAAAGAGCCCAAAACTGCACACAGTACTCCAAGTGTGGTCTCAGGAGTGCTTTATAGAGCTTCAACATCACATCCCTGCTCTTATATTCTATACCTCTAGAAATGAATGCCAACGTTGCATTCGCCTTCTTCACAACTGACTCAACCTGGAGGTTAACCTTTAGGGTATATTGCACAAGGACTCCCAAGACTCTTTGCATCTCTGCATTTTGAATTCTCTCCCGATCTGAATATTAATCTGCCTGTTTATTTCTTCCACCAAAGTGCATGACCATACACTTTCCAACATTGTATTTCATTTGCCACTTCTTTTCTCATTCCTCTAAATGATCTAAGTCTCTCTGCTTTCCTCAACACTACCCGCTCCTCCACCTATCCGCGTATCATTGGCACATTTACATATCTTTTGGACATGAAAGAAGAAATAGAAATAGCCATTGACCAATCATCCTTTTATGATTGTTCTACTGATCATTAAGATGATGACTGGTCATTTATTTCAGCACCAATTTCCTGCACTAATCCTAGATGCTTCATTCTTTTAGTATCTAAAAATGTTTAGAACACTGACATTTTGAGAATGAGTTTCACAGCCCTCTTTAGCTGAAAATGCCAAGGATTTATTACCTTTCATCGGTATGAGAGATTCTTTATTTGAAGAACTTCCAACCACCCCACTCTACATTCCCAATTATCTCTCATGATTCTTGCTTCAACACTTATTTGTAACTTCAACTCAAATCTTTCAAGCTTTGATGAAAAATTAACAACCTGCATTATGAACCCAGTTTATATCTACGCAGATTGAAGGCATTGAGCACTTCTGGCATTTTTGCTTTGTTCCAGTTTCTAAAAATCTTCAACTTTGTTTGTTTACTCTTTTAAACAGTAATGCAAGATAAACCCCCAAAAGCACCATGACTTCTGATTGCACGGATGAGAATCTTCTATTATGAGCCAGAATTCTGAGACAATGCTATGGTTCAATGTATAAAATAAAGACGCTGAATGGGCCAGGTAAATGGAAGCAGAGACCTGACCAAGTGCAGTATTACAAGCAGTCAGTCGGTAGTATATATGGGTGAAGATTCCGTCATTGATAAATTTTGAAGAACCTCATTTCATTTGATTGAGTGCCTCTTTAAGTGACTTCTTATAGATGATTAAGTTATGAGGTATAATTTTGTGAATCAGTGAAAACTTTTTACTGACATACATGGAGTGGTAGTTTTGCTGGTGTGTTTCCTTGACAACATAATAATAGAATGAAGGCCTGAGGACTTTTTGGGTGGGTCAAAATTCTGTCAACTTAAGAGGAACGTTGTATAGAATAACAATAACATACCATGTTATGGTTTTGTCAACCTTTCCCAATGCTGTAATGAGGTACCTTACAATGTTAAAGGCCTGTATAAATGACATTGATTCTGAAAAATCTAATCATTGTTTCATTTTGAATATACATAACTCAGACTTTTCACAAAGTTGCAGGCTGGTTGTCATTCATCATGAAGTTTGTAAACAACAGCTGGGATTGTTGTAATATTGGATTTGCATTGCATGACATATAATTGACTAATATTTTTAAACAATTCTCAAATTATTATACAAAGAGGAAGAAATGGCTTAAGAATGGTAGTGACATGAAAAAATCATGTCTGGCTTTTGTCTAATTGATTGCATTAATCAAAATGCTTAATCAAAACTTATACAATCATATTTCATTAATCCTATTTTGCTTTCTTTTGGTTGGTTTAGTGCATCCTTTTACAAAATACTAGCTTTCACAAGGTCGGTGCAGGCAGCTGGCAAAGTATGAAATTAAAGGGTGTGGTAATATATTATAATTTGCGGTTGGAATATTGTAAGCAAGTTTGGGTCTTGTCTCTAAAGAAACATTTGAAGGCCCTGAGAGAATTCAGAGGATCACAGTCATGACCCTAAAAATGAAAGGCTAAATGTATGAGGAGCCTCTGGGCCTAAATTTGATGAATTGAAATCTACCAAATACAGAATGGCTTGGATAAGTGGACACAGAGAGAATGTATCCATTGGTAGAAGAGTCGAAGATAAGACAATTATATCTTACAATTTATATATAATTGAATGTGTATGGTTGATAGTTGTTCTCCACACCATCAGGAGTCAAGGTACTTTTGAGGGTTTTGTGTTTATTCTTCAGCAGATGCCATTTCAGCTGACCTCTGTAAGAAAGTTTGCAATATGTAGCCTTAACAGGCTTGAAGCAAATAAGAAAATTCCCAAATAGGCAAAATTACTCTTCCACCTTTTTGCACGCTAAAATATAAAATGCTGACAACATCGTTCTCTAAGTCAGGTAGAACTGAAAATAAACTCTTCCTCAAAAAAAGCATGTATGGCAAGATAGTAAGTCTGTGTTTTGGCAAAATAGAAATAAGGAAAGGAAGATGGTCAAAATAGACTTGATTGTACCATATGATTCCAAAATCATGAGGGGAATATTGCAGAATATTGCAGAACTTTCATATACTTTTGCCTCAGGTGACCCAAATGATAGAAATTAAAAAAGGACCATTCAAATTTAGTGGGGTAACAGCCTCTACATAGAGATTAATGGGAACCTTGCTATAATTGGAGGAATCCAGTGATTAAAAAAATAAGGTATTGGTGATTTTCTTGAAGAATCACTCAAATCAAAGTTGAAGTTTAATTCAGAGTTAAGAAAACCCAACAAGATCATGGCTGAGTATGGAGCCAAATTGAGGAAGTTATCACAGGCAATACATCCTCACTCGCAAAGTTAGATAAATATTTGAAACCAATGGTGACCAGATTGAGAAGTTGTTATCATCAGAAGTGAGTCTGAGCTTCGATGCAAACATAAAATTGTACAAGAGTAGATAAAACTGACGAGTTAAAACAAGTGCTACTTACACACGAGATTGGCTGCTTCATGTACATGCAGTGTCAATACACTGAACAAAACTGAACATTATTTTAAAGAAGTAAATTGAAGCCTTTACTATTGTGGAGGGCAAGGGGCACTTGGTGCACTTTTACATTTGTAAACCAGACTAACTATGCAGCTGGGTGGTCGGAAATCATGATTTAAAAAGACACATCTATAGCATATCTAAGAAGCTTGGACAGGTGAAAGCACTGAAGTAGATGGAATTTTTGATTTGATATTGGAATGCTCAAAACTCTAACCCTAATCTTAGCACTAGCAAGTGTTCCAATCTCTGGATCAAACTTTTGGGGAAAAGTTTGTCTTAAAGAAATTCCCTCTGGATTGGCAAGGTAGGGGGATGTGAATAGATTTTCAGAGATGACCTGGGCATGTTGAAAGTCACCCAGGATTCTTCAAGAAAAGTCAGTTTCTTATGCAGTGAAGGCAAAAATTGAGGAAGTACTTATAGTTTTCTCGGGCAGGTAATAATTGAATCTGCTAGAGAGTCAGAATGGGATCAGGATTTGTGGAGATAACAAACTGATAATTCAGTTTCATCCCAGGAATAGTATCCAATTCCTAGAGGGCAGCAGTTTACTAGATTGGATGAGAGTTGACGGTCATTCATATCATAAGAACATAAGAACATAAGAAACAGGAGCAGGAGTAGGCCATCCGGCCCATCGAGCCTGCCCCGCCATTCAATAAGATCATGGCTGATCTGGCCATGGACTCATCTTCACCTACCTGCTTTTTCCCCAGAACTCTTAATTCCCCTAGTATGAAAAAATCGATCCAATTTATCTTAAATATATTTACTGAGGTAGCCTCCACTGCTTCATTGGGCAGAGAATTCCATGGATTCACCACTCTGGGAAAAGCAGTTCCTCCTCAACTCCATCCTAAATCTACTCCCTCGAGTCCCGAGGCTACGTCCCCTAGTTTGTCTCACCAACTTGTGGAAACAACTTTCCTGCCTCTATCTTATCTACCTCTTTCAGAATTTTATGTTTCTATAAGATCTCCTCTTATCCTTCTAAATTACACAGCATACACACACTTATATACCTGCTTGTTAATGGAAACATTTAATCATGTGGTAGCATCCCTGTGCATAAAAGCATGCAGACATGGTCAAGAAGTTCAGTTGTTGTTCAGACCGAACAACAGAGATGAGACTTTGACTGTGGAATGATTTCTGGTGCCAGATGGGGAGGTTTGAGTATCTCAGAAACGATTACTCTCCTGGGATTTTCATGCACAACAGTTTCTACAGTTTACAGAGAAAGGTGTCAAAACTTTTTTTAAAAATCCAGCGATTGGCAGTTCTGTGGATGAAAATGCCTTTTTAATGAGAGAGGTCAGAGGAGAATGGCCAGACTGGTTCAAAGAGACAGGAAAGATGCAGAAACTCAAATAACCACACGTTACAACAGCGGTGTGCAGAAGAGCATCTGTGAACACATCGAACATTGAAGTGGACGGGCTACAGCAGGAGAAGGCGATGAACATACACAAGTGATCATAAGCCTGATTCAGAGTTCCAAAAACTGCTGGAGGAGCTCAGGTGGTCAGGCAGCATCTATGGAAAGGAATAAACGGTTGATGTTTTGCCCCGAGCCTTCAGGACTTCGGATGATTTGGATCTCCAGCATCCATTGTATGTGATGAATTTATCTGAATAAAGAGTTGGGACCTGCAGCCGTACAAAACATGGGTCAGACTGTACTCGGGGTTTGCCACACCATAGGATGTGACAACACCTGAAAGAGTATACGAAAGGTTCACCAGGAAGCCACCTGGAATGGAGGGAAGTTGTGGAAGGACAGATGAATGCATTTGCAGCACTAAAGTGAGAAAGAGACTTTGAGAGCAGCCCAAAAAGAACTGGTATGGCACCGTAGCATAGCGGTTATCACAATGCTCTACTGTACCGGCGACCCGGGTTCAATTCCCACCGCCTCCCGTAAGGAGTCTGTACGTTCTCCCTGTGACAGCGGGCTTCCTCTGGGTGCTCCGGTTTCCTCCCACACCCGAAAGGTAGACAGGTTAGGGTTAGTGAGCTGCACGGGAAGCACAGTGATACTTAACGGGCTACCCCCAGCACATCTGCGGACACATAAACGACACTTTTCACTGAATGCCTCTATGTACAAAGTTAAATATACCTGAATCTTAATCAGAATATCGTCCTAGGTGACAGCCCGCCACTGCCTCACGGACGGGTAAACGGCAAAGCCTGGAGAGACAGGGACAACATGCCAATGGGCAGAACATCGCCAGAGCCTGCACCCCTTACCTGGATGGCTTCTGTAGGCTCCAGGAGAGTTGTCTAGAATGACGATGCTGGAAAGGTCACCGTGCACCACAGAGAGGTCTTTAATGTAGCTACCCAACTCCAGTGTACAGTGCTGTGCCGAACATGACTTATAACTCAGATCTTCTGAACCCAGCAACGTCAGTGTAAATTTTCTCTGTATTCTTTCAATCTTATTTACATCTTTCCTGTAGGTAGGTGACCCAAACTAGGTAGGTGACCAAAAGGTGACCACATGATAGTCTAAACTAGGCCTCACCAATGTTTTGTACAACTTCAACATAACATACTATCTTTCAGATGTATGAAGGCCAATTTGCCAAAAGCTTTCTTTATGACCCTGTCTACCTGTGATGCCTCTTTCAGTAAATGATGGACCTGTATCCATTCCCACTTTTTAAAATTTGTTGTTCGTTCACTTAGTAAAAACTGAGGAAGTACTTAATAAAAATACAAATGTCTTCATGAGCTTTGGTGTTTGTGATGTTATGAGGTGGTAAAGGTCATTTTGTACACAGGGCTCTTTCTTCCTCAGACTGACCTGTCCTGAATTCCAGATTAGTTTTCTCATTTGTCATTTTTATTTGTTAATTTTTATTTCACAATTCAGCCCTGTAGCAGGTCTTTCCAGTTCACCCAGCCCATGCCACCCAATTACACTCATGTGACCAATTAACCTTCTAACAGGTAGGCCTTTTGGACTGTGGGAGCACCCAGGGGACACAGCACTGTATTTGTCAACGTGGAGGGGAGAGCACATCTGTAAATCTGGCGGGAGCAAAGGATGTTGGGAATGCTGAGGGAGGGGTGTCAGAGGAGTGCAGGGCCAGGGGTCAGCACGGTCCAGTTACCCAGCTCTGATACGCCACACAAGGTCTTTGATTTATTGATAATGTCTCTGGTGCTTCCCCTTTTCCCAACCGTGATTCCTGTCTCCCTGCCCCCTTCCCACTCCCAGTCCACACTAGAGACAGGTTATCATCAGTCACACGTCATGAAATTAGCTTTTGTTTTGTGGCAGCGGTACAGTAAAATTACTGCAGTACTGTACACAGCAGCAAGTAAGAGTTTATGAAGCCCTTGCAATTACCTGGCTCTCTGCATTTCTGTACGGGGCTGTGACAACAACCTCGGGAGGGAGAGGCGGTTTGCTGGGCCTCTCTCTGCCCTGACTGATCGTCTTCCCTACTCCTGCCCGTAGGTCAGTCAGTGGTATGAATTGGTGGTCTTCACGGCCAGCATGGAAATTTATGGCTCTGCCGTGGCTGACAAGTTGGATAATAACAGAGGGATTCTAAAGCGAAGGTATTACAGACAGGTAAGGACACAACTCCACATGTTTCTGGGGTGGGGTTGCCACAAGACATTCAGACCATAAAACATTGCAGCAAGATTACACCATTCGGCCACACACAGAAAAACACACACACACACACACACACACACACACACACACACACACACACACACACACACACACACACACACACACACAGAAAAACACATGCACACACGCAGGCACACACACGCACACAGAAAAACACATGCACACACGCACACACACAGGCACACACGCACGCGCGCGCGCACACACACACACACACACACAGAAAAACACATGCACACACGCTCTACTATCTGAAAAGTTAAAGGACATTCAAGACAATATAGAAGACTCTGAGAAACTTCTATAGATGTACAGGGTAAAGCATTCAGGCCGGTTGCATCATGGCCTGGTGTGGAATCTCCAATGCAGAGGAATGCAAGAAGCTACAAAGAGTAAAGGACTCAGCCAGCCCTAACACAGGTACAGGTCTCCCCATCGTCGAGGATATTTACAAAAAGCAATGTCTCAGGAAGGCAGCATTCATCTTCAAGGATGCCCACCACCCAGGCCAAGCCCTCTTCGCAACAATCTATCAGGCAAGAAGGTACAGGAGGCTGAAGAACCGCATCTCAACAAGAGCCTCTTGCCCTGCTCCAACAGGTTCTTGAACTGAGCTGAGAAATTCTAACACAACAGCAGAGTATATTTCTTTTTCTTTCTCTCAATTTGGCATTAGTGTTGTATTTATTTTGTTGTTTGTTTTTGGACATTTGCAAATCCTGTATAATTTACAATAATTTAAATTGATGTTAACATATTTTTGTTGTGTTTGTAATGCATGGTACTGCTGCTACATAAAGCTATTTTCCATGGCATTTATACCCTACATGACAAAACAAATGTGAAATTGAACTTGAACTACTGAACAGAAACCTGATGCAAAATGAAAATGATTGTTTTATGACAATTATCCTAGCAACAGAACTTTTGAAAATTGATAGAGAGCCATGCATTTTTAGTGGACATTAAGAGCTAGACTCCCCCTTGAAGTCAAAATGGTTAAGGTCCATGTGATTAAAATACTGATTTTTGGAAATCACTGTTATACAAGCATAGAATCTATGTAATGCTGTGACTTTGGAGTTACTTGAGAGAGAGAGGCTCCCCGACCCAACATTACTGCACATTTTTATATGTTAAAGAACAATGGTAACAGGATCATTTCTATAGTTACAATGCATTCATATTGCTTTTTTTGAGTTACATATAAATTTTCATACACCTATATCTTCACACCAACACACTGAAAATAAAGGTTAATTACCGTTTTTCTGAGCTGCGTTCATGCACATGCAGATATTTCAGGTTAATTAAAGAAATAAAACGGAAATAGAAACTTGGAACATTGAGTAGTTGAGGCTGTATCTTTCCACAGACATTATCATACCTG
This sequence comes from Hemitrygon akajei, assembly GCF_048418815.1. Lineage (NCBI taxonomy): Eukaryota > Metazoa > Chordata > Chondrichthyes > Myliobatiformes > Dasyatidae > Hemitrygon > Hemitrygon akajei. The sequence continues at coordinate 52,625,626 of NC_133146.1, forward strand.
CTGGGTGCTTCCAGAGTTTTATGTTTTATTTTCAATATTAGCGTAGTTACTTTTCTTTTTGGTTTTCAGCAATGCAAGAGAAAACTTGTTGGTTATTGTTTCATAACCTAAAATACTTTGCATTAAGTTGTACAACTTATGAAACAAGTATACCAACTAACTGAATAATAATTAATTTAAAAGAAAGTCCTTCTTGTGGTTTTACATGGAATACTGTGACATTAGCCTGTGGGGTTTTGCTAACAATAAGTTCATGCATTCTCATTCCTAGCCATTGTTTATTGACATCTACACAATAGAGTTCATGGGCTTCTTCAACTGTAGGAAAAGCAAAAGTTTCACCCTTTCTGCCAATCAGTTGTAGAGCAGTAACAGAAAAACCTGAAAAATACTGTCCTCCAGGCAGACTTCGTAGTGTTCAGAGACTTTTAGTTAAAAAAAGGTAAGGTGTAGCTTTTTGTTCTCGAGTGATAAGGTGCTTCAATGTACTAATCTTCTTGTGCACCTTTGGGATCAAGAAAAACATGTTTGCACCCTGATTTTGTGTGTTCTTAGGTGATCTGTGAGGACATGAAGTGAAATGCAGATTCTTCCTTAGATAAAGACACTTGAGAGGATAGTTTGTGAGGAGATCTGTTCTTTCTGCCAATTAAGCAGTACTTCTGTTGTTCTTCACGCATGAACTTGAGGCTTTCAATGCTAACCTAAATGCTCCTTCTACCCTGAGAGGTCTTGGGTCAGAGATTCCCAAGAGTTACTGGGCATTTACCAGTTTTTTCAAGGAACCTTTGAAACTTTTCTTTTCCCAGACATTCTGTTCCCTTCCATTTCCTCTATTGTTTGTTTAGGCTGCGTGCAGAATAGGTAGGTGAAGTCTGATCAATGCAATCTCTGATAAGGTTATGCTAGGATAATGCTGGGGATAAACTATAAGCAGGATCACCTGGTTGATGTGTTTATGGATGCAGGGAGAACAGAGTTCGTAAGAGCTATAAGTTGATGGCAGCTAGTGAGGGAGAACATTGTAAGAATTGCAAAATACAGATGTAACAACATGCTGGTTGGTCCAATTGTGCTAATGGGAAGAGGAAAACTGAGACATTATCACTAGAGGACCTACTGCATTCTCAGAAAAACAGAGCAAGTGAGAATCCTGAAGTTAATGGCTTTGAGACTAGAAGACTGCAATATGCAGCTGCAAAATGAGTTGCTCTTCATCAAGTCCATGTTGGACCTCATGACTGAACAAGAGTCCTTAGAATTAACTATCAAAGAGAATGAGTCAGAGAATTCAGATGACAGTCAATACAGAATTAAAGGTCACCACTATGTTTTGTTTCTTCATTTAGTATATGTGAAACGCTATTGCAGTATTCGTCATCAGAGATCCTCACCACCCAGTGAGCACTCTTTGCTCACTGCTGTCATTAGATAGAAGGTACAAGAGCATAAGGACGTGCACCAAGCAAAAAGGTCTCCTGTTGCAGCACTGATGGCAGTGAAGAATAAAACAGTACCTTTGAGATAAAGTGAGTCACTGTCATTACAGACAAGACATGCCATGTATGGATCTCGGATTGTGATGAGAAAAGTGCTTTGACAAACACATGATACTTTGAGCATCCCCATTCATAAGATCATAAGACCATAAGACAAAGGAGCAGAATTAGGCCATTTGGCCCATCAAGTCTGCTCCACCATTTCATCATGGCTGATCCAATTTTCCTCTCAACCCCGTATCCCTTCAAGCCCTGACCAATCAAGAATCTATCAACCTCTGCATTAAATATACATAAAAACTTGGCCTCCACAGCTGCCCATGGCAATGAATTCCACAGATTCACTACTCTCTGATTTCAGCATTTGCTTTGATTACATCTATTTTGTTTAACATGGTTGCTATGTAGCAATTATCTTAAATAAATAAATTGGTTCTACAATTTTTGTTTGAACAATTTAATTTGCTTAGTGAGTCATTTTAAAATCAAGCATGAGTGAGTGCACATTCAGGTGCATTAAGATGCTGCCAGATATAAGAAAGTATATATTAAAAAATCTTAGAGGTGGTTCATGTAGTACAGTGGTGATTCCTGGGTGAATTAATGGTAATGTTTAAAAGCCACACGTCCTGGTTATGTGACCACTGATGCCAGGCAGACAATCTTCCAACAGCAATTATTGATAATGGTTGGGGTCTCCCACCTTGAATAGACAGTGCCCAGAAAAAATGGCAAATCAATTCCATAGAAAAATTTGCCAAGAATAATCATGGTACAAATGGATGACCATGATCGCACACATCTTAAGACATGGCAAATAGTGATGATGATGATGATTTAAGGACCTTGTGTGGTGTAATGCCATTTTATGGAGATGCCAGAATAAATGTCACCCACAAGATAGTTAAACAAACAAGCAGATACACAATGCTTAATCAATTGTCAAATCTGACAATGGCATTGAATGTCCCTATATGCTATTGACATTTGGGGGAAAAAAGTGGTATTCTCGAGTTCACTGGTCATCTGCCCCCCAGGCCTGTTTTCTTTCCTTTCCAAAGACACTCATGAATTTTGAAAATCAAAAAATGCTGTGAAAAAATGAAGTTAGTAAAAACATTTAGAGGTGAAAAAATACATACAATAAAAAGGATTAAGACACTTTACGTTAAAATCAAACAATGTTTGTTTTCTCCGCACCCACCCCCGCCACCCCGTCGGCTTCACTTTTGATTACTCCCATTAATTTCAAATGATTTATGCCAAGTTTATCTTCTACAGCAGGGGTTTCCATAGATCTCTACCATTAACCAAGGGGGTCAGTGGACTCCTGTTCTACAGGTTCAATGGGTATGGACTCTCAGTCTAGGTAGCAGTTTTAGATAGATAACTTTTACTAATGAATAGATGGAAATTAACTTATTCCCTGGGACTGAGGAATTTAGAAGAAAGAGAAACTGGGAAATTATTAATTCTAAAAGAATTAGAATAGAAAATTGTGATTCTCTAAAATGATCTATCTGATTCAGGATATGAGACATTTATCAATATTTATGCATGACTGGAACTTTCCTGCATGTACTTTTAAGGGCTTTAGATTTTTTTTCCCAGATGTCAATGGCATTCAATATGTTTATTACCAGTCTTAACAGTTGACTAAGCTTGGTTTATCTGCATGCTTGTTTTGCTATTATGTGGGTGAGATTTACCCAATAAAATGGCATTGCATCACACAAGGCCCTACAGTCACACACATCTTGCCATCAGAATAACAAGGTAGCACCAACAGATCTACAAAGTAGAAACACATTTTGACCACAAGGGTTAGGCAGCTTTAAAATATCAGCAACTTCTGGTCAGTTGACTATCTGGATACTAAAGAAGAGAGGATAAGGGAACAGGTTGGAACTACAGTTTAGAGGTTAAAAAAGGAAGGTACACAATGCAGCAAAAAGTCTGATTCTATTTGCAAACTCTATTTAATTTTCTGTAAAATTCTTGTGGCTATGAAAGGTAAATCAAGCACCAAAGTGATTCTGGAAAGGAACAAAGTGTAAACCTCTAAATGACCAAAGCAAAACAAACTCCCTCCGAACCACTGCTGCATTTGGACTACAATGAGAACTCTCGACTCAGGGGTTCCCAACCTGACCCCCACCCTTAACCGAGGGTCCTTGGAAGGTTTACTCTAGAGGTTTCCTTATTCCCTGTTGTTATAGCTATACAGCTATCATATAAAATTAACAATTCTTATGTAGCATCTAAAGCTTCTTACTATTCTGGTTGAAATAATTGTAGATCCTCTAACAGTTGTGCAAATAATTGATTTTATCAATTACCCTCTGTTCCTGGAAACGTGTAGATTTCCGTTGTATTTTTGCTTGACAACTTATTGTTTCATTTACATTAATCAAATATTAAGCCATATTTGCATTTCTTATTCAGAAATAAAGATATCAGATAATTGCTCACAGAAAGGCGTTATAAACCTGCCTATTTCTGTGTCTAGTTCTGTTGCTACATGGTGCAGAGGGCACAGGTAAGGAAATTGGCACTGAAGGAACAAATTGACAGAACAATTCTTTTAAAAACCCACTGTCCTAAAGTTTGAACGATAGGCTTGGGACATCCCATAGACAATCCAGCAGCCTTTAACACTGTCCCACTCTTGATCGTGTTTAACTAAAGAATCAGTACACCAATGAACACTATTGCATTATTGAAATCAAATGCTTTCTTTGGACAGCTTTTCATAAAAAGACATTTTAAACGGTAGGGCAGTTTTCACTGACATTCCATGATGCAAACAGGAAGACGAGGTAATTCTAAAGGTAACACAATAAGATTATGTAACAGTCACAGGAGTATCAGTTACTATAGGCTGATCTGTAAAGCTGAGGGGTTTAAGATGAGGATTACTACCTATTTACTGACTGTCATGCAGTAGAGATTCCAATCACTGCAGGCCCTGTTTAATCCAAGAAAGAGTGTGCATTACTCAGAGAGATCAGTGAAAAAAGCAATAGACACTTTTAAATAGGCTGTTGGAAAAAGTAGAAAGCTTTCCAAGAGGGATTTATTTTAGGGTTGCTTGAAAATATCTTAATCATTAACTCTAAATACTGATAAATAACATTAATGCATAACTTCTTTTTCATTGGCATCTTTAAAAATATGCTTACACTTCAATTAAGTCTAATGTAATTCATTTTGAATCTACCCATACATTAAGGTTTTAACATTTATGTCACAATAACACTAAAACATATCTTAAATCCTCAGACACTAGTTCAATAATTACTCCAATGATAAAGCTGTAATCCCATCTCCTTATGTTAAACTCAGACTTTTAACCTATGGCTTAAACCTTAACCCCTTTTCAGAACCAGAAACTTTAACCCGCAATTTACTTTGAACCTAACACCAAAGCAGAACCAGATTGTTTGGCACCTCTCAAACAAAACTTCAGTTCAGGATTTTCTACGGCAACTAACAGGAGCAAAGGACAATATAAATAATTACAAAATATTCTGACCAGCACTAATCAGTGTAGCATTTGCACTGATAATGAACATACATTAATTCCTGAAACTCCGTGTAAGTTCTACAGCTCATTAAACAGAGTGTTTCCTGGCTAATTGAGAGTAACTGGAAAATGAATACCTCTCTTAAAGAAAAACTGCACATGCTGTATATTTATCCTTTTATAATTTAGCGAGCCACTCTAATGGGTTTGAAAAGTAGTGAGCAGAAGAGCCAACGGCATGGGAGAAAAAATATCACTTGGGCTTGGAAGGGAACAAGGAGCAATGTGATCAAGGATGGGGTGGAGCCTGGAGAATGGAGAAACAAAAACTTAGATCCTGGATCGCATAACATCACATTTTTGTCTGTCATGCTATCCAATTCCAATATCAGAAAAAAATGTCCAATGTACCTGCATGAGGTTTTTTTTCTGGTTCTACAATCATTTGACATGTTGAGGCCTGGATTATCTTTGACATGTATGATACTCAAGAATGCACAGTACATATTGGTGGACACCTTTTTAATAGTTTTCATTCATGCATGCTTGGCCCGTTGCATTCATGATTAACTCACTGCAGAATAGAAAACCAAGCCAGTAAAGGGTCCTTCAGTGCGATTTCATGGGCATTTCCCTGTACAAGTTGTAGGTTGATGCTGGGAATCTGATTGAGGTAGGACTTTGTGAAGGTGGGCGTTTGGGACTCTGCTTTTTGTCTGTGTGTCCTGCCTCTCCTGAGAGTAAATCCCCTCCATGCAAAGCTTGCGATCCTCTGTGATGATGATCCTGCCAGATAACATCCCAATTTACCAAACCGCTGATATGCCTTAATATTCCTTAACCATCTACTTGTCTGCTGTTGACCACATTTCCCTCAACCTTGACCATTAATTTCCCCCAATCGCCCATACTGTTCTCCATCACTGTAATCTTCCATGATACCAATGCCATTTCTGCTTGTTAATTCTTGCATATCATGTAAATCCCAGTTGCCAACTATAGACCTAACGCTTCAGCAATCAACCCTACATCATCTTCTATTCCCAACACTCCCCTCTCACCGCCACACCCAGAAATGCCTCCTTTTTCAGCCCTAAGATCAGCTCCAGACTTACCTAATTCCCTTCAGTTGGGCTGGTGCGGATAGGTCAGGCCTCATACAAGCAAGTCCTGATTCAGTAGTTCACAACGTCAAAGTTCATTACTGTTTTCACAGCACAGGCTCACATCTGAAATGCCTCCTTGGCCCACTAGCATCTGGCTGGATAACATGCTGGTACTGGCACCAAAGTTTCAAGGCAAAGTTTTTCTGGGGGCTAAAGAACAAGGACAGGTGTAGCACCTAGTCCCACAGTATTAATGGTTAGCTTCTGATTCCTACATGTAGCCTTTAAATTTTAGGATCATAAAGTAGGATTTATTCTTCTACAAGCATCCTTGCTGCAATGCTTCCAGTGATTTCAGTACTGTGACTTCAATCCCTGTTTTTTTACTGGTTGAATTTCCATTTTCACCAGTAGTCTCTAGCATTAGATGGTTCCCAGGAATATCCATGGTATTTGGGATTAAAAACCAATTAGGAAGTCTGGGGATGGGATTCTGCTCCAGTGACTGTGTATCAGGACGTCACCAAAGATCAGCTGCTGCTGCTGCATCCTGCAAATAGGGAATATGCTTTGAACCAGGAGCACTTGAGATAGTTTGGTGATGATGAAACAGGCCACGGAGAAAGAAAGCAACTCCAAGAAATTGCACTATGGCATGAGAGCCAGTATATACTAAATATACTGGACAACATCTTTTTCAAGAATGTTGCTTCCTGCCAATTTTTTTTTCGTTTATGATAGACCACTTGAAGTTGAACACAAATATAATTTCAGACTACTAGTATCATGTAGGAATTTGGAGCAACAAGTTATATTCAACTTTTATTGAATATAATGTGTTTAATTGCATAATGGTGCTGATGCTTTGCAATGGTTCAACTAAGCTAAAAATGTTTTGTTGATGACTTTCATTTGTACTCAGTGTCTGTGACTTCTCACTTAAGTGTCCAACAATAATCAGCCAGCATTAATGGATTCCAGTTGCCCTGATATCATTTCTCCATGACTGCAATGTCCTGGTGAAACATTTCACCATGCTCACCACTGACAGTGCCAAGATTTGCAGGGAAGTCCAAATGGGAGTACAAAAATGAATCATAAGAACATAAAAAATAGGAGCAGGAGTAGGCCATTTGGCCCATTGAGCCTGCCCTGTCATTCAAAATGATCATGGTTGATCTGTCCATAATCTCAGCTCCATCTACCTGCCTTCTCCTCATAACCCTTGATTCCCCTAGTATGTAAAAATCTATCTAACTGTATCTTAAATATATTTAGTGAAGAAGTCTCAACTGCTTCCCTGGGCAGAGAATTCCACAGATTCACCACTCCCTGGGAATAACAGTTTCTCCTCATCTCCATCCTAAATCTTCTCCCCTGAATCTTGAGGTACTGTCCCCTAGTTCTAGTCTCATCCACCAATGGAAACAACTTTCATACTTCTATCTTATCTATCGCTTTCAAAATTTTGTATTTTTCTATAAGATCCCTTCTTATTCTTCTGAATTCCAGAGAGTACAGTCCCAGATGACTCAATCTCTCTTCATAGGTTAACCCCTTCATCCCTGGAATCAACCTGATGAACCTCCTCTGCACTCCCTCCAAAGCCAGTATATCCTTCCTCAAGTATGGAGACCAGAACTGCACACAGTACTCCAGGTGCGGCCTCACCAGTACCCTGTAGAGTTGCAGTATGACCTCTCAGCTCTTGAATTCAATCCCTCTAGCAATGAAGGCTAACAATCCGTTTGCCTTCTTAATAACCTGTTCTACCTGCAAGCCAACTTTTTGTGATTCATGCACAAGCACTCCCAAGTCCCTTTGCACAACAGCATGCTGCAATCTTTCACCATTTAAATAATAATCTGCTCTTCTATTATTCCTTCCAAAGTGGATGATCTCACATTTACCAACATTGTATTCCATCTGCCAGACCTTGGCCCACTCACTTAACCTATCTATATCCTAAGAAATTAACTTTTATTAAATCTTCAGTGACAAGATGCACTTCATGGTTTTGAATGCTTGAAGCATGTTGTCAACCAACTGCAAGTAATTTGGTGCTCTCCAGTTGCCAAGAATATTTTCAACAACATTCTTTAATACTGTCCATCTGATTTTCTCCAATCCCGTTAGAGGTGCTTTGAATTGCCTGTCATTGATGACCTGTTTGATTTGAGGACCAACAAAGGCACCTTCCTCAATCTTGCATCAGTTATTCCAACTTCAATTTTGAATTGTGATACAAATATGGGTGACTTAAAACAAAAACTGGTGCGTGATAGGGAATTTTCATGGTGATTTTCATGATCAGCAGCCCAAAATCCATACGATATACCCAAAAGTATTCAGGAAGCAAAATCTTTGTTGTCCAGTATTATCTTACGATTAGGGTTGACTTGATAAATAGGCCAAACAGAAATCAAATACAATGTTCAAAGAGACCTGAATCAAACATAGTTTAAAACTAATTTTACTATCAGATTTCAGACAAAAAGCAGGACATGCAATAGCTATGCTCATGTTTGCAGACTGGTGAGATTATGAATGTATTGTGCATAAGCAGTAATGTCAGTGGAGATGTGAGGATAATTCCAAATAAATATTGTAAGTTATTGACTGCTGCATCAGTGTTAGGAAACAATTCAATATCAATCTGTATACAAATCAGCATCACAAAGAAATTGACAAAAGATATTATTGCTTTCTAAAGATCCCTGATATTCCTAATGGGAAACAACTAAACTAGTGAAGGTATTGTACAACGTCCTGAATTCTATCTTCAGGTGTATGTCAAACAAATAGATGACAATAGAGAGCAGGTGCAAAAGCGAGTGGTGAGAGATGTCAGAAAAGATGATGGCATACATGTACATTATTGTGCAAAAGTCTTAGGCACATATATACAGCTAAGGTGCCTAAGACTTTTGCACAGTAGTGTATTTGTCAAAAGAGCAGAGAGCAAATTTGAGAATCTGGCAGGAGCAAAGGATGTTGGCGATTGTGAGGATGGAGCACCATGGGAGGGGCAGAGCAGGAATGACAGGGCAGGAGGTGGCGTGGGTGCAGACACAACAACGGGACACCAGGCAAGGTCATTTGATTACAAATATTTGGTTTATTGATCTCTGGTGCTTCCCTCTCCTTTCCCCTTTTCCCAACCATGATTCTCCTATCCCTGCCCATTTCCCACTCTCAATCCACAACAGAGACCCTTATCGGCATCAGATTTATCATCATTCACATATGTTATGTAATTTGTTTTTTGTGTGGAAGCAGTGCAGTGTAATACATAAAATTACTACAGTACTGTACAATGGTCTTAGACACCCTAGCAGTACTTTTGCACAGCACTGTGCATGTGAAATTTAATTGTTATTGAATCAAAGAGTAAAAGAGAAGAGAATCAGGCCCTTCAGCCCACCATGTGCATGCTGATCAGGTACATTCTATTTACCTGCACTTGCTCCATAGTATTCAAGTGTTTGTTCAGTTCAGTTTTATTCGGGTACAAATGCCATTAAAATTAGCTCTTTGCAGCAGCAGCACAGGACACTACACAAAAACAAACATAAATTATATATACTGACACAAATTATACACAACTTACATGATTAAATAAACAAAAATAAAAAGATAAATTTTGAGATACATTATAAATGCTGTGATAGTATCTGCCTCTACAGCACTGTTGCAAAGTACAAAGTTCAAAGTATATTTATTAACAAAATACATATATGTCACCACATACAACTCTGAGATTCATTTCCTTGTGGGCATACTCAACAAATCGATAGAATAATAGCTATAACAAAATCAGTGAAAGACCACCTGTGAAGGGTGCTCAATTAGAGTGCAGCAGACAACAAACTGTTCAAATGCAAAAATAAATAATAATAATAATAAATAAATAATCATTTAATATCAAGAACATGAGATGAGGAGTCCTTGAAAGTGGGTTCATTGGTTGTGAGAACATTTCAGTGACGAGGCAAGTGAAATTGAGTGAGTTATCGCCTCTGGTTCAAGTGCCTGCTGGTTGAGGGGGTGAAAACTTTTCCTGAACATAGTGGTGAGAGTCCTGAGGCTCCTGTACCTTCTTCCTGATGGCAGCAGGAGAAGAGAACATGACCTGTATGGTGGGGGTTCCCTGATGATGGATGCTTCTTCCCTGCAACAGTGTTTCAAGTAGATATTAGACAGTTCTCTCCAGATTACAACAATCCTCTGGTGAACAAATGTCCTCTTTACAACACCGCTAAACCTCTTACCCCTTACCCTATGCCCTCTAGTTTTGGATATTTCTGTAATGGGGCAAAGGTTTCCATTTCCTATGCTACTCATACCTCAGCATCCTCTGCTCCAAGGTAAATAAGCCCAGCCTGTGCAGTTTACCCTGAACTGAGACCTTCAATACCGGCAACATCATAGTGAACCCTGTTTTCACTGGAAAGTTAGAAATGACCCTTCACTGCTAACCATTCCAGTACTGTTGGTGATTTTGCAATGAAACCCAGCAATCTAACACTTCTAAAAGAAAGACATAAATGTGTCCTAGATAATTAACTAGTATCCATCTCTACTTTCCTAGGATTTCCAGTGAGTCAGAGTAATACAGCTCAGATGCAGGCCCTTGAATGAGTCTTTTTAATAAAATGATGGGCTAATAGCTAATGGCTGGTCAGCTCAGAGGACCTGTGACCACACACACCAGCACCCTCAGACCCGTACTTCCAACGTGAGGCAGGGATGCCTCAGTAGTTCAGAATACTACTCACAAGGGAAATTTTCCCAGTGTGACATTGTATGCTGCAGCCAATGTGCATGACAGAGAGTGAGATCTGTAGGTCAGAAAGGTCCTAGTCTTTCTCCCTCCAAGTCACTTCAAGAAGCAGCAAACGGCACCTGCCATTTGAATCAGCCTGCCCCAGACATTGTTTCAAACAACTGTTGGATTACGTCATGGATTAGACTACTCCAGACATTGACATGACTTCAGAAACATCAACGCTGCTTTAAGTATTCTGGGCATCATGGGGATGAAACTAAGAGGTGGGAATGCAAGCTCTTGTTCCCTGGCCTGATAATCACTTCACTGCACTCAATGCAATATAGTCAATAATATCATTCAGTTTACATTTCCATCAGAGTAATTTTCCCATACATTATAACATTTGAATCAATGCCACTGCACACTTGAACTTGCAGGATTCTGAGAGGTAGAAAAATGTATTTGCATGTGATCTGAGCCATGTAGTAGCATCTTTTGAATAAACATCTTAGTCAATCCCATCAATGCTACCTGAGTTAATACTTGATAAGATAAAGTTTGTTTAGAATTATAACCGTTCATTGAACAATATTGTAAGAAATAGGAACAAATACTGCTTATATTCACTAAACTGATTAAGTATATAAGAAATGCCCACTAATTGATTAATTTTACCTATAATCGCACAGTACCCTTTATACCCTCTTCTCCATTCCCACATGCCCATGGATCTGTTTTCTGGCATAGTCACTCTATTGTATAAAGCTATTCTCCCAGACAACTCCTTTACAAATGTAAACATAGAGTCAGCAATATTAAAATTATGTTTAAAAGTTTGCTCATGATGGAAATAATCATCTTTATATACGTATAGCATTATGCTTTGTAATTCAGCAAGTACGTGGGAGCTGCTGTATGGATAACAGATACATAGGTCAGTAGTAAACATGTCCTTGTTTGTAGTACTCTACATTTGTAAGGCTGGGACATTTCTCTGTTAACCATTTCACCAGTGTATTGGGATAGCCTTCAGATAATGAACACTGAGCTGAACTGAATATGCCTGGACTCTTTTGATTTTATATATTATATTTTGTGTTTTCACTTGTTTTTTTTTTGTTGCTATTTGCACTATTTTTCATGTGCGGGGGGAAGATTTGATGATTCTTTGTAGGGGTTCCATGGTTTTCATTGTTTCGTGATAGTCTGTGGGGAAGACAAATCTCAGGGTTGTATACTGCATACATACTTTGATAATAAATGTACTTTAAATCTTTGAAATTCCTGGAAACGTCATATCCTAACCAGCAGAAATAGAGGTACTAGTGGTGAAGTCATCGCCATGTGAAATCAGGGGTTATGTTAAACATGGCCATTGCCCCATCAGCAGTTAGAGCAAGTGAAAATTCCTTTCACTTGTCCATTGTGAAAATGGGAATGTCCGCTAAACATACAGAACTGAAACTGGAACAGCTCTGTGAAATCCCCAGTTACAAAATATCCAGCCTACATGTTTACATTTCTGGAGGAAAAGAATTTCTCTAAATTTTGTGGACCCTCTGGCTGGGCCTCGAAACTTCACCAGGATAAACTAGCCACATTTAAGTGGATGAAAATTAAAAACAAAACCACAAATGTTGTAAGTCCAAATGGAAACTGGAGATGTTAAAAACATCCAGTAGGTCAGGCAGCTACTTTGAAAAAAGAAACAGAATTTAGCTTTGCAGGTTGAAGATGCTTCGTGAGAATTTAAAGTAGAGAAATCAGTATTTCAAACTGTCACAATATACACCCAGACCTAGGAAAGAACATATCCAAAAATCCAGTGCTGGTTTACTGCTTCCTTTTTTTATTTATAAAAATCATAATTTAAAACATTTGTTTCTTTTTAACTAAGTATCCTTACACCTGCATCATAAGTGAAATGTGTTTGCAATGTTCAAACATCACCATTACAATATAGAAGTGAAGGGTTAGCACTGGACCAAGAACAAGCAAACCAGCTCTGATTACAAAGTGCATCTGTGCATTTTTCTTTAATTAAATCACTCTGAACTTTTATTTATCTCTTATACCCCCAATCAAATATATCCTGCGGGAGACTTTGCAGATTCAAGCAAAGATATTTCTTTCATACAGTTCTGTTACCTCCGCACTAAGTGGCAGACTATTCATAGGCTTCCATTCAAGGTCTGTTCAGCAAAAAAAACAATGCCGCTGTGTCTTTCTCTGACTATTCCCCAACAAATCTTTCATTCATCTCTATTACATGCAGCTGAGCTGTTTCTGCTCTGGCCAACATTACAGACCCTTAATCAAACAAGTGAATAAGGTACCTCAACTACTTAACTGCTGTGGCTGTTGCTCAGAATAAGATAACTAAGTGTAACAAAAAGCTGAACTTCATCCTTCCCAAGACGAGTACATTTCCTTCCTATTGTTCTTAACAAAGAGCAGGAGGCATAAATGGGTTGCTATCTGTGTCACTGTGAAGTGGAGAGCAAATTGTTTCTATTAAACAGGACGGTTTGATTTTTGATTTTTCTGACTTTTTGAGTCCGCAGCCTGTGCCAATCATGGCTTTGATCTGCACTGCCCTTGACCGGAGTTGCCATGTCAAAGAAGAATTTCCCTTTTCTTGTTCAGGTAATTGTGAGAATGCAGGGGAAAACCCTGGGGTATTCGATTAAAAACACAGTCCTATGGTTCTCAGAATTGTACAAAGAATAAACTTGAATGTGATATTGAGTTCTGTCAGACTGCACCTGCCGGTGATCGCTCTTCCTCTCTGGTTCACAGCAGGGTCATAGAATGCTTGACTATACCCCAGTGGCAGAAGGAGCTACTATGTTTTCAACCTACAGTAAGATTAGATCAGCAGGGTTTGACCTGCCTGATTTATTTTTTGTCGATAACGAAATACAGAAGACCACACCACGATCACTCAGATGGCACTGCCAAAAAAATCTGTGGAGCAATAATTTCTTTTGTTTAGATTTTGGTGGAGCAACTTGATTATTAAATCAATCAGTTGTCTATATTGTTTCATTATGTAATGCATTCTGTAATCTAACTGTCAATGTTTCATATATTTGTGTGCAAGGTTCAGAAAGGATAGGATACAAAACTAAATGGAATAGGCAAAAAATTCCACTGTGTAGCCTAATAATTTTGTGTCCAAAGCAAGAATGTTTAATTTTAAACTAGGTTGCAATGGCAGTCAAGAGGAACATACAGGTTGCTAAATTAATTCTAGGTCCCCTGTATGTATAACATGCTGAAGAATAGAAATCAGCAGGTGACAGTATTACCATAAAATGGAATATAAACTTTGATGTCAATTGCACAAAGTTCTTTCATTTATCCATAATCCACAAGTAGAAGAGGAAATTCAACAGAAGCAGATCTTAAAGGCCTTGCCAAGGCCTGTTTCTACATAATTTAGTTAGTCTGTGGCCACTGAATCCAAGTTACATAAGAAGTAGGTGCAGGAGTAGGCCATCTGGCCCGTGGAGTCTGCTCCACCATTCAATAAGATCATGGCTGATCAGACCATGGACTCATCTCCACCTACCTGCCTTTTCCCATTTTTTGGGAAAAGCAGTTCCTCCTCATCCGCGTCCTAAATTTACTCCACTGAATCTTGAGGCTAAGTCCCATAGTTCTAGTCTTACTTACCAGTGGAAACAACTTTCTTGCCTCAATCTTATCTATCACTTTCATAATTTTATATGTTTTTAAAAGATCTCTCATTCTTCTGATTTCCAGCAAGTACAGTCCCAGACGACTCAGTCTCTCCTCATAGTTTATCTCTGGAATCAACCTGGTGAACCTCCTCTGCACCGCCTCCAAAGCCAGTATATCCTTCTTCAAGTAAGGAGACCTGAACTGCAACCAGTACTCCAGATGCAGCCTCACCAGTACCCTGTACAATTGCTGCATAACCTCCCTACTCTTAAAGTAAATCCCTCCAGCAATGAAGGCAAACATTCCATTTGCCTTCTTGATAGCCTACTGCACCTGTAAACCAACCTTTTGTGATTCATGAACAAGTAATCCCAAGTCTTTCTGTACAGCAGTTTTACCATTTAAATAAAAATCTGTTCTTCCAATGTTCCTTCCAAAATTGCTGCTTTTCTCTTGGGTTGTCCCAGTTCAAAGAGTTTCTTTTTTTTGCTGTCCACTTTGAGCCTGGAACTTACTACCAATGAGGACTAGACCCTCCAACTCTATTCACTGACGTCCAAGTCCAGCCCAATTACTCAGTGACTGAATGAGCAGGAAAAAATGTTTTTTTGTGCTACTGCTTATGTGAAGCTCTCTTATCAGATGCAATATCTTGTATCTCACGTGGAATAGTTCCTGACAGGCTAATGCATAGCATACGAGTACAGACTCCTTCCCTACACATAACCTCCATTTAATGTGGCTATTAAGGCAAGGAAGAATTCTCATTTTGAAATCTGAACTGTAAGAGAACAAAAGTCAGTTGACCATCAATCCATTCCTTCTCCTAATCATTAATAAACCATTCTTTTACATACTCAGATTGTCATCAACCCATGCATCCCAAACATCTATTTAATCTTCTTTGGGAAGGTTCTCTGTAAGTATTCAACAAATTAATAAATGCCAACATATTCCTATCCTAAAATTAATTTCACCTCTAGTCTCTATATCTGATCTGATATTTATGTAATAAAAACAGAAAATATTGGAAACACTCAGAAGTTCGGACAGTATCTGTGGAAAGGAAAAGTTTTAATATTTCAAGTTGAAGACCCTTTATCAGAGCTGGGAAGCTTTGAAAAGTTGTAGAGACATCAGGGAAAGGATAGATATGACAAGGAAGTATATTTTTACATGCAACATGTGGGGAATTTCAATTTAAACAACTGAACAACTTTTTTTTCCCAAGTAAAAAGACTGACGTAATTGATGCTGACCATTGGATTACAGGATATTTGTAAATGAAAAGTACATTTATCCTTTGGGGAAGTCTCGCGCTTTGTTCAGCCTGAACTGCGTGTGACTCCAGATCCGCAGGTATGAGGGTCAAGAGGTGAGGGCACCTACCATTAGAAGAGAGTTATCATGATTAGACCATGATTTCTCAAAATTTCCAGTCAAATTCAGCCATGAAAACTTCATGGTTATGGTCATGTTTCACCTAATGACTCAGTTGTCTGTTATTGCATTACTATTTTTAATTTAACTATTTGATGTACATATATACTTCCTGTAATTTATCTATTTTTTCCTATGATGCATTGCATTGTACTGCTGCCGCTAAGTTAACAAATTCTTTGACATATGCCGGTGATATTAAACCTGATTCTGATTCAGTACTCTTCCAATTTGAAAACCAATCATGGAAAAGCATTATACTCTGTACTCTGGGTTGGAATTCAGTGTCCATCACCAAGACTAACTCCGTTGCTTTGCAGTTCTGAGTTCCGAAGGGCTTCATCTCTAGGCTCAGTCTATTTTTGTAAAAAAATATTTCTTATAACGATGATTAGTGAGGCACAGAGAAATCTGTATTTATTGACAAGTTTAAACTACCAGTGTGTGAATTCATTCACTAAGTCCCTTGTGTGCCCACCCGCTAGGTATCCCTGACTCTCCTGAATAGTCAAAGAATAGCAAAGGTATTACCCGGACAGAGGAGTCTTCGCTGGCCAGGCATGCCTTGTAGTCCCGATTCACTTACCAGGTGTTTCATGCAGGGTCACTCACACCTGTATTTGTGATGGTTATTCTTCGCAGTTACCGCTGCCAGCACACGTGAAGCATCCACTTTTATATCCATTCCTTATCAATTCAAATATTACATTCCAGTGTCATTGGCCACAGGTTATGCGTCTGTCCTTTAACACCTTGTTATTGGTTCTGCTGCAAGCCAGCATCCATTTATTGCCCTCTCGAGTGACAGTCGATCGTTTATGGCACTTTGTTCTCAATCATCTACAAGCTTGAAATACACCAACCCCAACATTCACAAACCTGTATATTATATCCAACCAAAGAACATCTCACAAAAGCTTCTTATTTGGAAATTATCTCCAGTCCAGCAGATTACCTGAAGTATCATTGTGTCTTCTTTAAAACATTGATTAAACCCAGCATGTCAAGCTCACAAAGTGGAGAATAGAATGTCTTCACAAAGTGGAGAATAGAGTGTCTTCACAAAATGGCAGCCTCCATCCCCAAGCACGCAGCAAGAACAAAGACAATTAGTCTGTCTGCTTCCACTGTCCTTGATTCATTTGAATTCACTGATTTGTAAACTGTCGTTCTTTCTGGCCAACTCTACGATGGGTGATGACCAGACACCAGCTGTAAGCATGCTTGAATTCATCCCCACCAATCACCTGCACCAGATACATCTGTTCAAAACACATCAGTGGCAGTGATTTACTTGTAGAGACATAATTCTGCTTCTGTCTTCACATGGAGGACTCCCTCCATTGTATTATTCATGCTTTCCTAGTTATCAGTGCATTACTGAGGACAGGAAATATATACCAACTATAAATATGCATGGTAGTTTGTTCAACACATCTCGTAGAATGCAATACTTGTTTGATGTGCAACCATTTTAGAACTCAGTGCTCTTTTCTGAGCCTTGCACAACTGAACACGCATACAGCAGCAGGATATTTTATGATTTAAAAGTCAGGTTTTCCATGTAAATATTGACCAAAATAATAAATGCCCACATATCCCCATCGTTAGATTGCCATTATTCACCTCTAGCATCCATATCTGATCTGATATTTACGTAATAAAAACAGAAAATACTGGAAATACTCAATAGGTCAGGCAGTACCCGTGGAAAGAGAAAAATTCAATGTGATTAGAAGCTAAGGGTTTTCAGAGCTGAAGATGATACCTGCAGGGAGGAGGAAGTGGTGGAGGGGGAGAGGAATGAACTCTCAACAGGTGGGTATAATCCACCAATATTCATGGAGCTTCATGCTTCTTTGCTTTGCTTTGACAGTGACTCCAACAGAGTGCTGATTGTGAATGAAGATGGAGGAGGAGACTGCCTTTGGCCATGGAGGGGAAAGCTATGCCCCACAGGCTCAGATGTGGGCAGACCTCTGACCTGGCTGACAGGAAACAGCAGGAAGCAGATGCAGAATTCTGTGAGAGTGGATAGAAGTTGCTGCTCTGTTGAACATCCTTGGTGCCTTCTTCACAGATAGGGCTGATTATTAGACTGCTACAACACCCTGCAACCCCTTGCAATCTGCACCAACAGCAACAGTAAACTTTCTTTATATAGCACTTTTAGATAATGCAGGTGACATCCCAAATACTAGAAGCACTTATGCGGGATAGTACATGCACTGTAATTAACAAGAGCAGAGTAATACACATCTTAATTCTCATCTCCTTCTCAGGATCCACCCTGTTCTGTTAATTATTTCTTATGAATTGTCAGTGGCTTGAGAATCTCATTTGTAAGAAGCACAGGTAAAATAAAATGGAAGTTGTGATGTAAGTAGCATTCTATATTTCTCAAATCACCCTCTGTCTTGTTTACAATAGAAGCAGAATTCACCTGTTTTACTGTTATATGTATCAGTTTTAATGATGAATAGTTGAAGCAGTTCTTTCTACTCAAATGTCTTCTCAGTGTAAGTTTTTTGGAAAACATAAAAATTTTTAAGACTACGTCACAGAAGGTATTTTCATTGCACCTTCTTTCCCTTTACTGCAACTCCAAAAACTTCCTGGTTATTGGGTTTCTTGAATGTTTAAAGTATATTTGAGAGGTGTATGTCTTTTACCTGTGTACTCTGTAGACTATCCATGAATTAATATAAATAAATGAAATAAAGACAAATAATAATCACACAGACTAACTTGATAAAACAGGTGATCATTATTAAAAAGGATGTAGCAAATTGGCTCAGCCAATATGAGGTAACAGTTACTTATTACAGCTAGATGGCACTGTTTCTTCTCAATGAATAACACAGAACACAATACATTCCCTGCAGCTAACTATGCAGCTAAAACTATGTAGTTCTTGACCATGAATAACATTAAGAAAATTGAAACTGTGAATTATTTTACAGTCATGAAAACATTGCATAACAATGCAGCAAAATATTATCTCTAGATTAAGCTAAAATTATCCCATTCCCATCAACATTAAAACAAACAGGTGAAGCAGAATATTCTTATGACTTTATTTCTTACATGAAAGTAACATTTTTTTTTGTTCTTCACCCAAGAGCATTTCAGAAGGAAGTCAGAGAAAATGGAGCAGGTGGACAGAGGAAAGCAGCCAATGGTTTAACAATTGGGCAGAGATACAATACATCTTGCCAAACCCTCTTCCTTTTTTCAAACATTTACCTGCACCATTTTGATTTGGAAGTCACTGAATAATAATCAGTAGTTGGAGCCCAAGTTGATTTTACATTTCAAGCCTGCATTAAAGAGTGCACAATGTCTAGATATTTCTCTATTTAGGATCAGATATCATAGAAAAGACAGGACTTGGGATTTCCTTAGACTTGTAACACAGGCAACTTGACAAAATATGCATCAATCCACTAAGCCACGGGTGCTGATAAACTGTGCAAAGGTCTTTGGCACCCTGGATTTTTTTTATATGGTTCCAGATAGTATGACACCACAGAGCCCTGATCTCACAATCATCAAAGCTGTCTGAAATTACCTGGAGAGACAGAAAACCATAAGACCATAAGAGCAGAATTAGGCCATTCAGCCCATCACATCTGCTCCACCATTCTATGATGGCTGATTCCGATCCCACTCAACCCCAAACACCTACCTTCTCACCATATCCTTTGATGCGCTGACTGATCAGGAAACCAACTTCTGCCTTAAATATATCCATGGACTTAGCCTTGTCTGCAGTCTGTGGCAGAGCATTCCACAGATCTAATACTCACTGGCTAAAATAAATTCCTCCTTACCTCTGTTTTAAAGCGTCACTCCTTAATTCTGAGGCTGTGCCTTCTAGTTCAGGATACCCCCACCATAGGAAATATCCTCTCCACATCCACCCTATCTAGTCCTTTTAACATTCGGTAGGTTTCAATTAGATTCCCCCCCCCCCCCCACCCCGTATTCTTCTAAATTCCAGTGAGTAGAGGTCTAAAGCTGCCAATTGCCCCTCATATGTTAACCCCTTCATTTCCCAGAATCATACTTGTGAACCTCCTCTGAACCCTCTCCAATGACAACACATCCTTTCTGAGATATAGGACCCAAAACTGTTGACTATTGATAATACAGTACTCCAAGTGTGGCCTGACTAGTGTCTTATAAAGCCACAGCCATATCTCCTTGCTTTTATATTCTATTCCCCTAGAAATAAATGCCAACATTGCATTTGCCTTCTTTACCACAGATTCAACCTGTAAATTAACCTTCTGGAGTCTTGCCCGAGGACTCCTAAGTCCCTCTGCACCTCTGGTGTTTGAACCTTCTCCCCATTTAGATAACAGTCCATACTATTGTCCCTTTTAATAAAATGCATTATCATACATTTCCCAACACTGTATTCCATCTGCCACTCTTTTGCCCATTCTTCCAATTGGTTTAAATCCTGCAATGCTACCTCAGCACTACCTACGACTCCACCTATCTTCATATCATCTGCAAATTTGCCATGAAACCACCAATTCTATTATCTAAATCATTGACAATGTGAAAAGTAGCGGTCCCAATACTGACCCCTGAGGAACACCACTAGTCCACGGCAGCCAACCAGAAAAGGCCGATTTTATTCCCACTCACTGTCTCCTGTCTACCAGCCATTCTTCTATCCATGCCAGTACCTTTCCTGTAACGTCATATGATTTTATCTTGTTAAGCAACCTCATATGTGGCACCTTATCAAACACCTTCTGAAAATCCAAGTAAATGACATCCACTACCTCTCCTTTATCCATCCTGCTTTTTACTTCCTCAAAGAACTCTAACAGATTTGTCAGGCAAGATTTCTCTTTACAGAAACCATGCTGACTTTGACTTATTTTATCATTTGTCTCCAAACCTCATCCTTAGACTCCAACACTTTCCCAATCACTGAGGTTAGGCTAACTGGCCTATAATTTCCTTTCTTTTGCCTTCCTCACTTCTTAAAGAAGCAAGCAAGTCAGCCAAAGTCTGTAGAAGAACTGTAACAAGTTCTCCAAGATTTTGGAACAATCGACCATCTGCTTTACTTATAAAACTGCACAACAGTGTACCTCAGAGAATTGATGTGGCTTTACAGGGAAAGGGTGGTCACTACAAATATTGATTTGTTTAGGTTTTACCATTTACTGCTCTTTATAGTATTTTTTATATTTAGAAACTTTTCATTATTTTGAAAGTTTTTTTCACTTTACAGAATTTTTTTTATATGTGCCTCAGACTTTTGCACAGTGCTTTAAGTGGATTGGTTGATCTGAGGAGCATATTCTACAGTCCCTCCCAAATTCTCTCCAAAAACTTTTCTGACACTTGGCTGCCTCCAGAAAATTAACTTTTCCTCAAGGCTGTTTCATGATGGCATGCAAGTCATGATGTTAACCAAAGGATCCAGAACAGCACAAATCTCAATTAAACTGGTGTCAACCAAGGCTCTGATGCCATCTTAATTATATCAGTTTTTGTCTCCACAGTACTAAAACTCATATGAACATTATTCCTGCTGAAACGGCACTATTCTACAGGACAAATGGGAGACTACTCAACCTCTTTCACCTCCATGTCTGAAATACGTGCTCCCTGACCTCAGACACAAGCTTTACATCGTAAATTCAAGACGCACTGACCAGCAACCCCAGCCAACCCCAATTTAACCCTAACCTAATTACGAGGTCCTCTCCCGCACTGGACCTCCCACAGTTTTCACGCTTTTAAGACAACACAGACTGCGCTGGCAGGCCACATCCGTCGTATGAAGGATGGTAGACTGCCAAAGGGCATCCTCTACGGAGAACTAGCAACAGGCAAAGGGAACTTTGGTAGACCCCCTCTTCGCTTCAAGGACATCCGCAAGCACGATATGAAAGGCTTAAAAATCAACATAGAGTGCCGGGAGGATACAGCAGATAACCATAACAAATAACAAGGTACTCTTCAGCAACACCTGAAGCAAGACGAAAGAGTGATCCTGAGTCAGTTTGAGGAGCAGAGAGCTAAACAGAGAGCACAACGGACAGTGGACAACAACTCCACGACACCCTACACATGTAGCAACTGTGGCAGAGCCTGCCGTTGCAGGATTGGCCTCAATAGCCACAGTCCACAACTGCTTGACAAACCAGTGACTACCAGAGGTGCAGTACCCATGGTCGACCACGACCGACGAAGGCCACACACTAATTGCGGGACAATTTACAATGACCAATTAACTTACTCGATACGTCTTTGGACTATGGAAAAAAAACCAGAGGGATCGAAGAAAACCCACACATTCCACGGGAAGGACGTACAGAGGCTTCTTACAGAGGACTCCAGAATTGAACTCTGACCTCTGGAATGCCCCAGGCTATCCAGAGAATGCCTGAGGCAGAGGAGAAAACTGGATGGACACCAGCAGTCATCACAATTAAGAAAGAGAGAATGTGTTCGGTTACAAAACCAACATGACATGGACTGTGAAAAATATAAAGATCAAATATGTGCATTAACTGAACAAGTGAGAAAGGAAAAGGAGAATTCTGACAAATTACTGTCAGTATGACAGAGACAGTAGAAAATCTGAAGAGCTAATCTGTGTGTTCACCAAACAAGTGAGAAAACTAAAGTTGAAGTGTGATGGAATTAAAGTGACCTATATGAAGCTCAGAGATAAACTGAGCGGGGTCCTCTAATGGATGGACCTATCACTGATCTGGGATACATATTCTACATCAGACAATAATCTAAAGCAGCACCTCTATCCAAATTTAGAGGAAGTGTCAATTGGACCAAAATGGCTGGAACAGAGAGCGCAAGACCAGAGTGTTTTCTCACCAATCTACTGATCCTGAGAAAATTAATAAATGGTCCAAAGAGGTTCATCATCCTAATAAAGATGGTTCAAAGACTGAAGTTGAACTTCTGCACATTTATACAACCTGCAAGTCCATGATAGCATCTGGGTTCTAGCCATAGTGTTAACTCTTCATCAAGTCAAACATTTGATGAATAAAATCAGTGCTAACATGGGAAATGATAAACAAAAGTCAACAAGCAAGTTGAAATGCCATTAAGCAATGGCTGAATGAAAAGACTTCAACACTAACTGACTGGGTAAAAGCAGTCAGCTACAAGCAAAAGAATTTTGAGCATGTCCCTGAATATGAGGAATACTTTAGAACATTATGATTTAACCATTTAGGAGTGCCAACATTAAAAGAAGATAACATGGAGGGATTTGACAATGGTGATAGAGTTCAAAGTTCAGGCCACAAACCCAGCAAACATTGGAAAGGTACATGACATACCATAAAATGAACTCTAGAGCAGCAGAAAAGTTATCACAATTAAATGTTCCAGCCCCACCTGGACCATTTTTGCATCTACAAGTGTATTACATTACATTAGCAAAAATGTCAAGGGTACTCAGGCATGCAGTACTGTGCAAAAATCTTAGCCGCATGTATATAACTAGGGTACCTAAGGCTTTTGCACAATACTGTATTTGTCAACATGGAGCAGAGGACAAGTTTGTAAATCTAGCGAGAGCAAAGAATGCTGGGGATGGCAAGGGTGGAGCACCACGAGAGGGGTTTGGGACAGGTGGCAGAGGAGTGCCAGGGTGGGAGGGGAGCAGTGGCACAGATGCAGACACACCCAGCCCTGAGACACCAGGTAAGGTAATTTGATTCCAAACAATTGGTTTATTGATCATTACAGAATGTCTCTCTGGTGCTTTCCACTCTCTCCCCTCTCCCTTCTCTTTTTCCCAATCATGAGTCACCTCTCCCTTACCCCTTACCACTCTCAGTCCACAATAGAGACCCATATCAGAATCAGGTTTATCAACACTGACATATGTCATGAAATTTGTGCTTTTTTGTGGTTGCAGTACAGTGCATTACATAAAATTTATGCAGTGCTGTGCAAAAGCATTTGGCACATATATATAGCAGGAATGCCCAAGACTTTTGCACAGTACTGTACTGGTAATAGTTGACAAGTTCTCATGGTGGGTAGAGACTTTTCCACCAAGAAAGGTCACTGCCACACATACAGCCAAAACATTTTACCAAGGACTACATTCCCCGGATGGGATTACCATGTGATATTGACTTTCACTAGAAGTGTATGTCAGGAGTTAAGCTGTCTGATGAATATTGAATGGTCCTTCCATGGTTCACTGTAAGAAGGACGCTGTCAGATGCTGTTGATCACCGATGCAGCAGTAAGGTCAAAAGGAAAAGCAAGTGGATACATGCTGGTCACTACTTGCAAGCTCAGGTGACACCAGGAGGTGAAGATGGAGACAGCAAGCACCATGGTTAATCTGCTAGTAACCTGTTACTTGGTGTCAACGTCACTGGAGTACAGTAATTAGTTCACTAGACAGCCAATTGAATAGGTCATTTGAAATGGCCAACAACATGTTCTTATGAGTTTCACAAGTGTTTGTGGCTGCTGCTAATGCCTTGTTGGGCCTGCTAATACATACCAAGCACCTCACAACACTCCCCAATGTAAGGCATTCCAGTAGACCCTGTACAAACATATACTCTTTTCCTTGAATGAAGTTCAATATTACAATTCAACAACAACTTTACATCCCTAATTCAAAATTTTAACAGAAAATAACCTTGGTCTAGATCATATGTGCCAATAAGATTGGTCCAATCTATTGAGATACAATATATTGAGTCCAGTCTTACTCATGTTTTTATCTGGGATATCTCTAAACTCAAACCTGAGGTCCATGACAAAACTATCACGTCCTTTCCTTTAACAAGAGTTCAGAAAGTACCAACCCAACAGGGTATAGTTTGTGTAACTATGTGTTACATTGTCCTAAATTGAATAATGATCCTGGAAGAGTTTATTGACAATGTCCACTATAAGAACTTCACAATCCAGCAAGGTCGCTGTCAATTGATAAGAAGTGGTTGAATTCACCTGCTTTAGTTGTGGAAATGGAACTTGTGTCTCAATTTCCTCATAAAACGGAGCTTATACCTGATCCAGATACAAGGAGAACATGCCAGATGGAAGCCATTAGACAGCAAATATTGCTGTCGCTATAGAAAGAGTAAGCAATGACAGCATTGGTACCTACAGAAAGTCACAGAGAAAAGGTTACAATGTCAGAATCAGAATCAGGTATGGCACTAGCATGTGTCATGAAATTAATGTATAAAATGGTTTTCCAGAATCAGATGACATTGGATTTTCTTTTAGCCATTATACAGGGAGCATGCACAGTTATAAGCAAAGCACGCAAATGGAACTCAGCAGGCTAGGCAGCATCTATGGAAAAAAGTAGTCAACGATTATCCCTCTCTCACCTTATCACCTTGCCCGTCCATCGCCTCTCTCTGGTGCTCCTTTCCCCTTTTTCTTTCTTCCATGGCCTTCTGTCTCTTTCACCAATCAACTTCCCGGCTTTTTACTTCACCCCTCCCCCTCCAGGTTTCACCCATCACCTGGTGTTTCCCTCTCCCCTGCCCCCACCTTTTAAATCTACTCTTCAGCTTTCTCTCCAGTCCTGCCGGGGCTGACTTAGCTTGGCCTGTACCTTGATGTACATCTAATAACCATAAGGGTTTGAACAATATAATCCAACAACCACAGCCTACAAGAAGCAAAGAAGAAATTTTTCCAGTTTGATTCCATTTGTTGAACGTGGTTTTCCTAAGATGCCTGTTTGTGTGACCATTGTCAAAGATGCTCAAAATTTTGCTCACGCAAAGCACAAATGCTGTCTGGTCAGTGCTACCAGAAAATTGCAGATATCATAATGCCCCCAATTTTCATAAGCTAATGTGGCAACACTTAAGATGCTCTGTTCCAGAGTGCTGTAGGGGAATATTTTACTTTGGCAGAAACTGGATGGTTCACCTCATCCATAGGAGTTGTGCTATGATGGCACAAAAAGACAAGCGCAATTTTAAACTATTTTTCTCATTAAGCTAACAGGGAATCCATTCTCTCCCTGAAATGTACTGTGGTTAAAGCATCATTTCAGCCTATATTCACAAAGGTACGTGAGAAGATACAATTACAATCTCACAGACCCTCACTGTCAGACCCAGGAGTGTTTCTTCCCAACCTCAGTTTGGTTCTAGCCCTTCCGATGATCACAATAGTTTCAACTGCACCTTTTTTGAGTCAACTGTATTCTCTGCATATAAAATGTATTATCTTTATTATTGCAAGTTCTGTGACTTCTCAAGAAATTCTGTCTTGCATTTAATCACCCCTCCCCTTGTCTTCTGTTCTCCACTCTAGCCTCTTACCTGTCTATTACTTCCACACCCCACACCCCATCCTGGGACCCCTCTTCCTTCCTTCCCTTTTTCCTAAGGCCCACTCTCCTTTCCTATCAGATTACTTCCTCTCCAGCCCTTTATCTTTCCTACCCACCTGGCTTCACTTATCACCTTCTAGCCCCCACCTTTTTACTCTGGCATTCTTCCCCCATCCTTTCCGGTCCTAAAGAAGGGTCTCGGCCTGAAATATCGACTATTCATTCATTTCCAAAGACGTTGTCTGACCTGCTGAGTTTCTCCAGCATTTTGTGTTTGTAGCTTTGGATTTCCAGCATCTGCAGATTTCCTCATGTTTTTGAAGCTCAACTACCTTTTATGTTTGCTTGATTCGAGATACAGAACGAAAGAAAATATATTTTAAATAAATGATAATTTAGTTGATTAGTCTAACATTGCTACTTATTTGCCTGCCCTTGGCAGCTTTCTATCCAGGTGACCTGATAGAGGTGTACAAGATAATGAGAGGCATTGATCCTGTGGATAGTCAGAGGCTTTTTCCCAGGGCTGAAATGGCTAACACAAGAGGGCATTGATTTAAGGTGCTTGGAAGTAGACACAGAGGAGATGTCAGGGGTAAGTTTTTTTACGCAGAGAGTGGTGAGTGCGTGGAATGGGCTGCCAGTGGCTGTGGTGGAGGCGGAAATGATAGGGTCTTTTAAGAGACTCTTGGATGGCTACATGGAACTTAGAAAAATAGAGGGCTATGGGTAAAGCCTAAGTAGTTCTAAGGTAGGGATATGTTTGGCACAGCTTTGTGGGCCAAAGGGCCTGTATTGTGCTGTATGTTTTCTATGTTTCTACGTTTATCTGTCAATTCAGAAAAAGTGGCATAATACTCTTTCAGAATGCTAGTCCCACTCTCTGGAAATAGCCAGCCCATTGATGTTCGCATCCTCTCAGTCTTGATTTTTTTATGTTTTTTCTGCTGAAGGTAACTTGGATTTTGTTCAAGGGAAAGTCTGGGGTAAGCTTGCTTGAAGAATGAAAGGGATGCAAAGGAAGGTTTCTGCCTGATACAGCGATAGACTTCAGTAAATGAAGCCACTTGAGCTGATGATAGCTCAGGGTGTTGCTAATACCCTTTAAATATGAGTGACTTTTCACCAATATTTCTGAAAACCAATCAGCTTTGGGGAAACCTGTTGAAAATTGACCTGCATTTCATTAATTTAGTAAAGAGGTTTGAAAAACATGTATAATTAGAATAACATTGATATGGTTGCAATGCAGCAATGAGGTTTCTTCTACTGGGTTTAGAGGATATTCGAAATTTGTGCCTTTCTCAGCCTTTTCATTGCTCATCTCACAAATACTGAAGATAAATAACACAGATGCACAATTGCTTGTTATGAATCAAATCACATGTTCCTTTAATAACTATATAAAATATGTTCTAGTAATGCATGTAGCTTTCTCTGGGCTATGCTAGAAATGATTTCAAATTCCTACTGCATTAAGAGCTTCGAAACAGGGTTATGTAGATTATTCGCACCCTATAGCACCTTCTCATGTGGAGATTATATTGCTTGTACACATGGTGATGTTATAACCATATAACAATTACAGCACGGAAACAAGCCATCTTGGCCCTTCTAGTCCATGCCGAACACTTACTCTCACCTAGTCCCACCTACCTGCACTCTGCCCACAACCCTCCATTTCTTTCCTGTCCATTATCTATCCAATTTTACTTTAAATGACAATACTGAACCTGCCTCTACCATTTCTACTGGAAGCTCATTCCACACAGCTACCACTCTCTGAGTAAAGAAGTTCCCCCTTGTGTTACCCCTAAACTTTTGCCCCTTAACTCTCCACTCATGTCCTCTTGTTTGAATCTCCCCTACTCTCAATGGAAAAAGCCCATCCACGTCAACTCTATCTATCCCCCTTATAATTTTAAATATCTCTATCAAGTCCCCCTCAACCTTCTACGCTCCAAAGAATAAAGACATAACTTGTTCAACCTTTCTCTGTAAATTAGGTGCTGAAACCCAGGTAACATTCTAGTAAATCTCCTCTGTACTCTCTCTATTTTGTTGACATCTTTCCTATAATTCTGTGACCAGAACTGTACACAATACTCCAAATTTGGCCTCACCAGTGCCTTGTACAATTTTAACATTACATCCCAACTCCTATACTCATTGCTCTGATTTATAAAGGCCAGCATACCAAAAGCTTTCTTCACCACCCTATCCACATGAGATTCCATCTTCAGGGAACTATGCACCATTATTCCTAGATCACTCTGTTCTACTGCATTCTTCAATGCCTTACCATTGACCATGTGTGTCCTATTTTGATTAGTCTCACACTTAACAGCATTAAACTCCATCTGCCATCTTTCAGCACACTCTTCTAACTGGCCTAAATCTCTCTGCAAGCTTTGAAATCCTACTTCATTATCCACAACACCACCTATCTTGGTATCATCTGCATACTTACTAATCCAATTTACCACCCCATCATCCAGATCATTAATGGATATGACAAACAACATTGGACCCAGTACAGATCCCTGAGGCACACCACTAGTCACCGGCCTCCAACCTGACAAACAGTTATTCACCACTACTCTCTGGCATCTCCCATCCAGCCACTGTTGAATCCATTTTACTACTTCAATATTAATACCTAACGATTGAACCTTCCTAACTAACCTTCTGTGTGGAACCTTGTCAAAGGCCTTACTGAAGTCCATATATACAACATCCACTGCTTTACCTTCATCAACTTTCCTAGTAACCTCTTCAAAAAATTCAATAAAATTTCTCAAACATGACCTTCCACACACAAATCCATGTTGACTGCTCCTAATCAGACCCTGTCTATCCAGATAATTATATATACCATCTCTAAGAATACTTTCCATTAATTTACCCACCACTGACGTCAAACTTGCAAGCCGATAATTGCTAGGTTTACTCTTAGAACCCTTTTTAAAAAATGGAACCACATGAGCAATATCCCAATCCTCTGGCACCATCCCCA
This sequence comes from Hemitrygon akajei, assembly GCF_048418815.1. Taxonomy (NCBI): domain Eukaryota; kingdom Metazoa; phylum Chordata; class Chondrichthyes; order Myliobatiformes; family Dasyatidae; genus Hemitrygon; species Hemitrygon akajei. The sequence continues at coordinate 52,655,007 of NC_133146.1, forward strand.
TTTCTAATGACATTTGAAATATTTCTGTCAGAGCCCCTGCTATTTCTACACTAACTTCCCTCAAGGTCCTAGGGAATATCCTGTCAGGATCCGCAGATTTATCCACTTTTATATTCTGAGATTTATCCACTTTTATATTCTTTAAAAGCACCAGTGCTTCCTCTTCTTTAATCATCATAGTTTCCATAACTACCCTACTTGTTTCCCTTACCTTACACAATTCAATATCCTTCTCCTTAGTGAATACCGAAGAAAAGACATTGTTCAAAATCTCCCTCATCTCTTTTGCCTCCACACATAGCTGTCCACTCTGATTCTCTAAGGGACCAATTTTATCCCTCACTATCCTTTTGCTATTAATATAACTGTAGAAACCTTTTGGATTTATTTTCACCTTACTTGCCAAAACAACCTCATATCTTCTTTTAGCTTTTCTAATTTCTTTCTTAAGATTCTTTTTACATTCTTTATATTCTTCAAGTACCTCATTTACTCCATGCTGTCTATATTCATTGTAGATCTCTCTCTTTTTCCGAACCAAGTTTCCAATATCCCTTGAAAACCATGGATCTCTTAAACTTTTAACCTTTCCTTTTGTTTATCCTTTTATTTTATTTTCCATTTCCTTTTACTTTATAATTATATTACACATAAATACAACCTTTCATAATGGTGAAAAAAATAAAGACAAGGGTTGAGGCATGGAAGCTTAGTGTTTAGCACAGCGCTTTACCGTGCAAGTAACCAAGGTTCAATTCCTGCCACTACTTGCAAGGAAACTTACATAGAAACATAGAAAATCTACAGCACAATACAGGCCATTCAGCCCACAAAGTTGTGCCAACCACATAAGCTACTCTAGAAACTGCTTAGAATTTCCCTACCGCATAGCCCTCTATCTTTCTAAGCTCCATGTACCTATCAAAGAGTCTCTTAAAAGACCCTATTGCATCTGCCTCTACCACTGTCACTGGCAGTGCATTCCACTCACCCACCACTCTCGGTGTGAAAAACTTACCTCTGACATTCCCTTTGTACCTACTTCCAAGCACTTAAAAAATATGCTGCCTCATGTTATCCATTTTGGTCCTGGGAAAAAGCCTCTGGCTATCTACCTGATCAATGCCTCTCATCATCTTACACACCTCTATCAGGTCACCTCTCATCCTCAGTCGCTCCCATGAGAAAAGGCCAGGTTCACTCAACTTATTCTCATAAGGCATACTCTCCAATCCAGACAATATCCTTGTAAATCTCCTCTGCACTCTCTCTACAGCATCCACATCCTTCCTGTAGTGAGGTGGTCAAAACTGAACACAGTACTCCAAGTGGGGTCTAACTGAGGTCTTAGATCGCTGCAACATTACCTCATAGGTTTGTGTGTTCTCCCTATGACTGCATGGGTTTTCTCCGGGATGCTCCAGTTTCCTTCCACGGTCCAAAGACGTACTGGTTGGTAGGTTAATTGGTCACTGTAAATTGTACCGTGAATAGGTTAGGATTAAAATGGGGGATTGTTGGGTGGCATGGCTCAAAAACCCAGAAAGGCCTAGTCCACACTGTATCTCAATAAATAAACATATTATCATCACAGGTGTACAGCAGCTGAAGGAATTTCACTCGGGCTTAAGTTCAGTCGTCTATGATACGCAAAAGAATAATCAGACTGTTCATCATAGATCATGGTCCAACGGCCCTTGTTTGAAAGTGAATATACGTTGAGAAGAGGGATACATGAAGTCAAATTTAATATTATCCATGGATGAACAGTCTGCCAGTAGTCAATGTCAGCACCTTTCAATTATGCAACATGTCTTACTTTGGGATATATATTATCCTGAACGTCTTAGCAAATAAACCTCAAACTGGAAAAAAAAATTCAAGGATTACAAAGACCAGGAACAATGCAGGATTACAAGTAGTTGATGAAGCCAAAAAGTGAAATCATATGCTGCAAATTGATTTTGGAGGACATTGCCAGAAAGAAAGAACACGTGGCTGATTTTCATTTATATTGCTGGGACAGAAATTTGCTGGAACAGGTTTTCCAGTGGAATCACAATCCACCTCATTTTTATTTATGCTTCAATTTATCAATTTACTGACAAGCAGTGATGCAGAAAAGGGAGCATAGATTATTGGGGGGGAGGTGAACTGGACAACAGAGTAAAGGGGACTAGGAAATGAATAATATTCTGTATTGAGGAGTTGGATGCCAGCCCTGCTTGACTGAAGAGTTATATGCAGAGGGTGGTGAGCCTATGAAATAAGCTATCAGATGAAGTGGTCGAGGCAGATACCGTAGTATCATTTAAGAAGCACTTAAGTACGCTCAGTGGCCACATTATTGTGTACAGGAGTGGTCTTCTGCTGTTGTAGCTCATCCACTTCAAGGTTTGATGTGTTGTGTGTTCAGAGATGCTGTTCTGCACCACTGTTGTAATATGTGGTTATTTGAGTCACTGTTTCCTTCCCGTCAGCTTGAAGCAGTCTGCCCACTCTCCTCTATCATTAACAAGGTGTTTTCATCCACAGATCTACCTGCCACTCACTGGATTTTTTGTTTTTGTTTTTCATACCATTCTCCATAAACTCTAGAGACCATTGTGTTTGTAAGTGAGCTGTTTCTGATATCCTCCAATCGCACGGTCTGGGACCAACAATCACTCCACAGTCACAGTCATTTGAATCACACTTCTCCCCCTTTCTGATGTTTGGTCTGAACTACAATTGAACCTCTTGATTATGTATGTATACTTTTATGTATTGAGTTGCTGCCATATGATATGCTGATTATATATTTGCATTAACAAGCCTGTATACAGGTGTACCTAATAGAGTACATATGGAGGGGTGGGGATGGGTATGATTTGGGCCAAATGCAGAAAATCAGGACTAGATAGGTGGACAATGTGGTCAGCTGGAAATGGTTGGGCCAAAGGAACAGTTTCCATGTTGTATTGCTCTATGACTCCATGGCTCTGGCCATAAATATCTCCATCTCAAGTTGCTGATACTGTTTGAAATCAGGGCTGGACAAAGGAAATGATAGGGAAGAGGCATCAGTAAAAATTCTTTGAGTGAACCCAGTTCTCCTGATCCAAGTCCTAAAAGAATAAGATGAACGTATTTGAAAAGGAGGCATTCAAGAGCAATGGACTCAACTTAATAGGTTTGTTGTAATTTGGTGACTCATAGAACTTCTCTTTTATAATGGAAAAGCTTGCACCATCATTATCATCAATCTCGCCTGATTGCTACTTTTGTGAAATGCTTCCCTTGCACTCTTCTTTCAGTGAATGATTCATTGTCCTTTCAAGAGAATGTCATCCTCCCTGATATTTTGGCTATTGTCATACAGAGGTGTTTTGAAGAGGTGATTAAGTATTTGGAAAAGCTGGCAATGATTGACGTTTCTGAAGGTTTTTGGAAGGGAACCCAGATTTTGTGGAAACATAGTTGCGAATTCTTTTTGGATTTATCAGTGCCATGCAGAGTCAGAAAATGGAGGTTCAGAAACAGCAAACAAACGGTTAGGCTTTAAGTTGTTGTACAGTGTGATTATTTATTTGCGTGATTTGGTGTAGATCATCTTCTTAATAGCCAATAGTTTATCCACAATTTATTTTAATTTGTAATCTCTTTTACTCAAAAAAAAACATGTAAAAGCCTTTTGGATCCAAATTGCATCCAGGGCTTTGACACTTGGCCATTTTTTATGTGTGAAGACCACAGAACTGTCTTAACAGTACAGACAACTGATTCATCTATTGATGGTTGATGTTGAATAAAATGTGTTCTTTCTGCAGACCCTTCTGCAAGAGTCCATTCCTTAGTGACTGAAAGCCTGACTTCTCTGGAGATTAGTCACTAAAAAAACATTTATTTCTGAACCAAGACCTCACACATTAACCTTCACGGCTTTGCTCTTCTTTTGTTGTCTTTTCTCTGTCACTGCCCGATATGGCAAATAGATCACAATGATCAATAGGATCACAATGACTGCATTGGATACAATTCACATCTGAAGATTTATCTCAACTCTACTCCCCCAATTCCTTGGTTTTGCTACCATGAAAAATACCGATGTTTTGTTTTGACTTCCGCACTTTGCATTGCCTTTATTTTCATTCATGCAATAGATTTAATATTATTTAATAGTTGATTCTAACCTGTACTTTGAGTTCCAGCAGATTAATATTCTATTTACTGACATATTCTTCCAAGTTCAAGTTCAAGTTAGAGAATCAACTGGGAACATCAATACCTGTTTACTAAGTATACGGTTTGTAGATTGTTATATCTACTCAGAAGTTTGAAGCAAAATGTTGGTTACAGAACTGATTATTTGCATACATAAAAATTTTTACTTTTGCTCACAAATCTGTCTGCAATGTGGATTCCTCTTACTTGACTGAACTCAGTAACCAAAGTAAACTGTATTTTCATAAATGCTCCAATAGGTAGCAAACAGAACTACTCACTTTAATTTGCATGATATAATACAAAGGCAGTTAACTGTAACTGACTTAAAACAACATTTTCTAAATAACCTGGTTGTTTGCAGACCAGCCTCTGCAAATGGGTTTAGACTGAAACTGAACTTCAGAGTACAAACCCTTAATTCTGTACATGATCATTCAAGAAAATTCTTTAATCAACTAAAAACAGTTCTTCATTTTAAGCATATATTATTTTTCTTGCACTAGGTGTATATAAACTACTGCAGAGCTATTATAGAATCAAAGTGTGTTTTAAACTTTTAATCTACTATCCTCTCTTTGAATAACTTATTGAATCTGATACAAAATATATAAATTAAAAAGAAATTTACTTATAAAATCGAAAATTGTGAGCAACATCAGGATTGACCCTTTAAGAAAAGAGTGAATGTTGTTTTATGAAAACAGTATTTGAGATTATCCCCAATTAACACACTTCTGAAAATAACAATTTAAAATTATGTTTTATTATCTGGGGTTCTTGTTTCTTAGAATCATAAATTCTCATATAATTTACAACATTAACATGAATTGCACATGTCCAATGTGAAATTCAGGTCTTTGTTTCTAGCAGTAATAACTGAAATTTAAAATACTGCCTCTTTAAATATAGGTGATCCTGCAATTTTAGTCTACATAATGTAGGAACCTTTCCCTTCATCACATCCTATTCCCAGGTACATAATTAATTTACCGGTAGGTAAAACATGGGAATAACTTACTTAATTACATAATTTACAAACATTACCTTTAGCATTTTATATTTCCAGCACCCATTGACCTTTCTCCTTTTTTGAGTTTTGGATTCACTTTCTTTGGTAAATAACCCACTCCATGCTTTCCGGAAAAGTCTAAAGATTTTCTACAGCAACTTTCCTTGCTAACACATCAATTTTTCTATTTCCTTCCCACCTTGTCTCTCTTTCAGTGTAATCCATCACTTTGCAAAAGAAATATTCACCATTCCCATCACTGTTCCTGACTGCATGAAGCACTACTTTGTCCACTGATTATAACCCTTACTGTTCCTACTCTGCCAATTGGACCCTTCACCTTAGTATCACCCTCAGAATGTAAGGCCCCTGTATCCATCAAGGATTCAACTTTCTTTCCTCTACTATTAATTCCATGATCAATTGTAAGTAATTGTCAAACCTGAGTATGATAGTGAGCTGTTAGAGTCTGGCATTGTTTAGACGGACAGACAGTTCCAGTTTAGATACAACTCCATCTGCTGCCTTGGTTAATTGCATTTACCTCCAGCCTTATTTATCCTCTGCTTCCGATAAGATGGTGGCACACTCAAACACAGCAGCTTCTATAGGGACAACCAAAGACATTATTGTCTTTCTTTAAATGCATTTGTTATGATCACAAGACCCTGCTGGTCATTAAGAATTTAATGTACTGCTGGTCTACCTCATCAGCAAGTTGCTCTACGGTGGAGAAACTGAAGGAGCAGGATTTGGTGTAGATCCTGGTACTGTCTGCGTTAGAGAAGCATCGGTGAGTGAAGGCGGTGTGCAGTCTAATAGCATGTGATTGTCTTAGTCGCTTTTCTTGTGATCATAAGACCCTGTTGGACATTGGTAATGTGGGATGCTGCACGGTGGGGGAGCTGCATGGCCTCAATCATAGTGAGGAATAGGCCTTAAACCGCAGGGTTGCCTGTTCGCATCAGCCCAGAAGAGAGGCATCAGAGTTAGTGCATTTCGACGGAGGGCTGGAGGCGGTGTGGCGTGATATCCACTGTTCACTGGGCAGAAGTCAAGATGTATTGCGTTCAACTGTAGACTACTGCTACATTCATGGACTCAGGGACTTAGACTATATTTATTTGTGTGTGACTGTATTTTACTGCTGTCTTGTATGTGCCAAGTGTGCCTTCTGCTGGAATTGATTGTTGGTATTCTGTTTTGCACCTTGGCTTGTTTCATTTCATTGTATTCATGAGTGTTCATGTATGACTGAATAACAATTAAACTTGAACTTGAACTCTCCGAGATATCAGCCAGTCAGACTTTATGATCCTGGTATTCCATTCATTTCTAAGACTTGCCTCCTTCATATTACTGCTACTGCCTCCACCCTGTTTAAGAGTCTGGAAATGTTCAGGATTTCATTTCCTATACTTTTTCATTCTTCCCCGTGTCTATCTAGTCACTATTCTGAAAGTTAATCATTCCAAAATTTAATCACTGGGGTCATCTAAATGAAATACTGCCATAGTTATATTAACTGACAGACAGACAGACATACTTTATTGATCCCGAGGGAAATTGGGTTTTGTTACAGCCGCACCAACCAAGAATAGTGAAGAAACATAGCAATATAAAACCATAAATAATTAAATAATAATAAGTTAATCATGGGCTGTTGGACTCTGGGCTCCTTGTGACCTATGAAAGCTATTAATCATTGTTGAAAACTATCTCCTATCAATTTAATCAAAGCAACCCCTCCTCCTTGCTACCATCTGTGCTTTTTTGTCCCCGGAATAATTTGTGCATGATCTGAAATGAATCACCTCTTCTGTACCGCAAATAGGCACTTAGTATTGTCCCAGGTAATTTGTGGAGCAGTATACTTGGTGCCTTCAGGTAGCTCAGACAGAACCTCTCAAATTTTCTCGGATTAGTTAAAACCCTGCATCACAGTCATCAATATTAAATACAAGGGGTGTCCTTCCACACTAAAACTTTGACAGAATTCTATAGATATTCTATAAATTCTATAAATGTGTAGTGGAGAGTATATTGACTGGTTGTATGACAGCCTGGTATGGAAACACCAAAGGCTTTGAATGGAAAATCAAATAAAAAGTGGGAATATGGTCCAGTTCTTCACCACTCTTCACCATTCAGCACATCTACATGAAATGCTGTCACAGGAAAGTGGCATCCATGATCAGAAACCCCCCACCACCCAGGCAATGCTGTCTTCTCACTTCCGCCATCAGGAAGAAGGTACATGAGCCTTAGGACTCACACCACCACATTCAGGAACAGTTAATACCCCTCAGCCATCAGGATCTTGAACCAAAGGAGATAACATCACTCAACTTCACTTGCTCCATCATTGATATGTTCCCACAACCTGTGGACTCACTTTCAAGGACTCTTCATCTCATGTTCTTGATATTTATTGCTTATTTATTTATATTTGTGTTCTTCTTTTTGGATTTGCATAGTCTGCATCTGGTTGAAAGCCCTAGCTTAGCGTTATTCATTCATTCGGTTATAGTTACTATTCTATCGATTTGTTGAGAATGCCCACAAGAAAATGAATCTCAGGGTTGTATATGGTGACATATGTATATGTACTTTGTAATTTGTACTTTGTACATCTTCTCTCCTTCTGAACTTTCTTAACTCCCTCACTGCTTTCTTTAAGGCCGAATGAGCTTCCTTGTAATCTAACACTGCTGCTTTTCCTTTGCCCTCCAACTTCTACGGCTTTCTCCTTGCCTTCCTCCATCTAATACATTCACTTTCTTCTCAATTCCAGCCAAAACACCACCCCTGTATAAATGTCTCTCTGATGTCAGAGTTATGTCATTCAGAACAAAGACAACCTATTTCAAATTCCTGTGTTCCTCTTGCAGTGCATTTAAGTCATTGCACTCCTGAGATATCCAACTCTTTCTTCCTTATACCCTTCTCCATTTCTTGCAGTCATCCATGTATATGTTGCAAACCAAATACCTGTCCTTCAAAGTAGAAGCACCATCTCCTTACTCTTTTTCTTGGCATCTTCCCACTCCAGTTTAGTCTCTAATAATGTTTACATCAGTCTTGGCATTATCACATCCCTTTTCTTCAACCCTTCATCCTTTCCCTGAACTTTCCTCCATACTGCTGATGTTCCCTTGATAATTACTGCAATTTCTGCCATAATGTTAACAACCCAGTTTTTATTCACTTAAATTCTCTTAACCATTTAGCTTCCTCCCATCCTTCAGCTATTTAATGGGACCAGAAGTAAGCACTATGATTTCAGCCCATCCTCTTTCCAACTGTAATGTCTTATCCAGCTATTGCATTATTCTATATTTAATTTTCTCTGTGCTAAATGCCAATGAACCTAACAGGCTGGCAATCCTCATCCCTCAACCCCACCCTAATACCACAATTGCTGATTGATCTTGTCCACATTAACTTGGCAAGTTGCTAAAGTTCACATGTACTCCTCTTTCTAGAACAAAATTACACTCACAAGAACTAATCTGACACATTTACTCAGTCATTTTTAATTATTACACCTTTATATTATCTTGCCTTTTTCATGTAAATTTTTTTAATGACTCTTTCTGGATCCTGTGTCACATTGTCCTCTTGAGGAAATTTATTTGCTAATTTGATTACTGTTGAGCAAGGGTATCTTGATGGGCAAGATTTTGCATTTATCAGTGCTGGAAAAGGTCAGTGAAGAGACTTCTGTACAGCGATAATTTCCAAATGCTTTGGGGATGAATCAGACTTTGTAGAAGCATGGTTTTCACTACTTTGTAAATTTGTGAACCTTATGAATAGCCAGACTATAATAGCTCAACAAATCAGTTTTAAACACACATTATTGTGTGGTCTGATTAACCTAGTTATTTCGTTGGGTTAGCGTAAAGTCCATCTTGTTTTGTGGCTGTATGAATAGTTCCTCTGGGACTTTCTTCAGTTCAAAGCCTATTTTAAAAGTTCATTTAAAAGCTCTTTTGTTCCCTGTGGCATGCTGCAATATGAAACTTAATCAATTTTTATGCACGAAGGACACAAAACTAGTTGTACAATACAGCTGCCTAATCTCTTCAAAAGTGGTTTATTTTACATTAAATGTCTCTTGCTACACGAGTGGCCATTGGAATTGGGAGGAGGTATTAAAAAAAAATGGAAGGAAGAAACATCATGGCAGCTCAAGGAGCTTTGAAAGGACTTCCCAGGGCTCCAAAAGCTGCCGTGTTTGGCAAAATGACTCAAGTTTGGTGAATCCCCTTTAATTTCTTGGAATAAACATGTCCAACATCATTGTATCAATTGTAAACTTAGCTCCTAAACTTCATCCATTCACTCACTATGGTCTTGCATTTTATCATTTACCTACTCTGCCCTATCTCGGGAGCTTTTACACTTTATTCTGCATTGTTATTGTTCCACCTTATTCCAGCTCAATGCACTGTACAGTGATTTGATCTGTGCAAACAACATGCAAGACAAGCTTTTCACTGTATCTTGGTAATTGTGACAATAATAAACCAATACCATTCTATATCATTAATATAACAACTCACTCTGCAGAACCACATGGCAAAAATCCCTCCAGTTAACCACTAATATTTGCATCCTGTCACTGAGTTACTTTGGCTCCTGTCTTGCCACTACAGTCCATGTATTCTCTTTTTCCAATCAATCTATCACATTAAATGCCTGGCTAATGTCCATATAGATTTCATTAAATGTTCTATTCTCATCAGCATTTTTTGAAATGTCTCAAGACATCTGGGTACCTTCCAACAGGATGGTATGAATACCGATTTCTCCTTCTGGAGAACAACATTCCTCCCCCACCCCCAACACTCCATTTTCAACTCTTAAATTTTTAACCTTCTCACCTGGCTATTATTTTCCCCTGGGTTCCCGCCTCCTTCCCTTTCTCCTATGGTCCACTCTGCTCTCCTCACAGATTTTTTTTCTTTTCTAACCACCTGGCTTCACCTGTCACCTTGCAGCCAACCTCTTTTCTCTTCCCCCACCTCTCAGTCCTGAAAAAGGGCCTTGGCCCAAGACGTTGGCTGTTCATTCACTTCCAGAGATACTGCCTGTCCTGCTGAGTTCCTATCACATTTTGTGTGTGTTGCTTTAGATTTCCAGCATCTGCAGACTTTCTTATGTTTATAATCAAGATAGTCAAAAGTGACCTTTTATTTATAATTCTACTCTGTACTCTACTAAAGGTTGATTTATGTTGTCTCCTGGATATTTTTACACTTATGAGCCTTCAATAAATATTCACCTGCTGGGCCTATATTTACATCATCTATCTCTTTCTCCCTTTTTAACAACGTTATCACATCAGTAACCTTCCAGTTCCGGCACCTCTCCTAAAGCCAGAGAATGGTAAAATGGTGGCCTGGTGCTTCCACCCTTTTTTCATTTAACTTTGAATAACATCGATAAACAAAACTTTGATTTCTAACTTTAAGTATCAGTCTTTTTAGCAAGATTTCCAGTTTAATTGCTAGGTATTTTTAATGAACTCCATTTATGTTTCCATTCCTTTGAATGTGTCCATAGTCAGAGATACACAACTTAGAGGAGTTGACTTTAGGAATTAAGCAGTTAATAACTGTCATTTAACATTCACAGTCAACACAAATCTACTATAAATAAAGGGCTTCTGCCAAGATTGGAACTGGAAGAATGTATCAATGCCAATCTCATTTCTAGACATGCCTGGATATTCTCATTTCTGGATCCTTCATTTCTTAGTCTCAAGTATGATTAAATGAAAATTTGTAATTTATTATTGTTGGATATTATTGAATCTGACAATGAATATACTTCTAATATTTGGATTATTGCACTAGATCCTTTTTCCATTTGGATTATTGATCAAATGTATTCAATCAAGTGGTCTTACTCAATAAGTTAATGGTTATATTGTCATGGACTTCAACATGGCGGTAAGCTGCCTAAACTAAAATCTGTGGCTTAGTTACTGAATATTACTGTGAAATGTCTACATTCGTGTACTTAACTAACATATAATATGCACAGCTCTGATGTGTTAAATTTTTATCAAGTGATATGAATATGTGAAAGACAATTATCAAAACAGAAACAGAGATATATACTGCAATATATACAATATACTGATAGCTTTTTAAAAATGTTTAATACTTTAATTTACACATTAATTTTAAAATTAATATGGACAGTAATATGCACAGTGTTAATATTGCAAAGGTTTTTTTGATTCCGATTGACATATTACAATGGCAAATTTATTAGAAAAACACAATACCCTTTTGTAGATTTACATTTCAGTTGTCAGTTTGAAAAGTGAGCTCCAGCCAAAGCCAAATATTATTCACACAATCTGGCATTCAAAAGTATTCAAACAGCATTTGGTTAATGCGCTGTTCTAAATTCTGTTAGCATCTAGACACCATGTAGATAATGCTGAAATGATTTCCATGAACTATTAAAAATCCTCTATCAGTTTCTACAGGCAAAAACAGAGCAATTGCCAAGTTTATTATTTTGTGTATTCAGGAGGAGGCCCTCCGTTGATTGGGGTAACAATGGATATTGCATCCTAGCAAGCCAGGGCAGTACAATATGGAGAACAAGCTTTTGCCTGTGCAGCAGACTCCCCCTCTCCGTGTCGCTAATGAATCCAAACAAACATCAGAGTCCGATACAATTTGGCAGCAGCGGGAGTTGCCAGTTAACATAGGACTGCCCTAGGGACCCCCAGCTCCAGATTTTTCCTCGGAGTTTACTCACGAACTCTTCCCCGAGAGAGTACAGCCATGAGACAGTAGAGGCTTGAGATCAGAATTTCCCTTCTCCTGGAGGAACTGCCAACCATGGCTGATGAGCCGCATTTGGCGAAGCGACTGATCTTAAGGTGCCAATAACGCTTTGCCTTTGCCCCTTCTCCTGTCAGAAGAAACAGTTACACTGGGCTTAGTAGTAAAACCCACACGTGAGGGCCAGGAGCTGGACTTGGTTGTCAGAGGCTAATTGAGATGCACCCCATTGGGAGCATTTAATAAGCAGTGGGAGCTTATCCTCACTCGTCTCCACAGCTATGGCAACCTTTCTGTATTACTATATAGAATTACATAGAATTATTAAGAGCAGACAAACAGATGCAGGTTGTTCAGCCAACTAGTCCATGGATCAATGTATGCTTAAATTGAGCATTCGTTCTGCCATCCTTCGTCATTTAATCCAATCTGCATAACTTTCCATGTCCTCTTTATGACACCTGTATGATACACCTCAATCTCTTCTGTACTTGCAGGCTTCACCTACTCACAAGTCCCTGAATAAAGATTCCTTCCAATTTGTCTATTTAATTTAATTATATGTGATTGCCTCTACTTATTCTTCTGCAGAAATATAAGCATTCTCTTTTTGTGCATTTCATCGAAATGTCCCATCATTTTGGAGAGTTCCTTTCATTCACACAGCAGCCTTCTCTTTTCAGTTGAATAAACCCCACCTGCTTTGTTGCTGAAGCTGCTGGTAGTATTCCAGATGGGATTGGTAATTTGCAGTCAGCAGTAACTGATCATCAGCAGGAGGCAACAGCCATTTCACATGCAGTGCTCGAGCAGCAAGAAACACAAATCCCTTTGGGAAATTGTTCCAACAACAGTGGGAGGAGACAGCTTTCAAAGTCTATGTGAGGAGTCATGCCCCTAGGACAGGGATGCAATGGTTGTAATATCCTCATGTGTGGTCAGGGTCACTGAAAACATCACATCACATGCCTCACTAACTGCTCCCAAATGTACAGCTCTCACCCAGTAATAAACACTAAGATGCTCAGCTGACCTCCACTACACAAGAAGAATCTATGTGTGATGGTGGATGTTTAGCCAACATTGCCTTGCTAAACTAGATTTCAAATATCCGAAAGGAGGAAGTATAAAGATAAAAATTCAATTCATTTCAAGTTTAATTGTCATTCAATCATGCGTGAATACTCATGAATACAGCCAAACGAAATGGTGCTACTAGAAGATCAAGGTGCAAAACACAGTACCAACAGTTACATACAGCACAAAAATGCACACAAGATAGCAAGCACAAATGGTATCACAATCAGGCAATAAAAGAGTCAAAACCACATGCCATCAATCCACAGCTGACCTCAGTGGAGCTTGTCTCCTCCATCCTGAACGCCATGCCACACCATCCCGATGCCCCCTCCCCAGGACGTGAGGCAAGACCATATAGAATATCAAGACCATATAGACAACAAGACCATATAGAATATCAGTAAAAGCACAACCACACAAAATATACTTGGATATAGTCAGACACCATACCGCCCCATCATACCATTGAAAACTTCAGTCAACCACAATGCTCCTGGTGGAGATGCGTATATTAAGAGGAACATGCTTACACCATCCACTGTTCTAAGTTAGAAGTGGTTGTGAGCTGGTGGAAATGGAACGTAACAAGGAGAATTGGATGTGAACATACCTTTGTCTTCAATGTAATAGCCTCACTCTTCGGCCTCCAATATGGTCAGACCACTGAGGTTTGGAGAAGAAATAGTGATCCACAAAAGCGTCATCTGCCAACATTTTGTTATAGGCCACCTAACCTTGCAAGAGAGAGAAAAGTGCATTGGGGAGTGACATGGAACTGTTTTCAAGTGATGCAACTACCTTGATTTAACAGCTAGAGGACATGGGATGTAACATTTCATTTGATGCAGTGCCCAATGTGAGAAGGTGTGGTAGGATATATGAGAGTTGGGTCCCGGATGTGTTTGCTGAAGATTGTCAGTAGTTGATGGTAGTTCATGGAATTTAAAAGACACTATCATTGACAGCTGAGCCCATTGAACTCAAGTCTTTGTACTATCCCCAGGTTCAGCGACAGGGCTTCTTGCATTGACTTCAACAGTGATCTCCTCCTGCATCTACTTCATCTGGTCTTCTGACACCCTGCAGATAGAGGACCTCCCTCTTCTACCCATATCATGGAGTCTAGGACCAGAGAGCCTCAGAATACAGGGATGTCCCTTTAGAACAGAAATAAGGAGGGATTTCTTTAACCGGGGGTGTTGAATCTGTGGAATTTTTAGCCAAAGATGGATGTGGAATCAAAGTCATTGGGTATATTTAAAGCAGAAGTTGATTGGTTCTTGATTAATAAGGGTGTCAAAGGGGAAAAGGCAGAAGAATAGGGCTGAGAATGATAATCAATCAGTCATGATGGAATGGTGGAGCAGAGTCAATGAGCCAAATGGTCTAATTCTGCTCCAATGTCTTATGGTTTTATACCTAACAAGGTCTCTAGTGCTGTGCTGTGAAATCTGGGCATCTTAAGCAGAGTCTGATATTTCTTCCAGCAACAGAAATTTCTGGAATGATTTCATTGTCGTTCTCAGAGCCAATGTCTATTTTTTTTACTTAGTGACTAACTGGTACAAACCACCTATCAGGTTATTGTCATGGTAATGATCTGAAACTAGAAAAATGCAGTTAGTTTAGGCCTTTCACAAACATCATAGTAGTTATGTGGGAATATATATTTTTGTGTTTATGGGTCATAAACACAAGAGATTCTGCAGATACTGGAAATCTTTCCAGAGCAACACATACAGAATGCTGGAGGAACTCAGCAGGTCAGGCAGCATCTATGGAGGGGAATAAACAGTTGACATTTCAGGCCGAGACCCTTCTTCAGGACTGGAAAGTAAGGGGGAAGGTGCCAAATTAAATGGTGTCTATCCTGGATAATTGAGTTGTCAAAAATTTCTGTGGAGGGGGGAGCAGAAGGAGGACCAGCTAGACGATGATCGATGAAGCCAGGTGGGTGGAAAAGGTGAAGGACTCAAGAAAAAGAACTATGATAGGAGAGCAGAGTGGACCATAGGGGAAATGGACGAAGGGGGAAACACAGAAAGAGGCAATAGGCAGGTGATGAGCAGAGATAAGAAGCCAGAGTGAGGAATAGAAGAAGAAGGCAGGGGAGGAAGAAAGTTTACCGGAAGGAGAAATTGATGTTCATGCCATCAGATTAAAGGTTACCCAGATGGAATATAAGGCATTGCTCCTCCACCCTGAGCGTGGCCTCATCATAGCAAAAGAGGACGCCATGGACTGACATGTTGGAATGGCAATGGGGATAGGAATTAAAATGTTTGGCCACTGGTGATGGAGCTGAGGCTTCTGCATTGTGTCAAATAGACGTGTGTAGCAACCCCAGTATTCTTTTTTTGCAAAATTCTCCAATTTATCCCCGCAGAACTATTCCTAACATGTGGCTGTATTCTAAAATACAAAATAGTCACTTTGGATTCATTTATAGTAAGTGGTGTCTATCCTGGATAATTGAGTTGGCATCATGAACCAGTTAGTCTGAGAAGTTCCCAAGGGTGATCACAGGAAAGGGATTCTAACATGCAAAAAAAGAACATGCTTGTGTTTTAACAACAAACACATTTTGTTAAATCGGTTCATCGTTATTTATTTGGAATTGGCTGCTGTCACATTCTGAGATCTTTGTTGTATATCTATGGCTAATGAAGTTGCCTACAGAATAAATGGATGCCCAGGTGAATCCAGCTAGTTGGCTTCATCCAGGACAAATAAAATAAAATGGAAATTACAAAATATGTGTTGATAAAATAAATTGTATTTATTTAGTAAAATAAATATAATCAATGCAAGAGAAAATATTGTGCCTGAATTGCCCAGCTATTTCTTGAGCCTTTGAAAGCCTGTTCAGCTCTGGGATTATTTGAATGACAATATTACCACTCAAAGAGTACTGCTTTAAAACAAGTTGACTGTGTTGTTTATGGGAGTGCTAATTAGTAAATGGTCACATATGGTGCAATTCATTTAACTAATAGCTGCCTTTGAGGTTTAACAAAATTGCCATTCTCCCCTCCTTTCAGGCCCCCACCTGGGATCCTGAATGGTTTGAAATACAGAGTAATTATTGGTAATCATCTCACATCATCAGTAACTGATTGTAAGGCTGTAATTAAATAATAAATGCTTCTGTGACTCATGCCCTTTATGTGGCAGTGCTCTGGGGACCAACTTTGCATAACAAAATAGCTGATTCCCAGTCACTACCCTCCAGCAGGACTGTCTTGCAAGCAGTTTGTTATGCTGCCCACTTCTGCTTCAAAGTATAAAATAAAATGCTCTTAAAATCCTTTCCCAGATACTATGTTGACCCAAGTACAGGACTCAAGTATGCTGAAATAAAGCTAGTTACAGCTTTCCAGCTGCCTACATTAGTTTGTACAAATGACTAATTTTCTGGGGTTAATAGCAGCAGGCTGCAACCCAAACCTTTCATTTAATCAAAATCTATATAGGTACCAGCAGAAGTCACTGAAAATATATTAAATGAAGAGAAATGGATGATGTTATTTTCCTCATCTGAGACAACTACATCTATACTCCAGTTCACATGAAGGGAGTCAACCTACAACATTGACTGCTTCCCTCTACAGATGCTGTATGATCTGCTGAGTTCCTCCACCAGCTCAGTTTTTTTTTGCTGCAGCTGTATTCATCAAAGGATCCTGCAAACTGAAATTCACCACCTTAATGTTGTGCTGAGCACAGATCGATACATTTTTAAATGGTAAAAACAGACAAAATACTCAGCCGGTTGCATCCGTGAGAAGAGAAACAAGAGTTAATGTTCCAGGACAAAGACAAAGGGTTTTCCCACAGGTGGGCCTTGAGCTGCTGTTTCATTCTTTTTAATCCAGATTTTTAATGAATTTTTATTTAAGGTGGAGGTTGATAGATTCTTGCTTAGTTCGGGCATGAAGAGATAGAGGGAGAAGGCAGGAAATTGGGGCTAGGAGTTAAAATGGTTCAGCCATGATGAAATGGCCGAGTAGATGACCTAATTCTGCTCCTATTTAGAAACATAGAAAATAGGTGCAGGAGTAGGCCATTCGGCCCTTTAAGCCTGCACCACCATTCAGTATGATCATGGCTGATCATCCAACTCAGAACCCTGTACCTGCTTTCTCTCCATACCCCCTGATCCCTTTAGCCACAAGGGCCATATCTAACTCCCTCTTAAATATAGCCAATGAACCGGCCTCAACTGTTTCCTGTGGCAGAGAATTCCACAGATTCACCACTCTCTGTGTGAAGACGTTTCTCCTCATCTCGGACCTAAAAGGCTTCCCCTTTATCCTTAAACTGTGACCCCTCGTTCTGGACTTCCCCAACATCGGAAACAATCTTTCTGCATCTAGCCTGTCCAATCCCTTTAGAATTTTATACGTTTCAATAAGATCCCCCCTCAATCTTCTAAATTCCAGCTAGTATAAGCCTAGTCGATCCAGTCTTTCATATATGAAAGTCCTGCCATACCAGGAATCAATCTGGTGAACCTTCTTTGTACTCCCTCTATGGCAAGAATGTCTTTCCTCAGATTAGGAGACCAAAACTGCACACAATACTCCAGGTGTGGTCTCACCAAGGCCTTGTACAACTGCAGTAGAACCTCCCTGCTCATGTACTCGAATCCTCTTGCTATGAATGCCAACATACCATTCGCCTTTTTCACCGCCTGCTGTACCTGCATGCCTACTTTCAATGACTGGTGTACAATGACACCCAGGTCTCATTGCATCTCCCCTTTTCCTAATCAGCCACCATTCAGATAATAATCTGTTTTCCTGTTCTTGCCACCAAAGTGGATAATCTCACATTTATCCACATTAAATTGCATCTGTCATGAATTTGCCCACTCACCTAACCTATCCAAGTCACCCTGCATCCTCTTAGCATCCTCCTCACAGCTAACACCGCTGCTCAGCTTCGTGTCATCCGTAAACTTGGAGATGCTGCATTTAATTCCCTCGTCTAAATCATTAATATATATTGTAAACAACTGGGGTCCCAGCACTGAGCCTTATGGTCTTATCTTATCTTATGGTCTTATTTGCAGCATTTGCATTTTTTCTGATTTTCACATCTTTAATGATCATGATAAATTACATTTATAACAGTTATTTCTTCTGCAATGTTTAATTACAAAGCTATTTGTAGTTAAGACATACTGAACACTTCCAGAAGAAGAAAAAAAGACTTTGGCATTGCTGTGGGTAACAGTACTGGTTAGGGATTAGCAGACTGCCTCCAGTTAAAATCCATTGTTCTGGATTAATCCAATCAAGTGAAAACCATATTCAAAATCTGAATACTTCCAGAGTAGTAAACTGGAACAGTCCGATAATATTACATCACTGGCTAATCACAAATGATCTAAATGAATAAATGAATGTCCTATTACGCAATAGACACTGGTACACTGAATCTGGAGCATGCTGAGTGCCTGGAGTGTACTGTACCTCTAGAAATGTCTGTGTCCTCATTAACCTACACACCAGTTATGCAGCAGGGCTGTAGAGTCATGGAGTCGTAGAGCCTATAAAGGCTCCTATTCAAATACAAATGAGAATACATCCTTATAATACATTCAGTGTGACTCAATTGCAAACCACACTCATGTTATATTATTTGTCTTAAAATCAACATCTGTTCTTTTAGAAACACTAGGGACTGTAGATGCTGAGAATCTGGAGTAGCACACTGAAAACATTGAGGGAACTCGGCAGTTCAGGTCATTTTTTCTCATTGTTGTAAGATCATCGTTCTGTTTTCTTTCACACATGTCAATGTTTCTTTGCTACTTTTTGGGAGGTATGTTCAATGTACGGTCCAGTCCATCATGAATAAAGCCCTTCCCACTATTGAGCACATCTACATGAAGCGTTGTTTCAAGAATGTAGCATCCATCATCTGCGAACCCCACCACACAGATCTTGCTTTCTCACTGGTGCCATCAGGAAAGAGGTAGTGGAGGCTCAGGATTCACACCACCAGGTTCAAGAACAGTTATTACCCATCAGATATCAGGACCTTTAACCAAAGAAGAGAACTTCACTCAACTTCACTTGCCCCATCATTGAAGTTTTCCCACAACCTATGGACTCACTTTCAAGGACACTTCATCTCATGTTCTTAATACTTATAGTTTTATTTATTTATTTATTATTATTATTTCTTTCTATTTGTATTTGCACTGTTTGTTGTCTTTTGTACATTGGTTGAATGCCCAAATTGGTGCAATCTTTCATTGGCTCTGTTATGGTCATTGATTTCCACATGAAAATGAACTTCAGGGTTGCATAAGGTGACATATAGGTATATTGATAATAAATTTACTTTGAACTTTGTCTATTTCTTCAAGAGATCTTTTTAATACTGTGCTTGTATTAGGTTTGTTTTTATAACTCTTTCTCAATCAGTATATTTTTCTGAACTGGCATTCTCTGGAAATGCTGGGTGTAGCCAGTTGTTCTCTAAGGAGCTGATGGTAGTTGGCCACACACACAACAAGGGCATAGACTTACTCTGGTATGGGACTTCTGGAGTGATAGATTTTGCCTCATCCATCAGACTGTCCCTTGACAGAGCTTCACATAGAATACAACAATGGAGTTCAGTCTTACACATGAAGGTAAGTTATCGCCTTAAATTGTTTTACTTCTGCGTAATGTTCTTAATAATTTTAAGTGATTTTGCACTTAAATATTTTTACCTTTGTTTTTATAGCTATTATTTTCTTATTAATTATATTCTAATATTTTCTAAAAGTCATAACTAATTCATAGTTTCAGCAGAGGACAATTTTGTCTTTTGTCAAGGCCTATCAGTGGTACTGGGGGTGGGGGGGAGGTCGGTGGGCTAGGACCTTGTGTACATACCACTTGATGCTTTCTCACCACTAAGGCCTCCCTGTAGCTTCCTGCTGATGCAAAGGGCCAGCAAAATTCCACCTGCACTTATAACTTGCCAGGTAACACTGAACACAGATCCAGGAAGATTATCCCATCAACTGAGGGAACAAGTACCTGGGACTGTGTAAAGTTGCATACATCTATAGTCATGTGATGTCACTTCACTTGTTAGGGCATATTCTGGAGCTAGGGTATATAGTCAATATTAATTTTACCAGCAACCAATCTTCAGACATGGATATAGATTGTAGATTGAATTTAAACTGCAGCCCTGAACTATAGTTTTCCTGGAGCTGTGGACTGGAGTTGATTGCAAACCAGACAATGCTAATTAACATTCATTTTGGGTGCCTGGAATGTGGGTGCAAAGAAGGAGATGTGTGAAACCATATGTAATTCAAAGGAAGCATTGTAGATGCATTGTAACTAGAATTGTCCTGCTGTTACCTTTGATCTTTAATATACAAAAATGTTGTTGTTGCTCGCTTCTAATGTTTGCATGATTTGGTTTTTTTTTTCTCTTTCTCTATGCACTGGAAATTGGTCACCACATTAGAGTAAGGATGTGCAGGCTTCATACAGAGTGCTGGAGAGGTTCACCAGGATGTTGCCTGGACTGGAGTGTATTAGCTATAGGGAGAAGTTGGAGAAACTCCTTAGCCTTCTCTGAGGTCTACTGAGTGACCTGATGGTAGTATATAAAATTATGACCAGCATAGATAGGGTAGATAGAGTCTTTCTTCTGAGACAGAAATACTGGAGGGCATAGGTTTCAGGTAAGAGGAGAAATGTTTAAAAGAGATGCATGGGGCTAGGTTTTTTTGAACAAAGAACTTGTGCCTGGAACATGTAGCCAGGGGAGATACGTACAACAGCAACATTTTAGAGGCATTTACATAGAACAGATATAATATGGACTATGTGCAGGAGGATAGGTTGAAATAGGCTGGCATCATGGGCAGCGTAGAGGTGGTGGATGACAGGGCCAGTTCCTGTGCTCTACTGCATAGCTCCAAGAAGCTCTGCGAAGCTAAGTGCAACCTGCATTTATTTAGTGCATCTGAGTCCAGGATGTATTTCTGTACCATAGGTCAATAGTCCATGTCAACACATCCAGAGCACTCACCAGACACCTGAGTAATGGTAATTTTTTTTTACATTTTCTATCATATCATGTTCTCCCAAGCTCAATGTAATAACTTTGATGACAATTAAAAAAGAGAAGAATATTGGGACATTATCTTCCTGTGACCATCAAATTGTTCACTTGAGACTGAGAGAGAGCAGATAGCGCTGTTTCTTTCAGTTACTAAAATGTGGTCTACTCCAGTAAAATAAATTTAAAGCTAGTATCAGACTGCCCAGGAGTAAGTGTAATTCTTAAAAGTAAGGTCTGAGATCAAATTAGACCAAAGTTATGTTTAAATTTAATGAAAGAGGGTTTATCTTTAAGTAGTGCTGATCTGGGTAGTATGTTTATGAAATTGCCATTTGTTTTGTCTCTCATCACATGCATGCATTGAATTGAACTGAATTGACTTTATTACTTACATCCTTCACATACATGAGGAGTAAAAATCTTTACGTTATGTCTCTGTCTAAATGTGCAATGTGCAATTTATAGTAATTTATAATAAATAGTATGTACTATATAACATAGAAATACAGTTGTATCTACTTGAACAAGAAATGTGAAAGAAATCGCATCAATTAGATGTACACTGTAAAGTTGGAACGGAGCTCGCAACATGGCCACCATACGCAGCACCATCTTGGAAAATAAATATGAAGGTAAGGTACTATTTAGCATAGTTCTTCTAATTGCTCCTCATAATTTTAGAAAGTGGTTGAAATTATTTATTTTACACTAGTGATTATAAGTGGTTCAATAATGGAGTACAAAGATCTATACAAACAACCTGACATCACTGCAGCAGAATGCAAATTCACTCATCTAAATAATCTTACGGTACTCCCAAAGACATGTGACAGCTTACTGGTGGTTCAAAAGCAAAGGAATTTGAATGTTGATTAAAACATTTTAATAATGTTTTTTTGAAGCAAATTATGGTGAACTGTCACCATGAGCAAGCAAGAAAGGGGCGAGAGAGGTCAAAGTGAACTCAAGAGATGTGCCCTGCTGGTGCGCTGCTAAATCGACAAACTTAGAGTTGGAGCCTAAGGTTAGAGTGGACAATTCGGAGGGGAGGAGTTCCTATGCCTGTCCAACTAACCCTGGTGCCAGGGTGGATTGCTCTAAGCGGCAAGCTAATTTGGAGATGTCAAGAGCCGATTCTTCAGCAGCAAAATCTAGGTCCAAAACAAATCATTGGGTGACGTGTTCTAGGCATGGAGCGATTTGCTGCACTAAGGCCCAGATCCTAATGTGAGGGACAATCTAAGCGTTGGCCCAGATAGGCTGGATAGGTAAGGTGTTGAGTGTTGGGCGAGGTTGGATCGTTCTGGATGCTGAGCCTATTTAGAAAGAAACAGCAAAATCTAGGTCTATAGTGAATGATTGGGTGGTGCTTTCTAGGTCCAGAGCAGAGGGGCCCAGTTCCCAGTGTGAGGTTCGGACAATTTAAGCATTGTCTGGGGCTCCGCTCTCTGCCACACTAAGGCTGTGAAACTGTTCTTGGCTGCTGTGCTTTGAAGTCGGAAAGAAATATTGACTCAGTCACAGAAAGCATATATCTATCAGACCACTGTAAAAACCTGTCAGGGGAGCACATCTGCTGTCTGGACCATCTGTGACTTCTGAAGCACAGCAATGTAGTTGACTATAAGCTGCCCTTTGAAATGGTCCAGCAAGGACTTTGATTGTGTATCAACCACAGCATAAAAACAGAAAATAGATGGACAATTACACATTGATCAAAGGACTGAATCTGGATGTGACATCAGAGTTGGATCAAAACCCTGAGTTTCCTATCCAACACCCAAAGGACTACAAGGAGTTGTTTCACCACCACCTTTTCAATGGCAGCCTCATGATAATAAATGCTAGCTTAGTATGTAAGACTTCCAAGAGGACCACAGCTTTGTCATGGTTTGTACCTCAATGACCCACAGAGCAATTTTGCCTGGAGTCAGGGCTTTATGCTTTGGCTTTTGGTAGGGTCACCCATGCCAAACAGGCCCGACTAAGTGGTCCACTGGTTCTCCAGTTTCATGGGTTCCCCTCAGGACTAATAACCCTAACTAGTCCAAAAAAAAACTGTTACGGAAACAGCAATGAACAAATCGCATGAGTGTGATGGTATTCCCAAGCCCCTACTGGGACTGGTATGACTGACAGTAGTGAAAACCAAGAGGAAGCTCTGGCACGATGAAAGAAGCCCGGAACACTAACAGAGTGGTGGACTTTCATTGCTGCCCTAGACACCAGTGGCAAAACCATCAGTGAGTAAATATGTAACACCTCAAAAAATAAATTTAAATATTTTTTCTGTCATTGGTTAAGTTTTTCTGGTTCAGCCATTTTATATTTTGGGCTGGTTGCCATGTGAATTAACATCCATATTTGTCTTTCAAGCAGCCCTGACCTCTTTTGCATTGAATATGCTCCATTAAAAATCGATGCAAAATAACTTTGTTGTTCTGCTTTATTTGAATTGTTGGTATATTTTGAAATGCAAATTAAACTAAGAAAAAGCAAGAGTAGTTTCAAAATGACCTAATCACAGGAGATTAGTATCACATTTCCTTTCTGTGCAAAGAACACAATTGAGTTAGTAACACCGTACCTTAAAACTGATTTGCTTATTTAATGACAGCATTTTCAGTCTTAATTACACAGCAGTGAATACATATATTGTGAAGCTTTCTGCCTTACACTGAAGGATGTTTTATTTAATTTATCTCAACATGTAAGTGCAGGAGACTTTCCCTGCTGAAGTGACCTATAATTTGCCACTAAAACTGTTTCAGAGTCCAGATAAAGGCCGTTCATTAGGCAGAACTGATTTAGAAACAGATTCCTAAAAGAGCTCTTTGTCTAATTGCCTACCATCACAAATAACACAAGACAAACGGATTTAGGTAATATTATTCAGCACTGTGAAACAGTAATATTGTTCTTGTACAAACCCCACAGTAATCAAACAATTAAACTTTAACAGTCTAATTAACACTTCACAACTGCCAACATGAATGGTAAAAATTATATTAATCTAGAGGACATGCAAATTTAGAGCATGCCTACATTTGAAAGTCTGCTATGACAGGTGTTTGGATCCCAGCACCACTGTCTAATGTTCTTGCCGTTTTGTTCTTATAAAGTTCTTTATTCACTTACATTGCCTCCTAAGGACACCTCCAAAGGAGGCAATGTGAATGGTTTGTACCTCAATGACCTTGGTACCTCAAGGTGTCCTCAGGTACAAACCTGAGCTTTAGCTGGAATTGGAGAAGGCATTTCAAAAAAAAACAGAAGAGCAACTCAATAAGTCAGGCAACTGTGAAGGCAAAGGTACAGTCAACACTTTGGGTCAAGTCCCTGCATTAGGATTGAGAGTGTAGAAGAGAGATAGGCAGTACAAAGAGTTGAAAAGGAGTGGTGAGGCAGAAGCTGGTGGTTGACGGGTAGAACCAGGTGAGGAAGGCGGCCATGGGCACATGGACCCAAATATGGGAGTGGGTGGGATTAAGTTGCGTACATCAGGGGAGAAACGTGCCCAGGGAATATGTGTTATATGAAATTGTAAAATTCAGTAGTCATACCATTGGGTAGTAGACAATGATGTGTTGTTCCTCTAGCTCGTGTTGGGCCTCATCGTTGTAGTCGAGAAGGCCTGGTGTGGAAATATGAAGTTGAAACAGTGTGCAATTGGGAGGTCAGAATGACAATTTTGAATTATTCTGCATTATGGTCACCAAATGGGAGGATGTGTCCTTTTGCCTTCATAGATGCTGCCTAACTCATTGAGTTCCTGTATTATTTTTATATAAATACCGTTCACCATTCCAGCTGCAGCTCAGTAGTGGATGTAAAACGTCAGTGGATCTTCTGAGATGGAGATAGAGTTATCTAGAAAGGGAAAGGAGTTGTCAATCTTTGTCTAAGTGAATTTGATGGTAGGGTGTAAGTTCATAGTGAAGGTGATGAAATTGATGAGTTCCACACAAGTGCAAGACGTATGTTCTGCCTACTATTTCACTCTAAATCTGCATCATTCCAGACTTACCAATAGGAGCATGCAAGAATAACCGGATGATAGACTGCTTCTTCTGTGACCTTTCAACTTTGCTTTCCTCAGGAAAGCAACTAAAGTATGGACCTCCCCATCATATGATCCAAGAATTACTCCAAAAAAAAATTTTGATGAGCCAAGAGCAGAGGTTTGAATCCAAAGCAGACAGGTGGCAAATCTAGTAGACACATATCTTATTACTGCATAGTACTGTGCATTGACATTATGATAAATTCACCACAAATCCAACCTGGGAAGTGACAGTTGAGAGATACTATAAAGCTTGCACATATTTCTACTAGCTTTGCATCCAGTCTCCAGTACAATCATTCTGCCCAGCACAAAGTAAAACATAGACACACATACTTTCTGATTATGTTTGTCAGAGACTTTGGATTCAGTTCACCCAGATGAGCTCCATCTGCAAAGTCAATAGACACTCACATCAAACTGCAAAGCTTTAATTATATTAGTCAGAGATTTGGTCCAATTTCCACTCATTTTCTTTGTTGTATAGACATAGCCTAAGAGCCTTCTTTTATCATAAACTTATTAAGAGTTTGATCAGCATGCACTGATGAATCTTTAAAATGTTTCAGTACATATATATTATCTTTCACTCTATTGTGGCAGTTTACCAAACAGATTAAATCTCTCTTCCAAAATACTGATGAATTTGCATCTGTTATCACTAATGCATCCAATAAGAAATACTTTCTGAAGGAAAAAAATTCAATTTCAATCTACTCACTTTAACACTGCTCTCTTTAACACTGGTTCATCTAAGATTTTGCATTTCCGAATATGTAAATGAATTATTGCAAAACACAAGCTATAATCTAACCAGCGTAATTCTAACCCCATGCAAAAAGGCACTGCTGCATTGAATATTAGACCAATATCAATAGGTATTGTTAAAATGAAGGAAACTTTTTACTCAATTATTGTTTCAAGTTTTATGTATCCGTTGGCCCATTTTTTATTTGTATTTTTTTTACAACAGATTTGCATTCTCAAATTTGCCGGGTCAGAAGCAACAATAACTTGTAAATAACAACATTTACATTGCAATCAAATATCTATGGGTTTTCTGATTTGGTGTTAGTTTTATCCAGATCCATTGGAAACTGGAGAGTGATAGGAAAAGGAAATGACACCATGCAAAACTCTTTGCATGTATAAGAGTGAGTTAACAGTTTTTGCTTCATACTTTCCTTTCTTTAAATGTATGCGGAGGTACTGCCAAATTGAGCATGTAAAAGAAAATAGATTTTAAGGAAATTAGTGTAGAAATTGAATTGATTAAATAATTGAGAGCTGGCATAGAAGGAATGTGCTGAATAGCCTTTTATGTTTTAGGGAAAGATGAGAAATATCTTTCTATTTCCCCAACCATCTTCTCTCCAGCCCATTGATCTTTTCACTCACAATCTTCATCCCACCACAGTCTCCCCAACACCTACTCTCAGTGGTAGATGACAAAGACAAGACCTTTCTCACATAAGTGTAAGGCTCTGAGTTGCTAGTTTTATGGACCTTAGAATACTGGTCTCCAGCAAACTAATCCAGAACTCTGCATTGGAACTTTATGTCAGCTGAGTTTCCAACCTATTAGCCCTCACTTCCAGGTGCTACATGGAAGATATGATTCTAGTACTTACGACCATCTATAGGTTTTACTGCAGCAGACGACAGGCTATCAGGCCCAGTGGGAGCTTCTGCTCATACTCTTGTCTCTCATGGCTTGCCTTGTAACCGCCATTTCCTTGCTTTTCTCTTCTAGCACCTGTTTGATTAAAAACGAGCTACAGTTATAATAAATAACAAAAGCCTTGTTTAAAATAATAACTCTTTCCAGTACTGATTTAAACTGTTCAGTGAGCATAATGAAAAATAACAGATGTTGATAGAAAAATGTGCTTTAAAATCATTAACTCGGTTCTGAACAATACGGGTAGAAGAGATGTAATTGTATTTCTACTCAGGATATTGATTGACCTTTGGTTAATTTAAGGCATCTATTTGCAGTAATGATTACACCACTAATAAATAAGTTCTTTAAGAGAAGTTACTGCTAAATAGCCATTTACCCAAATACCAATTCTTGGATCCTGCAAGAGGACCACAACTTTATCGTGGTTTGGAGGCTTGTGTATCTCTATGACCCAGGGAGCTATGTTGGCTGATGGTGGGGTCACCCATGCCAAACAGGTCAAATGCCAGGAGCCAAACTAAGAGTGGTGCAGGTTTGGGGATTCAGCTCAGGGCTAACAATCCTGACTGGTAAAATAAAATTGTTATATAAACGGCAATGAACAATCCTTCTACAACTCAGTGGGATGTTATTCCTGAGTCTCCACATGGGACTTGCATGACTGATGGTAGTGAAAACTGAGAGGAAGCCCTGAACACTACCAGAGATTGAGGATCTTCATTGTTGCCCTAAATGCCAGTGGCATAACAGGCAATAACCATTCTTGGATCAAATAGAAACAGTGAAAAGGTGAAATACTGATAAGACAAGAGCAACTCTAATAGAGGATTCTACTTAATGCAGAGGGCAATTGCTGCAGTGAGTGAAATTACACTGACTCCCAGTGTTAAACTGAATCACCCATGTAATGGGCTTTTGGCGATGAACTTGGTTTTTAGAGAATGGTTTTGGGTGACATTTAAACACCTCTTGAGGTCCCAAAGGATCCAGAGTTTATTTATCATTCAAAAAGATCATAATGTTTTTGAAGATATGTTATTGTGGCAATTCTGCTCTTAAATGGGAAAACTTTTCAGTCAGCTATACATAAAATATCACAAAGATTTGTTTAGACATCATACAATCAACTAATAGTCAAATTTGTTCAGATAAAAAAAGGATCAACAATGACTGTACTAGGTTGTGTAGCTAGATTTTCATAAAAAAATTTGCTTGATGCAAATAACTTCTCTTGTAATAAACTTTGAATCAATACACCTTTGTTTATGGACCAAAGTACTGATAAGTTTGATGTTAATATTAACATTATCCAAAACGTTTTCTCACAACATTATGACTTGTAAATTTACTTCACGTAAGGAATGAAATTTAAAAGTTACAATGATATGTTTGAAAGAGTACAAAGGGTTTATACAATATATATTTTTGCAGAGTATAATTCAAAGATTAAGAAAGAAGTACTTAAAATTCAGAAAATGAAATTAAGGAATTGGTTGTGTTCAGTCTATCATGCCCATACAAAAGTTTTGCCCATCTACACTAATTCCATTTGCTTACATCAGGTCCATATCCTTCCATTCCTTTACTATCTAAATGACTGCTTTAAAATGTTTCTTAAATGTAACGGCTGTATTTAATCCTATCACCTTTTATCCCAGCGAGTTCCAAATATCAGCCACTCTTGGTGAAAAGAAAATCCTCTCAATTTTTCCCTTGAATCTCCATGCTCCCAAACCTATGCCATTATGGGGAAGAAAAAGAATTTGACTGTCTATTGCTCTGATAATTTTATGAGGTTCCATTAGATCACCCCTCTTGGGAAACATGGGAAACAAACTCAGCCTATCCAACCTCACCACATAACAAAAGTCCTCCAAACTTGACAACATTCTAGTGAAGTCCTTTGCACTCTCTCCAGTGCAATAGCAACCTACCCAAAGTATTGTAACCAGGAATGTACACAGTACTGTCTAAGCAGTATTATATGCACAATGATGTTTTGTAAAGTTGTAACATAATGTCCTAACTTTTATATTCTGCACCCTAACTCATGAAAGCAAGTATGCCATCTACCTTCATCACTACCCTATTGACTTGCATTGCCACTTGCAGGGAACAAAGGACCCAAGATCCCTTTATTCATCAACATTCCTTCATGCTGTTCCATTTACTGTACAGATCCTAGTGCTATTTGACTTCCCAAAAAACATCACCTCATACTTGTCAGGATTTGATGCAATCTGCCAACAACCCACCCAACTTTCCATCTGATCTATATCCTGCCGTAGTCATAAACATCCTTTCATGCTATCTACTGCACAACCAACTTTTGTGTCATCTACAAAATTACTAATTATAATTGCCATTATTTACATCCAAGTCATTTATATATTTCACAGACAGCAAGGGACCCAACAATGCTTCCTTGTTTATACCACTGATGATCATCTTCCAATCAGACAGGCATCCATCCTTTGTCTCCAGTTTGCTAGCTTTCCTGAGATCCCATGTTTTTTTTTAAAAATTTTACACTAAATACTCTCTCCAGTTTCCCAAACACATGTTGTGAAGAGGTTGGAGGATGGCAAGGTGTTAAAATTCACTAATGGCCCAAGTGCAGATGGACAGAGACAAACAAGGAATGAACAGTTCATTGAGTTTAAGGAAATGATAAATGTTAGACCAAAAGGGATGTTACCTAAAAACTAACATCATCACTGTGCCTGAGATTCCATGTTTGTTTTAATTTTACACTATATACTGTCTCCATTCCCCGAAAAGGTAGGAAGGTGGCAAGATGGTAAAATTTCACAATAGAAGAGGACTTCGATAGTAAGATAGTCAGTTCTAAGGCAAGAACTGAATGTCCTTACTAATTCCATGTCTAAGTGAGCAGTCGGAAGAAAATAAATGCAACAAAATGACAGAAATAACTGGAATGAGAAACAAACCAAGGTGAGAGTGAAAGGTTTGCAGACAAAATGAGAAGTAGCGCAAATGTATGGGAGCAAATGGCTTCCATCTCTATTGACACTTCCTATGGATCTCACAGCTTCCTGGACAATAGCTCTTCCCACTCTGTTACTTGTAAAAACACCATCCCATTCTCGCAATTCCTCTAGCTTCACCACACCTGCTCTCAGGATGAGGCTTTTCATTCTAGAACAAAGGAGATGTCCTCCTTCTTCAAAGAAAGGAGCTTCCCTTCCTCCACCATCAATGCTGCCCTCAACCACATCTCTTCTATTTCACACACGCCTACTCTTACTCCATCCTCCCGCTACCCCACCAGGGTAGTTCCTTTTCTCCTCACCTACCACCCCACCAGCCTCCGTGTCCAGCACATAATTCTTTGGAACTCCTGCAACCTCCAACGGGATCCTACCACAAAGCACATCATTCTTTCCCCCCTGCTTTCTGCAGGGATTGCTTCTTGTGTGACTCCTTTGTTCGTTTGTCCCTCCCCACTGATCTCCCTCGTGACACATATACTTGCAAGTAGAACAAGTGCTACACCTGCTCCCGCAACTCCTCCCTAAACAGTCCTTCCAGTGAGGCGACATTTCACCTGTGAGTCTGTTGGGGTCATCTACTGTGTCCGGTGCTCCTGGTGTGGCCTCCTGTGAGACCTGGGGTAGATTGGGAGACCGCTTCACCGAGCACCTACACTACACTCCAAAAGCGGGATCTCCCAGTGGGCACACATTTTAATTCCACTTCCCATTCCCATTCCGATATGGCCATTTACGGCTTCTCCATTGTTGTGATAAGGCCACACTTAGGTAGGAGGAACAACACCTTATACTCCGTTCTCAAGCTTCTGGTAATGCCCCACAAACTGCGCCCCCCACTAACATTTCCCATCCCCTGGTCCCTCTCGCACTTTATCTCCTTGCCCGCCCATCACCTCCCTATGGAGCTCCTCCCCCCCTTTCCTTTCTTCCATGGTCTTCTGTCTCTCTCACCAGTCAACTTTCCAGCTCTTTACTTCATCCCTCCCTCTTCAGGTTTCACCTGTCTCCTGATGTTTCTCCCTCCCCTCCCCCACCTTTTAAATCTACTCCTCAGCTTTATTTCTCCAGTCCTGCTGAAGGGTTTCGGCCTGAAACATCGGCTCTACTCTTTTCCATGGATGCTGCCTGGCCTGCTGAGTTCCTCCCGCATTTTGTGTGTGTTGCTCAGATTTCCAGCACCTACAGATTTTCTCTTGTTTGTAACAAGAGTTGGACAGCCAGAAAAAGAGATATCAAGTCAAGTCAAATCAAGTCAAGACAAGTCACTTTTTATTGTCATCTTGACCATAACTGCTGGTGCAGTACACAGTAAAAATGAGACAATGTTTTTCAGGACCATGGTGCTACATGAAACAGTACAAAACCTACACTGAACTACGTGAAAGCAACACAGAAAAAAAAAACTACACTAGACTACAGACCTACCCAGGACTGCATAAAGTGCACAGAACAGTGCACACATTACAATAAATAATAGACAATACAATAGGCACAGTGGAGGGCAAAATGTTGGTGTCAGTCCAGTCTCCGGGTATTGAGGAGTCTGATAGCTTGGGGGAAGAACTGATAACATAATATCCTGATGGTTACATCTTGAAGAAACCATTTTTTCCTGAAAATATTACTATAGAACCTACATTGATCAGGTTCCAGAAGTGTAAATGTTAGTGTAAATCACTTTCAGAAAGTGATGACAAGGAAACTGCCGCAAAATCTAAGCGCTCTCGTGGGGGAGCAGCTGAAAGAAGCAGGCAATCACACACGTGAGAATGCACACATTCCAGTCTGATAGAGTCTTTTTGTAATTGTACTTACCGTAATCCCCTTTTTATTTGTCTAGTCTTGCTCAAAGCACAGCAACAGCAATGCTCCCTGCTTATCTTAGATTAGTGATTGAGGTAGTTGATGTTAAAGGAGCAGAACAAATTTAGTTTTAGGTTACTGCTTTTGAGCCACAGTGATGGTGTTAGTTTTTAGTTAGCAGCCCTTTTGGTCTAGCATTTATTATTTTCCTTTGTTCTGTACAATACTTATTTAAGCTCAGTAAACTGTTCATTCTGTGTCTGTGTCTGCCCTTCTGCACTTGGGCCTCCACTGAACTTCTGTCACCAAAACTTGATATAGCCGCAAAATGGACCCAGGATAGAGAGAGAGAGCGAAATGTGAGAATGAGAGAATTAAAGTCAGTGGAGGGACTGGCTTGGCAGGAATGGCTCTTACAGTCTGACAATTACTCTCAGTGTGAAACCACTCCAAGCTGAATTTTATTGGTCAGGTAGAGGAGAAGTTAGAGTTAGTGGACAGCTCACTGAGCAGAAGTGGCTCCCATAGTGCAAAAGCTACTCTCAGGGCAGCAAGCTCAGTCCTGTGATGGTACTGGGTTTGCTGACCATAAAGTTCTAAACTCAAACAAAGAGCTTAAGCCCTATCGGATATAAATAGCCATGAGTACTCTTACTAAAGGGAGACTAAGTTGTAACCGCCCGATCGTAAAAGGTAATTTTACTTCCGCTTATACTTCACTGCAGGTTTAGCTACCAATACCCACTATTTGAGCTATGGGTTCTCTCTCCCTGCCAAGCGGAAGATACTTATAGTTAATAAACTAATTTAAAACACAGTTCATTTATCTTCAGTGATACACATTTAAATTCAAGCACACTTTAAAACTCATAGAGGATTTCTATCTAAAATACTTCCAAATTACAAACCACTCCTAAAAGACAAACCATTTCCTAAACATAAAGCACAAAGTATTTCTAAGACACAAAGGACAAAGGATTTCCAAAACGTAGGTACAATTCCTATAAACTTATAAAACATACTACAATGCAGAATGAATCATTCTTTGCAAAAACCAAAGCAAGAGGAATAGATTAGAGTTTACCCTGCATATCTTTCTTGATGTTCTTTAGTCCATTACTAATAAGCCTGAACTGCTCTTTACACTTATATCTCTTTCCACTTGGGTGACTTTACAAGCATATGATATTTCCTCAGATATTCCTTTAACACAAATAATCTGAAAGCATTTTCAGAAACAGAAACCTCAACTAGCTCCACTTAATGCTCTGAAGCTAATTTTCTTGAGTGCATAGACTTTCCATCTATAAACACATTAGTTACTGATATCTGATCGACAAGCTTCCTTGAACTAAGCAACTTAAGACACAACTTATTTGTTTGAAACAACCTAAAAAAATTGTCTTATACTGCACGTCAAGCAGCAATAAAGCAGGTATAGTGAGCTAGCATCTGTTTTCACAGAGCATCTTCCTACATACGGAGCTTGTTCACAAAGTTGTTCTATAGACAATACTTGTTTTAACTTTATATGGATTACCAACTTCCATTTACACTCTAAGAACTGACAAATTTTAGGTGTAGAAACTTAGTTGGAAGTTTACTTATATCTGTTTAATTTTACAAGTGGCAGATGTTGCGTTTAGAAAGCTGAGATTAGCAAAAACGAAGGGGCCCATGACTATTTATCACAGAGTGATATTCAAGAGTGAATATTTATCACAGTTCAAGCTGGAAGAAAAGGTGTTAGCACTTGCAACAACAGTTCAGCAACTTGCAACAGACAGCTAGAATCAGTTGGCAGCCATTACTGTCACATGGGGACATGGAATGGACCCAAATGCAGGACGCAGGCACTGAAGTACTAGGGACAGGACAGGAATAACTAAAGGCTGGCTCTTTCATCCTGAAACAGTGCCCATGGAACAATGCGTCAAGGTGGCATTGGCCTTGGGAATTATCTATCCATCTACCTCACCAGCACAGCTTCTACTTTTGTGAGCAAGGATGACGAGCTCCATCCCTTCAGTTGTTATTGGCCTTTCACCAATAACACAGTGAAGAAGCGCTACTCTCTTCCCCTGTTTGCCTCTCCCTATTCTCTAAGATAGATCAGCGCAATGCCTACAACCTGGTTCACATTCGAGGAGGAGACAAGTTGAAGATGCCATTCAATACCCCCACTGGCCATTATGAGTACCTCATGATGCAACTTGGTCTGGCTGTTTTTCAGGCCCTAGTCAATGATGTGTTCTAGTACACATTCAATCAATTTGTTTTTGTGTACTTGGATGACCTTATCTATTCCTGCTCTCTCGAAGAACATAACCCTCATGTCAGGAGGGTTCTCAGAAAGGTCTTCGAGAACAATCTTTATGCCAAGCCAGAGAAAGCAAGTGGCATTCTTGGACTACACCTTCATCCCTTCTAATGATCAAGAGGACCCATGTCAAGTTCAGGTGGTCATGGCATGGCCCTAGCCCCCTACAGTCAAACAGGTGAGGTGCTTCATAGGGTTTGCAAACTTTTATCACTGCTTCATCAGAAACTTCGGTTCCATTGTGGCCCCCATAAATACATTCACCAAGAAGACCCCTGCAGGATTCCAATGGACAAGTGAAGCAGACCAAGCATTATCAGCGATACACCGACATTTCACCACCACCCTAGTATTGCAACATTCAGATTCATTCCGTCCATTCATTGTTGTGGTTGATGCATCTGATGTTGGTATTGGTGTTGCACTCTCCCAGCGCTCTTCTGAAGATATTCAGCTACACCCCATATGATTTTTCATCCATCGCTTGACTCCTGCAGAGTGTAACTATGATAATAGACAATAGACAGTAGACAGTAGGTGCAGGAGTAGGCCATTCAGCCCTTCTAGCCAGCACCGCCATTCACTGTGATCATGGCTGATCATACACAATCAGTACCCCGTTCCTGCCCTCTCTCCATATCCCTTGACCCCACTATCTATGAGAACACTATCTAACTCTCTCTTGAAAGCATCCAGAGACTTGGCCTCCACTGCCTTCTGGGGCAGAGCATTCCACATATCCACCACTCTCTGGGTGAAAAAGTTTTTCCGCATCTCTGTTCTAAATGGCCTACCCCTTATTCTTAAATTGTGGCCTTTAGTTCTGGACTCACCCATCAGCGGGAATATGCTTCCTGCCTCCAGCGTGTCCAATCCCTTAATAATCTTATATGTTTCAATCATATCCCCTCTCATCCTTCTAAATTCTAGTGTATACAAGCCCAGTTGCTCCAATCTTTCAACATATGACAGTCCTGCCATTCCGGGAATTAATCTTGTGAACCTACGCTGCACTCCCTCAATAGCAAGAATGTCCTTCCTCAAATTTGGAGACCAAATCTGCACACAATACTCCAGGTGGGGTCTCACCAGGGCCCTGTACAGCTGCAGAAGGACCTCTTTACTCCTATACTCAATTCCTCTTGTTATAAAGTCCAGCATGCCATTAGCTTTCTTCACTGCCTGCTGTACCTGCATGCTTGTTTTCATTGACTGATGTACAAGAACACCTAGATCTCGTTGTACTTCCCCTTTTCCAAACTTGACTCCATTTAGATAGTAATCTGCCTTCCTGAACTTGCCACCAAAGTGGATAACCTCACATTTATCCACATTAAACTGCATCTGCCATACATTTGCCCACTCACCCAACCTGTCCAAGTCACCCTGCATTCTCATACCATCCTCCTGACATTTCACACTGCCACCCAGCTTTGTGTCATCGGCAAATTTGCTAATGTTACTTTTAATCCCTTCATCTAAATCATTAATGTATATTGTAAACAGCTGCGGTCCCAGCACCGAACCTTGCGATACCCCACTGGTCACAGCCTGCCATTCCGAAAGGGACCTGTTAATCGCTACTCTTTGTTGCCTGTCAGCCAGCCAATTTTCAATCCATGTCTGTACTCTGCCCCCAATACCAAGTGCCCTAATCTTGCCTACTAATCTCCTATGTGGGACTTTATCAAAAGCTTTCCGGAAGTCCAGGTACACTACATCCACTGGCTCTCCCTTGTCCATTTACACAGTTACATCCTCAAAGAACTCCAGAAGATTAGTCAAGCATGATTTTCCCTTCATAAATCCATGCTGACTCGGACTGATCCTTCTACTGCTATCCAAATGTGTCTTAATTTCCTCTTTTATAATTGACTCCAGTATCTTTCTCACCACTGACGTCAGGCTAACCGGTCTATAATTCCTTGTTTTCTCTCTCCCTCCTTTCTTGAAAAGTGGGAAAACATTAGCCACCCTCCAATCCGCAGGAACTGATCCTGAATCTGTAGAACATTGGAAAATGATTACCAATGCGTCCACAATTTCTAGAGCCATCTCCTTAAGTACCCTGGGATGCAGACCATCAGGTCCCAGGGATTTATCAGCCTTCAGACCCAACAGTCTATCCAACACCATTTCTTGCCTAATATAAATTTCAGTTCATCCTTTACCCTAGTTCCTTTGGCCACTATTACATCTGGGAGATTGTTTGTGTCTTCACTAGTGAAGACAGATCCAAAGTACCTGTTCAACTCCTCTGCCATTTCCTTGTTCCCCATAATAAATTCACCCGTTTCTGTCTTCAATGGCCCAATTTTGGTCTTAACTATTTTTTTCTTTTCACATACCTAAAGAAGCTTTTACTATCCTCCTTTATATTCTTGGCTAGTTTACCTTTGTACCTGATGTCAGGTACAAAGAACTTCTGGTTGTTAAGGAGGGCCTGGTAGCATGCCGATACTGGCTGGAGGAAGCTGAGCACCCCTTTCGGGTATGCACAGATCACAAAGGCCTCTCCTACATTTGTGACACCAAGAAAGTCAACTTCTGTCAAGCTCATTGGTATCTCTTCGTCACCAGGTCTAATTTCACCCTGACCTACCATCCTGGCCGCAAGAATACCAAGGCTCATGTTCTCTCCCACCAGTTCTTCCATCTCTGAGTACAACTCCAATCTAGAGCCCATCCTGCTCTGCACTTGCATGGCTGCTCGAGTGATTTGGGGACTAGAAATGGAGGTAAAAGCTACCCATCAATTGGATCAAGGTCCAGGTGGGGTACCTCTCAAATGGCTGTTTGTCCCTACCACTATGCACCCCATAGTGTTGGAGTGGGGTTACTCTTCCCATCTGGTTGGCCACATAGGGATTCAACAGACCTTGGAGTTTATAAAGAGACAACTTTGGTGGCTGTCTATGTCCTAAGATGTCCACGACTCCGTCTCTACCACTTGTGCCCAGAACAAGTCGTCATTCCAGAACCCTCCTGGTCTACTCTGCCCGCTGGCTGTGTCTTGCTGCCCTAGGTCCTGTCTCTCAGTGGATCTGGCTGCCTCCGTCAGATGGGAACACTACCAACCTGGTAGCTGTGAGCTGGTTCTCTAAAGCAGCCCATTCCATTGCTCCCCCATCAGCTCACGAGGCTGCAACCCTCATGACTTAGCATATGTTCAGGCTCCCTATCTTCCCTCAGGACATTAGTGTCTGATGAAGGATTGTAGTTCACATCCCATTTATGGAAGGATTTCTGTTCTCTTTTGGGAGTCACAGCCAGCCTCTCATCAGGTTTCCACCCTCAATCAAATGGCCAGACTGAAGAGAGTGAATTGAGAGCTGGA
Source organism: Hemitrygon akajei (assembly GCF_048418815.1). Classification (NCBI taxonomy): domain Eukaryota; kingdom Metazoa; phylum Chordata; class Chondrichthyes; order Myliobatiformes; family Dasyatidae; genus Hemitrygon; species Hemitrygon akajei. The sequence continues at coordinate 52,692,423 of NC_133146.1, forward strand.
GACAACCCTATGCTGCCTTGTCTCTTCCAGTGCCACATCCAGGAACTCCAACTGGATTGGGCAGAGAATGCCCATAATAACCTCCAGCTGTCCTCCACTTGTATGTCCCCCTTTGAATCCCAAAAGTGATTCCGGCCACTACTCTTCCCTGACCAAGAGTTCATCCACTGCTGAGGATGGGACGGGGCTTCTCTGCTGCACGTCCAAAAACAATATGCCTGGCAGGTTGATTGGCTCCACTGACAGATGAAGCCTCTTAAGCCAGGGGAAAAAGACTGGCTGGTATCTAGAGAACCTCCAGTGAGAGGAGAGCCACATGTTGGCTCCATGCTACATGGGGCCATTCATATTGGAAAAGATTATCAACATAGTCTGCACTATCATCAGCCATGAAGATTTACCTAGTGTTCCATGTTTCCCAGCTCAAGACAGTGACTACCTTCCCCCTGGTTCCAGTCACCACCCACCCCCCCCCACACCCAGCTGGTGAATGGGACCCTGATTTATTCTGTACGGTGCATCTTGGCATCCTGCTGGGTGTGAGACAGTATCCAGTACCTAATTGAATGGGAAGATTATGGTCTAGGTGAATGTTCTTAGGTTTCAGCCCAAAATATCCTGAGCAGTCTCTCATCCAGGCCTTCCAGCGGACACACCCCTCCAGACTTCCGGCACATCAGAAGTAGCGCCTGGAGAAGGGGGACCCTGTCACAACCACAAACACTGGCATGGAGTATGGGCAGCTGGAAGAAGATGGCAATCACATACATGAGAATGCACACATTCTAGCCAATCTGGGTTTCTTTAAAATTTAATTTAACTCCCTTCCTTTTGCTTCAGTCATGTCAAGTCTTGATTGAAGCACTATGAAGATAACACTCCCTGCCTACCTTGGTACAATTCCAGGAAAGAAGATGAGAGATTTAAAGGGATAGTATTAATTTTGTTCTGGGTTATTGCTTTCAAGCTGCAGTGAAGCATATAGATTTTAGTTAGTGGTCCAGTTGGTCTAGTGTTTATTATTCTTTGTTCTGTACTGTTCTTATTTAAGCTCAGTGATCTTTTCATTCTGTGTCTGTGTCTCTCGCTCTGTACTTGGGCTCAGGTTCACTGTTCGGGCATTAAAGGCAGCAACTAGCAGCAGATCTTTTTGGTGCTTTGGCCAGTGGCCAATCAATCAAAAAGATCAGAAGCAAGTGAGAACGTAATTCACCCAGGCTCACTGATTGAGTATTAAAGGCAGCAACTTGCCGCAGTTTATTTTTGGGAAGCTTGAGCAGCAGCCAATCAGCGTTTATGATTAATTGACAAGAACAAATTAAAGTAAGGCAGAGGCAAGCAGAGTGGCCATCGATGGAGTGGACATAGTTACAGTGGAGATTCTGAGGCTTTAGCTCTTCAAGGCTTCAGCGAAATGAGCCTTGAGAGAGAGAGAAGGCAAAAAAACCTGTAGGTGTAGTCAGAACAGTGGAGATGCCCGAAATACTGGAATGCTCCTCTTGCAGGATGTGGGAAGGCAGGGTGGATAAATTCCCAGGGCATGACAAGGATCCTACAGAAGGCCAAGTGCAGAAATCGCCGAAGCCCTTGCAGAGATATTTAAATCATCCTTAGCAACAGGTGGGGTACCAGAAAATTGGAGTATAGAAAATGTGGTTCTGCTGTTCAAAAAAGGCTCATAAAACAGGCAATTACAAGTGAGTCTGACATCAGTTGTGGGAAAGTTATTGGAAGGTATCCTAAGGGACCTGATATTTAAGTATTTAGATAGACATGGACTGATTAAAGATAGTCGGCATGGCTTTGTGTGTGGTAGATCAGGACTAAACAATCTTATACAGTTTTTTGAGGAAGTTGCCAAGAAAATAGATGAAAGCAAGGCAGTGGATGTTGTCTGCATAGACTTTAGCAAGGCATTTGACAAAGTCCCATGTGTGAGGTTGGGGAAGAAGATTCAGTCGCGTGGCATTCAGGATGAAGTAGTAAATTGGATTAGACATTGGCTTTGCAGGAGAAGCCAGAGAGTGGCAGTAGATGGTTGTCTCACTGACTGGAGGCCTGTGACTAGTGGTGTGCTGCAGGGATCGCAGCTGTGTCTGTTGTTGTTTGTCATCTACTTTAGCGATCTGGATGATAGTATGGTTAACTGGATCAGCAGATTTATGATTGGCACCAAGAATGGGGGTGTAGTAGACAGCAAGGAAGGCTATCATGGCCTCAGAGGGATCTGGGTTAGCTGGAAAAATGGGCTGAAAATGGCAGATGTAATTTAATACATACAAGTCTGAGTTGCACTTCAGCAGGACCAACCAGGGTAGTTCTTACTCAGTGAACGGTAGTGCACTGAAGAATGTAGTATAACAAAGGGATCTGGGAATATAGGTCCATAATTTATTGAAAATGGTATCACAGGTAGATAGGATCAAGCTTTTGGCATATTAGCCTTCATAAATCAAATTATTGTGTACAGGAGATGGGATGCTATGTTGAAGTTTTATAAGAAATTGGTGAGGCCTAATTTGGAATATTGTGTGTAGTTTTGGCTGCCTACCTACAAGAAAGATGTAAATAAGGTTGAAAGAGTACATAGAAAATTTACAAGGATGTTGCTAAGACTGGAGAACCTGAGTCATATGGAAAGATTTAGTAGGCTAGTACTTTATTCTTTAGAACATAGAAAATTGAGAGGAGATTTGATACAAAATTCTCAGGGTATAGATAGGGAAAATACAAGCAGGCTTTTCCCACTGCGGTTTGATGGGACTTCAAGCAGAAGTCATGGGTTAAGGGTGAAAGCTGAAAAGTTTAAGGGGAACATGACAGAAACCTCTTCACTCAGAGGATCTTGAGAGTGTGCAATGAGCTGCCAGCACAAGTGGTGCATGTGAGCTCGACTTCAATGTTTAAGCAAAGTTTAGATAGATTCATGGTAGTAAAGGTATGGAGAGCTATGGTCCCATGCAGGTCTACGGGAGTAGGTAGTTTAAATGGTTTGGCATGAACTAGATGGGCTTCTCAACAACAGCACAATGGTTTACTGATGCCTCTGCTGTCTGTAAGAAGTGACAGTGATACTGGAAAGTATCTGCTTTTAACCCTGATAAACAGACTAATTTACAGAACAAGATTCTGAAAGCTTCAGCCAATAGACAGAGCTAGATGCACTACAACTGAAAGAAGTCACAGAAGCACACATCTACACTGACTCCTTGGCTGTCTCCAATGGCATGGCTGTCTGGCCTCCGAAGTGGAAAACAAACAGTCCAATATTGTGGGAAAGCTGCTCTAGAGCAAGTCCATTTGGCAAGAAATATGGGAGGAAGTCCAAAGTGTGCACATTACTATTTCGCATATGAAAGATACTACTGAGATGGCAGCACATAACAATATTGTATATTAATAGCGACAGGTGAGCACCATCAAGAGAAGAACAGGCCTCTGTGTGCCTGGACACCCCACACTTCAGAGCACTTGAGGATCCAGAGTACTGTGGAGTGGGCTAAACAAAGAGTTTGAGAATATGTCCCAATACGATATACTGTACGTCAACAAGTAAATAATCCAGTCCATTAATAAAATGGCCTACAGCACATATTAAACTGGGAAGTTGCCCAGTGTACATATGGTATCTAGACTACATCAGTCCACAACAGAGATACATTACCTTGTAACCATTTTTGACACCTGTTCAGGGCTTTTGGTGGCTGTCCCTTCTGCTAAGATCCTGCCTTCAAAAAATAATAGCTTGTTATGCAAACCAACTGAAATACAATCTAATAATGGGTCTCACTTTTCAGGACACAAGGTACGATAATGGGCATCTGATAATGGTGTGTATTGGCTATTGGATATTCCCTACTATCCCCAAGCTTCAGGCCTAAATGATAGGAGGAGTAACCTGCTGGAAAAATAGATCAAGCTTTTAACGCCTTCACACTCACGCAAGCGGTGTTTGACAACCCCAGGTACAATACAATTTAAACAATCTGCCCTTAATGGGTGAACCACCTTTACAAAAGATAACTAATTGTATCAACCCCAGGAACACACCCACCGCCATTACTCCATTTTCCAAAATGTGCCAGAGGTGGGAAAATATGGGTACATTACCGAAAACCACCCTCCGTAAATGGCAGAAATCCTTGCAGATGGGCAATGTAACACATTTTCGGTCTTGATTCAGGAACAGCTTCAGTTCATCTGCATTAAAGAAAATATATGTAGCATAAGGTATTTTTTTGAAAATAAGAGCAAATATTATCTTATTTTACAGATAAACCATGTGTGTCAGAACATGGCATCTGTTTCTGATTGGCATGATCCCAGCAGTACTATTTTGGAAAGCACACAGAATAACTTAGACAAGGAAATATACTACCATATAGTATAGAAGAGAAGAGCACAAAAAGAACAAGCAACCCATAGAGAGTCTTGGATTTGTATCTTTTCAGAGCTAAAGGAAATTGTGAAGGGAAGAATAATTGAAATAGCTCATAGAACAGCTGCTCAACTGAAAGGTCCATGGGTTTCATTATTATATCAATATTCCATATCACCCATTGCAGTGGAAATTGCACATGAACAGCTGATCCAATGTTGGGGAAGTTCATTAATTACCACAAGGTGAAATAGCTTGAGGCTATCTATCTGCTCCAGTGGATACAATTTTTCAATCACTAATGTGAGGTGAGGTGAGGGCCTCCGTTGATCCGAGTTGACCATGGATATTGTGTCCTAACTGTTTAGATACCCAAGCCTTGGCAGTACAACATGGAGAGCAAGTGGTTGCCCATGCAGCAAGCTACCCTCCTCCACACAACTGATGAACCCAAAGGAATGGCAGAGACCAGTTTGGAACTAGCAGTATCACAGGATTTTCCAGTCAGCATTGAACTCAATGTAGGACTGCCTTAGGGAATCCAGCTCTGGAATTTTCCCTTGGGCCTTACACCCGAAGCCTTACCCATGAGTGGGTGTAGCTGCAAGGCAGCAGAGGTGTGAGATCAGATATCTCCTTCTCCGAGATGAGCTGCCAACCACAGCCTGAAGTGACCAGTTTTAGAGTACCAGTAACCCACTTTTGCTCCTTCTCTCGTCAGTAGAAACAGTCCCATCAGGCTTAGTAGCTAAGCCACATGTGAAGGCCAGAAGCCAGACTTGTCAGAGGGTATTTGAAGTGCACACCATTGGGAGCTTGGCCCTAGTACCATCCCTGGCTATAACAACCTTAAGGAACCTACTGATGACTCTGATAACTCATACCCAAAAGATGATTCCTTCTTAATTGTAAAATGTGGGAACACCCTGGGGCATTAAAACCATCAATGCATATTTTATTTAAGGGAGAAATATGTCATAGAGCTGAAACATTTATGGTTTTTAAAAAACCTCCAACCCACATCCATCACTATGACCACTGCTACCATTCCTATAAAGTATGATGAGTTGCACTCAATGCAAGGGGTTGGTATTGGATAAGACCCAGGAATCCATCGTGTTTGTACTGAACATACCAATGCATGTCCAAGACATCTCAAACCAAACTAAGATACAGGTTCATGCATGGTGCCCAGATTCTCTTTAAAACACTTATTAGAAAAACATGTCGAGGTTGACATTCATAGAGATCCTACAAGGACAAAGCATGGAATCTTGGAGTTAGCAGGATAAGAATATGCTTCAGGGGTTGCTATGATAAACACATTCAATGCTGGAACCATTTGGAGACAGCTATGGGAATTGCTGGAAAGAGTGAAGAAAATGATGACCTATCCAGGACAGATGAGTTCTAGTTCCTTGTTCTGGAACTCAGTAAAGTTTATTGAGCCTACACAGCCTACAACAGATTATGAAGGGATCATCCAAACGTTATCCCTTCAAAGATCTCATAAGAGAAGGAGCCAAAGAGTGTGCTCTGAAGAAATCTTTACTGAAGGCTCATCTTAGTCTATTTATAAGGATTGTTCCCTAGTTATCATCACAATTAAGAAAAAACCCTTTGTAAAACATGCTCACATTGGCTCTGTTCATTACACAGTTACCTCAGAAATGCATTAATCCAAATCTGGGCTCCTATTTACTTCTCCAAATGCTGCTCCAACTAATCTATATAAGGATGTAGCTATTGCTAAGCTCACCTTGTCACCCCAAGTTGACTAGGTTCAAGAAACACAGGCTCTAGGGTTGCAAAGGACAGATTCTGACCAAGAGCTGCATTGTTTTGTAGACCTTGAACTCCCTCCTTCGTTGACCTCTGATTGGAAAACAATTATTTGACAGCCCAAGCAAATGATACATCAGTGCGCCAGTCATAAGGAGGTTACTCCACACAAGGAGGAAGCACTAGAGCAAAGCCCAAGTTGGTGGAATTAAATGTGGGACTGGGGAATGAATACAGGCATTCACCTGTGGATCAGCATCATATCACATTTGATTGTTGTGCTGTGTTCCGTTACACTAATACTACAATATGTCATCCTTTATATGTTCAGACAACAGCTGAAAAGAGTAAACATTATCTCTGTCAAAATGTTTAAATTAGAACTTTCTTCTCCCTTGAAATGATACTACCACACTGCTCAATGGCATGGCCATGTGACTATGGTAAACTGACAACTCCAAAGGGTGAAGTGCAAAGGAGTTAAAAATACACTCTGTAACTTAAAATAGAGTTGTCTAGTCACAGTCCTCATAGTGAGCAGGCACGTTGGTCAGGAAGACAAGTGAAACATAATGTCTTGATTCCAGTGAAGCCTTGAATCATGCAGATGTTAAATATAAAGAAAGGTGATCTGATAACTGGCTTTCAGAAGCAAGCTAGATTGGTTCAGGTGTTGGTGAAAAGGTTTACCTATTCATCTATCATTAAGAAAAATGGCCAGCTTTAGTGTTATAGCTGACTGGTATGTGTAGATTAGGAAAGAAATACGGGCTTTTTTAATTGACTAAATAGGAGTAGAGAACAAGCTGAATGATTTTCTCCTCAGACCAGAAACACAATCAATCCCAAGGACTTCTAAGGTTCTCCAGGCCAGCCATCATATAGCTGAATTCATCAATGAGCAGAAGGGTGTGAGACATGTTATTTTATACAGTATTTTAGACTTATTATTATTATTATTTCCATTTTACTTATAATAATTGATGTTTTGGACCAAGACCCTAATCCCAATGAAGGGTCTCAGCCAGAAACATTGACTCCTTATTCCTTTCCATTCAGTCTGCATGAGCTGCTGAGTGCTTCCAGTATTTTATGTGTTATTCTGGATTTCCAGCATCTGCAGAATTTCTTGGGTTTATAATCTACACATTGGCTCTCCTCCTGACTTGCCTCTGTTTTGCAGGCATCAGTGTAGGACTGGATCGGACATTTTTGCCAGTTTCACATAGATGTTGGACTGCCCCCAAGTTGATGAACAGTTGACAGGCACTGAGATTGCACGCATCTGAACCAGTCTGCATGCATCTGTCAGAAGCCTCTGTACTCAGACGATCACTTCTTCTCTCTCCTTCTCTCGATGGTGGGGCCAATTCCTGAGTTGGAGAAACTCGGACAAAAACTACACGGCAGACTGTAACCTTGTAACCGTGGCCGTTTGTTTTGTTGGTCTCCCCTCTCGCTGTGGAAAAGGTGACAGTTCTCCGAGTGAGTGGGAGAGCCCGTGGCATGTCAAATTGTCACGTGAACAACAGCTTTTGTTGGACTGCGATCATGTTCTCTCTTTAGGGGTTTTGTTGTTGCTTGTTTAGTGGGCAGTGGGTGCTGAGGCTTCCTGGGGGTGAGGAAGGGGGAGGGTTGATGCTTTGCTGCTGCTTATGCGTGGGCAGGGGAGGAGGGCTTTGCGATTCAAATACTTTTCTGTCATTCATTCTTAGAGGTTCTCTTCCGTTTTGTGGGTGTCTGAAAGGAATAAGAATTTCAGATTGTATACTGTATACATTCTCTGATATTAAATGGTACAACTGAGCCATTGAATCATTGAACTACCAGGAGGAAGACAAAAAAAAAAACACCTCCTAAATATTATCAGTGATCTCCAGAGACCAGTAGTCACAGTTCTAATTTCTAGCTCACAGTCCTCTGGAAGCACCAAGCTCACTCAGGTTCTGAGGTTCTAAATGAAGATCACGAGTGGGGAATTGGGAATGAAAGCAGCAGTACCCAATGAAAGTAAAGCAATGTTGATGGATGCCAAGAATCCAAAACAAATTGTCGGAAAGTTGAAGATTTCAAAGAGATTCCAAAGTACATTTATGGTCAAACTATGTACGGTTTATCTTCTTGCAGGCAGCCACAAAACGAAGAAACACCATAGCACCTGTTTAAAGAAAACCACAACCCAACAAGACTACCAGATGTGCGAAAAAAAGAACAAATAGCAAAAGGTGAACAAATAACACACAAAACATTAAACATCAAACCACAGAGTCTCCAAAAGTGAGTCCACAGTCACAAGCACTGAGGAGAGTAAAGCCATTCCAGGAGCTGGTAACCACAGCCACAGCCACCAAGTCAGTTCAGGGCTGCATTGATGGCTTCAGACCACAGCAATGGATCCAGTCCCGTGCCGAAGTGCTTCGATCAACTCGCGCAAATAGTAAAGCAAGTTGAGCATTAAACATCAAACCACAGCCAAAAGCGAGTCCACAACCATGAGCCATGGGGCGCCGAGGCGATCGAACCCTGCAGCGTGAAACCCAAGACTCCTGCACCTTCCGCTGGAAGCAGTGAGAGGGAGACCAGTCGAATGCATGCAGAAGGCACTGAATAGACGTTCATTTTCCACTCTTGTCCCAGTTGATTTTAATCATGCTCAACACTTTAATATTGACACGGGGTAATGTATTTGACCGCAGGTTCGTATTCCGTCACTAGGAATCGGCACAGCGTGCACCCCCAGTGATGGTCATAGATGTACTCTATGCTGAAACCCCCCAGGAGATCGCAGAGATGCCAGATCATTCACTCAGCCCAAAAATACATTCTTAAGGGAAATTACAGGCCGCAATCAATCACAGTTCAGAAGAAGAACAAGAAGAAGAACCATAGCTTAGTATGATCAGAATTCTTCGTTCTTGCCTTATCCATAGGCACACACAATGTAGTACAAAAATTCTGCAGCACTGTTAATGAATTGATAACTAAGTACTTTGTGTGTCTGTCTCGCTGTGTGTTTGTCTATATGGGTATAAGCACGCATTTCTAGTGCTAACTAGTGACACTTATTCACAATGTGATATTAACGTTATTTAGCAGTGTTGTCGCAAATTGAATTAAATTTTGTCCATTATAATTTTTGCTCCGTACATTATAAGGTCTTTCATATGAAGCAGATCATCATGATTAACTGATAGTTTCATGATTAACTGGCTTCACAATGATTTATAATATATATTAGGATGTGCAGATACATAAATATTCATTGTATTAAAATAGCGGCTACGATCCTTTATGGTTCTACTAGCTGATATAATTAAGTTTAAAATGTGAAGTACTATTTGACTTTTACATCCAAATGTAAAACAGGCTGAAATGATCCTTTTCTGCCAAAGTACTGTATTAAGTAACAGAAAATGGAATGGAATAAAAACCTATTACAGTCTATGTATATGTAATATAATAGGTTTTAAAGCAGCAATTCATTACAGAAAAATATCAAAATGATTTGAATCCTGATATATGGAACTGTTTATTCCCCATTTTGCAAAAATAGATACTATGAAGGACAAATTTTGAATATTCATTTCCCTTTTTTGCTGAGATACATCATCTCCAAAGTACATTGACAACAGTCTAGCCTGCAATGTTATTTGACAGTTCACTGTCTAACTGATGATACTGACTTTTTTTGAGATATTTTATAGAAATAATTTTGGTTCTGCCTTCGTTGCAAGTTCTACCTAAGCTAGTGTTTTTTTTTTACAGAGCTAGGGAAAACATTTTGAGAGATTTGAGAAACTATGGCTCTGATTCCACATGCCATGTGTGAGTTTAATGTTGTGTCACATGTGGCACAGTGGTTTCATGGTCTGCATCATCCTATGTGGGTAACAGATTGTACACGATATGCGCCAATTCTTTTCATTGTCATTTTATACTCTGACCAAAATGCATGTCATCAACTATAACCAAAGTTCTTGGAAGATGAAGAGAATCATCAGTACATCTTCAGCTAAGTCTAGGTGCATGAGAAGTATTGAATAGAAGCTGCAAGTATTCACATCTTCAGATAGAGGTCAACAAGTGTTTTTTTAGCGAGTGTTAGGTTCCGAATTCAATATTGGTTTTGGCAGAAGGGTGAGTGGCAGAGATATAATAGTTCAAAGTAAGTTTATTATCAAAGTACATATATACCACCAAAGCAACACACACAAAATGCTGGAGGAACTCATCAGGTAAGGCAGCATCTATGAAAATGAATAGATGGTCAATGTTTTGGGCCAAGACCCTTCTTGAGGACAGAGGAATAAGTTCTGAAGAAGGGTCTCAACACAAAACATCAGCTTTCTGTTTATTTCCATAGATGCTGCCTGACCTTCTGACTTCGACCAGCTCTTGTGTGTATTGCTTTGGATTTCCAACAACTTCAGACTTTATGTCGCCATATACAACCCTGAGATTCATTTTCTTGTGGGCATACTCAATTAGTACATAATGCAATCAATGAAAGACCACACCAACTTGGGTGTTGAACCAGTGAGCAAAAGACGCAACCTCAGCAAATACAAAAATAAATAAATAATAACAATAAATAAATAAACAACAAATATTGAGAACATGAGATGATGAGTCCTTGAAAGTGAGTCCATTGGTTGTGGGAACATTTCAATGACAGGCCATCTGAAGTTGAGTGAAGTTATCCCCTTTGGTTCAAGAGCTCGATCACTGAGGAGTAGTAACTATTCCTGAACCTGGTGGTGTGAGTCCTGAGGCTCCTGTACCTTTTTCCTGAAGGCAGCAGTGAGAAGAGAGCATGTCTTGAGTGGTGGGGGTCTTGGATGACGGATGCTGATTTCCTGTGACAATGTTTCCTGTAGATGTGCTCAATAGTAGGAGAGCTTTGCCCATGACGGACTGTTATGTAAGATTCATTCTTCAAAAGCTCTTCAATCATGGCACCTGAATGTCTTGTATATTAAAGCAAACATTAAGTCTTAATGGGTGTATTCATTCAGAGGCAATGAACGTATGAAAAGGTAATGTCATCCCCAGTTACTATTGACTATGAAGAATTACGTTCACACATTCCCATGCAGTGGAGCACCAGAGTTCTACCCTCTGCTCTAAGGGAAAATCTTATTCATATGCATTTTATAGCGAGCATCAACATTACCAACAGCCCTGGGCATTCAGTGTAATATAGATGTTACGATTTTGAGCATTGACTGATTACATCAGCCTGGTATGGAGGCACCAATGCACAGGATCGCAATAGACAGCAAATGATTGACAACTCAGCCAGCTCCGTCTCAGGCACAGCCCTCTCCACCATCAAGGAAATCTTCAAGTAGCTGCCATCCATCATTACTGACCCTCACCCACTTAGACATTCCCTCTTCTCATCACTACAATCAGGAAGGAGGTACAGGAGCCTGAAGATCCACATTCAACAAGTCAGGAATAGCTTCTTCAAAGTTGGGAGTTCTAGGTAAATTTATTATTAAAGTATATACTATATGTCACCATATACAACCCTGAGATTCTTCCTGTCTATCAACAAATTTACAAACAGTCCATAAACTCATGAACACTACCCCGTTCTTCCTTCTTTGCACTATTTACTTACTTTATAATTTATCGTAATTTTACATTTTTGCATAGTACATTTGCTGCAAAAAATTCTATTTATATAAGACCGTGATAATAAATCTGCTTCTGATTCTGAATCCACCATTGGAAACACACACAAAATGGTAAGGAACTCAGCAGGTTAGACAGTATCTGTGAAAATGAATAAAAGTCACCATTTTGGGCCAAGACCCTTCAGGGGTGTTCAGAGATCCACCCTTAATTTCCTTTTCTCAAGCACACAAGAGGCACTATCATTCAAGGTTACTCTCCCATAGAAAGCTGAGCATAAGCTCAGTGGTGGAGCACAATCATTGATTCTGCCAGACCAACATTGAGCATTAGCAATACCTGTCCGTAGCTGTCCTGTTTTTGTCCAGCTTGTTTCAGTTAGAGGAAGGGAAGGTAGAAGGTAGATCTTAAAAAAATGTAATTATCCATATTAACATTTAGCCCTTCAACTAAGACCATGCTCCGACAGTGGCCAACTACTTGAAGCAAAGGTAGTAATGCTGATTTTAAATGTTACTAATGGGGACACTCACCACTAAAAGGAATGCTTCCCACTTACTGTTGGAGGGTGTGAAGAAAGCATCTGAAACACAAAGAGAGATATTGAAACACATCAGAAGGTTTCTTTAAGATCCAAGCAACACTCTTCTGGAAATTTATTAAGGATTTCACCTGAAATTAGTAACTGCTCGATAACTCCCCTTAATGCCCACCTTGCTGTAGTCACCAAGAGAAAGGCAACACTTTCATGTTCTTCTCACCTGCCTATCCCTGGGTGCCCTCCTCCTTCCCTTTCTCCTATGGTCTGCTCTCCTCACCTATCAGATTCCTTCCACTTCAGCTCCTTACTTTTCCTTCACCTTGGCTTCACCTATCACCTTCCAGCTAGCCTTCTTCCCCTCTCTCCACCTTTTTATTCTGGTGTCTTCCACCTTCCTTTCCAGTTCTTAAGATGGGTCTCAGCCCAAAATGTCAATTGTTTATTAATTTCCATTGATGCTACCTGACCTGCTGAGTTCATCCAGCATTTTTGTGTGGTAATTTAACTGTAGTTGATTTGTTAAGGAATAAATTATGTGAGGGGATATGAGGCTAAGTAGAACTACTAGAGAGAGATACAAAAAAAGACTTTCTTCAGATGGAGCAGAGACACAACATCACTCATCTTTTAGTCCCCCACTACCCTGAGTTTTAGATCTACATTGGAGAACTCCTCCCTGAAGCATAACTTAAGCATGTACAAACCCCATTTCCAGAAAAGTTGGGATATTTTCCAAAATGCAATAAAAACAAAAATCTGTGATATGTTAATTCACGTGATCCTTTATTTAACTGACAAAAGTACAAAGAAAAGATTTTCAATAGTTTTACTGACCTACTTAATTGTATTTTGTAAATATACACAAATTTAGAATTTGATGGCTGCAACACGCTCAACAAAAGTTGGGACAGAGGCATGTTTACCATTGTTTTACATCACCTTTCCTTTTAATAACATTTTTTAATCATTTTGGAACTGAGGATACTAATTGTAGTAGATTTGCAATTGGAAATTTTGTCCATTCTTGCTTGATATAAGACTTCAGCTGCTCAACAGTCCGTGGTCTCCATTGTCTGATTCTCCTCTTCATGATGCACCATACATTTTCAATAGGAGATAGATCTGGACTGCCAGCAGGCCAGTCAAGCACACGCACTCTGTGTCTACAAAGTCACGCTGCTGTAGCCCATGCAGAATGTGGTCTGGCATTGTCCTGCTGAAATAAGTATGGACATCCCGGGAAGAGACGTCACCTTGATGGCAACATATGTCTCTCTAAAATCCTAATATACACCTCAGAGTCAATGGTACCTTCACATACATGCAACTCACCCATGCCGTGGGCACTGATGCACCCCCATACCATCACAGATGCTGGCTTTTGCACCTTTCGCTGATAACAATCAGGATGATCGTTCTCATCTTTGGCACGGAGAATTCGATGCCCGTTTTTTCCGAAAACTAGCTGAAATGTGGACTCATCTGACCACAGCACACAGTTCCACAGTCTTTCGGTCCATCTGAGGTGAGCTTGGGCCCAGAGAACTCGCAGGCGTTTCTGCATAGAGTTGATGTATGGCTTCCTCCTTGCGTAATACAGTTTCAAGTTGCATTTCTGGATGCAGCAACGGACTGTGTTAAGTGACAATGGTTTTCTGAAGTACTCCCGAGCCCAGGTGGCTATAATTGTCACAGTAGCATGACGGTTTCTTAGGCAGTGCCACCTGAGGGCTCGAAGATCACGCGCATTCAACAGTGGTTTTCGACCTTACCCTTTACACACTGAGATGTCTCTGAATTCTCTGAATCTTTTCACAATATTATGTACTGTAGATGTTGAAAGACCTAAATTCTCTGCAATCTTGCATTGGGAAATGTTCCTTTTGAACTGACTAACAATTCTCTCACGAATTTTGGCACAAAGTGGTGAGCCATGACCCATCCTTGCTTGCAAAGACTGAGCCTTTGATGGACGCTACTTTTATACCCAGTCATGATACATCACCTGCTACCAATTAGCCTGCTTAATGTGGAGTCTTCCAAACTGGTGTTACTTGAATATTCTGTGCACTTTTCAATCTTATTTTTGCTCTGTCCCAACTTTTGTTGAGTGTGTTGCAGCCATCAAATTCTAATTTTGTGTATATTTACAAAATACAATTAAGTTGGTCAGTAGAATGATTGAAAATCTTTTCTTTGTACTTTTGTCAAAATAAAGGTTCACGTGAATTAACATATCACAGATTTTTGTTTTTATTGCATTTTGGAAAATATCCCAACTTTTCTGGAAATGGGGTTTGTAATTTTAGCACAGTAAGGCATGTCCAGATTAAGATAACCAGCAATTAGATGCAAATCCAGATCTGCTAACGCATTTGTCTGATTAGTTCTATATCATTTTAATGATCTTTTATTTTCTTTCTACCTACTGTATATATTCTCCTTATTTTTCTTCATTGTCTATGATCATGCTGAGACATGATATTACTTGATTGACCGCAGGAAAAATAAATATCACTAAAAAACAGAAGTGACAGCTGTTGAAAGAAAAACTAGTCAGCATATCAAGCAGCATTTGTGGAAAGTGAAAAGAGAAAGGTTGATGACCTTCCATTAGAAATAGAAAATTTAGAAAGCAGGAATGTTTTCAGTTACAAAGAAGGTGAGAATTGAGAACAAAAGAATCTGATAATATAGAGCGCAAGAGATAATAGATGATATAAATTGGTGTCATCTGAGAGTGAGTAAAGAATTGCACACAAAGTACTGGAGGAACTCAACAGGTTAGGGACCATCTATGGAACTGAATAAACAGTCAACATTTCAGTCAAGAACCTGCTTCAGGACTGGAAAATTGAATTGACTTTATTTCTTACATCTTTCACATACATGAAGAGTAAAAATCTTTACATTACATCTCCACCTAAATGTGCAACATGCAATCATAGTAATTTATAATAAATAGAACAGTAAATGTAATATAGAGTACACTCAAATCAGCATGAGTTCATCAGACCTGGTGGAAGAGACTATACTGGAGCCTGTTGGTCCTGGCTTTTATGCTGCAGTACCGTTTCCCAGATGGTAGCAGCTGGAATAGATTGTGGTTGGGATGGCTTGGGTCCCCAATGATCCTAAGGGCCCTTTTTACACACCTGTCCTTGTAATTGTCCTGATTCATGGGAAGTTCACAACTACAGATGGGCTGGGAAGTTCACAACTACAGAAGCGCTGGGATGTCCACACCACTCTCTGCAGAGTCCTGTGATTGAGGGAAGTACAGTTCCCATACCAGGCAGTGATGCAGCCAGTCAGGATGCTCTCAATTGTGCCCCTGTAGAAAGTTCTCAGGATTTGGGGGCCCATACCAAACTTCCTCAACCGTCTGAGGTGAAAGAGGTGCTGTTGTGCCTTTTTCACCACACAGCGTGAGGTCGTTGGTGATGTGGATGCTGAGGAACTTGACACCGTTTACCCTCTCAACCCCAGATTCATTGATGTCAACAGGGGTTAGCCCATCTCCATTCCTCCTGTAATCCTTTGTTCTTGCAACATTGAGGGAGATGTTGTTTTCTTGACACCACTTTGTCAGAGAGATGACTTCTTCCCTGTAGACCACCTCAAAATTGTTTGAGATAAGGCCAATCAATGTAGTGCCGTCAGCACATTTAATTAGCAGATTGGAGCTGTGGGTGGCGATACAGTAATAGGTATACAGTGAGTAAAGGAGGGGACTTAGCACGCAGTCCTGAAGGACTCCTGTATTGTGAGTCAGAGGGTTGGAAGTGAGGGAGCCGGCTCTTACAACCTGTTGGCAATCTGACATGAAGTCCAGGATCCAGCTACACAAGGCCGGATCAAGGCTGAGATCTCTGAGCCTCTTGTTGAGCCTGGATGGAATCATGGTGTTGAATACTGAACTGTACTCCAAGAACAGCATTCTCACATAAGCATCCTTCTTCTATAGATGTGTAAGGATGATATGTAGAGCACTGGCTAATGCGTTGTCTGTCGATCGGTTGTGCCGGTAGGTGAACTGTAGGGGGTCCATTTTGGGTGGTATCAAGCTGCAGATGTAGTCCTTGACCAGCTTCTCAAAGCATTTGCTTATTATTGAGGGGAGTGCGACCGGATGCCAGTCATTCAAGCATGTTACCTTGGTCTTTTTCGGTACAGGGACAATGGTGGATAATCTGAAGCAGGAGGGCACTCTACACTGGGAGAGGGAGAGATTAAAAATATCTGTAAACACACCTGCCAGTTATGCTGCACGCATCCTAAGTACTCACCCTGGGATGCCGCCTGGTCCCGCAGCCTTGCGACTGTCCACTCATTGGAAACATCTGTGTACCTCAGCCTCAGAGATGACCAGGTTGCAGGTTGCAGCAGTGGTTTTCCTCGGAGGCTCAGAGTTAGTGATATCAAACCGAGCGTAAAAGCGATTGAGCTCATCTGGGAGAGAGGCTGCGATGTCGGCAGCACCACAACGTTTGGCTTTGAAGTCTGCGATGGTATGCAGCCCTCGCCACAAGTCACGTGTGCTACTCATTGTGAATCTTGACTCAGTCTTCTCCCTATATTGTTGTTTTGCAGCCTTGATAGCTTTGCGCAGATCATAGCTGCTTTTCTTGAGTTCTGGATTATCGCCAATGACGTAATCTCTATGTCACACAGTAAATTCTGCTTGCACGTAACTATCGATCCAGGGTTTCTGGTTCTGGAAATCCCTGACTGACTTCAGGGAGGACAACATCGCCGATGCAATTCCGGATGAAGCACATGACTCCATCAGTGAACTTGGAGACATCCTCATCATGAAGGACATTCCGGTCAATGTCATCGAAGCAGTCCTGCAGCATGGAGGCCAATTTGTTGGACCAACAGTGGACGGTTTTAACTATGGGTGCCTCATGTTTCAGCCTCTGCTTGTACGTCAGCAGAAGCAGGATCGAAGAGTGATCTGCTTTTCCAAAAACTGGTCGATGGAGAGCTTCGTAAGCATTGCAGAAGGGAGTGGTCAGTTCAGGCACAAACTGGAAAGGCTAGTTAATTGAAATTGCCACCATCGAACCCTTCACCATTAATATCCTGGCCATTGATCTGAAATTCAACAAAACCAGTGCAAAAAGATACTGTGATTAGAAGAGCAAGTCAGGTGTTAGGTATCCTGTTATGAGTGACTCCCCTCCTAACATCACAAATCTTTTCCACCATCTATGAGGCACAACAAAAATGTAATGAAATAGTCCCTACTTCTCCACGTGAATGCAGCTCCAATACTGCAGATGCCTCCTGAACTAAGCAGCTTACTTGACTGATTGATTCCCTTTCCACTATCCTAAACACTAATTTTAGAATTCTATCAGACTTACTCCCTGTCTATTCATCGGGGAAAACAAAAACACCCCAAACTGTTAAACGATACCTGAAATTTGTAGCCACTCAATTCTGTTGCTATTCTTGTCAATGTTTTTTGTGCTATCATCCGTGATCCAAATTTTGCGTTAATTCAGCACAATTCCACAAATGTGATTGAAAGAATTTTTATTTATTTATTGAGATACAGCGCTAAATAGGGTTCTATAACACTAGCCTAGTTACGGAATAACTTACAATGACCAATTAACCAACCAACTGCTACATCTTTGGACTGTGGACAGAAACCAGAGAACCCAGAGGAAACCCATGCAGTCTCGGGGACAATGTACAAATTCCTTACAGTCAGCGGTGGGAAATGAACCCGGGTCACTGGTACTGCAAAGTGTTGCGCTAAGCACTACGCATCCATGCCACCCAATGTCTTATATCAACCTGGTACTAGGCATAGAAACTCTTCAGATGATAGATCTTTTGGTGGGTGAGCATTTTGGAGGCAGTGACTTTAACTCCCTGACCTTTGCTATAGCTTTGGACAGGGATAGAAATGTAGGGAATGGGTAAGTGTTTAAATGGGGGAAGGTGAACTATGATGCTCTTAAGCAGGAATTTGGTACAGTAACTTAAATTGGGAACAGATGTACTCAGGGAAATACACAATGGAAACTTGGAGGTTGTTTAGGGAGCACTTGTCAGTGGCTCTGGATGGGTTTGACCCACTGAGGCAGGGTAAGGATGGTAGTGGAAGATTGGATTGGTAGGTTTGCAGATGACACAAAGGTTGGTGGTGTTGGGGATAGTGTAGAAGGTTGAAGGTTTCAACAGGACATGGTAAGGATGCAGAACTGGACTGAGAAGTGGCAGATGGAGTTCATTTGGGTGAAGTGTGAAGTGATATACTTTGGAAGGTCAAAATTGAAGACAGAATACAGGATTAATGGCAGGATTCTTAGCAGTGTAGAGGAGCAGAGGGATCTTGGGGTCCATATCCATAGATCACTCAAAGTTGCCATACAAGTTGATAGGGTAGTTAAGAAGGCATATGGTGTATTAGCCTTCAATAGTTGGGTGATTGAGCCCAAGAGCGATGAGGTTATCTAGTAGCTCTATAAAACACTGGTTAGATCACACTTGAAGTAGTGTGTTCAGTTCTGGTCCCTTCATTATAGAAATGATGTGGAACCTTAAGAGAGGGTGCAGGGGAGATTTACCAGGATGCTGCCTGGAATAGAGAGCATGTTTTATGAACAAACATGAGGAAATCTGCAGGTGCTGGAAATTCAAACAACAGCACACACAAAATGCTGGTGGAACACAGCAGGCCAGGCAGCATCTATAGGGAGAAGCGCTGTCGACGTTTCGGGCCGAGACCCTTCGTCAGGGAGTCGACTGTGCTTCTCCCTATAGATGCTGCCTGGCCTGCTGTGTTCCACCGGCATTTTGTGTGTGTTCATGTTTTATGAAGATAGGTTGAGCAAGTTGGGGTTTTTCTCTTTAAAGCAAAGGAGGATGAGGGATGATTTGACAGAGGTGTATAAGATGATTAAGTGAACAGCCAGAGACTTTTTCCCAGGGCAGAAATGGCTAATATGACAGGGCATATTTTCAAAATGATTAGAGTAAAGTATAGGAGGCATGTCAAAGATGGGCTTTTTTACATAGAGAGCAGTTGGCATGTGGTAGAGGCAGATGCATTAGGGATATTTAAGAGACTCTTAGATAGGAATATGGATGAAGGAAAACTGGAGGGCCATTTCAGACAAAAAGGTTAGATTAACTTTGGAGTAGATTAAAAGGATGGCACAGCATTGTGGGCCGAATTACTGTTTTCTGTTCTTAACATCACCTCCATGCTTTCTTATTATGCTCCTTGTTAAATCAATATTAGGATCTTGTTTCATTCCTTTATTACATTTTAACTTGTTATCAAAATATAGTGTATTCTAGTTAATTGGGACATATTGGGACTAATACATTTTGGTCCAATTAAGTGGCTGCCCCAATTAGCCAATGGATACAGGTAAAATGTATAAAAAAGACAAAATACCATTTAACTGAGTAATAATTTATGTATTTAAATAAATACAGATCAAATTAGTAACACTACCAATACCACTGCAGTAAAATAAAACTGTGTACTAGCTCTTAATACTTATCAATGGAGGGATTCAACTGTATCACATTCTTTTGACTGTATATGAACAAAATCTGCACAGACACCTAGTGTCTTCACACAATTGCATCCTCCAGATCTTCATTTGCATTGTAATATTCAAAACGATTATCAATACTTCATAGTACCTAATTAGTTGAAGTAGTGAAATAGATCCATTTTCACTCCGGCCATTGCTGGCATCTCCAAGCCTGAATGCTTGAAACCGCTGTGAGCAAAACAGTTCTGAATTATCTTGCTGCTTATTTCTCACCAACTATCTTTAACAAAACTCAGTGCTTTTTGAACACAAACACAAGCAAATGGTAGAATTTAAGAACTGATCACTCTAAGCACGGTGTAGTGTCTAACAGCCACACAAGTGCACACAATTGATGGTAGTTAGAAACTGTTCAGCAATAGTCTCCTGTCCCAATTAAGCTGCATAGTGTCCCAAATAAATGAAGAAAATCCCAGCTGTTTTCTTGATTTACATTTTGCTCCTTAAAAGTTGTCCCAAATAAATGGCTGCCCTGATTAACCAATGGCCCATTCAACTGGAATCTACCCTATCTAAAATCTACGTTATATGGAAACTGAAAAGCAAGAAATGAAGCATTAAAATCCATGCTTATATTTCTGCCATTAATACTGTTAATTCAATTAATTACTAAATTTTCAAATTATAAAATTATATTAGTGGCTTAGTATCTGTTTTGTAGTAATGTACTATACCATAGAGTTCCAAGATGTTGGTCTGTGCAACGACTGCTGTAAATTCTACAGGGCTGTCAGAAGCACAGCACCAAAGCAATGAGCAGGGCTGTAAAAGATAGAGTGGAAGGAAATACTTGCTTCATTGTAAAAGAGATGAAAGACACTTTTCAATTCAAAAGGTGTGAATTGATATCCACCTGAAACTGAGGGCAAATGTGGCTGAAGCAAATGGTTGCCATGTAAACTATTTATCTGTCACAAATGGAAGGAATAATTTAATTTTGAGACCCCAGTTAAGTTTCATGTAAGAAAGTATTGTGATATCTTAATTAAATCAAAAGACTGCCCATGCTTGCAAACTGAAATAGAAACAGAAAATGTTAGAAACACTCAGTAGATCAGCATCTGTAGAAAGAGAAATAAGTTAATATTTCAGGTCAAAGATGCTTCAGCCAAACACAATATCTTAATCATGAGCAAGTCTGCAGATGCTGAAAATAGAAAGCAACACACACAAAATGCTGCAGGAACTCAGCAGGTCAGACAGCATCTATGGAAATGAACACACAGTCAACATCTTGGGCTGAGGCCCTTCCTCAGGACGAGTCTTAATATCTTAATACTTGTTATGTATGCAGGGGATTCTACTTTCCTGGTTCTAAATAAACCTACAGGCATTCTAACTTCAATTATGTAAAATCTATGTACTCCAACATTTCAATAACTTATATGAAATTATGTTATGATTTTATTACATTCTGGTGAACCAGCACAAAATATTAACCGTGCCCAAATTTCTCTGTTCTGTAAGTGATTTCAAGATTCAGTGACAAAACTTCTTTGTTAATAACCCACAATAGGTAGAATGTATCAAGATATTTAAATTAAAACCATAAACCTATTGATCTTTTTAACTACCTTGTCATTGTGAATAAATATCAACAGTAAAAGTTTTCTCAGTTAGACTTTACATTTAGACTCCAGAGAGGAATTGAGGTTTTTGTTTAAGAGTATATTTGTGGACAACTCAGCACCATGCAATGAATTGATTGTTGATGGCGTGTGGGTGGTGGAGGAGGGGATGTCAACAGGAAACAGCAAATTCATAGGACTCCAAGTAAAATTCAATTTTATAGCAGTCAATTTGGAATCTATTTAGTAGCAGAGGAAACAAAAACTACACTTTCCCCAATAAACCTCAGTAACCTCCAAGAAGACCACAACCTTGACATAGGATTTCGAGGTTTCTGTGCCTCAATGACCTGGAGAGCTATGTTGGCTGGAGTCAAGGCCTTGCGCTTTGGCTCTTGGTAGGGTCACCCATGTCAAACAGGTCAAAAGGTAGAAACCAGACTAAGAATGGTCCACCAGCCCTCCAGGTTTGGGGGTTCAGGTCAGGGCTAACAACCCTAACCAGTCAAAACAAAATTGTTATAGAAATTGCAATGAAGAATCCTTCTATATCTGTGTGCGACAGTATGGACAGACAGAGATGGAGGACCTTCATTGCTGTCCTAAATGCCAGCAGTATAATGGGCAGTTAAAAGCAGAATGAATGGAGGTTATTTACATGTAATCTCAGCCACTTGCAATGGTCCCTGATTTGATTACCTTTGGGTTTTTTTTTGCATTCAAGGGTACTTAGATACAAAGCTCCAAAGAACTTAAGAAAGGGAAGGAGACAGAAAGCAGGAAACTTCAGGCCAGCTAGCTTAACATTTGCCTCAAACAAAATTAGACCTATTACTTCAGAAGTATTACAGATCACTTAGAAAATTGCAAAGCAATCATGCAAATTCAACATTATTTTATGAAAGGGAAAACATATTTTACCAATTTAATCAAAGTTGTTTGAAAAAACTGATGTGAAGTATGGTGGAGGACCATAGATGTTCTACATTTAGATTTTCATAAGGTCATTTGATTAGAGCTTTCAGTGGAAACTTAAAGTTCAGGATGCAGGAGTGATATTAGGGTGTAGGTAGAAGGTTGGGTGACTATCAGAAAATTGAGATTAAATATGATTTGGTCTTGTTCTGATAGACAAGATATATTCAGTGGAGTGTCACAGGGATCAGTGCTGGGGATTCAACCACTTATAATTTATATATATGGCTTAGATGAAGGACGCAAAGATATGACTACTAAATTTACAAATGATACCAATCTAGGTAGGAAAGTAGATTGTGAACATGACATAAGGAGGATGAAAAGGTATATAGATAGGTTAAATGTGGGCAGAGGTCTGATAAATTGAATATAATTATAAGGAAATACTAAATTGCACATTTTGGCAGGAATGGTATAAAATAATGTAATTTAAATGGTGAGACATTGCAGAGGTTTGAGATGTAGAGGGATCAATGTATCCTGGTGCATTATCTGCAAAACACTAGTAACCAGATAAACAAATAATTAAGAAAACTAACAGAATGTTATTGTACACTATAAGAGAAATTGAAAGCATATGTAGGAAAGCTATGCCGCAGGATGTATGTAAGTCATTGTGAAACCACATCTGGAGAACTCTCTCATTACTTAGAGAAGAATGTAAGTATATAACAAGTAGGTCGGTGAAGGTCTGGAATGGGCAGATTATCTTTTGAGGACAGACTAGACTTGAAGTCATTGTTTAAAAATATGGAGCAGATAAATAAACAGTCCTTTTTTTTCTGTCAGGAAGTAATGTGTCTGAAACTCTGTCTCCAAAGGTACTGGAAGAAGAGACTAAGGTAATAACAAATAACACTTGTTAAGAAAGCAACACACACAAAATGCTGGTGGAACGCAGCAGGCCAGGCAGCATCTATAAGGAGAAGCACTGTCGATATTTCAGGCCGAGACCCTGACGAAACATCGACTGCGCTTCTCTTTATAGATGCTGCCTGGCCTGCTGCGTTCATCAGTATTTTGCGTGTGTTGCTTGAATTTCCAGCATCTGCAGATTTCCTCATGTTTGCCTTGTTAAGAAAGAATGTGATAGGTCACCCTGTTTGAAGAAAATGAGGAGCTGAGGTAACCATCAGATCAGCCATGATCTCATTGTATGGCTGGGCACACTCAAGTTCAGAATAATCTAATTCTACTAATCCATATGTTTCAAGACTCTTTAAAAAAGGTGCATAGTGGATAAAGACAAAAGAATGCCATCTCTTCTGCGAATTCTCAATCAAGACACATCCTTCATTTCTATCATTACTGTCTGTGTTCTACATGGAGAGAAGCTCTTTTAATGCTTTGTAGTTCCAGAGCAATTTCTTTACTAACATACAAAATAATATACAGCCAGCTGAAAACCACCCGGAGGAATATGATTTTTTGAATAATATATATTCCACTAGTCTGCCTTGGGGAGCCATTGAGAATTCAGTTTATGATTCCTGTTGTATTATTCAGTTTCTAAAACTTAATTTTTGCAAGGCATTTTTGATCATTTGTAATCCAGAAAAAAATAAATCACCATTTGCTGAGTGACATCTCTCATTCGGTGGAACAGCAAGAGTTCAACAATGCTAAATATTTCCATTACTGGCAACGCACATAGTGCAGAAGCCCAAAATAATAATTCCTACTTTAAACAATGCTTTCTGAACCATTAAATATCTCTGATTATTCATAAAATTAAAACATTCTAAAAGTATAAAAGTATATCAAAACAATTATCAGAAAAAACGATAATTTTATTTGATGTATTTCTATGTTATTAAAATAAATAATCTGTACCTTCCGTCTTGTCCTTCTAATACATGACTGAAGCTTTATTATAAAAGGACAGGGCATTAGAAGTTGTTTGAGCAATTCCACATTGCACCATGACAAATTTAATAGAGACAGTTCCATCTCTTGAAATGAATTATACAACAACCTCTCATTACTTGATGGTCTACCAACTCACAGGTTTGAATAGATAGTGAATTATGATACAGTTCCCAACCCGATTTAGATGCTGCACTTAGAAGAAGGAAGATATTTAGGGTTTGTTGCAATTCAGTTGAGTTGAGACCGAGGCAGTTTATATACCAAATCCTAAAACATTATTAGATTTTAAATGAAAATTTATGAATAGATTAAAAGGAAACTTACATGTATAAATATAACTAGAAATATTGCATACATAATATTTGCAGCTGTCTACTGTTACACAGTTGATCGTGTTGTTACTGAACCCTTGCTAACTCACAGTAGTTTCACATCAATAGTGAACCATTGAACCCTTAAATGTAAAATATAATGG
Organism: Hemitrygon akajei; assembly: GCF_048418815.1. NCBI lineage: Eukaryota > Metazoa > Chordata > Chondrichthyes > Myliobatiformes > Dasyatidae > Hemitrygon > Hemitrygon akajei. The sequence goes on from NC_133146.1 coordinate 52,717,243, forward strand.
AGGAAGTACTGTGGTGAAAATTTCATCCAAATGTGCTTGTATAATAATCCTATTGTTAGTCTGTCATTATATCAATTTGACACTGTGTTTGCTTCAAATGTGATATCTGCTTTTTGGCATATGTTACTAAAAAAATTACTGATCCATGGATCAAAAGAAAAAAAATCCAAATGAAATGGTACTACAATAAATAGGAGTCATAATGTGTTCTTTACCAGAATGATAGTAAGAAAAACTAGTATTACCATTAAAATCAAATATATGGAATAAATGTCAAGGGAAAAGAAAGAATAAAAAATAATATAAATAGAAAAAAGCAAATTAACATTTATGGATATGAAAAACAATGCAAATGAAGTCCATTCAAGCTTCCGTTTTTCCTCATGACAAATAATGTTTTTGCTCTTCCATGTATCATCACTCAAAAAATAGTAGGTTGCTCCTTCAGCAAAGTACATGCAGAAATTTAGAGTATCTTTCCCAATTCAGTAACCTGGTAGAACAGAAATCATCCATCTCTTTATAAGTGATTTAAGAAAATCATCTGTGCTTCGAAAACCTGATGGTCAGTGACTAATAGTTCCCTAATCAGTCCCTAGACCGGGTTCCACCAGGGCTTGTTGACTCCAGGACTGAGTACATCTTTAGTGTAAACATAACACATGACTTGGACTCAGAAGTTATGGATACATAAATGACTATGACATCAGAGTAGCAATTCCCTGAGTTATAGTGCCATTTAATTGCAGTAGACTAACTTCAATGAGGATCAGAGGAAAACATCTCATCTGTGTAATCCAAACAAAGGTGGCTTTAGTTCTTAAAGGCAAAGAAGCTCAGCCCTGAGATACAACTGCAAAACTTCCTCTAGTCAGGCTCCTGCCACTATTGATCACTTCATCAATGATCATTCTTCCATTGTTAAGACGAGTCAGATTGCTGATGATTTCATAGTATTCAGCTCCATTCAGAATTACTTTGATAATAATTCAGTCCTTCTCTGTAACATGAAAGAAATGGGCAACAGGTAGACTCAGGCTGCTGATTGACAAAAATGGATTTCCACCACAGAAGTGCCACATACTGATTAGTACCAGAAAGAGGCTAGCTAATCACCTTCCCTTGACTTTCAATGGCATCAGTTATTAAACTCATACCATCACCATTGACCACCAATAACCAGAGAATTGACTAGACAAATAGATGCTAACTGCTTTCAGAGCAGATCATAGGCTGAGTACTTCACTTACTGACTCATCAAGACTCTCCACTGACTATAAAAGCTTGTTCAAATGACTTCAAGGAACTTTACTTGATGTGAGCTGATTGGCAAAGCTAATTCTTGCTACATCATTAAATATCTGGACAACTGCGACAACATTCAAATAATTCAATATAGGATAAAGAAGTCTGCTTAATTAGCAGACTTAATTAGGAGTCCTGATGAAAGGCCTTAACCCTTAAATGTCCACTGTACTCTTTTCCATAGATGCTGCCTGGCCTGCTGAGTTCCTCCAGCATTTCTGTGTGTTGCTTGGATTTTCAGCATCTGCAGATTTTCTCTTGTTTCTGCTTAATTAGTACTTCATCCATCAGCCTCAACATCCTACACGCACCCTAGAAATTTACAAAGTAATCTTCAGCATCACCTTTTCAAATTATAACCACCAATTAGATATACTGATAGACTTATGGGAAGACCAAACCTCCAATATCCACCGCCATTCCTTCATACAGACACCGTGTGTAGCTCTTCAAAGGACTCAAATAAATTGGTCAAGTTATTTTCATAAAACTATGTTGATGTTGCCTGACTACTAGTATTTACAATCAATGGTTCTTTAACATATTTAATGACACAGACTGATTAGCTTAAAATACAAATATGTTTAAGCAAATCATTCTTTTTTGTGTAAATTAATTACATTTGCTTAAATGAAAAATGTTAGCTGCGAATGCCTCATGTCATCAGAGACATCATAAAATAACTCAAAGGTATTGGCATCAGCATACAAAGACAGAGCACGGTGGTCAGATTCTATTGCCTGAGGCCTTGTTGCCCCTGCAACGGGAGCTTGGTGTATATTGCAGGGATGTAAAAAATTAGTGTGGCAGAGGGTGGATGAGGGAGATGAGTGAAGTTGTTGTGCCCAACTAAGTACATTTGGAGCCCTTATTTCAACTTTTGACATAAGGAAACTTTCAAACAGTTGGTTTATTCATGTAAAATTTTATGGGGTTTTGATAGTCTTAAAACAACTGCTTAACACTATCCAGATAGGAAATCCTAATTCCCATTTAACAAAATGAGAGATTCATATATTCTTTGCCATAAATCCATTTGTTAGCCTACTTGAGAATCTACTGAGAAAGTCGAAATGCACCTCAATGGATTTCTGGCAATTTTTCCATGATCTAATTGACCAAGTGATTCCTGAGGTTCCCATTTCACCATCTCATAAGGGACTTAACACCTTTCTAAAGGACAAAATTGGGTGATAATTTGGTCACAAATGCTGAAGGAATCCAGGTGAGGGCTTAAATTATCAAAGAAAGGGAAAAGATTTATGTTGAAAAAGAAATCTTGGCAGAGGTGATTAAATTAATATATATTTATAAACTAGTCAAATTCTCTGAAGGATCTTTGGCCTAAAACTGACAATCATTGAATAAGACGGGACATTAAAAACAGTAATGACAGTTATCTTCAGTATTTGGTGAGTAGAATGAAGTTCTTGTCTTAATTATTTGTAAAAGACTGTCAAATCATAAAGCAATTTTTAATTATAGTCATCCAGATAGGTAGTTTGATCAGATGAGTTAGTTGGCTTCTACTTTTCCCCCCCCATTCTATTATATGGATCAGAATCAGGTTTATTGTCACCGGCATGTGAGGTGAAATTTGTTAACTTAGCAGCAGCAGTTCAAAGCAATACATAACCTAGCACAGAGAGAAAAAAATAAGAATAATAATAAACAAGTAAATCAATTATGTATATTGAATAGATTTTTTTTAATGTGCAAAAACAGAAATACTGTATTTTTTTTAAAAAGTGAGATAGTGTCTAAAGCTTCAATGAACATTTAGGAATCAGATGGTAGAGGAGAAGAAGCTGTTCCTGAATCACTGAGTGTGGGCCTTCAGGCTTCTGTACCTCCTACCTGATGGTAACAGTGACAAAAGGGCATGTCCTTGGTGCTGGTGGTCCTTAATAATGGACACTGCCTTTCTGAGACACTGCTCCCTAAAGATGTCCTGGGTACTTTGTAGACTGGTGCCCAAGATGGAGTTGACTAGATTTACAACCTTCTGCAGCTTCTTTCAGTCCTGTGCAGTAGCCCCTCCATACCAGACAGTGATGCAGCCTGTCAGAATGCTCTCCATGGTACAACTATAGAAGTCTTTGATTGTATTTGTTGATATGCCAAATCTTTTCAAACTCCTAATAAAATATAGCTGCTGTTTTGCCTTCTTTATAACTACATTGATTAGTTGGGACCAAGTTAGATCCCCAGAGATCTTGACACCCAGGAACTTGAAGCTACTCACTCTCTCCACTTTTGATCCCTCTATGAGGATTGGTATCTGTTCCTTGTATGATTACAGAAAGATAAACACACACACACACACACACACACACACACACACACACACATTTCATTATGATAGTCATCTTTTATTATTGTCTTTTATTATTGTTTGCCCAGTTGCCACATTTAAACATCTTAGATTCCTCTTACTTTCTCAGTCATGCATCCACTCACACACACAAATACACACGCATTGTATATATTCCTAAGTAATAAATACAGAAAGCAAAAAAAATCTCTTAATGGCACTGTGCGATGTCTTAATTTAATTTAGAACTTAAGCTAGCATAACGTGTATGTATCTGTCGCTGTTTAACTGTGTTCTGACTTATTGGTACAGTGGGTAAAAAGGTGGCATATAATTTACAGGTCGTTTTATGAGAGAAGTGCAAGGATTTATAAATTTAAAATAGAACCTATTGGAAAAATAATATTACACTAGCTAGTTGCTATAAAACATTAACAAACTGTTTCAGATATGGTGTTTCTGTTTAATAGCACCATTTTTTAAATGTCTGTGGGAAAAATTAATGCAAATCTTTTCAGGACAAAATCAGCAGTAACAGTGCCAACTAATTTTTGCTCATTTGATTTGAATTATTAATAAGAAAGAAATCTACCATATGTTCCCAAAAGAACAGGATACATTTATTTTAAATAAAATCGCTGTGTTTGAGGCAATATAAGTAGTTCTCAACTGCTCTCATAGATAGCATGACTTAAATAATGATGCAACTTGTATGTGAATTAGGGACAAAACAGCTGCTCCCTGAATAAAAGTTGGCACTTCTGCTCTGTCAGTGCCATTCTGTCATTGCCTGCAATGCTTTAATCATCTGTTTCTCATTTTAATTAAAACCAAATAATCCGTTTTTCTATTTAAGTCTTCACCCGCAGCAGCAAATGGCTTTTACCAGCTTCACTGGCTAGACTGCTACACAGAGTAAATTATTTTATGGCATAATCGTGAATAAAAAATGACAGTGTGTTGTCTCCCTGCAGTAAGAGAAAATAAAAATGCTAATTGAATGCTAGAAAATGGTCAGAAACATACAATGTCATTCAAAAAACACTTTAATACATGCAATAAGGTACTTAAAGGCACAGTGAACCTACAGATATAATTATACCCCACAACTCTTACTCTTTTCTAGATGGAAAAAAGTTTAAGCAAATATTACCAAAATATTATTATAACATCAGTGTGAAATGAGTTTAACCCTTCTAATTTTTGCACATATACACTTAGTTCCTTCTCTTTTGGGTTTCTCCATTCTAAAGAAGAAAGCCTTTGGCCCTATGTGGAAGCTTACAGCGATCTTTTAGTACTTTTCTTTTTTATGTACTTGAAATGTAGGTGCTTGTGGCAAAATCAGCATTTATTGCCCATTCCTAGATGCTATTGAGGACATGGCCACTCAGCTTCTTTGGTTCGTGTGGTACGCCCATGTGGGGCAATGCACAGAATTCCAGAATTGTACCCAGCTCAATGAACAAAGCCCTTGCTTAGTAACCTGCAGGGGAGTTCAGAGGTCCAGAAAGGCATTTAATAAGGTGCTATATCAAATGTTATAATGGAAAATAAAATAGCATGATTTAGGCAGTAACATATCATTACGGATAGAAGATGGGTGAACAGGAAGCAGAGAGAAATCATAAATGGGCCCTTTACTGATTTGCAAGATGTAATGAGTCACATATCGCAGGGATCAGTGTTGCGGCCTCAACAATATATATCAATGGCTTGGATGAAGAAACAAATGCTATTCTTCCTATATATGGCAACAACACAAAGATAGGTTGGAGATGTAGACCTTAAGACTATAAGAGATAGGAGCAGAATTAGGCCATTCAGCCCATCGATGTAGAATGTAAAGGTGACATAAGAAAGCTACAATAGGATCAATATAAGTTAGGCTACCAGGAGAAGATCTGGCAAATGCACTATAAGGTAGTAAAATATAAAATCTTTAATTTAAACAGCAAGAAATTGTAGAACTGTGAGATGCAAATGGATGTATATGTCCTAATGCATGATTCACAAAGGCTAGTATTCAGGATCAGCAAGTAGTTAAGAAAGCGAACGGAATGACATTGGTTATGTCCATGGATTTGAACATATAGTACACGAGTTGAAACTTCAGATAAGTAGGGCGTTAGTCCGGCTACGTATGGGGTACACTGCACAAAATTGTTTTCTTTATTTAAGGGAGACATGTTACATGTTGGAAGCAGATATAGGCTAGTGCTTGAAATAGGAAGTTACCTTATTGGGAAAGGTTGGACAACCTAGGCTTACAGTTGCTGGGGCTTAGAAGAGCAAAAAGAGATTTGATTACAGATGTGGAAGTGGAGAGGATGTTTCCTCTTATGGGAGAATCTAAAACTAGACATATCTATTTAACAATAAGCAGTCACCCTTTAAGGTGGAAATGAGATGAAATTTTATCTTTGGAACTCTCTTCCACAAAGGGAGATGGAAAGAGAGTCTTAGGATATTTCTAAGGCAGAAGTAGATAGGTACTTGATATGAAAGTAGTGACAGAATGTGAGTTTGATAGATCATTGATAAGAGAGTGGTGAAAGTAAGAGGAGTTGACATTATAGTCAGAGCAGCCATTATTAAATGGTGGAGCAGGCTCAAGAGCCCAAGTGGCCTACTCATGATCCTGTTTTGTATATGTGTATGCTCATTGGTCTTAAAGTGCTACACATTAATTGAAAATTTAAGAGATAATGAAATAAAAAATGAAATCAAGTTCAGAAACCCCATTTAAGTGAATATATCACACTACCAAAGCCAAGAGCCCTACATAATGCTCATCCCCGGCACTTACATTGCAATGCACAGGTGCAAAAGTCAGAAACAAGCTTACTGCAAGAGAGACAGAACCATTGACCAGAGATAAGTACATTTATGCCCATTGTAAATTGAATTAATTTAGCCATAGTCTATTGAAGCACTCTATGTGTAGGCAGAACGCTTTCTCTTAGCTTTGCTATTTTACTCCACAGTAAGAGACTTTGCAAGATGGCAGTCAGAAACCACTGGTGAGATAAAGAATCATTTGCAAGGCATGGTACAGAGCATGAAAGGGACTAATACCATCAAAATATACTTCATTAAATTTAACAAAAAGCTATATAAATATTCGGAATAATATTAATTTTAAAATAATATACTATAAATATAATGATTTATAATTCACCGTCAGTAGAGAATATCTCACACTCATTTAGTCAGTTCACTCATAGAAAAATATATAATCATATCACATAATAATAATAATAATAATCAGTTATTATCTGCATGTTAAATGTATGTAATGGAACAATAAATTATTACTTTGTTCCTCTGTGATGCATATATCTAACATACGTCAGGCCTTAAGGAGTGGTTCTGAGTGCACAACCATTGTTGCACAAAGATTGGTTGCCAAGGCCATTGTGATACCAATGGGGAGCAGAGTAGGAACAACAGTAATCATTGGGAGGAACAATGATGACACTATGGCTTTGATAAGTCATTTTGAAAATACAACAAAACTGACACCTTGCTTGCTATCTAAACATTTATGGACTTCCGGGGCCTCTTATTTGTACTTTTTTATCATTTGGTATTTAATGGTATATCTGAAGCCCAACAGTCCGAGACAATTTGAAAGTTCTAAGCTTTATATTTATTTTCTTACCCGATATTTAAGAAAATTAATTTTATATTACAGGCAAAAAAGCTTTTCTTTGTACAATGAGGACAAATTAATGGTCTAAAATTTAAAGGAATATCTATTTTTAAATAAATTAATTTACTATCTTTTATACAGAGTTTCAATTCATGCAAACAGTATTAAAAGCAATCATCCATATAAGAATTTGCCATTTGGCTTGTAAAAGGTTTTCTTAAAATTTTGGGATGAATCTCTATGATCTAACAGGCCTGTTCAAATTCTGCAGAGCACTAGATAAAGAATATTTATATCCATCATTCTAAACAATGGCAGTGTCAATCATGCAGATAAACAGTGTCCAGAAGGCATAGGCTGTTCTATTTATTAATGTTGAACAAATAACAGGGAATGCGCAGACCCATCATAACCGCTATCAGAAGAATGCCTGGCTTCCAGTCATGTATCTTATATACAATAGGAGCACTTGATACTAAATCAGCACATGTCAGGTGGAAATGGAGCCTGAATTGACAGGCGGTTGAGAATTTAATTTCTTTCCCTTTTTCCAGCAGCTGAAGTTATTATCACAACTGCAGAGAATTTGTGAGATTAGGAGATAAGAAACCTAACGGTCCATCGGGGACTCGTCAATCATGGCAAACTGCTACCAGTATCGAAATTACATCTGCATTTGAATTAGCAACATTATTCGCCAATTTAGTTCAGAGTGAACATTTTTCCATAGAAGATGGAATTAAATTAGAAAATGAGTGAGTCTTTAATTTCCAGAATATAAATCACATGTTATAATTCAAATCCAGTACCTTAAGGCCAATTACATTATCCTAAGGAGCATTTCATCTCACAACCTTCCAAGTGTTACTGTGAGGGGGGAAGCCATCTCAGACAGCTCAGATTAGTTTCAGCAGCAAAGAATTATAGGCAGATCGCAATCCATGATTAGAGGGGAGGGTGGGGGTGAAGAAATTCATATTTTTAAAATTATAAAGATGTGTGTTTTGTCTGCTTGCTTTAAAGTCATTATGGCAGTTGTATGTATATTCATGTAAAACACTTTCTGTTTAGCTGTCAAAGCATAAAAGGGAGGATTAAAGAGTGTTGCTCCTTATCTTTCTATCAACCAGTCACATCTATATTTCAGAAACACCCAGATATAATGTTCTTAATGTTTTACATGTAACAACGTGGCAGTTTCCAAATGCAAGAAGAGTGTTATATTGATGTATTGAAGTGGCTTCACAGCTAGACAGTGTGGTAAAAAAGGCATTTACTGTACCATTCTAGCTTTCATCAGTCAAGGCATTGAGTTTAGGAGTTAGGACATTACATAGTAGTTTTATAAGTCGTTGTTGAGGTTTTACTAGGAGTACAGTGTGCGGTTTTGGTCCCTGTTATAGGGAACTGTAAATAATGCAGAAGAGATTTATGAGGATGTCACCAGCATTTGACGGCCCGAATTAGAGGAAGAGGTCGGCCAGCCCAGGTCTTAATTCCTTGGAACATAGGGGGTGACTAGATAGAAACCTTTAATATTATGAGAGACATAGATAAGGTTGATGGTATCAGTCTTTTCCCCAGAGTTCAAAACCAGGGAGCGTAGATTTAGAGTGAGAGGGGAAAGATTTAAAAGGGAGCTAAGGACCAAATTGTTGGGTGGTGAGTATATGGAACAAGATGCCAGTGAAAGTGGTTGAGGCAGGTACATTTAAGAAGCACTGGGATAGTCTCATAAATATGGTGCTTAGAAAGATATGGGTCAAAAAATAGAAAAGTGTGAACAAGATAGTGGAGGAACAATCAGCCCACTGGAGGAACTTAGCAGGTCAAGCAGCATTTATGTGAGGAAAGGAACCGTCGACTCTTTGGATCAAAACCCTGCATCAGATCTGCTTGACCTATTGAGTTACTCCTGCAGATTGTTTGATGTTCTAGGTTCCAGCATGCACAGACTCTTGTGTCTCCAACATAAGATAGTGTCAGAGCACCTGAAATTCAATTCAAAGTAAATTTCAAAGTAAATTTATAATCAAGGTATGTATATGTCACCATTTACTACCCTGATATTCATTTTCATATGGGCATTCACAGTAAATACAAAAAAGAAACACAATAGAATCAATGAAAAACCACACAGTCGAAGAACCAATCAGCAAAAGTAAAAATCAGTGCAAATGTAAAGAGAGAAAAAAATAATAATAATCAATAAATCATTAAATATTGAGAACAGGAGTTTTATATGTGTACAGTCCTTGAAAGTGAGTCCATTGGTTGTGGGATCAGTGTTTGCAGAGTGAAATTGAGTGAAGTTATCCTCTCTGGTTCAAGAGCTTGATGGTTGAAGAGATGTCATCTACCTGCTGATTCTAGTCTACGCACATTTGGATAAGCAGGCCACTGTGTGCATCATGTTTTTTGATTTCTCAAGTGTCTTCAATACCATGCAGCCCTCATAGCTGGGGGGGGAGGGAAGCTCCCTTCAATACAGAATGGCACTTCTGTTGTATCCTGGATAAAGGACTACCTAACTGGCAGATCACAGTATCAGTATGTGCAGCTTCAGAGCTGTGTGTTAGACATGGCTGTAAGCAGCACTGGGGCCCCACAGGAGACTGTATTGGCTCCCTTCCTGGTTATCCTGGATATCTCAGATTTTAGATACAATACTGAGTCATGTCATCTGCAGAAATTCTCTGATGACTCAGCAGTAGGTGTGTGTATATAGGGAGGACAGGAGGATGAATACAGGGCCCTGATGGAGGACTTAGTCAAATGGTGCAAGCTGAATCATCTACAGCTCAACATTAGTAAGACAAGTGTTGGGGCAGGCTATCCCTCTTACTATATTGATGGTGAGGACGTGGATGTGGTGAGGACCTACAAGTACCAGGGGTGCACCTGGATAATAGACTTGAGTGGAGCACCAATATAGAGGCAATGTACAAGAAGAGCCAGAATCACTTCTTCTTCTTCTTGAGGAGACAGAGGTCTTTGGAGAGGCCTGCATACTTCTCCTTCACATGTTTTACCAGTCTGTTATTGCCAGTACAATCTTCTATCTGGTGGGGGGCTGGGGCAATGGTATCAACATGGGTGATGTTAACGGGCTCAGTAAACTGATTGGGAAGCCTGGCTCTGTTATAGGAGTCAAACTGGACACACTGGAGGCTGTGGTAGAACAAAGGACCCTACGGAAAATCCTGGCAATTCTGGACAATGTTTCTCACCCTAGCATGCCACCTTGGCTGAACAGAGGAGCACTTGTAGTAATAGACTAAGACGAAGAGTGCTATAGGGGGCCATTCTTACCCTCAACCATTAGGCTCTATAATGAGTCAACCTATAGCTGGGGAAACCTATTAGTAGGTTTGCGTGTGGTAACATATTTTATTCTTTCTACTTCTCTTCTAATATTTGTATCCATGCACTTGTAATGCTACTGTGACACTGTAATTTCCTTTGGGATCAATAACATATCTATCTATCTATCTATCTGTCTAACTGTTCCTGAATCTGGTGGCGTGGGACTTGAGGCTCCTGTACCTGCTTCCTGATGGTAACAGTGAGAAGAGAGCAAGGCCTGGATGGTAGGGGCCCTCAATGATAAATGCTGCTTTCCTGTGATAATGCTCCTTGTAGATGTGATCAGTGTTGGGGCGGGCTATCCCTGTGATGGACTGGACTGAATCCACTACTTTTTGTAGTTGTTTCTATTCAAGGGTGTTAGTGTTTCTAGTTTCCATACCAGGCCATGATGTAACCAGACAGCAAACTCTCCACTGCTTATCTATTGAGGCTTATCAAAGTTGTTGATGACATGCTGAATCCATGCAGACCTCTAAGAAAGAGGAGGGACTGCCATGCCTTCTTTGTAATAGTAGTTATGTGCTGGACCTAGATCAGATCCTCTGAAATGATAACATTTAAGTATTTAAAGTTGCTGACCCTCTCCACCTCTGATCTCCTGATGAGAACTAGCTCATGGACCTCCAGTTTCTTCCTCCTGAAGACAATAACCAGCTCCTTGGTTGAGTAAAAGGTTGTTGTTGTGGCACCATTCAGCCAGATTTTCAATCTCCCTCCTATATGTTAACTCATCACTACCTTTGATTCCAGTCAAGATGATGCCAGCAAACAATCTTCAAGGACAACATCTTCTAGGTAGTCCATGAAACTCTTTCTTTCACTTCTTTTTATTTTGAATGTCTACTGGTACAGTTAGAACCTATGATCTACAGTTTGAAAATTGATTGAACAATCTGGTGCTTGTCTGTGTCTGAGAAGGTGAGGTGAGCACTCTCCAGCCTATGAAGCTTACAGATGGAGCGTGATCTCATGATTAACTCCAGTTTTCACCGATCTTGTTCTTGTTGCCATTTGTGCAATTTGTTTTTTGCATGTGGAGGATGTTGTTGTTTTTGTTTCTGTTTGCATGATTTGTTTTTTGCAAATGTGGCAGGGGGATGTTGATACTTTTCTTTGAATGGCTTCCATAGTTTTCTTTGTTTCATGGCTGTCTGGAGAAGACAAATCTCAAAGTTGTATACTACATACGTGCTTAAATAAAAAATATACCTTAAACCCTGAACTTTGATTCTGCCAACAACAGTGGTGTCATTAGCAAACTTAAATGTAGCATTACAGCTGCACTTAGCCTCATAGTCTTAAGTATAAAGTGAGTAAAACAGGCGGCCAAGCACACAGCATTGTGGTGTGAAACTGACTGGTGTCTGCAAGTGAGGAAATCGAGGATCTAATTGCACAAAGAGTGTCATGCAAAGTTGTTTATTCAAAGTAAGTTCCACTTCATCCAAGTAAAAATGCTACCTTTGTCATGGGAAGTCAGAGAACTATTTCAGATAATCATTGTTTCAATCTACACTGTAGTTGGTATTGGCAGAAATTCACATAATTCCATTAGCAAACAAAGGAAACAAGTATACCCAATGTGCTTAAACTGCACATGAAATATTTTGATATGCTTGGTATACTCACTGAGTGAAAGCAACCAATGTCTATTAGAAACAATTATTTGTATTCCTTCCTATGGTGAGATTGTTATTCTCATCTCCAAGGGTATCACTTTATGAATAAAGACTTTCATTTCCTGCATCCTGTGGCAGCACTGATATTGCTAAATTAAATATACTTGTATATAAGGTGAAAGTTTCTCAATGCTGTATCTATTATTATCATAAAATTTTAAAATAGATTGTTGATAGCCACTGCTGACTCAATGAAATAAAGTGCATGTTCTTTGTTGATTCTGAACATTTTTCTTCTGATTTGGGTGTCTACAACAGCTACTACAAATCGCTGCTCATCATCTCTACCCCTCTGCCACCCAATTTTCACCTCATGCTGGTCCTCAAATTGATTGTGAGCATTTGTTCGTAGTGAACATTGAATACTCCATCCAGAATTAAAATCAGCAGTCAGATCTTCTAGCTTCTCAGTAAAAATCCACACCATTGTTATCTCCAATAGAGCAACAACAGGATAATTTTGAAAGCTTCTGTAGAGTTTCCATACTTATATTCCTTTAATAACACAATTTGTACTCTCAATTCAATTGGTCATTTGCTCCATAGACAATCTGGCCCTTGCATTATGACTGTAGATTCAGCCATAACTAGGATTGAGTACTTTGATATAACATACTCTATTCCATGAGTTCCAATTGACAAATTACAACAATGGAATTTATATAATCGATCAAAGAATTTTGCTGCAGAACTCAGTTGCAGGCATTTACAGATTTCACTGCTACATGTAAAGTCTGGGATGATGTTCACTAATTCCTCGAGTGTACTGAGTCACATCAGTTCTGAATAAATCCACTGGCCTTCGGCAATTCCCTCAGAAGTAACTCCCAGGCCTACACATATTCATTCTTTCATTGCAGCACTTCACTGGGAGAACGTGACTCTAATGCTACACCATTAGATATTTGGTGGCATAAAGCCCATTCTTTCAATCGGGAATTTTTACCCTGAAGTAGGGAGTGGTATTTTTTCCTGTCAATCATTCTGCTTCAATGTTTTTACTGATTTGCAAGCGTTTTAATATATTTTACACAAATTTAAATTTTAAAGTCCATAATATTTAAAAAAAATATTTGTTGCACTTTTAATTTTAAATTGTCTCGGAATAATAGAAATTAAAAGCTGGACGAAGTTCTACAGTTTTGACAAAAATCCTAACAGATCTTGGCTTCAGTCAAAGATTGTCCAAGTTTTCAGGGGGGAATGCTTCATGACTATGCTAGCTGAGGCCTATTATTGAGGCTTCACTACATCTTACTATCTGAATTTCAGGTAAGGAGTCGGTTTGCACAGGCTTCATCAGCTGCGACAGGTGAGTGTAGTCGAACAGAGTTTGGCCAGGGTTTAGCATAACCCAATTCAACATCAACTTCTCTGTTTTCAGAAACAACTGACATTCTTCTGCTATTTTCCTTTCTAACTTTAATCATCCAGAGAGCTCCTAGCTTGTTTGCACAGTAAAATTAGATAAATATTAAAACAATAAGTTGACTCTCTGATGTTTAAACAAATCATCAATGCAGAGATAAACTTATCTATTTCATGTCCTGTATGTCCTGTATGAGGGTGAAGAATTCAGGATAAAAAGTGCAACAATTGAACACTGGAGGTCACTGAGATGCAATTATAATCCCATGTTAAACAAGTGACTCGGGTCTGAACAATGCACAGTACATCTTAACCGCTTCTAGCCATGTCGCAAAGTGTTTAACATTGAAACACTGGCTTGCAACTTTGAAATCAGTTTGTTCAAGTTAAACCTTAGAAGCCCACAAAAGGAACAAAGCTTCAATCAACCCTGAAAGACCCTGTTTCAAAATTGTAATGTAAGTATTGAAACAAATCGTCTGAAGCATGATTAAAATCTGACAAAACAACATTATTTCATAATAATGTCCTGCAGCAACGTTACGCTACTAGTAACTAAATAGTAGTTTATCACCTTTGCCACTTGCAACAGCACCTATTAATTCTAAGATTCTTGTGTTATGTGTCCTATTCCCCAGCTGAACATGTTAGTGACAGCAGTGGCTTTGCCTATGACATTGAAAAATATTTTCAGTGACAGAGCTACAAATCACTAAAAAGCAAGTTTAGAACTCAATATTCAGAGAATGTGTTTTTTAGCTGTTATACCTATATATGCCTTTGTTGCTATGTACTGCTATTTATTTATACAACACTGATATAAGTTTTATGAAAGTTCTCTGTGCAATTACAGCTCTTATGGGAAGATTGTTGTTATTTCCCTACCATTCCCTGTTGATAACTTGGGTCTCAAATGCAAGATAACTGGTGAACATTTCAGTAACTATACATTTTATAGGCTGCAACATAAAAAGATACCTTGAATTCTGAAGATAGTTCTTTGCAAGCAGATGAGGTAACTTGTGTATAAATAATTCCTAATTTTACAGAGATAAGGAGCATTATTACAAAATATTTTGTAATGTATGCTCTTTATTCAGGTAGATTTGTGAGATATAGTTCATTGTTAGAAGACATTTGAAGAAGGTGGAAAACTAGCAAAGTATGCATATGCATGCAGAAAAGATAATAAATATCAAAATGAATGCATATCAAACACAAAAAGCTAGAGTTTCATATACATGATTTTCCTAGCCATGGTAACACTTCTAACTGTAAGGAAAAATGCATTTCATATTCATAATCAGAGTTAATTCTTTTGCAAGAGTACATGAAAGTTTCAGACAATTAGAATTACACAATGTTAATGAATAATCCACTATTTTCAGCTTAATTATAAAAGCTTCAGTGAAAATCAAGTGCATGGAAACCATTGAGCAAAAAAATTATAATTCACCTTGCTTTGACTATCTGTAAATACCTAAAAGCACATACATTGTGCGTCCCAGATGACCCACCAAACACCAATGATACAGGGAGAAAATCAGCTTCCAGGGCTAATTCCTGGGGTAGGCATAAGACCATAAGACATAGGAGCAGAATTAGGTCATTTGGCCCATTGAGTCTGCTACTCCATTTGATCATGGCTGATTATTTTTTCCCCTCTTCAGCCCCCCTCCTCAGCCTTCTCCTCATAACCTTTGATGCCATGGCCAATCAAGAACCTATCAAGCTCTGCTTTCAATACACCCAACAACCTGGCCTCCACAGCTGCCTGTGGTAACAAATTCCACAAATTCACTACCCTCTGGCTAAAGAAATTTCTCTGCAACTCTGTTTTAAATGGATGCTCCTCTATCCTAAGGCTGTGCCCTCTTGTCCTAGACTCCCCCACCACAGGAAACATCCTTTCCACATCTCCAAACACGAGGAAATCTGCAGATTCAGGAAATCCAAGCAACATACGAAATATGCTGGGTTAACTCAACAGGCCGAGGGGTCTCAACCCAAAACATCGACTGTACTTTTTTATGTAGATGCTGCCTGGCCTGCTGAGTTCCTCCAGCATTTTGTGCGTGTTGCTTTCCACATCTACTCTGTCTAGGCTTTTCAACATTTGAAAGGTTTCAATGAGATCCCTCCTCATCCTTTTAAATTCCAGTGAGTACAGACCAGAGCCATCAAACATTCCTAGTATGATAACCCTTTCATTCCCGGAATCATCCTTGTGAACCTCTTCTGAACCCTCTCCAATGCCAGCAGATCTTTTCTTAGATAATGACCCCAAATTGGTTCTTAATACTTCAGGTGTGGCCTCACCAGTTAGAAACATAGAAACATAGAAAACCTACAGCACAATAACCTAAAACTTACAGCCCTTTGGCCCACTACATTGTGCCGAACATGTCCCTACCTTAGAAATTACTAGTCTTACCCATAGCCCTCTATTTTTCTAAGCTCCATGTACCTATCCAAAAGTCTCTTAAAAGACCCTATCATATTCATTCTATCAGTTCCTGTTAAAGCCTCAGCATCACATCCCTGCTGTTATTCTAGACCTCTTGAAATGAAAGCTAAGATTGCATTTGCCTTCCTAAACACCGACTCAACCTGCAAGTTAACCTTTAAGGTGTTCTGCACAAGGACTCCAAAGTCCCTTTGCATCTCGGGTTTGGATTTCCTCCTCGTATAAAAAATAGTCTGCTCATTTGCTTCTTCTACTCAAGTGCATGACCATGCATTTTCCAGCACTATGTTTCATTTGCCACTTTCTTGCCCATTCTACCAATCTGTCTAAGTCGCTCTTGATGCACCATCAATAACTCACGCTGAGACTTAGGAAGTGAGATATTGGCTTTTATTGACTGGAAGAATAAACAGCACTACATCCTGGGGAAAATGAGGGAGAGCAGCAGCCCACAGTCGCCTTTATACAGGGGTCTGTGGGAGGAGCCACAGGAGCAGTCAGCAGGGTCTGTGGGAGGAGCCACAGGAGCAGTCAGACAGGTATATCTAGTTCACCACAGCTCTGCAGCCTGCCTGCTTCTGCACCACTACCTGCCCCTCCACCAATCTTCAATTCATCTGCAAACTTGCCAACCAAGCCATCTAGTTCATCATCTAAACCATTTATATACAGCATAAAAAGAAGCGGTCTCAACACTGACCCCTGCGGAGCACCACTAGTCACTGGCAGCCAACCAGAAAATAATCCTTTATTTCCCACTTGCTGCCTCCTACCAATCAGCCAATGCTCTAACCATACCAGTAACTTTCCTGTAATACCTTGAGCTCTTAACTTGTATGTTACAAGCTCCACATGTATATTGTCAGAAACCAAGTTTTGACTTAAAGACCTCCACCACCACCCCTGTACAGTAAATGCACACTCCGGAAGCTCAGATACATTCAAAAAGCACCCAAACTAAATCCTGTCTCATCTGTGGAAGAATCTACAGTTCTAACACTGGTCATGCTAGAAACTGCAAACCTGAAATGGAAGAAAGACATCCTCATTTCTGAGGAGCTGCTTAAAAGGATGGGTGCATCCATTGTCTACTTAGACAGATGGAGCCATTATAATTACATTAAAATGATGGTGTGGAATTTTAACAGGAATCAAAGGGATTTTAGTCTTTGCTACACTTAGGAAATTTCTCCACATCCAATACTGGATACCAGGAGGCACCCTGGAAGTTTAGAGATGGTAGTAGGCTCAGAGAGATCATAGTGAAGTAGAACTGGGTATCACCAGTTCACCAGTGTCGACGTGGAAATGATCACTGTCATTTCTATTGAAGTTCTCAGTGCTGGATGCATAATAGCAGAGATAATGTTTATCTACAAAAGTGCATTTATGCCATACTAATTTTGGTGCATATTTTACAACATCAATTTAAAAAGGCAGTAAAACTTTAGCACCGATAGTTTAACAAATTAATTGGGCCAATTATTGCAGGGTAGATCCAATTAACTTTAGCCAAGCAGCAAATCCTCTATTGCGACACAAGAGCCAAATCTGAATTTCTTCCAGATTCTCACAGTCCAGGTATGAAAAGCATTTTATCTGTTAATCTAAAGTGAGCACCAAAGATGGACATTGAGTTTTATTATTGTTAACAATTTAAATATGAAAACAGATAACCCTTAAATATTAATGCAGCAGTGCATATCATGTACTGTGCAAAAAGAGCAAGAGTGCAGAGGAAGAGCAAGTATATCATTGCACAGCTGGTGGAGCGAAAGAGGGCTACAGAACTCTAGATGGTATTCCATTGAGACATACAGTACTGTGCAAAAGTCTTAGGCATATATTTATATAGCTAGGCTGCCTGAGACGTTTTCACAGTACTGTTATAATTTTGTGTATTGCACTGTACTGCTGCCACACCATAAAAAACAAATTTCTGGACATATGTGAGTGATTATAAACCTGATTCTAATATGGGTCTCTATTGTGGACTGAGAGTGGGAAGGGAGCAGGGAGAGGGGAATCATGGGTGGGAAAAGGGGAAGGGAAAGGGGAGGGAATGGGAAGTACCACAGAGATATTCCATAATGATCAATAAACCAATTGTTTGGAATCAAATTACCTTGCCTAGTATCTCAGGGTTGAGTGTGCCTGCACCCACACCAACCAAACCCCCACCCCCCACTGCCCCGGCACTCCTTCTCTGCCACCTGTCCCACACCCCTCCCACAGTGCTCTACCCTCGCCATTTCCAACATCCTTTGCGTCTGACGGATTTACAAACTCGCTCCCTGCTCCACAGTGACACATACAGTTCTGAGTATATATACAGTATGTGGCTAAGACTTTGTAGTGTACTGTAAATTCTGGTATATTATTAACATATCTGCATTTTTGCTTTACAGTGGAGACTTTGAGACATTTCACAACATTACATTAACATACAGATCTCTCCCAGAGTACGACAGTGTTCCATTCCTGAGAACAGTTCATAACCCAAATAATTCACAAGTTGGACATGAGGCCACCCAGCTACATTAAGATAAAAATGTAGGCCAACCAATGACAATGTATAGTTAAACCATTGTGTTTAACTTAGCCGTTCAGAAGATGCCTGTTAGACAGCAAATCTATCCTGTCGGTCTCCCAAGCGCTTGTTTGCATATTTGCAATGTACATAAGTAAGGCATGCATAACCTGGCCAGGATCTGTAGGCATTCAGAAATCTGACTACTGCTTTTATTTATTGCACTATACAATCCAAATTGAATTTTAACATGAGTGATTTCTGTTCGTTATCCTTTCAAGTTGAAATTGCACTATTTGCAAAATTAGACCAGGTAATTCTTACTGCAATCCATGTTATTACATCTGATAATTTTCTAGTAGCAGATGTTTACCTAATGATGCCAATTATTGTGCAATGCATTAATTCCAATTCATTCCAACACAAATAGGAACTCAAAGCTTCACACAAGCATTGTAGTGCATCAGTCTAAGAACAAGGGACACAGCTCACAACGTTCTTGATTAACGAGCAACTTAAACATTCTGCTATCATGTGGAGACTTCACAGATCGGCCATAGAATTAGTAAGCTACTCAAAAAGTTCCCAAAGGCTACAGATTACAGTGACAAGATGTTGCTTGTCATAATACTTCATAGAAGCTTCTCATAGTACTTCCAAGAAGAGAGGTGAAGAGGACTGCAGTAGTGATAGGAGCTTCGATAGTTAGAGGGATAGAGATGAGATTCTGTGGAAATGATAAAGACACCTGGATGATATATTACCTCCCAGGTGCCAGGGTCAAGAATGTTTTGGATTGGGCCTGCGGCATTCTAAAGGGGGAGACTGAGCTGCCAGAAGTTTTGGTACATATTGTCACCAATGACATAGATAGGAAGGGGTGAAAGGGGAGAAGGTCCTGAAGAGAGATTTTAGGAAGCTAGGCAGAAAATTGAAAAGCAGGATTGTCAGGGTAATAATCTCTGACAACACACACAAAATGCTGGAGAAACTCAGCAGTCTAAGCAGCACCAATGGAAAAGAGTAAACAGGTGACATTTGGGTCTTGGCCTGAAATGTTGATTGGTTACTCTTTTCCATAGATGCTGCCTGGCCTGCTGAGCTCCACCAGCATTTTGTGTGTGTTGCTTTGGATTTCCAGCATCTGCAGATTTTCTCATGTTAGTAATCTCTAGATTACATCTTGTGCCACATGCCAGTGAGGGTAATAGTAGGAGAATTTGGCAGATAAATGTGTGGCTGGGGAACTGGTTCAGGGGGCCAGGGTTCAGATTTCTAGATCTTTGGATCTCTTCTGGGGAAGGTATAACATGTATAAAAGGGATGTGTTACACTTGGGTTCAGGTGTATCCTTGGGACCAGTATCCATGTGGGCAAGTTTGCTAGAGCTGTTCAGGAGGATTTAAACTCATTTTGCGGGGGGGGGGGGGGGTGGGAACTGGAGTGATAGGGCTGAGAATGGGACAGTTGATTTACAAACAGAAGCAGTGTATAGTGATTCTACTAGCAAGGACAGGTTGATTATAGGGCAAGATTGCTGTAGGCAGATGAGTTGCAAAATAAAAAGGGGACAATTCAACAAAGGTAATGAATACAGAACTGAAGGTGTTGTGTTAGAATGCGTGCAGTATACTGAATAAGGTAGATGAACTTGCTCACACTATTGTACTGAGATTGTTCTCACTGTGGAGCTCAAGATCACGTTAGCTCAAAACATTCTGGCCAGAGTAACAAGCCAAGTGGTCAGTACTGAACTCCGCCATCCTACTCCAGTTGTTGCTCACTGCAGTGTTAAAGTACACTTTGAGGAACAACATCATTTACACTGCTTTCAGTGAGGGGAAGTTGGCAATATCAGACACCAGTGTCAGCCCCATTGCTGGCTTCCCCAGTGTGCATGCAGCCAGTGACTGCACCAATATTTCTATAAGAATTTCCTTGAATAACCCAGACATATTCATTAATATGAAGGTGATGCAAATGTATAGTTTGTTATGAATCATCAGAAATGTGCTATCCAACATTTATAGCAGCTATCACACTCTTCATGGTTAGGGAGTCCATACTGAGCAAAGTTTTCACATGTGGTCCTGAGGAAAGCATCTTGGAGAATGAGGATTACATACTGCTTCCAGGTTTTTTATGATCTACTTGCAATCCATTCTCTCTCTTATCTTTGATATAATGGCAACCAGGTAAGAATAGAGAAGGTCATGCAAAATACTATTGGCTCCTGGAGATGAGATTCCATTGACTACTTCAGCCAAAGGATGCACAGCTGGTGTGGAGACACCAGAAGACCAAGAAGCTCTGGACGCACCATGAGAACATCAATCTGCTGAGGACCATTTCAGTGGCATTCAGGTCTGGCGAACACGAAGATACAAGAGATACAGGCATGAACTACAGAAAGCCATTTCAGGTGTGAAGCAGCAATTCCAGACCAAACTTAAATCACTGAAGGGATCTCGACAGCTGTGACAGGGCTTGAATGCAACTACCTCTTACAAAGTGAAACCTGGTGACATAGATGACAATAGGGCTTTGCTCCCTATTGCCTCTATGCTTGCTTTGATCATCAAAACATGGAGGAACTTCACAAACTCCCACAGCCCCTGATGGCCCTATGATCTCAGACTCTGAGGCTGATGTAAGAACATCTTTCAGGAGGGTTAACCCGCGAAAAGCATTTGGTCCAGATAGGGTACATGGCCAAGTACTAAAGACTTGTGCTGATCAACTGGCTGGAGTGTTCACCTATATCTTGAACTTCTTGCTTCGTAAGTCTGAGATACCCACCTGGTTCAAGCAGGCTTCAGTTATGCTACTGTCTAAGAAGAATGTGGTAACCTGCCTCAATGATTATCATCCAGTAGCACTTACATCCAGTGTGATGAATTGTTTAGAGAGGATGGTAATGAAACATATCAACTCCTGCCTGAGAGCAACTTGGATCCACTCCAATTTGTCTACAAACACAACAGGTCCTCAGCAGATGTAATTTCATTAGCTCTTTACTCAACCCTGGAGCAATATAGACAGTGAAGATACATACAACAGTATGCTCTTTATTGACTTCATCTCAGCATTCAATATATTGTCTCCGCAAAACTAATCAATAAGTTTTAAGACCTTGGCCTCAATACCTCCTTGTGCAATCGGATCCTTGATTTCCTCGCATGTAGACCCCAGTCAGTTCAGATTGGCAAAACATCTCCTCCACAATCTCCATCAGCACAGGTACACTACAAGGCTGTGTGCTTAGCCTCCTACTCTACTTTATACTTATGATTGAGAGACTAAACACAGCTTCAATGTCATATCACGAGGAAATCTGCAGATGCTGGAAATTAAAGCAACAAATGCAAAATGCTGTTGGAACACAGCAGGCCAGGCAGCATCTATAGGGAGAAGCACTGTTGACGTTTCGGGCCAGGACCCTTCGTCAGGACTAACTGAAAGAAAAGATAGTAAGAGATTTGAAAGTAGGAGGGGAAGCGGGAAATGCAAAATGATAGCAGAAGACCGGAGGGGGTGGGGTGAAGCTAAGAGCTGGAAAGGTGATTGGCAAAAGGGATACAGAGCTGGAGAAGGGAGAGGATCGTGGGACGGGAGGCCTCGGGAGAAAGAAAGGGGGAGGGAGCACCAGAGGGAGATGGAGAACAGGCAGAGTGAAAGGCAGAGAGAGAACAAAAAGGGGAGGGGGGAAAATAAATAAATCAGGGATGGGGTAAGAAGGGGAGGAGGGCCATTAACGGAAGTTAGAGAAGTCAATGTTCATGCCATCAGGTTGGAGGCATCATTGTCTCAGTTTGCTCTTGCCCCACCGAACTCATTTCTGCATACCTTGACACTGTTTTAGATAGATAGATAGATAGATAGATAGATAGATAGATAGATAGATAGATAGATAGATAGATACTTTATTCATCCCCATGGGGAAATTCAACATTTTTCCAATGTCCCATACACTTGTTGTAGCAAAAACTCATTACATACAATACTTAACTCAGTAATAATATGATATGCATCTAAATCACTAACTCAAAGGCATTAATAATAGCTTTAAAAAAAAGTTCTTAAGTCCTGGCAGTTGAATTGTAAAGCCTAATGGCATTGGGGAGTATTGACCTCTTCATCCTGTCTGAGGAGCATTGCATCGACAGTAACCTGTCGCTGAAACTGCTTCTCTGTCTCTGGATGGTGCTATGTAGAGGATGTTCAGGGTTTTCCATAATTGACCGTAGCCTACTCAGCGCCCTTCGCTCAGCTACCGATGTTAAACTCTCCAGTACTTTGCCCACGACAGAGCCCGCCTTCCTTATCAGCTTATTAAGACGTGAGGCGTCCTTCTTCTTAATGCTTCCTCCCCAACACGCCACCACAAAGAAGAGGGCGCTCTCAACAACTGACCTATAGAACATCTTCAGCATCTCACTGCAGACATTGAATGACGCCAACCTTCTAAGGAAGTACAGTCGACTCTGTGTTTTATCCCCCCTTGTTCAATCCCTTCCCACCTATGTTCATGACACTTCTCACGCTTTGAATTTTTTCAATGATTTTAAGTTCCCTGGCCCCCAACGCCTTATTTTCACCGTGGACATCCAGTCCCTCTATACCCCCATCCCCCACCAGGAAGGTCTCAAAGCTCTCCGCTTCTTTTTGGATTCCAGACCTAACCAACTCCCCTCTACCACCACTCTCCTCCGTCTAGCTGAATTAGTTCTTACTCTCAATAATTTCTCCTTTGGCTTCTCCCATTTCCTCCAAACCAAAGGTGTAGCCATGGACACCCGCATGGGTCCCAGTTATGCCTGCCTTTTTGTTGGCTTTGTGGAACAGTCCATGTTCCAAGCATATACAGGTATCTGTCCCCTTTTCCTTCGCTACATCGACGACTGCATTGGCGCCGCCTCCTGCACGCATGCTGAGCTCATTGACTTCATTAACTTTGCCTCCAACTTTCACCCTGCCCTCAAATTTACCTGGTCCATTTCTGACACCTCCCTACCCTTTCTTGATCTTTCTGTCTCCATCTATGGAGATGGCTTATCTACTGATATCTACTATAAGCCCACTGACTCTCACAGCTACCTGGACTATTCCTCTTCCCACCCTGTCTCTTGCAAAAATGCCATCCCCTTCTCGCAATTCCTCTGTCTCCGCTGCATCTGCTCTCAGGATGAGGCTTTTCATTCCAGGACAAAGGCGATGTCTTCCTTTTTTAAACAAAGGGGCTTCCCTTCTTCCACCATCAACTCTGCTCGCAAACGCATCTCTCCCATTTCTCGCACATCTGTCCTCACCCCATTCTCCCGCCACCCCACTCGGGATAGGGTTCCCCTTGTTCTCACCTACCACCCCACCAGCCTCCAGGTCCAACGTATAATTCTCCGTAACTTCCGCCACCTCCAACGGGATCCCAATCCCACTACCAAGCACATCTTTCCCTCCCCCCCCCCCCGCTGCTTTCCGCAGGGATCGCTCCCTACACGACTCCCTTGTCCACTCGTCCCCCCCATCCCTTCCCACCGATCTCCCTCCTGGTACTTATCCTTGTAAGCGGAACAAGTGCTGCACCTGCCCTTACGCTTCCTCCCTCACCACCATTCAGGGCCCCAGACAGTCCTTCACCTGTGAGTCAGCTGGTGTGGTATACTGCATCCGGTGCTCCCGGTGTGGCCTTTTATATATTGGTGAGACCCGATGCAGACTGGGAGACCATTTCGCTGAACACCTACGCTCTGTCTGCCAGAGAAAGCAGGATCTCCCAGCGGCCACCGATTTTAATTTCACGTCCCATTCCCATTCTGATATGTCTATCCATAGCCTCCTCTACTGTCAAGATGAAGCCACGCTCAGGTTGGAGGAACAACACCTTATATACTGGCTGGGTAGCCACCAACCTGATGGCATGAACATTGACTTCTCTAACTTCCGTTAATGCCCCTCCTCCCCTTCTTACCCCATCCCTGATTTATTTATTTCCCCCCTCCCCTTTATTGTTCTCTCTCTGTCCTTCACTCTGCCTGTTCTCCACCTCCCTCTGGTGCTCCCCTCCCCCTTTCTTTCTCCCTAGGCCTCCCGTCCCATGATCTTTTCCCTTCTCCAGCTCTGTATCCCTTTTGCCAATCACCTTTCCAGCTCTTAGCTTCATCCCACCCCCTCCGGTCTTCTCCTATCATTTCGCATTTCCCCCTCCCCCTCCTACTTTCAAATCTCTTACTATCTTTTCTTTCAGTTAGTCTTGACGAAGGGTCTCGGTCCGAAACGTCAACAGTGCTTCTTCCTATAGATGCTGCCTGGCCTGCTGCGTCCCATCAACATTTTGTGTGTGTTCCAATGTCATATTTAAGTTATCTGACAACACCACTGTCATTGGCCAGATCAAAGATGGTGGCAAATCAGCATGTAGGAGAGAGATTGAAAATCTGGCTGAGTGATTAAAAAGCTTGCGAATATTCAGCATGACATCTAAAATTTTGACAAGCTTCTATAGATGTGTGGTGCAGAGTATATTGACTGGTTGCATCAAGGTCTGGTAAGGAAATACCAATGGCCGTAAACAGAAAATACCACAAGAAGTAGTGGATATGGGCCAGTCCATCACAGGTAAAGCCCTCCCCACCATTGAGATCTACATCGAACACTGTTGCAGGAAAGCAGCATCTATCATCTAAGAATCTGGGCCAAGCTCTCTTTTTGCTGCTGCTATTGTGAAAGAGTTATAGATGCTCAGGGCCCATACCACTAAGTTCAGGAACAGTTGTTAGCCCTTGAACCATCGGGCTCTTGAACCAGAGGTTCAATCAACTTCAATCAAGTGAACTTCAATCAACTTCACTTGACCCATCACTGCAACCAATAGACTCACTATCAAAGACTCTGCGTCTCACGTTCTTGGTATTTATTTATTTATTTATTTATTTATTTATTACTTCTTTCTTTTTGTATTTGCTCAGTTTGTTGCCTTTTGCACATTGGTTGAACACCCAAGTTGGTGCAGTCTTTCAGTGGTTCTATTATGGTTATTATTCTTTTATGGATTTCTTGAGTATGCCCACAAGAAAATGAATCTTAGAGATGTATATAGTGACATACATGTCCTTTGATAATAAATTTACTTTGAACTTTAAAACTGCATAGTAATGTCCTGCATAATCTGGCACATAGAGTATGGCATAACGAGCAACCAGGAAACCCAATTGGTAAGGGCCGGACAGCAAATACAAGGAACGTAATGTAAGTAAGACAGGATGACAAAGGCTTCCAGAGAGATGTCTTTCCCCAACATCAGCAGCTTTGACTCTCAGCTGAATGGAGGGAAACAAGCAATATCTGTATGGGCAGTAACCGAGTACTTTTCCCTGAGCGCTCCACATACAAAATCTCCATGTAAGTCAAGTGACCCAACCATACTCCAGTCATTAACAAATCAAGTTTAGTTCAGCAAACTGAGTTTATTACCATATGCACAAGTACAAGGAAAAATGTTCTTGCTGTAGCATTACAGGCACATAAGTTCAGAGAAAGCTCAGATTATGAAATATACATAAATTAGATTATAAAAAATACATAAATTATATAAGAGAGTGAAGGAAAAAACAGTATACCAAGTGAGTCAAAGTGGTACATTATATTCCCTCATTTGCAGGCCTTACCTGTTGCTGCTTCATTGGTTCACCTGCCTATATCACATCAATGAATGAATTTCTTGATAATAACATCTCTGTATTTTCTTATATCAAAGGTGCCTCGCTTAAGGAACTCTGACCGCTGCACAAAATGCACATTCCCTGGAGGACCTCTGTTCTGCAGGTAACAGTAGTGGTTGAGAATTTCAATGCCTTTGGCCTGCTGTTCAAAACTGATGATGGCTATTCATTACTGTAGCTGTAATTCAAGTTCAAGTTTAATTGTCATTCAACCATACATGGATACCCATGAATATAGCCAAACCAAACGGCAGCCAAGGTACAAAATACAGTATCAACAGTCATTCACAGCACAAGGCAGACATGGCACATATAAGACAGCGGTAAAATACAGTCAAACACCTTATCAACATCCAAGTCCCTGAGTCTGTGAAAGTTGCTTCAGTCTGCAGTCGAACACAAAACATCTTTTCCTCTGCCAAGTGAAATCTGGAAAGCAGCACCAACTCCAGCATCATATCACATCACCTCTAGCACTCCAATGGAGCGCTCTGACTCCAACACCCTTCTCCAGGCAGCAGCAATTGGTGACATGGTGGTTTGAGGCCTCGTCTGCACCACGACTGAGGCCATGCAGCTCACCTGCCTTTCACCAATAAAACAGTGAATCTGACTTGCAGCATTCCACATTACCAATGGCCAACAGGGCCTTACAATCACAAGAAAAGTGACTAAGTCATTGTGGTGAACTACATGTACCTGTCTGGACACACCCCCTGCTGATTGCTCCTGTGGCTCCTCCCACAGACCCCGGTATAAAGGCAATTGAGGCCTGAGCCCGGCCCTCAGTCTCCAGGATGTAGTATGTTGGTCAACTACTGCTTGTTCTTGCTTCCAGTCAATAAAAGCCGATATCTCACCTTCACGTCTCAGAGAGAGTTATTGATGGTGCATCAGTCATTCACTTGTAAGACTGCACACCGCCTTTGCACACCAATGCCTCTCTGACACAGGCAGCAACATGTTCAAAGAACACCAAGTCCAGCCCATTCAATTTTTTCACCAATGAGCAACTTTCTGATGGGGTAGACCTGCAGTACTTTTAGTTCTTAATGTCCAGCAGAGTCCTGTGATACATTTAAAAAAAGACAATACATTTACAAAAGGCAATAACATTTTTAGTTGGTCCCGTAGAAGCCGCTGTTTCTGAGCATGTCACCATCTTACTGGAAGCAGAATCTTCATGGTATATTCAGCAGATTTCCATATATTGGGTAAGGAGATGCATTGAGAAGCTAACAGTTAAAACAGTTAAATCTATATTTATTCAACACTGAGAAACCTCCCATGGTATCACAAATGAAATTCATTTTAAGCCTTTGAACCAATAGACTATTTTATGATGAGGTTACTTTCAAGATTCAAGATTGTTTAATGTAATTTTGAATATGCAAGTGTAAAGGAGAACAAAATAATTGCTAATTCAGATCCAGTGCAGCACCAAAAAAAAATAAGATAAAGAACATAATAATAAGATACACAAAATATACATAGCTTTGTTGCATGTAGATCAGAATCAGGTTTATTATCACTGGCATGTGATGTGAAATTTGTTAATTTAGCAACAGCAGTTTAATGCAATACATAATCTAGCAGAGAGAACATAAATAAAAAATTATAATAATAAATAAACAAGTAAATCAATTATGTATTTTGAATAGATTAAATAAAAATGCAAAAGCAGAAATACTGTATGTTAAAAAAAGGTGAGGTAGTGTCCAAAGATTCAAAGTCCATTTAGGAATCAGATGGCAGAGGGGAGGAAGCTGTTCCTAATTCACTGAGTGTGTGCCTTCAGGCTTCTGTACCTCCTACCATGATGGTAACAGTGAGAAAAGGGCATGCCTTTCCGAGACACCGCTCCCAGAAGATGTCCCGGGTACTTCGTAGGCTAGTACTCTAGATGGAGCCGACTAGATCTACAACCTTCTGTGCAGCTTCTTTCGGTCCTGTGCAGTAGCCCCTCCATACCAGACAGTGATGCAGCCTGTCAGAACTCTCTCCACAATGCAACTATAGAAGTTTTTGAACGTATTTGTTGACAGGCCAAATCTCTTCAAATCCTAATAAAGTATAGCCGCCGTCTTGCCTTCTTTATGTCTACGTCAATATGTAGCGACCAGGTTAGATCCCCAGAGATCTTGACACCCAGGAATTCTCTCCATTTCTAATCCCTCTATGAGGATTTGTATGCGTTCATTTGACTTACCCTTCCTGAAGTCCACAATCAGCTCTTTTGTCTTAGTGACATTGAGTCCCTGGTTGTGATGCTAAGTGCAAGCGTGTCAAATATTCAAAGTACATCTATTATCAAAGAATGTACAAATTATACACCTTGAGATTTGTTTGATTACAGGCAGCCACAAAGGAAGAAACCTGAAGAACCCAATTAAGACACACACACACACACCCCACCCCCCCAAAGGACAGCATTCCGAACCAGATTGAATCTGTAGATCCACTCCTTAGAGCAGCCAGAGTGTGCCCGAGCCTTGACCTCAGTACCTCCGTTCATTACATTAGCAGGGCAAAAATGCTATGAAATTTCCAGAGATGACAACCACTGGATCATTTCATAGCTTCATTGCCACAGAGAGGAATGAACATCACTTTATGTCTGTACAGAAGGTGGAGGGGGTGGGTTAGTGGGTGAGGGTGTTGATCAACAATGTTTGGGGAAAGTAACTGATTTTGACCTCAGTAGTCCTGGTGTGGATGGTATAGCCTCTTCTCTGATGGAAGTGGAACCAACAGTCCATGAATAGTGGGGCTGGGATCCTTCATGACATTTCCCCATACTTTTCTGTACATATGTCCTTGAAGGCACGTAGGCTGGTACCGGTGATGCATTGGGCAGTTTTGATGACTTATTGTAGAGCCTTCCTGTGTGTTGCAGTGCAGTTTTTATACCATGCAATGATATTGATAAACAGCAAAACAAACTCAAAGAGCTAAATGCCCACACTTGTTCCTGTTTCCTGGGTCTTAACATATGTTCCATAGCATCTTCGAATATATATAAAACTATTGACAGCATATTTCATACTCCACTTGTTACTTAACTAATATTATATTTAGTGCTTTATTTATTCAATTACATGCTGAACTTAAATGGCAACACTTGCTGCCCTGCAGAACGTGGCCGGAACCACTTCTTTGAGTAGTTGAAGGTTCTCATGTGAATATAACATACAGAGCTGCTGGACAGCAAGCTGTATGATTTGGACCCAACTACAATAAATGAACAATGATATGTTACGTACCCCCGTAACCAGGTAACTTACCAGCAAAGATAGTGGGGTCAGCTGAGTCGGATGCTACTATTTTCAAATGTTTTTATTTATAAAGGGGCACAAACGTATGGTTAATACAAAACATTCAGATCATATACGTCGTCACAACTCAATCTAAAGCACAGGTATAGTAATAATCAATCAGAAATAAGCTCTACAGTTGTCTAGGGGTAATGTAGATATATATGGTTACTGGATATTTAAAAGTCTTTTTGCGGTCACTGCAGTTCCACCAGCCGCCGTCGGTTGTGGTGTCGCGTTGGTGCACTTTTGTTAGAAAGAGAGAGAGAGAGATGTCATTAAACAGCTTCACCTGCCCGGGTCCCTACGGAGCACCGTCGTGGAATCAGAAGAGCAGGCTTCCCGGTTGTTAGTTAAAAGCGATTATCCGTGATTCCATCCACAGACTCCCGATCCGGAGTCTAACGCACGTGGCTTCATTCAGAATGGCATCCCGCTCCGACGGGAAGCACTATCGTGTCTTCCTTGTGTCTCTCCTTGGTGCGTCTGAGGCCCCGCTTCGGCAGCCCACCTTTTTATCTGGACTGGCAGGGTTGTAGATGTCAATCAGGGGTGGGGGGGGTGAGGCGATCTTTCCCCCATTCCCTATTTCACATGGCCCTGAAGGTCTGCACGTAGCCCACGTCCTTATTCCACAAAAGGTGCCTCCCAAGACAATGGCTGTGTCCAAGGCTTTGTCTTGCTGAGCGGCCAAACCACATTCCAGACCGTAAGGCTCTCTCTCTCTTGCGATTCTCCCAAAGGAGGGGGCTGAGGTCATAGATAGATAGATAGATAGATAGATAGATAGATACTTTATTCATCCCCATGGGGAAATTCAACTTTTTTCCAATGTCCCATACACTTGTTGTAGCAAAACTAATTACATACAATACTTAACTCAGTAAAAAAATATGATATGCATCTAAATCACTATCTCAAAAAGCATTAATAATAGCTTTTAAAAAGTTCTTAAGTCCTGGCGGTAGAATTGTAAAGCCTAATGGCATTGGGGAGTATTGACCTCTTCATCCTGTCTGAGGAGCATTGCATCGATAGTAACCTGTCGCTGAAACTGCTTCTCTGTCTCTGGATGGTGCTATGTAGAGGATGTTCAGAGTTATCCATAATTGACCATAGCCTACTCAGCGCCCTTCGCTCAGCTACCGATGTTAAACTCTCCAGTACTTTGCCCACGACAGAGCCCGCCTTCCTTACCAGCTTATTAAGACGTGAGGCGTCCCTCTTCTTAATGCTTCCTCCCCAACACGCCACCACAAAGAAGATATAATTCCAAATCCGGATGGTATGCAAATTGAAGGTAAACAATTGATAGTTACAATTCCATGTGTTTGTCATGGTACTCTCGCAGACCACGAATGCGCCAACCACAATTAACTTAACAAAATTAACCCAAAACCACAAGGGCTTAACAACTCTAGTTAACATATTGATTAGTAAATACAGGTGCTCAAGAACCCTAGAAGCTCAACACTCTATGGCAAGCCACAGGGCTCATGACAGTACTTCCTCACCTAAGACCGACACCTGACAGGCCAGGGAGCTCTCGAGTCAGGCCTTAAAAACACAAGGCAGACCTAAAGCTTAAGGCACTGCTGGAGAATTTGGAACAGTTTTGGTGCTCCTGAGGTAAGTCTGAAAAGACACAGAGCAGACCTGGAGTGCAAGGAAGCTCTCAAGACAGGTCTGAAAACACAAGGTAGAGCAGGAGCTCGAGGCTCCTGAGGCAGGTCTAAAAAACACAAGGCAGACCTGGAGCTTGAGCTCTGATGCTCCCAAGGCAGGCTCAAAGAAACATAAGGCAGACCTGGAGCTCAAGGCAATGCTGGGAAATCCAGAACAGGTCTGATTCTCCTGAGTTAGAATGCTTGGGGCAGGACTGGAAAATTCAGAACAGTTTGGAACTCTGGAGGTAGCTCTGAATACAGAAGGCAGATGTGGATCTCGAAACAAAGCATATATCTTGGAAACACTGCACTTCACTTCGAAGCATAGAAAGATCATATAGCTCAGAGACATTACATCTGACTCGAAAACAGCATATAACTCAGGGAACAAAGTATAACATGGGAGACTTTTGAACCCTGTTGACCCCGAGAACCTCGAAAAAAATCTTGAACGTAGACTGGAGAAGCTCAGAACCACCATTGGGTCCATATCAGTGGGGTCATCCTATCATGGTTTGCTCTCGGAGGACTGGACTCAGATACAGGGGACCAGCAAGATCCCCAGGATGAGACAGAATTAAGAGGTTAAATGTCGGAATCTGAACCTTGGATGAGCAATTGAGGCACACACAAGGTAATTCATCCTCTCCGACACAATGACTTCACTGAGGCACTGAATTAGAGTCCTCTTTAAATAATCATAGAATGTGGGACATATGCCAGTCACAATTAACCTAACAAGATTAAACCAAAAACACAAGGACATAACAACTCTAGTTACAATATTGATTAGTAAATACAGGTTCTCAAAAACCCTGGAAGCTCAACACTCTATGGCAAGACTCGGAGCTCATGACAGTGTATCTCCTAATCTTGACCTTCCAAACATAAGGGGCTTTAGATTTGGGAAGTGTTTTCAAGTGGGCTAAACGACTCAGTGCAGTATACTTAATGGATGACATAGCAAGGTGAGGCATAGGGTGAAGGGTGGTGAGCTAAAAATCACAAGTCTGATTTAAAAATAAGGAATGCAAAACACTGGAAAACATTACACAAACTGTGTAGTTTTATAGTTCATCAACATTCCAACATAGAAAAGATGCTAGAAAGAAATTGAGATAACCGAGCAGACATTTTGGAGAATAAATGAAGTCCATGAACTAGGACTCCCTTTCTAGAGCCATGGATTTTTTTTTGTGTGTATGCCTGAGGGGGCAAGTAGAGCCTTGGTGTAACATGTTATTCAAAAGATAATAGTTCTAGCAATTTAACACAACAAAGTCACTCACATTATGCTCTCAAGTCTCCAGATCAGGATTTGAACTCATTACCTACTGCTTTGAGAGCAATAACAGTCTTTGACTTCCCCAGCGGGCTCTTCCCTTTCTCCCATGGTCCTCTTCCACTAACATCTGTTGCTCTGACATGGCAGGTGAGCTCAGACCCATGTCTGACCCATGCTCCTCCTGTGACATGTAGGAATTCAGCAAGGCTGACAGTGTCCCTGAAGACTACGTTTGGAGGAAGTGTGTTCAACTGCAACTCCTGATAGACTGCATGGCAGCACTGGAGCTGCGCACAGACTCACTTTGGAGCATTCAATATGCGGAGAATGTTGTGGAAAGCATATTTAGTGAGTTGGTCACACCACAGTTTAAGGATCTAAGGAAAGATAGGAAATGGGTGACCAACAGCAAGAGTAGTAGCAGGAAGGTAGTACAGGAGTCCTCTGCAGTTGACCCCCTCCAAAACAGATATACCGCTTTGGAGTCTGTTGGGGGAAATGGCTCATCAGGTGAGGGCAGCAGTAGACAAGATCATGGCCCCGTGGGTGGCTCTGCAGCATGTGAGGACAAGAAAAAGAGTGGCGGGATTCCATGGTAAGGGGAATAGAGAGGAGCTTCTGTGGCTGCGAACGGAACTTCTGTATGGTGCATCGCCTCCCAGGTGCAAGGGTCAGAGACGTCTCAGAGAGGCTGCAGAGCATTCTGAAAGGGGAGGGTGAGCTGCCGGCTGTCGTGGTGCATGTAGGTACTAACAATATAGGAAGAAAATGGGATGAGGTCCTACAAGCTGAATTTAGAGAGCTAGGAGATAAATTAAAGAAGGACCTCAAAGGTAATCATTTCAGGATTATTCGGTGCCATGCGCTAGCCAGTGTTGGAATAGCAGGATAGCTAGAATGAATCTGTGGCTTGAGCGGTGGTTCAGGAGGGAGGGTTTCACCTTCTTGGGGCATTGGAACTGCTTCTGGGGAGGTGGGACCAGTATCGTTCGGATGGTCTACATCTGGGCAGGGCTGGGATCAATGTCCTAGGGAGATTGTTTGCAAGTGCTGTTGAAGAGGTTTTAAACTAATATGGTGGGGGATGGGAACCCACACAGAAAAGAAGAGAGAAGTGATGCAGAGACCAAAGCTAAAGTTAGTGAAAAAAAGTAAGAATACAGTAAAAGTAAAAAGCAAAAATTGCATTGGTCACTAGATTCTTAAAGGACAATGAGTATAAGGGCACTTTATCTAAATGACCAAAGTATTAGAAACAAGGTTAGTGAACTTGTGGCACAGATCAGTACCAAGGCATGTGATTTAGTGACCATTACAGAAACCTGGTTGCATGGTGGAGATGGCTGGGAATTAAATATCCAAGGGTATCAGGTAATATGGAAAGATAGGCAGGAAAGCAGAGGAAGTGGGATGGCGCTGTTGATTAGATTAGGGATGGCACAATGTTGAGTCCACCTAGGTAGAGATTAAGAATAGTAAAGGGAAAAAAATCACTGGTGGGTGTTGTCTATAAGGCACCTAATAAAAATATTGCAGTGGCGGAGGCGATTAACCAAGAAATAATTGAGGCTTGTAAGAACGGAACGGCAATTGTCATGAGGGATTTTAACTTCCACATAGATGGGGTGAATCAGGTTGGTCAAAGAAGTCTTGAAGAGGACTTCATCAAATGCAGCCATGCTAGCTTTCTTGAGCAGCATGTCAGTGAACCTACAAGGGAAAATACTATCTTAGATCTAGTCCTATGCAATGAGACAAGTAAGATTAACGATCTTGTAGTCAGGGATCCTCTTGGAAAGAGTGATCATAGTATGACTGAATTTCACATTCAGATGGCGAATGAAATAGTTAGATCTAAAACTAGTGTATTATGCTTGAACAAGGGAGACTACAACGGGATGAGGGAGGAGTTGGCTAATATGGATTGGGAGAACAGGCTGTTTGGTAAGATAGTTGAGGAACAGTGGAATACTTTCAAAGAGATATTTCACAGTGCTCAACAAAAGTATATTCCAGTCAAAAGTAAGGACAGTAAGTGTGGGGAGAGCCAGCCTTGGATAACTAAGATAGTATCAAATTAAAAACTCATGTGTACAAAGTCACAAAGAGTAGTGGGATACTGGAGGATTGGGAAAACTTTAAAAAGCAACAGAGAACAACTAAACAAGAAATAAGGAAAGGGAAGATAGACTATGAAAGTAAGTTACCACAAAATATAAAAACAGGTAGCAAAAGTTTTTATAAATATATAAAGTGGAAGAGGGTGGCTAAAGTCATCATAGGTCCCTTGGAAGACAAGAAGGGGAAATTGATATTAGGTGATTGGGAAATGGGTGAGGTATTGAACGACTATTTTGTGTTGGTCTTCACGGTGGAGGAAATGTTTAATATGCCAAAGAAGGATGCTATGGACGAAATGGGAGCTGAGTATGTTGATAACATCACTGTCACTAAAGAAATAGCGATGAGCAAACTAGAGGGCCTGAAGGTAGAGAAGTCCCCTGGTCCTAATAGGATGCATCTCAGGGTGTTGAAGGAATTGGCAGAGGTTATAATAGATGCGTTGGTAATCATTTATCAACTCTCTAAACTCTGGGCAGGTCCCCGCGGATTGGAAGACAGCGAATGTCATGCCACTTTTTTTTAAAAGTTGTAGGCAAAAGACGGGCAACTGTTGGCCAGTTAGCTTAACATCTGTAGTCGTGAAAATGCTTGAAGTTGTCATTAAGGAAGAAATAGCGAAACATTCAGAAAGGAGTGGTTCCGTTAGACAGATGCAGCATGGATTCAGAAAAGGCAGGTCCTGTTTGACAAACTTACTGGAGTTCTTTGATGACATAATGTGGTGAACTACATATACCTGTCTGGACACGCCCCCGGCTGACTGCTCCTGTGGGTCCTCCCACAGACCCCTGTATAAAGGCGGTTGGAGGCACTGCTCCTCCCTCAGTCTCCAGGATGTTGTGTGATGGTCTCTTGCTGCTGACAGTGCTTTCTTCCAGCTAATAAAAGCCTATCTCTCGCCTCATGTCTCCAAGAGTTATTGATGGTGCATCACATAATGAGTGCAGTGGATAGAGGGGAACAGGTGGATATTGTATACTTGGATTTCCAGAAGGCGTTTGATAAGGTGCTGCACAAGAGACTTATAAATAAGATAAAGATGCATGGAGTCGGAGGAAGTGTATTGGCATGGATAGTGAATTATCATGGATATTCTCTGATAATAGAAGGCAGAGAGTTGGTATAAATGGGGTGTTTCTCCGGTTGGCAGTCTGTGGTGAGTGGGATGCCACAGGGGTCGGTGCTGGGCCCACCGCTTTGTACCATTTACATTGATGATTTGGAAGAGGGGACTGAGTGTAGCATAGCAAAATTTGCTGATGACACTAATCTGAGTGGAAAAGCAAATTGTACAGAGGATGTGGAGAGTCTGCAGAAGGATATAGATAGGTTAAGTGAGTGGGCCAGGGTCTGGCAGATGGAATACAACGTTGGTAAATGCAAGATCATCCA